>NW_026585895.1:43443964-43517541 GCF_907164565.1 Psammomys obesus | reverse complement strand
TATTCTATTCTATTCTATTCTATTCTATTCTATTCTATTCTATTCTATTCTATTCTATTCTATTCTATTCTATTCTATTCTATTCTATTCTATATTTGGATTTTTGGGACAGGGTTTCTCCATGCTCTGGCTGTCCTAGAACTCACTCTGTAGACCAAGCTGGCCTTGAACTCAGAGATCCTCCTGCCTCTGCCCCCCGGGCGCTGGGATTAAAGGTGTGCACCCCCACCACCTAGCTTTTTCAGGCTCCTTTAATTCACTGTGCTCAGGTGCCATAGGGCCCCAGTTTGTGGTATTAGGATTTTAAAAGCCACCATGGATTCGGGCAATGCCTTTCTCCTGAGGTTCTACTCTTCTTTGCCTCTCATTGTTTTTACTTTGACAACATATCCTTTTTAAAATAAGAAAAAAAATGTGCCTTTAAAAAGTATTCTACACACTGGGCCAGGAGGATGGCAGCATCAATGATGCACTTACTCCACAAGCGTGAAGCCTCTGAGTCTGGTCCCCAAAACTAATGTTGAAAGAAAAATAAAAGAAATCCTTTGCCAGGCATGACAGTATATACCCCTGATCCCAGCATTCAGGAGGAAGAGGCAGGATCTCTGTGAGTTCTAAGCTAGCCTGGTCTTCATAGTGGGTTCCAGTCAGCCTGTACATTGCCAATTCTTATATAGACCCCAGGGTACCTGCATTTGTAATAGACAAGCAGCCTGTTCCTTTGGGAATCCTCATTATTTATTTTTCTGGTGTTATCTGGGATGTATGTTTTGGAACCTTGTTCATTCATTGATGGTCTTCATCATCTCCTGCATGAATGTTGGCCTCGATTCTGTTCAGTTCTCTGGCTTTCTGAGTCATCATCCACCAACCAAGATCTTGGACTTCTATCTTGGTTTGGTTCTCTCCTTGATGAGGGGTCTCACATTGTAAAGAATGGCCTTGATTCATTCTAGTTTTCAAAACCCCCGTCAGCACCAGAAGCTGTACTCCTCTTGTGTCTCTGTTTCTGTGCACCTGAGGCTTAGACCCTAGGAATGCTGATCCATCCACCAGAAACTAAGTGCCTAGTGCCTGGGGACTCTGATGTGGCCTTCTACCCCCTCCCTGGGTAATGTTTCCATTCATCTGCTCAGTCCTAACTGTTCCCGCCTCCTCTTTTCCTGATGTCCCTCAATACTGACAACTTCTAACGTAGAAAGGTGTTGCATGACTTTCCTCAGGAGACATCAAGAAATATTTATTCACCCCAAATGGGGCACCAATAGACCAAAGAAATGATTTTATTAAAATCCAGCTAGGGGAAACAGTGAGTTTCTTGGGGTTACACACAGGGCATCTGGTGACCTGCGGGCAGACAACCCAGCCCCCGCACAGAAGATTGCTCACAAAAGCCGCGTCACTGGAGATGCAGCTTCAACCTTCTTTCTCCCATGCACTCTAAATCTCTAACACTGTTGCAGCAGGGGCAGGATACATGCAGTTGTGGGGATGAGACAAGGAGTGAGTGGCTGAGATCTCAGGCCAGAGAATGTTAGTGGGCCCTGTCTTGTGAGGGTCTCAAATGTGGTTATACAGCTCTTCTGATTTCAACATGACAATGGCCACGTCATGCTCGGAAGACAGAGCTGGATTGCCCTCGGTTACATTGACAGCGTTCTGCAAACACCATCTCATCTGCCCCTTTCCTGGACTGCCTCATCATGACCTCTTGGATGTCAGCATCATTTCTGCTTCTCACTGAGCACCTGATCATGAGACTCTCCCCATGACCATAGGAAACCCCCTCAGTCCTAGTCACTGAGAGAGCCTGAGAGATATGAGAATCAAGGGCAGGGAAGGAGGGAGTGGAGCATTCTGATTTGGTCTTTGGATCTCCATCTCTGGAACCAGGTCCTCTTTGTCACCACAGGCATGATGAGCTATGGTCAGAGTAGGATGCCCTTCTGAGTTCAACTCCACCATTAGTTGCCTCCCCTCCTCCCCCCTCTCCTCCTCCCATGCTTTTATAAAAACCTATTTTACTGAGATTTCTTATGGCTCTATGCCCCTGTTCTATCCCAACCCCTTCCAACACCAGGTAGGAGAGAAAGAAGGTGAGTGGGGAGAGGGGGCATAGTTCTCTTTAGCTACTTCCTGCTGTTTAGGGATGTAGTTCTTTGGGACAAGTCAAATGTTCATTGTCAGGATATCTTCAGCATCTCATGAAATGGGAACAAGAGCAGCCAGGAGCAGCAGTAGGGAGCGGCAGCCTCCCTCTTCCTTGGAGGGCTCCCCTTCCCTCCCTGGGCTCTGGCATGTATTCCCTCTCAGAGTCCCCAGAATTAAAGTATCCACACCTGGCAAAGCTCGTGCCCCTCTCAGAACCCTCACTAACAGTCTACTGCTGTGGACCATCTGAAGCAGCTCCACATCCCACACCTGGGATTAAAACAAAAGCATGTTTACATAACATAACTGAGTTTTTAAAGAAGCCAAAACTCCCACTACACCCATCCCTTCTCTATCTCTCTCTTCCCCCATCCTTCCCTCTGCCCTTTTCCTTCCAGAACTTTTGGGCTTCATATCTTTTTCTCTGCTTTTATTATCCCTCCTTTCTGTTCTCTTCTACTGCTCCTCTTCCCCCCCCTTATGGATTCCTTTATTTTTGTTTTATGTACAGGTCTGTGCACCAGGAGCATTCCTGGTGCTTGTAGAGGTCAGAAGAGGACATCAGATCCTCTGGAACCATCATGACAGTGGTTGTGAGCCACCATGTGGGTGCTAGGAACTGAACCTCACAAGAGCAGCGACTGCTTTTAACCACTGAGCCATCTTTCCAACCCCATGTTATTACTAATTTAGTTACTTTTTTCACCAATGAGTCTTCAAGTGCACATGGTTTGTGCATGCAAGGCTGCAGACTGGATTACTGGTAGAAAGATTGCTTGAAGAATATGAACATTTAAATACACATTGCCTGCTTGTCAGGCAAAAATACTTTTTAAATTTCACAAACCTGCCAATCAAATAGAAAAGAAAGTGTTCTTTTCATAGTCTGACCACCAATGGATTTTATTTTATTTTATATTTTCTTCAATATGGGAACAAAGAACACTGAGTATTTATTTTGGTTGTTTTCAAGACAGGGTCTCACTCTGTAGCTCTGGCTTTCCTGGAACTCCCACTGAGTGTTATTTTAATTCTAAGTTCTATGGTTATTGACATCTTTGGGGAGATCGTATTTTTGCCATTTGTTTCTTCCTTATTTAATATTTGCATTCCCCTCATTTCTCTGTGGCCTTGTTTTTTTAACGTATTTATATGTGTTAATTATTAATATCTTGGTCTATATGTTATGGGATTTTTTTCCCATTCTATTAGTTTTCACTTTATAATATAAAACTTTTATGTATTTCCCTATATCTGTCCATCATTTCCTTTTTTACATTTTTGCATTATATTTCTTTATTTGTGTTTGGAGAGGCGATACATGCCCAGGTGCTTGTGTGGACTCAGAGAGCAGCTTAAAGGACTCGGTTCTCTCCTTCCACCTGGGAGCCACAGTCAGGTGGTCAGGTGTGATAGCAAGAGCTCACAGAGGTCTGCCAGTCTCTGCCTCCTGCGTGCTGGAATCAAAGGTGTGTGGAACTAGACCAGGCTGGCCTCAGGCTGAGAGAGTCTTCTGCCTCAGCCTCCTCAGTGCTGGGATTAAAGGCGTGACCACCACCACTGCCCGCTTCAAGCACTGGTTTTTAAAGCAGCATTTCTTTGGCTAAATCCAAACCCAAACTACAGATTTCCTTTACTATGGACAGCACCTAAGACTTCAGCGCCATTTTTCTAGTCCTGTGTAAGTTTCGTGAAACTTTTTAATGAATGTGAGGTCCAGGGGTCATCTAGAGATTGGGGCAAAGTTTATACTCAGGACAGGGGGCCTTCCACCTGTCTGTCTGTTCTCCTTGGAAGTTCTCTCCTCAGTTTCCACTACTGTGGAAACTGGTTTTTGGTTCTTAAGTAAGACTAGGTTTTCTTTGTTGTGTGTGTGCGTGTGTCATGTATGGCTGTGCATGTGTGAGTGCAGGTGTGTGCACGTGGGTGTGGAGGCTAGAGGTTGGTGCCAGGTGTCTTCTATTATTCTTCTTGAGGCACAGTTTCTCATGAACCCAACTGACTGGCCAACGAGCTCTCAGATCTGCTTGTCTTCCCCTACCTTCCCCAGGATGAGGATTTCAGAGGCCAGTAACCCCCGCCTGGCTTTTTACGAAGATGCCAGGAATCTGGCTTTAGGCCCTCATGGTCTCTGCAGCTGGTACATTACTGATGGAGCCATGTCCCCAACTCCAGGTCTGAAAGTTCTGTCTCAATTTCAGCAACTCCACAGAGTACTGACTAGGCTCTGCTTTCAAGCAGAGCTACGGAAGTGAAAAAAATTACTCAGTTCCCCCCTACCCCTTCTCTCTCCAACTTCAATTCCTTTCCAGTTTCTGCCTCCCTCTGGCTACTTCCCCGTGCTTTCAGAGTATTTATTATTTGCATTACAAGTCTCTTGATTGGTTCAACAGGAACGTCAAATGCTCAGCCATTGGTAGAAATGTACCCTATTTTGCCTGCTTATTTATCCTCTTGCGTTACAAACAAAGGGAGTCTTGGTGTGCCAGATGAGTAATTCAGAGCTGAGCACTGAGCATGAAGCACGTTTATAAACCCGGGGCTCTGGACCTGTCTGTCCTCTTCTCCAGAGAGAAGTCTTTTCTGCTTCCAGTGGCAGGCAAGGGAGAGGCTGCCCCTGAGTCCCAATCAGGGGGATCAAGATGGCTTGGCTTCACCTGAACAATTTTGTTGTGAGTTTTAAGCTACGAACCACATTTCCCCAATGAACACAGGACTCGTCATGCCTCTGTCTCCTAAGAGAATTTGGATGGTTGGTGTCTTTCAAAAGATTTGTTGTTTCAGCTAAGGGATTGAAACTGGGGACCAGACGTATTTGTCAAATGTCCTTATCTGAATTCTTAGCATTTCTTTCCCTTCTGATGTAACTGTGTCTTCTCACCTTTTATTCTGGGCCAATTTGGCTGGGAATTGATAAATGCTAAAGATCTTTGCAAAGGCCTGCTTGTACTTACAGCTGATCGATTTCTGTCTTTAACTTTACTGTTTTCCATTTATATATTTTTCTTTCCACCTACTTGATTTGCATTTAACTTGAGCCTCTTTTTCTCTTCGTTAAGTTGGGAGCTTAGATCATTAAAATGCTATTTTGTCCTCTGTTTTGATGTAAGTATTTGATGCTACAGCTCCATGTAACCATTGAGTTAGCTATATGTTAGTTACATCTCTCATTGCTGTGGTAAAATCCCTGACAAGAACAAGAATTTAAAAAAAAAAGAACAATTTTTTTTATTTAAAAAATTTTTAAAAAATTTTTTTATCATACAACATATTCTGATCATGCTTTTTCCCTCCTCTAACTTTTACCAGATCTCCCCCCACTCAACTGCATGCCCTTTCTTTCTCTCTCTTTAGAACACAAGCAAAAAATATTTCTCAAATATGTCCCTCAAAAAAAGAAACACACAAAACAAACCCATAAAAAACACAAAATCAGAAATCATAATATACAAGCAAAAGACCAATAAAACAAAAAAAAATGCCCAACAAAGCAATATTAGACAAAAAGTCTATAAAAACACCGTTGAGTTTTTTTTGTGTTGGCATGAGGCCTGCCCTTGGGCATGACTAATATACTCATTGAGACGCCAACTGAGAAAATGATTTTTTTCTTTGTAAGAGGGTATCGTCACAGATGGCTTCTTGTTTAGGGGTGGAGACCCTGTCCACTTCCCCTTCTCAATGCTAGAGCACTGTCTGACTTGAAGCGGTGCAGGCCCTGTGCATGCTACCACAGTCTCTGTGAGTTCATCTGTGTGTCAGTCTGTTGTGTCTGGAAGATATTTCCTTGGAGTCATCTCTCCCCTCTGGCACTCACAATTACCATTCCATCTTCTCTTCTACATAGCTCCCTGTGATCCTAGGGAAGGAGTTTGATGAAGATATCCCATTTAAGGCCGAGTCCTTTCAAATCTCAAAGCACATTGTTCAATGATGGGTCTCTGTGTTAGTTCCCATCTGCTACAAAAGGAAGCTTCTTTGATGATGGCTGAGCACTACCCTATGAGTGTAAGAAAATGTCTTTGGGAGTCGTTTTATTGCTATGTTCCTTTAGCAAAACAACAGTATTTAATTTTCACTTAGAGCCATGAGCTCTCCAGTCTCAGGTTCTTGGTCACCAGAATGACATTTTTCTTATAGAGTGGGCCTTGAATCCAATCAGAGAGTGATTAGTTACACCTACAATATTTGTGCCACTATTGCACAAGCATGTCTTGCAGGCAGACCTCTGTTGTAGACTGTAGCATTTAGCTGGGGCATTGTCTTTTTCTGACAAGAAGCAGCTTAAGGGCTGATGAGATGGCTCCGTGGGTAAAGATGATAACCAAAGTTTGGTCCCCTCAGATTCACAAAGTGAAAGGAGAAAACAGACTTCTTCAGGTTGTCCTCTTCTGAGCTACTGCAGAGAGAGAGAAAGAGAGAGAAAGAGAGAGAGAGAGAGAGAGAGACTTAAAAAAAAAAAACCTCTACTTAAGCCAGGAAGTGTTTATTTCAGGAGACACAGTTCAGCCATGAGGAAGTCTCTGCGGCAGAAGCTTGAGGCGTCTGCTCATGCTGCATCTCCAGTCAGGAAGCAGAGAGAGATGAGCGCTAGTCTTCCAGTCTCTTTCTCTGTTTTGGTCAGTCTACGACCCCAGCCCTTGGAATGGTGCCACCCACAATTAAGGTGGGTTTTTCATCTCAGGTAACCCATCCTGGATAATCCCTCACCGGTGTGCCTGGACACTTGTCTTGCAGGTGATCCTACATCCTGTCAAACTGACAGTCTATACCAACCATCACAAGCTGCCTTCAGTAAACGTTGGTATACTCTCTTAATTTTTTTTTTTTTTTTTTGTTTAATTTTATTTGGTCCTTTTTTGAGACAAGGTCTCAGTATGTAGCTGTGGCTGTCCTGAAACTCACTAAGAAGATCAGGCTGGCCTTGAACTTACAGAGATCTACCTACCTCTGCCACCCTAATGCTGGAATTAAAGGTGTGTGTCACTACATCTGGAATGTTCTAATTTTTTAAAATATTGAGCTCCTCAGGGATTCTAGAGCAAAAACCCAGAGCTGTTCTCACTCTGCTAACTGAACTACATACCACTAGCATTGCGATTTAAAAGACCTAAAAATTTCCCTGTGACTTCTTGGGTGACCAACATGTCCCTTATAAGGGCATGGATTTTTCAATTATCTTTCCGACAGTCAACTTTTGTTTAAGTTTTTTGTTATTTCCTCCAAGCCTGCTAATGATCTTTCCTTTGATTCTATTGTAATCTAAGAAGATGCTTGTATACTTAGTTATTTTAAATTTAGTAAGTGTTTTTAAAGAATGTATATTAATCTGATACTAGGAGGAAAATCCTTTAAAAAACTAGAGGCCAGCTTGGTCTACATAGCCGAGGCTGCACAGTGATACTCCATCTTTTTAAAAAAAAAAAGTAGGATGGTGATGGCCTTTAATCCCAGTACTGCGGAGACAGAGGCAGGCAGATCTCTGTGAGTTTGAGGCCAGCCTGGTCTACAGAGTGAGTTCCAGGACAGTCAGGCCTAAACAGAGAAACCCTGTTTTAAAAAATCAAAACCAAACCAAAACAACAACAAAAGATTTACAATTCAATCAGGATGAGGACAAGTTTGTTGATAGTGTTGTCTATAATCTTTCTGATTTATTTTTTGAAACAAGGCCTCATTACATAGCCCAGGCTGGCCTCACACTTGCTATATTGCCTATGCTGACCTTGAACCTTGATCCTTCTTCCCCGCTTTTTAGCTTTTGGGACAGGTTCCTATGCCTGACTCATCTCTCTCTCTCTCTCTCTCTCTCTCTCTCTCTCTCTTTCTCTCTGTCTCTCTCTTTCCCTCCTCCCTCCTTTTCTTGTCTACCTATTTTTATACTGAGAGAAAATGTTGAAATTTCCAAGTATAATTGTGGACAGGTCTACTTAATTCTTTAGAATTCTACCAAAACGTGCTTTGTGTAGTTTTAAATCCCTCAGTGTGCATTCTGTGTTCTTGGTGAGTTGACTTCCTTCTCCTTATGTGACATTGTTCTTACGGCAATATCTCTTGTTCTAGTCTATTTGACAATGTGCAGGATAGTTTTACATCAGCATGACACAAACTTGAGTCATTTGAGAGGAGGGAACTTTTTTTTTTTTTTTTAATGCCTCCATATGATTGGGCTGTAGGCAAGCCTGTAGGGCATTTTCTTACTTACTGATTGGTGCTATCCCTGGATCCTAGGTTCTATAAGAAAGTAATCTGAGCAAGCCATGAGGAGCAAGCCAGTAAACAGCATTCTCCATGGCCTCTCTTAGTTCCTACCTGACTTCTTAACGGTTAGACTATGATGTGTAAGGATAAGCCAAATAAACGCTTTCCTCCCCAGGTTGCTTTGGTCATGATGCGTCATCACAGCAAGAGTAGCCCTGACTAAGACAGTAATTCAGCAACTGTAGTTTTCTTTCATTAGAATCTATGCTGCGTATCTTTCCCCATGCTTCTCCTTGGCTTAAAGTGGGTTTCCTGCAGACAGAATGCAGTTGATCTTTCAGCTTTCTAAAATGTCATTTGACTCTCTTCTTTGTTATTTAGACTGCTGCCTTAGTGAAAACATCGAAACAGTCTAACTAAAATACAGCGTTCTGCTAGCTAGTCTTTATTTTCTCTCTCCTTGTTTCTTTTTTCTCTTTTTGTTTTTGATTAAATATTTTTATGGTCCATTGTTGTTGAGTTTCAGACTTGGGACAAGTGGCTGAGGTGCCTATTTACCTATCAAAGCAGACCTGGCCTCTAGGTTCTCCCAGCATCCTTTACTCCCTACCTGTTACCAGGCATGGCTGGCATACCTTACCCTTTGTCCTGAACTTCCCAGCCCAGGGCTGGTCTTCCTTTCCCCCAGAAGTTTTCCCCTATATAATCCAGACATTTTGTTCTCCCAACCCTCTCTCCCCATCCCACCTCTCTCTCTATAGAGTGCTTTTTCTCTCTCTGCTCCCTACTTTTCTGGATCCCTCTGTACAGTGACTTCACTGACTCCTTCCTGTGAAGTCAGTAAACTCCAATAAACCTGCCTTTATACTCAAATTTGGTTCGAATTGGAATACCCGTAACCATTTTGTCTTTGCTATTGGCTTATTTGTACATTATATTCTAAAAATTATTTTTATTAAATTTTTATTTATTTTGTGTGTGTGCATGTGTGTATTAATCAGGGTTCTCTAGAGGAACAGAACTGATAAAATGAATGGAGATATATATATATATATATAGTTTATTAAGTGCTTTCCAGGCTGTGGTTCAGGTGGCCCAACAGTGGCTGTCTACCAATAGATGTCCAAGAATCCTGTAGTTGTTCAGTCCGTGAGGCTAGATGTTTCAGTTGGTCTTCAGTATACACTGGAATCCCAAAGATGTAGACTCTAATGCCAGTTGTGGCATGGACTTGCCACTGAGAACAAGCAGGCAAAGAACAATAGCTTTCTTCTTCCATGTGCTTATACAGGCTGCCAACAGAAGTGTGGCCCAGATTAAAGGGGTATCTTCCCACCTTAAACGATTAAGAAGCCTCCACCTCTCTACACACAGAGATGTACCCAGCTCCTGGGGTTTAGTAAATTCCAGGTGTTGTCAAGGTCAAGTTGACAACCAAGGGCAGCCATCATGGTGCGTATGTATGTGTGTGTAGGCACACATGCCATGGCAGAGGGCAACTTGCAGAGACGGGTTCTCTCCTTCTGTCCTGAGGGTCTTCATGCTGGCAGCAGTGGTTTATACACTGCTTCATCACACTGGCCCTCTAGACCTTTTTTTCAAGACAGGGTCTTACTGTGTAGCTTTGGCTAACCTAGAACTCACTATGTGAATTCTTCTGTCTCTACTTCCCATCTCACCCTTGGATGCCAGGTTACAGGTACCCCACACTATACATTTAGCTTCTACATCTGTTCTGGGAGATTTGATTTCAGGTCCTCACACTTGTGAGGCAAGCACTTTTACCCACTGAGCCACCTCCCTAGCACCTTAAGATTCTTTAGAAAAATGTTTTTTGATGTTTGCCCTGTCTTATATTGCACTTGTTTGATTGCTATCCATCTGTTTTCAAATAGCATTATTGTTTTAGTCTACGTGTGATGTCCCTCCAAGAGGCTCATGTGCTAGGGCTTGGTGTCTGTGAGGTAGAGATATTTGGGGAGGGTCTAGAAAGTTTAGGAGGCAGGACATCACTGGAGGACTCCATTAGATCACTACAGATGATGGGACCTTAGGGAGTGCCTTGTCACTGGTTTCTCTCAGTCTCATCCTGCTTCTTGCTGCCAGGAGGTGAGCAGAACCCATCATCGACCATGCACTCGTGTCTCTATGATGCTCTCTGTCCAACTAGTGGGACCAGTGACCATAGAGTAAACCCTTTGAAAGAACGAGCCAAAATAAATAGTCCCACTCCCTCTTCAGGCTGTCCTCTCAGGCACCTGGAGAAAAGTAACAATTATGTTGCTTCGTGTATAGAACAAAGTTCACCCAGAAGCATGCTTCTCATTGCTCTTTCCCATTCTCTGTATTATTTTGTCAAATATTTAGCTTTTACATGTATTATAAACCCACAACACACTGCATTTTAGCTTTACTTTAATCGACACTATTTCCATTCTTATTTCTTCCTGTAGATCTAGGTTCTCTGTAATTTCTCCTACCTAAAAACTTGCACTGTGTCTTTAGTGTGAAATATTCAGGTAATACATTTTCTGTGTTTCCTGAATAAGAACATCATTATGTCTCCTGACTCTTTGAAAGGTATTCTCACTAGGTAAATCATTCTGGGTTGACAGGCATTTCCCCTAAATCTTTGAAAGAGGTGACACTCAGAGCTCTGTCTTGTGTCATTTCTGCTGAGAAATCTGCAGTCCTCATCTTTGTACCTCTATATGTAGCATGGCTTTTATCTCTGCTTGCCTCTACGATTCAAGTTTTTCTTTTCATCTTTAATTGTAAGCAGTTTGAATATGACATTTATTTTACTTTAATTTATGTATTATATGTACATGTGTGCCATTGTGCATCCAAGGAGGATGGCGAGTGTCCTGCTCTTTTGCTGTCCACCTGACTTCTTTGAGATGGGGGTCTCTCACTGAAACTAGAGCTAGGCCAGCAGTCAGCAAGGCCCACTGGCCTGCTCGTCTCAGCCCTTACACAATGCTGTAGCTTTAAGACATGTGTGGTCATGCCGGGATTTTTAGTGTGGGAACTGGAGATTCAAACCCAGAGAATGTGTAGATTCTCACATCTACACAGCAAGCTCTCTCACACAGTAAACTGTCTCTCCAGCCTATCTCTCTCTCTCCCTCCCTCCCTTCCTTTTTTTTTTTTTTTTTTAATTTTCTTTGCTGCCATCTGAACTCCTTGGATCTATGATTTCTTTTTTGTTGTCTTTTATTAATTTGGAGGCAGTTCCCAGCCATTATCTCTTTATGACCCATTTTTTCTTCTCTTATGTTTCTGGGCTCTAATTCAGGGCTACCAGGCCATGTGGTACTGTCCCACAGCAGCAAGGGCCGGTCCTTTCACCCTTTCCCTGAAGCATTCAGGGAACTTACAATGCCTTCACTCTGCTTCCACGCCTGAATGATGCGGCGGTGTGCCCACGTGTTTTCCTTCTTACAGATCTTCCAAGCTCCACTCCACGTGAGTATCATCGTTGTTCCAGACAGATTAGAAATACTGAGCAGTTTTCTTCATTGCACCCCACACATCCACCTGAGATCATTCTCCAGATCGAGGAACTATTGTATTGTTCTATTTGAGAAGGTCTCTCTCTGTGGCTCTGGCTGTCCTGGAACTCACTACACAGACCAAGCTTCTCTTCTGAGTGCTTGGATTAAAAGGGTGTTTGCACTACGAAGCCTGGCAAGGAAGGGTTCTTTAATCTGAAAGGCTGTGAAAATTTAAACTTTTACCTATGCCCCCCTTTTTTTCAAGATAGGGTTTCTCTATATAGCCCTGGCTGTCCTGGAACTCGCTCTGTAGACTGGCCTGGCCTCAAACTCACAGAGATCCACCTGCCTCTGCCTCCTGAGTGCTAGAATTAAAGGGGTACGCCACCACACCTGGACCCTGAAATGCTGTCACTTTGCTTTAGGTTTTGAAGGGTAGTTTTGTTGTGTGTGGCACTCTAGCTTGTCAGGCTTTTTTTTCTTTTTATTCATAGTGAACTGTCTCATTGCACTGTCCTCTGGCTTCTGAGGTTTTTGTTGAAAAGTCCTCTTACTGTCCTTCTGAGGCCGTTCTACATCCTGAGGTTTGGTGAAATTCCTATGTCTTGAGGTACTGTTTTCAACAGTTTTGAAAAACAAAACAAACTCAGCCATTATCTTTGCACGTCCATGTGTGTGCTTGTGTGTGGAGGCCAGATAGTGCCGCCACGGACCCCCTTGGACACTCCCACCTTATTTTTTGAGACGAAGTCTCAAGGCATCTGTAGCTCTCAAGTGCACAGCTGCACCCAGCTCTTTGCACAGTACTTCAAGTCCACACTCAGACCCTTACGCTTGCCTGGCAAGCACCTTACTGATGGAGCCATCTCTCTAGGCCTGTGATCTCTTTAGATATCGTTCCTACACTATTTTCTCTCTTCCCTCTCTCTAGAACAATGATTAAACAGTTGCCCCTCTCTGAATGTTTTCTTCTGACCTTTCCCATCTCCTATTCTTTTAACTGCATGTAGACTGGCACTAGCCCGCTAAAGAGGCAGGGTTGTTGTTTTGGTTTTTGTAGCAGTAGGGTTGAACCCAGGGACTGTACCCATGCTAGGCAAGTTTTCTACCACTGAGCCACACTCCTAGCTCCTAAAAAAAATATGTTTTTAAAGTTTTCTGACTTCTTTTTAGCCTTTGTGATATTTTGTACATATTCTAATTTTCACGTAATTATGCTTAGAAATTTCAAATATTTGCTGAAGACTTTCATTTGGTCCACTCTGATATGATTTTATCTAATAATACTCATTGGTTATTTTGAGATTATCGTCTTGTCATTCTAGTGTCTATTTCATCTGTGGGTTGTTTCATTCGCCCTCTTATGGATTATTAATCCAATTTAAGATACAATGTCACACATAGATGAAGATTTGCCCACACCCATGTTAGGCAGATGGGATGGAAAGCTGATTGCTTCAGCATGTTCAGGGATTGAGCTGGGTTAGGGCTGAGTCCCTGTAATAAACGGCAGCCTGTCTCTGCTTCGTGCCTGTTCTGTGCGTCTGGCCCTCATGGGCTCTAAGGGAGAGAGTGGACAACCTCTGTCTCCTCAGCACTGAATGACTGACAGATCCAACTCTCTCCTTTGAAATTTGAGCTTAGAGCTTTAACCTTGCTGTGATTCAATGTTTGTAACAGTCCCCTCCCTCTAAACACAGTGAAACCATGAATCTCACCCTCTTTCTTCTAGAAGTTTCTGGCTCAGTCACTCAGTTACTTCCTGTATAACCCCAGATACATATATTTTTTAATCTTAATGCTACCGGGCGATGACAGTGTGTGCCTTTAATCTCAGCCCTCAGGAAGCAGAAGCACATGGATTTCTGAGTTTGTGGCAAGCCTGGTCTACACAGCCAGTTCTAGGACAGCCAGGGCTACACAGAGAAACCCTATCTCAAAACACAAAAGGGAAAAAAAAAAGGTCTTAATGTGGACTGCTAGCCTGTGCTCAGGTTCTCTGCAAGAGCAACAAACGCTCTTTACTACCAAACCATTTCTCTAGCCACATCTATCTTTCTTTTCAAGGGTCAAGAAAATAAAAAAAAAAACCAAAGCTTTTTTATTGATTCTTTATGAATTTCACATCATCCACCCCAATCCCATTCTTCAATTAGGCCTTTCGTATCTGCTCTGTTTTGCGACCTCTCCCCTCCCCCTGCAAAAGAAAATAAAAAACAAACAAAACATAAAAACATCTCGTCAGGGAAACTGTAGTGTATCACAGCGTGTCACATAGGATACCCTTTTGAACACACATCTTTACCTGAAAATGTTCATTGTAATGAGACATTGGTCCAGTTCAAGGCCTCTGGCTTCTGCTGCACGATCAACATTGGAGTCATTGGACTCCTCGCATGTAGTTTCCCTGTGTCGTAGAGATCTTGTGGTTTTGGATCTGCAGGACCAGCCCTTTCACAAGCTCCTGCTGTTCACAGATGGGGTAGTCATTGGGGTGGGCCAACTCAAAGCCCTGGATCTGGGTCTGGCTGGCAGCTGAGCTGGTCAGCCCACCAGCTCTCCCACACCCTCAACCAGTGCTGCAGCTGGCAAAGGGCAAAGGCAGCTCTCCCATCTCGTGCCCCCAGGACACCAGAGCCAGCTCTACTGTGCTGCCCAGCTGAAGTACAGGGCCCACTCTCCAGAGTGCTGCAGCTGGTCAGAGGTGGAGCCAGCTCTCCTGAGTAAAGTAGGCAGTGGAGGGGCAGGGCCAGCTCTCCTGAGTGAAGCAGACAGTGAGGAGCTGGATCAGCTTTGCACGGCTCCTGGATAGCAACATGGTCCCAGGTGGCAGCCCAGACCAGAGACATCTGCACGGACTTCAGTAGTGATATGAGCCACAGACACCGACACAGCACCCAGACACAGACCTCAGCAGCAGCACAGCCTGTTGAAGGTGACAGCGCTGGTTACTCACAACAGGCTATTCCTTTCCTCCCTAAGTCTCCAGTTCCATCTCCCTTCACAAGGCTCAAACTGTTCTGCTTCTGTTTCTCTCCCACCTGTCCACCACATACTTTCGAAACTTAGTGAACTCTGCTGCAGAAGGGGCTCACAGCTGTCAGGCCTCTGGATGGCTCTGTCTGTGCTGAAGGCATGAAGGCAGGTGGACCTCTGAAAGTCCTCCCCCACCTGTCCTGCATGAAGTGGTGGCAAGGGGATCTCTGGGTCTCCAATGTGTTTTCAATAAAATGGAAGCTGTACTGTCTCCCCATTCTAGGACCTCACCTCACCAAGGGAAACAGCTGTATTTAGTTGTGATTTGTGTGTCTGGGAGGGGGGGGGAGGTTGTTACTTTTTCTGTTTTGGTTTTTAGTTTTTCAAGACAGGGTTTCTCTGTGTAGCCCTGGTTGTCCTGGAACTCACTCTGTAGGCCAGGTAGAGATCCACCTGCCTCTGCCACCTGAGTGCTGGGATTAAAGGTGTGTGACACTGCCTGGAGTGATTTGTGGTTTTCAAGGTACCTCTTCAGCAAGGTGTAATGCACATCTATAATTCTGACCCATGGGAGGCTGAGGCCCCAGGCACATAGCAAGAGCTTGTCTGAGAAAACACAAACCTCCCACCTCCCCCCACCAAACCCTTTTTACCTAGATGTAGTTTGACTACAATGCTGTTCTTTTCTTTCAAGAATGGCGTTGGAAGAGTCTGATGTTTGTATAAAATTGTGAAACCATCAGAATCAAAACAAAGCACTCTCTCACCACAAGTAGATTCTGCCTTTGTAGTCAGCCCCCCCCCCCCCACTCTTTCTCTGGGCCGGATAAACATTATTTTGTGCCACTGTAGTTTTTCCTTTTCTAGAATTCCTATAAACAAAACCATATAAATACATTGTATTTTATGTTTGATTCCTTTCATTCAGCATCGTTTTAAGACTCAGACATGTTTTTATGTCTATTATTCTATTACTCTTTTTGGTGAGTAGTAATCCTAGTCGTGGCCATATAGTAATTAATTTTTCCTTCATAAACTGGTGGGCATCTGGGTTGCTTTCAGTTAAGGGCTGTTCTAAATAAAACAACCATGGACATATGTATTCCAGCACTTGTGTGGACAGATGTTTTATTTCTCTTGGGTAAGTTCCTGGATTAGAACTGCTGTGTTATAGAAATACGTCTAGTTTAACCCAGTAAGATGACTTTACTGTCGTCTTTACAGTTTTGCCTCCCCACCAGAGACCTACGAAAGTTCCAGTCACCAATACTTAGTGTAGTCAGTCTTTCTAGCTTTACTGTCTCATGGCATGTCATAATTTTAAGCGTTTTTATGAGATGACACTAAGGCTGGCCATCTCTTTAAGTAATTGTAACCATTTATACATCATCTCCTGTGAAGTTTCTTCTCAAATTTACTGATCATGTTTGTTGGTTTACTTGTCTTATTATCCTTAGTATATCTTGGATACAACCTTCCTCATTTGTGTTTTGAAATTCTTGGCTTATTTTAATTTAATGATAATATCATCATGTCTGTATGTGTGTACATACACATGCCATGTATAGTGAGGAGATCAGAGGACACTTTCCATCTTGTTAGTCATCCCTGAGCATACATTAGTTCTAGGTCATTTGTGTTACCTGTTACGCAGAACTCCAGAACAAGGTCAGAGCATGATTTATTTCTCTACGCTCTGATGGATTATGAAAGTGCTCTCTGGGTTTTGCTCTCACAGTCTGTCTGCAGTGATCCCTCTCACTTCTTTACACATGCATATATCCTCTAAACCACACCTAGAAGAGGCACAGGGTTGCACACCTTGACCTTTCTCCTTGGCTGTATTTATCTTACTATTTAGCTAATGTACTGAGTTTCTCATTTGAACACTTATTTTAAATTTCCAAGATCATGCCAGGCAGTAGTGGCTCACACCTTTAAGCCCAGCACTCAGGAGACAGAGGCAGAGGCAAGCAAATCTCTGAGTTCGAGGCCAGCCTGGTCTACAGAGTGAGTTCCAGAACAGACAGGGCTATATAGAGAAACCTTGTCTCAAAAAATTAAATTAAATTTCAAGATCACTTAGGGTTTATTTCATAACAGCCCGTTCTCAGATTATGGGTGTACTTTCTTTTCCAGTCTCTCCAGATTAATAGTTATGCTACTGTAGAGTCCTTGGTTCATATTTGCTTTCCGTTTTTGTTGTTGTTGTTTGTTTGTGGAGACAAGGTCCAGGCTGGTCTTAAACTCACTTTGGAGTGGAGAATGACCTTGATGCTCCTCCATCCACCTTCCATGCTCTGGTTAAAAGGAGTGTAGTGGCTGTTGTCCCTGCCCACGGTTTACCTGTGCTAAGGATGGATCCAGGGCTTCCCCAACATTATAGTTCTGTTTGTCCTCTTAACAGGTGTCTTAGTTACTGTTCTCTTGCTATGAAGAGACACCATTCTAAACATCAACTGGCAGCAAAACATTCAAATATATGAGTCCATGGGGCCATTCTTATTCAAACCACCACAGTGAGTCTTGGGTCTTCTGTCTGCTCTGAGTACCCCTATCTGTCTATCTCTAAAGGATGCTTTTGACCATGAGGGCTTGTCTCTGGCAATCACGGTGAAGGAGTGCCACTGGTGCCGTGTGCAGGTGGTGATATGGTGATCTCCGTCTTGTTTCCTGGAGGGCCACTGGCTACCCTAGGGTCTGGCTCTGCTTTTCAGCTCTAGTATTTCCTTTCACTGGTTAGGCAATGAGCAAGCACAGCTTTTACTGGCTCATGCTCAAGATGGCTCCAGTCTCTTCAGCTAGGCTGGATGGCGCTTGGTCCTGGGAACTCCCAGAACCAGCCTCACTAAGCACAAGGCCTCTCTTTTCCTGACTGGACTGTACCTGCCCCCTGCCAAGATTATCTGCTTCTATCTTTCAGAGATCCATGGAGTCTCTGACTTACTGTGAACTCTCTCGTTTCTTGCTTTTTTTTTTTTTTTAACAACCATGACTATGAGCACACATTTTTTCTTTAAAAACTTGTTTAAATGCACATTTATTTATTTACTTGTGAGGGAGCTGCGTGTGCCATGATGAGTGTTTGGTGTTCATATCATAGGACAGCTTTTGGGAGTTGGTTCTCTCCTCCCACCATGTTTGTCCCAGGGCTAGACTTCAAGTCACCAGTGTTGGCAGCAAGCACCTTTATCCATCGAGCCATCTTGTGGGCCCCACGTGTTTCTTTTTCTACAGCAATCAGAAATTCAGACAGAACTGTTTACCAGTCTTTGATTCAGTCTTCCAGCTGCCTCTCCTACCTCAGATGGAGCCTCACTATGTTGCCCTTTAAACTCCTCCTGTTCCAGCCTCCCAAATGCTGGGACTACGGGTGTCCTCTGCCATGCCATGTGCTTATCTTCTTTAGGTTCTGCCATTGCTGGATCTTCCTTGGATCTCTGACTTCAGTTCTCCATGTTCCTGGCTTTCTCTTTAGTTACACTCATCTCTCTGTCCTGAGCATGGCTCTTGTCTCTCTGTGACTCCATCTCCACTCATGTCTATCTGTCCCTGGTTCTTGAAGCCCCTCTGTACCCTCAACCCCTTGATCTCAGTGGCTGTTTCCTATCAGTGCCAGGCTCTGGTCCCCAAGGCTGGCTGGCTCTCGATCAGTTTGTGGGTAGGGGAGCCCCAGATTGCTGCAACGTGGAACAAGCATTTCCAACACATGCTCTCGCTGGCAGCCTGCCACCACAGCCCACTGCCTGCCAACATCACACTTCAACTTAAAGAGGGAAAACTGCCAGACCAATGTTTTAGCTACAGCCCCGTGTCACGGCTGCACGGGAAATCTCGCAGCAGCCCCTGCCAGGAGCTAGAGCTGTGGGGAGGACTGGAGAAGGGGCTTGGGCTGCTGGATGGTGGTGGGGATCCGAGCCCCCACCTTCCCTGGCCTCTCTGATTCTGGGCACCAGAAAATCTACTTAGAATCCTCTCTGGGTTCCAGCCTAACCTGAGTGCCGAGGGGCTTCCCTGGGATGAAGATCGCTCCTTCCCAGCCCTCGGGCAGCAGTTTACCAGGGTCCTGCCTCCTGTCCTCTTTGTTTCCCTGTGTCCTGTGCCAGCCGAAGGGTGTCTTCTCCATGGGTAGCCCTGTGTGTTGTAGCCACAGGTGAGGCTCTAGAACCCAGTGAGATGATCGGTCTTATTGGTCAGAAGATAAAAATATCAAAGCCCTCACCCTTGCCATTGAAGAACTTCTATGTAACCAACGATGGCCCTGAGCTCCTGATCCTTCTGCCAATACCTCCCAAGCACTGGGACTATGAGTGTGTGCTACCACACTGGGCCAAGTTCCACTTTTGCCTAGGATACATCCCTTCCTCAAGGTGTCATCCTTGCTATCGCAAACACACCCACCTAACAAAACAGATGTTCTAAAAATGGGGTGGTGGTGATGGAAGCCATGGCTACTCTTCTGGGAAGAGCACCCTTCCCAGAAGCACCGGGCACAAGTGTTTCCACAGCGGCCACATCCATCGTATCATGGGGATAGCTTCACCTCTGCCTCTGCACATTCTTTCTAAGCTCAATTCCTGTCTTCACAGGGGCACCTTCGGGTCAACTCCCACCCACACTCAATCTAGGTGTTCCTTCTGAGCAGTCTTTTCATCTGACCATAAAACACCCAGCATCATAAATCACCTAGCACTGTGGAGAAGGAGGCACAGCTCATGACTCCCAGTGTCAGTCTTCCAGCGTGGCAGGCAGGTGCCCACCCCAGACCAGGGGCTGTCTCTCTTTGGAGTTACAGAGACACCAACAACAGCAAAGGTAAGACGTGTGCGTGTGTGCGTGTGTGCGTGCGTGCGCTGGTGCACACACCTGTCCCCCATGTGCAGAAGGGCTCTTGTTAGCTCAGCTAGAATCATCTACCCTTGAGTACTGAGACTACCTGCCTACCTAGTGGAGTAACAGCCACAGTGTAGGAGCATCTGCCGGTGGGAACATCATGAAGTTCCCAGCTCTGCCAATACCAATGTGCCCATCTGGCACCAGAGCCCAGGTGGTCCCTCGTGAGGCTTGGAAGACCCAGAAGGAGCAAGTATCATTGAGGACACATGGGTGGCAAGAGAGGTGGGGCCGGAAGGAGCCACCTCATCAAACTGCCAGGCCTGGGTAAGTGCCAGCTGCCAATACAAACAGATAAGCACTAATAATCACATTCTCTGAAGCCAGCTTGCCTGTCCCGTTTTCCTGAGGACATCACCTGCACAGCTGCTCCTAATCAAGGGCCATTTAATTCATTCCCAGATCATTGTCTGCACTAATTGTCTTAAACAAACCCAAGTTCATTGCACCTTATTCCCCGAGGGCCTGGAAGACTTCTAATTACCTGTAGGTGGTTCTCCTTGCAGCCTGGCTTCATTAAAGATCACAATATGTTCCTCTAATAGGTTTCCCATTAAAATCCAATGGGTTCCCATCAAAATGAGTTATGTCTCTGAAAAAAAAAAAAGAACCACTAAAATATATTTTAATTAAAGGGAATTAAATATTGCATATGTCTGTGTCAGCCAACAGGTTGTACCTGAAGCTGATGCCAGGAGAAAGGAGGAGGGAAGATAGAAAAAGACTCATAAGTGGGGTGAAGGACTTTGGAACGAGGGAAAACAGTGGCTTGGCCATTCCTAGGAGGGGGACCTTTGGCAAACCTCCTTATCAATTTGAGCTTCAGTCTACCCATCTCCAAAATGCTGATCATGACCTCTAATTAAGTTATTTTTGTTAAGATGAGTTGACAGACGACAGTGGGAGGGTTCACACATACAAAGATTACTGCTATGTAATATTCCAAAGAAGTCCTGTACTAGCCAGCTCTACTGGGTAGCAATCGTCATCCCTCTCAAGAGTTTGCAATAACAAGGCCTTTATTTCTCACAAGGACTTGGCATTTTAGCCATGGCCCAATGGCCGAAGTCACAGCCTTCTCTGGAGCATGTTCTCCTGAAGGCCAAGAACAGAGTGCAAGAGGCCGAACAGAGTAAGAACAGGCTGAACCATGCAACTGTATCCGAAGCTTGTGCCAGACCCTCAAAGGCCATGTCACTCACGTTCTAACCCAACTGTTATGCTCTGCCACAATTCGGAGAACTACATTCTTGCCTTTGTGAGCAGGGCAAGGGTGGAGCTGGATAGTTCTCTTACAGGGAAAGGAAAGAATAACTGTTGATAATAAAACCATACTCCACAATCTTATCATTGGGCATGATAACAGTGTTTTCCAAGCTGCTTGATGAATAGAACCAGGGGTGGAGGATGAAAACATAGACAGAGTTCCATTGCAGATCTCCTAAGTCAGGGTTCCTATGGAAGGAACCTTGTTTTTCAATGTTATCAGATCATAGGGGCCAGAGAGATGGCATCAAAAGTGTGAGGACTGAGTTCCAACCCCTAGGACCAACATAAAAAAGCTAGGCATGACTGTAAACACCTGTAAACCTAGTGCTGTGGCGCCAGAGATGGGAAGGTCCCTGGGGCTTGCTGGCTATCAGCTGAGCTTTAGGTCCAGTGAGAGACTGCCTCAAGGGGAGGTGATGGTGACAGACTAGAGTATGCAATGTCTTCCTCTGGTCTCTGGGTGCTTGCACCCACACACCCACCACACCACACACACACACCACTCTACCGAGCACACCATGGTATCAAACCGTGCAGAAGACAGGCCTTTTTGCCAGGTGTGGTGGCGCACCTTCAATCCCAGCCCTCGGGGAGGCAGAGGCAGGTGGATTACTGTGAGTTCACGGACAGCCTGGTCTACAGAGTCAGTCCAGTACAGCCAAGGCTACACAGAGAAGCCCTGTCTTGAAAAACAAACAAACAAACAAACAAACAAATAAACGAACAGGGCTTTTAAACAACTGACATTTCAAACTGTTTCCACCAAGCGTCTTCACAGGATGGTTTCTGAATCTCTTGGAATCCAGACCCTTGTTTGTAAAATAAGAGCATGAACTAGAGTCACTGTGTGCAGGTCTGGGCCAGGCAAGCCTTCACTAAACATTTTTTTTTTTTTTTGCTTGCTTGCTTGTTTGTTTGTTTACTTTTAAAATGGATTTTGTATGTTAATGTCTTGGGTTCAAGCAAACCTGATGAGACGGGAAGGTTTCCCATCCACTCCATGCCCCCCCCCCGGCTCCCCCGTTATCAGTGTCCTATCACAGCGGTGTGTTTGTTGATGTTGATGAGCCTACGTCAACATATCTTTATCACCCAAAGTCCACAGTTTAGCTTAGAGTTTGCTCTTGGGGGTTTGATGGCTCTAGGCAAGTGTAAAATGGCACGTGTCCACCATTATATTGCCACAATCAATAGCAGCCTCATTTCTCTAAAGCCTTTCTGTGCTCGGCCTGTCCATCCCCGTGTGGCTCTTCTTATTTTAAAAACAACAACAATAACAGCGAAAATGTCCAGATCTGTGCATCGCAATACATGCTAAACTCTAAGAAAAGTAGTTTTGGCATAAACAAGATGGCAACTGAGTGGGTAAAAGTTCTTGCCATGAAAGCCTGACCGCCTGAGTTTGATTTCCTAGGACCCATCCTGAGAGGAGAGACCTGACCCCAAAAGCTGTCCTCTGTCCTTCACTTACACATACTGTGGGACGTGAGTGCTTGTCCTCAGACACACATGTAAGAACAATAAAGGGAAAACGAGATGAAACTTTGTTAATAGCATACATAATAAAAACATGTAACAGTCCACATGTAAGGATTGTAAGGGAAGAAGTGCTCAATGAGGGTCCAGACTCCTTAGGAATAATCCCTGGCTTTGGTTACATGTTAGACTCATGTTGGAGTTTTACAAAATTCCCAGAGCCTTGGCTCACCTCCTGGAGACTCTGACGGGGAAGAGCGTGCTGGTCAGGCTTTCCAGATCTTCCCCCTGGCAAAGCTGATTTGAAAAGCCACTGCCCTAGAACCTATCTGTCTACCTGCTGTCCTCCTAATTGAGGCTGGGCCTCTCTGGAGATGTGTCCGCCCTGGATCGGAGCAATAAGAATTTGCCATTTCACAAGAGCCCCAGGTGATTCTGTACACAGTAAGACTGAGAAGGCCATTGCCGGGGCCACCCCTCCCCTGCCACAGGGCACTGCCAACCTCTCAGCACAGAGCCCCAACACGGCTGAGCACATCTTCAATCTCGGACAGCTTTGGCTCTCTTAGTGTCCACTATGACGTCCCACACTCTGTCTCCTGCTCCCCCCTCCCCACCCCAGAGTTCTCTCTACTGACCTTTAAAAGCATGCGTGAAGACAGCATAGCGCTGGCTTCTCTCATCTCTGTCACCATCCACCCTTAGTCATCCCCACCTGATCCCTTAGATACCATCTCCTAAGAGCATCCACATGACTGCTGGGCTGCAAGAGGTGCTGGGAAAAGATTTGCCCATTGTCAGAACTAACTTCAGGGACAGGTGACCTGTGCAGCCTTGGGGTCACCATCTTGTAATTGCCATTTTCCAAGTGTATTACCTTTGTTCGTTTGTCTGGGTGGGTGGGCGTGGGGGTGCACAGGGGTGCCGTAGCATAGGTGTGGAGGTCAGAGGACACCTTTCAGGAGTCAGCCCTCTCCTTTCATTGTGTTAGTTCTGGGGCTTGAACTCAGGTTGCCAGGCCCGGCAGCGAATGTCTCTACCTGCTGAGCCACCTCACAAGCCCATGAGGCTTGGACAAACACAGGGCTCAGGGTCCTTAGCTGGCACTGGTCTGCACTTGTTCTAATCTGCATAATTCACTCTGCAAGTGGTGTCTAGTCCTGACCTTTTCTCCCACGAGACTGCCTGAGAGGGGGAGGCCTCTGGTGAAGAAACTTGGAGTTCGTAGCGGCAAAACATCTCCCATAATGCTCTGCCCAGCCCCAATTTATGTTTCTCTAGCTTTCTCCCTGTAGGCAAATAGCACTGTCATGTGCCTGATTTCTGATGCCTGATTTCTCACCAGCATCCTTGGTCATTGTTTGTTCCCTTCCACATCTTTCCTCAGAAAATATGTCTTGATACTGTCTCCTTTCTGTCTACCTCAAGTATCCCTTGACTTGTCTCCTGCTGAAATATTTGCAGCTGTTGCTTGGTTGTTTGTTTTGTGTGTGTGGTGTGCAGGTGTGCTCACCGGTGCATGGGAATGTGGGGGGCGGAGTTCAGTGTCAGGATGTCTTTCCTTTATCACTTCACCTTATTTTATGAGGCATGGTCTCTCGCTGGATCTGGAGCATGCTGCTTTAACTAGACTGGCTAGCCAGCGATTCTCTAGCATCTACCTTTCTCTCCTCCATTGTTGGGATCAATGGGCACTGTGGGTCCAAACTCAGATCCTCACGCTTGTGCAGCAAGCCTTTACCCACTGGCCATCTCCTCAGTTCTCCTGCTTCAGCATTTTTATCTGGTCCCCTGCCTCATCCTGACTCCAGAGAGCTAGAATGATCCAGTGAGGGGAGATATCAGGGCCCAACATCCCTTAGTTTCAGAGTCTTGGATGGCTCCCAATCATCCAGGAGTCCTCTCTTGTTTCCTCCCTTGCCTAGCACTCCCACCCTCCATTAGATTGCTTGCCCTACAGTCCTTTCACCTCTTTGACCTTTGTACAAGCTGTTCCCCTTCCTCTCTTAGGTCACGCCTCCTAGTCCGTCTATATAGTCCATCTCCGTAAGGGTGACTCCCAAGCTCCCTGCAGCCTTTGGCCCCATTCAGCCGAGAAACTTGCTGCCCTTTGCAATCCCTTGTCCTTCCCATAATGCATCAAGGTTACCCATCTCTCCCCTTCAAGCTGCCCCAGGCCACTACCAGCTCTGAGCTGTTGTTTCCGGGTGGGCCATGCTGGAGCTGACTCTCTTGCAGGATTTGCATTCAGTGACACATGCTCCTCTGAAATGAATGCAGGAGTCATGGCAGAGCACTTATACCGTGGGAACTGGCAGAAGCTGAAAATGAGGGCTCTGGGTTGTGCTGAGAGAGCTGCTTTAGCAGTGCACGCTCTGTCTGCACGTTCAGTGCTCTCTCAAGCTCCTCAGGCCTTAACACCCACACAGCTGGACACAGCTGAGCCAACGATTCTTCAGGACAAATCTACGTGGTTTTCTAGACCTAGGCACTCAGGTCACATATCTCCTACCTTTCACACATTGGCATCTGTGCCCAGATGGTATCTGGAGGTGGGGACTTCCAGAGGTCATTGGGATTACATGAGGTCATGAGGGTGGGACATGACCTTCTGACAAGGACAGCCTTGGAAGAAGAAGAAGAGAGCTGCCATGCTTGCTTGCCTTGTCTTGACTTGGGACAGGTTAGCCTGCAGCAAAAAAAGACCTCCCCAGATGCCAGTGCCATGCTCTTGGGATTCCAGGACCCCATAGCCATGCACTGGACAAGGCTGTGTTCTTCATAAGTCATCCAGTCTTGGGTATTAAGTTACAGTAGAGGCAAACAGCTAAGGAGTAAGACTCTGGCCTGGTGGGGCCTGATTTCCCAGCAGAGGACACAGCCACAAGCCCCTGTGCCCACCTACCTCAGAGGTGGTCTCGAGGTGAACGCTGGGGCCCTGCCTCCCGCCTGGGACACACTGCCGTGCTTTGATTCAGTCGTAGTCCTTTGATTCAGGCTGAACATCTAGAATGGTTTTCCCTCATGCCTCAGTGATGCTGACAGGGCAGACTTGGTTGGCCTCCCTATCTCCACGTACTTGTTCCTGCCCTGTTCTCTGTTCCTGTGGGTCTCCAGCTAGGCTGTTCTGTGACCCTGATAACTCAATTTTTCTTGCTATTTTTCTCAATTTTTCTGAATTGGCTTCACTGGTTATTTATCCAACATTTTAATAGTTACTGTGGTAATTCTACTTAATTAGAATTAACAATTAATTAATTAACAAACAATTGCTACTGATTGGGTATTTTTATTGCTGTTTCAGACCATTCACAAAAGCACAGTATTACTCATGCGTAGATGGAGGGAGCAGCTGTTCTAAAACCGGACCCCATTATATTAGGATTCCACTATCCTCATGAAGCCAAATACAGGCCCCATATCCATCCTGGGAAAGAGGGTGGTTGCCTTTTGGCTTTGGTGATGTGTCCTGGTTTCTGAAGGGAAGAGGCAGAGAGATAGGAACTTGCAGGATGTGGACAAGCCAAGAGGTTTGTGTGGGCCTCAGGAGCAGACAAAAGCAGCCTTTGGACCATGCTCTACTGACTGCCAAGTTTCAGGCATTTGTTCGTGCATGCATTCATTCATTCATTCATTCATGTATTCATTCATTCACAGAGACCCTTTGCTGGCTACAGGGATGTTGAGTGGCATGGAGGACAGTCAAGGCCCTGTCCTAATGGAGATTATGTTTAAAATTAGAGACAGCTAAAAATCAAGCCAAGAGCACAGGCAATTACAAACCTCATTAAGTCTCAGAAGGAGAAACAGGGTGTGGATGAAGAACAAAGGAGATCTATGTTAGACTGCAGGAGGATCAAAGATGTCCCTGAGTTGGACCTGGAAGATGAGAGGAAGTCAGTTTAGGGAAGGCAGAAGAGCTGTGCAAGCAGACGCCACAGCGTGTGTAAGGAGCCTGAGGCAGTGGGAGGCAGCCAATGGAACCAGACAATGGTCATCAGAGGTGAGGTGAATCTGAAAGGAGTGAGTCAGACCAGGAAAGGCCTTGCGGGCCACGGCAAAGACGGGGATTTGCTTCCTAATGGCTCAGACACCACTGGCTTCCAACCCTCCATGCTGTGGAAGTGAGTAAGGGGCTGGCACAGGAGAGGAGACTCTTGAACCTTTGCTGAGGGAGGGAGTAAGGGAGGCCCCTCTGGAGGAGCAGAGGCTGAGGGTGGGAGGGCACCGAGGGCTCTGTGGCTGGGACTGGGAAAGAGTGAGGTGTGACCTGCAAATGGGGGAAGAGGAGCAATGACCAGAGTGAAACTGTAGGACTATCCAACAGGCATCAGGGGACGTCAGTGAGTGGTGGGTCCAGGCTGGGATCCACGAAGGCTCGCAAGTTTCTGGCAAACCCCAAGCTCCTGAGCAGAGTTTAGAAGAAGGCTTTTATAGGTGTGAGTCACTCAGAACAATGAAAAGCTATCTTAACACTTGCTGACTAGGCACTTTTACATGCACCATCCCCTTCGTCTTCAGGAGAGTCCACATGGCAGTTGTTCTGCATCCCACCAAAGACACTGAGGCAGATCCTTGTCTACAGAGCAAGTGCCAGGCAGCCAGGGCTATGTAGTGAGACTTTGTCTTAAAATAAGTAAGTAAATTAATTAACTCATAAGGACTGAAGACATGGCTCAGGGGTTAAGAGCACAGGCTGCTCTTCCAGATATTCTGGGTTCAATTTCCAGCATCCACATGGCAGTTCACAACTGTCTGTAACTCCGGTTCCAGGGGATTTGGCATCCTCACACAGACATGCATGCAGGCAAAACACCATTGCACATAAAAAATACATAAATAGACATAAGTAAATAAAATAATAAAAGTAAAACAACAACAGCAATAAACACTGAATAGGCAGAGGTCACCACCTGGTTCCTGGAAAGGGCACAGATGTCACTCAATAGCAGTCTGTGCCCTAGAAATCACATCCCTCGTCACATCTCTTTGAAACCAGTCCTGAACCCTGGCATTCCATCTGTATGGTGCCCCTGTGACCGCTCCCACCTAACACAATGTAGGTTCCATGCACAACATAGTTAGGCTGTGTGGTTTAGAAAGTAATGGCCAGGCAGCAGTGGCATATGCCTTTAATCCCAGACACAGGTGGATCTCTGTGTGTTCAAGGCCAGCCTGGTCTACAGAGTGAGTTTCAAAACAGCCAGGGCTACTCAGAGAAGCCCAGTCTCAAAAACAAAACAAAATAATGGAGAGAAAGAAGTTGTGTGTGTTCACTACAGATGAGGGATTTTCTTTTTCAAATATTCCATCCATGGGCTGGTGAACTTGCTGGTTCAGGATCACTGGCCAGTAAAGACTAATGACATCTGTCTCTCTCTCTCTATGCCTTCCTCCTTACTTTAGTTCTTCTTTGCCTCTGTGCCTCTGTATCTCTTTCATTTCTCTTTCGATCGGGAACACACACCGCCTGCCTGATTGTCTGTGCTTTCTCCTATCTTCCTGTCTCTCTCTCCCTCTCCTCCATGGTTGTCTGTGCCATGGTCTCTCACCCTGTCCCATCCCCTTACAAGCCTACTCAGCCTCTCTCTGACCTGGGAATCTCTCTGCTGTTCTGTTTGCAGCTGGCCAAATAGAGACATCTCAGGCCAAGCCCTGTGTCTCATTTCAAACATGCAGTCAGGAACAGCCCAGAATCTTTGAATCCCAATGCCCAGGGCACAGGAGAGAAAAGCTGACTGGCTCAGCCAGCTCTAGGACCATTTTCAGTCTAACCAGCTGTTATTAGGAGCTCAGAGAGAGGGGAGACAGACATGGTACCCAACGCTTTACATAGAGGAGTCAGGTCTTAGAAAAGAGATGTTGAGAGCAATTCAGAAGCACAATAAGAGAACCACTACATTCAGCAGGACCCGCTCAGCCATGGGGTTTAGAATTCCAACTGTGGTTCCCCTGCCCTTTTGTCCATGGTTCTCTGAGCCTCAGGACAGTGTCTGAGGCTATGGACTTGGGAATTGGGTGGGGATCTTTGGAAATTCCTGAGTTTAGGGCTCAGCTACTTTTTAGGCTTGTCCAGAAGAATTGAACAAGTCTCTTGATTTCTCTGAGTAGTCTTATCTTCTGCAAAACAAAATTCTGGTTTCTCACAACTGTGATATTTTAGGAACTAACTTTGCACACCCCAGCTGGCCTGAACTGGCACCTGCTGGGTGAGCCTTTCCTTCCCATCTCAGCACAGAAACAGTGTTGAAGGGTCTGGGCCTCCCAGGGAGAAAGTGGAACCAGAGGCCTCTGCATCTGCACACACACAGAAAGAAAGAGAGGGGGAGAGGGAGAGATGTGGTCCCTGCCAGTGACTCATCCTATCTGATTGTCAGGATTCATTCCTGGAAATTGAAAGTCACTCTTCTGCAGCCATTGCCACAATTTTGTACCACGAGGCAAGATGTAGGTCTGTCCCTCGACCACAGAATCAAGAGGAAGATGCTGTTAACACTTGGGGGTTTCCAGGGAAAGTCTGGGCTGGAAGTCAGGGTTACCAAGTGAGATCCCAAGGGGTGAGAGGCCAAGGACCAGTCAAGTCATAGAGGACAGACCTGTGAAGACAAGCTCTGGGTTCCGCCAACTGTCCTGTGGGAGCTGGGGCTCCTCAGTCAGGCGCCCTTCTAAATTTCTTTTTCCAGAACAACCACCGCAAAGGCTCAGGCAATGCACTGTAGGGCCTACACATAGCCCAGAAAACAAGCAGACACGAGGGTAGAAATCAAGCCGGAGAGGGGCTCTTTGTCATCTACAGAGTTCATACTAAAGAATCATGCAACCAAGGTCCAACACACACACACACACACAAACACACACATGCACACACAAACACTCACCAACACATGTGCATGCGCACGCACACACGCGTGCGAGGGAATGCTCTCATAAACACCTCCACGTTACCCTGCTAAAGGGCCCAGAAGCTGGGGTAATTGCCTGACATATGCAGATCCGTGGGTTTAATCTTTATCTCCGTGAGGGTGGAGTGGGGCTAATATGCTGTGATCTTAACAGTGCCTACACACGTCACATGCTCCGTAGTCATTGCATCTTGACAACATGTTCGGCAACTGCTCTTCTGTTTCTCCATTTCACAGACAAGAAGACAGAAATATGAGGGTGCTGAGACACTATGCCCAAGATCCCACAGGTAGGAAATCACTACACATCAAGCTCCATGAGGGCTGTTGATGGAGCCCAGTTTCACTCATCAAGGCATTCAGCAGACATGCTCAGTGGGTGACGGGAACCTTTGGTCTCATTGTTCAGAGCACCTGACACTCAATGGGAAATGGATTCATTCATGAGCAAGGGATGGGAAGGACTTAAGAATGGGAAGCCTTTCTCTGCCACCACAAGTAACTGTGAGACCTAGCCTTGCCGTAGTTACCCTCCTCTGTGACATCCCCTCACACTAACACCTGCCCCCTTTAGTTCTTGCCCTCTGTTTATGGGCTACCATTACCACAATTCTCTAGCAAATGCCTTTCTTGACTGCCAGCCCATCTGCCCCAGGGCTCTTCCCACTGTCCCTTGCTTTGTTTCTCTCTGTGATTGGCTCAGCCCTCATTTTCATATTTTACAAGCACATCACTCTATATATCAAGGCAGATGACAAGCAGAGCCAACCATTACCGGCTCCATGGGAGCCACATTGGTCTACACCACTAAGTTCCCACACCCCGGTGTAAGAAAGTGGCAAGTGGGGCCAGGTACAGCCGGGGACCCACCATCACCCCACACTCCAGCAACTCGCTGCCCCCATCCCACTAGTTCTGGTCTTTTAGCATACTGGGTGTTTGTTTGTTTCTGAAACAGGGCTTTTCTGTGTAGCCCTGGCTGTTCTAGACTTGCTTTGTAGACCAGGCTGTCCTCAAACTCACAGAGATCCACCTGCCTCTGCCTCCTTGAGTGCTGCGATTAAAACCCTGCACCACTACATCCGGCTGGCTCTGGTCTTTTAAAGTATAATTTAATAACAATGAGCTTTTTAAGTGTCTTGGGAAATCCATAAATTTTCTGAAAGATTAAAACAAAACAAAAAAAAACAAAAACAAACAAACAAAGCCAGGTTGTGGTGGCATACACCTTTAAATCCCAGCACTCAAACTCTGTGAGTTTGAGGCCAGCATGGTCTACAGAGCTAGTGACAGCAGAGCCAAAGCTATCACAAATCCTATCACAAAACCCCAAAACAAACAAAAAACAAACATCAGGCGAACCAAAGCAGTGTCAGCAACCCCAAGCAGACTGACAGCCAGCATAACTTCCAACCCTGTTCTCTACGGTGGGAACCCTGAGGGAAAGTCCAGTTCTGACCTCCATCTGGCCTTTCGTAATTATTGATATTTCAGAGTTTTAACTGTAGGGCTGGGGAAATGGTTCAGCTGGGAAAGCACTTGTGGCAAAGCATGAGCGTGAGGATGTAAAAGAAAGCCAGGCGCAGTGGGGCGGTGTGCGCCTGTAATCCAGGTCTGGAAAGGCAGCGAGAGAAAGGATTCTTGGATCTCACAGCCGGCCAGCCTCGTCAAGTCGGTGAGCTCCAGGTGCAGGGAGAGATCTTGCCTTAAAAAAGAAGACAGAAGCCGGGCGTGGTGGTGCATGCCCATAATCCCAGCACTCTGTAAGTTGGAGGCCAGCCTGGTCTACAAAGTGAGTCCAGGACAGCCAAGGCTACACAGAGAAACCCTGTCTCTAAACAAAACAAAACAAAACAGGTGAAAAGTGACTGAGTAAGACACTCACCATTAATCTTTGGCCTTCAGATGCACAGACGTGCATTACCACCCATCACCACATACAAAATGAATAACCCCCCCCCCCACACACACACACAGAGGAACGTGTGCAACCCATACACTATACAGACACACACACACACAAGACAGGTTTTGTTTGTTTGTTTTGAATGTGTGTGTGTGTGTGTGTGTGTGTGTGTGTGTGTGTATGTGTGTAGTACACAGAGGGAGGTCTGAGGACAACTTCATGGAGTCAGTTCTCCCCTTCCACCTCTATTTGAGCAGGGATCAAACTCAAGTCACTAGGCTTGCATGGCAGGCACCATAACGAAGCTGCCTCAGAGGCCTGAAAGCATTTTAATCTCAAGCGCTTAGAGATGATTTTTAGAACAGCTTTAGGTTTACAGGAAAAGAGCCAAGAGGTGCACAGAATACCCAGGCACTCCCCCAGCCACCGCCCCGCTACTTCCCACGCTGACTAATCTGTGACTCCGTATTCCGTTTGCTTCAGCTGATAGGTGCTATGGAAAACACCCTCATCCACTCTCATCCCACCGTTTACAGGGGGTCCACCCATCAGGTTGCGTGTTCTATACGTAACAAAAACATGTACTAACCAACAGATGCAAATTTAATACATTCATTATGAGTAGCTGCTGACGGTGTGGAGCAAGTCATTACAGCGTCATGCAAAACAGACCCACGGCCTAACGTCTCCTGGGCTCCGCCTCTGACAGCTGCCCACTATTTTACTGTCACGGTAGTTTTGTCTCTTGCAGGAGTTCATGAAGTTGGAACTATAGAATTAATTTGCATTTGTGCTTTCTTCATGTCTTTTCGTGGCTTAATTTCTATTACTATCATAATATACATATATAACAATTATATATTATAGGATATATACGTGCACGATGTATAAAATGGACACAAGTAAATTTTCTGTTGTCTCTCACAACAACAAGCAGCTTAGGGGAGGAAAAGGTCTATTTGGCTTGCAGTTCCAGGTGTGGGTTTGTCACCGAGAGAAAGCTAAGGCAGGTGCTAAAATAGCTAGTTATGTCATACTCACAAGCAAGAACATAGGCAAATGAATGCATCTGTGCTGCTGGTTGCTCTCTGCTTAGTCGCTCATATAAAGTCCAGAGCCCTTAACCTAGGAAATGGTGCTGCCCACAGTGGACGCGTCCTTGTGCCAGTCAAGACTACTCTCTACAGACAAACCCACAAGCCAACCTGAGCTAGATAATTCCTCAGCTGAAGTTGTCTTCTCAGATAATTCCAAGTTGTGGCAAGTTAATAATTAAAAATTAGCTCTCGCATCTACAGGACCCGGAGTGCACAGACTCAGCTAAACTGGCCAGCCAGGAGGTCTTTGCAGTCCATCTGACTCTGCTACCCCAGCACTGGGATTACATGTTCACGCCCCCATGCTGGCTTTTACATGAGTGCCCTAGATCTCATAACCTGAATGCCCTACAGGCATTGAGCATACAGACTGAGCCTTCTCCCTGTTACCCTGTTTCAGCAATTTTAAGTGCACAGCTCAACAACGTTAACTTCGTCCTCAATTATGCATCCACTGGCACTGTTTAAATCTAAAGCTGGAGCTACATATATAATAAACATTAACTCACCATTCCTATGGCTCATTTGCTTTTTACTGATGAGCAGCGTTCCGCTGTTGAGCCACGCCGCGTTCATTCAGTGTCCTGTTGAGAGATACCTTGGTCGCTTTCAAAACTTTTTTTTTTTGGCCAATTTGTCAGTTCTGTAGAAAGCCATTTCGAACATCTGTGTAGGCTTTTGCATGGACATGAATTTCTTAGTCACTGAAGAATATAAAGTTCTGTCTGACTTGATGCCACCATCATTACAGAGTAGAGAGCCAGGGGCCAGGCCCAGCACACCATGGAGTTTGTTTGTACTTAATTGCCATGACAACCGTGAGACCCAGGACTATTATCCCGAATTACAGATGAGCAGACTGAAGCTTGTGTGTGGCAGTTGTGTGGCTAAGGCCGCCTCTGTGAACTCCACGCTGCCTTCCGACTTGGAGACGTAGGGGACAAACACTGTCTCTAGACCCCTTTCATCGTTTCGATGTGGGTGTCCTTTCCTTCCCAGTCACAGCCTGTCCCTGGAATACCTCTCTAACTCTGGAGTGACAGCCCATGTTTTGGGCTAGGACAGGAGCTGTTGCAGCCACGGTGTGTTCTGAATCCCTTCTTTACCTGGCACATGCCTGGAACTCGCTTGAAAACAGCTGGCTACGGAAAAGCAAAGGCCTCAGGTGACAGGTTCCTCTCTTACAGGAGGACCCGCCTCTCCTGGTGGCCCCTGTGACTGTGGAGTCCCTAGGGAGATGGGACCCTGGTGGACGCCACTGCCTTGAGGCAGCAGCTGCAGCTTCTGTGGTGGTTCCCATGATGCTCTAGGCAGATGAAAGCAAAGGAGCCGAGGCTCACGGGAGTTCTGTCCCTCTGGGATCATGAGACAACACAACCAGAGCAGGGGCCCACCCCGCCATCGGCTCAGCTCCCAGGCTCACTCCCAGGCCTTCCGATCCTCCCACCCCGGCCAGTTCCCTCCGTCCCCAAAGCCCCCTTAAGTACCAATAATGGAAGTGCTTACTAGGCCCCGCAACAATTCACCCTTATCTTTTATTTATAGCTGACAAAGCTCCGAGCAGGAAAAATATAATCACACTTTAAATAATGGAAGTTGTAGGTATTAGAGCTACGCGGGCAGTTACCGGAGCTGCCGGGATGCCTCCCCGCAGACCTGACGGGGGCACACTGACTGCATTTTTAATTTTTGAAACATATTTCTTCCCAAATTATTCCGCGTTTCCGAGGAGCCACCTTTATGGGGGTGATAAATTACTGTAATAAAACGCCTCTCCTTCAGATATGGAGGACAAAGCCTTGCCGTGCACAGCCCGGCTCAGGCGGCCCCGGGAGAGGGGCGCCAAGTCCCACGGCCTCGCGCCTCGCTTTAATTATTTGGCCAATGTGCCCTACATTTTTAATGCAGTCACAAGTTTTCTTTAAGCAAAGAATTCAAACGGGCCACCAATCTGTATATTGTGGTGGCGATGTGCACGAGGCATTATGAATGTGCGTGCCTGTGTGTGCCCCCTTGGGTAGAGATGGTTTCTGTGTGACTGAAAAGGCACCTGGTGTGTGTGTGTGTGTGTGTGTGTACACACTGGTAGACGCCCGGATATACGTATCCATAAGTGTGACAGGCATGAACACAGGTGCACGTGGTGTTCATTAGCACACACAGGCGTGTGCCGAGCCCGCAGCACGTGTGTGGTTCCGTGGACGGCATGGTGGTGCAGCAGTGTGTTCGGCACGCCGGCCTGACCTCACTTGCCTTCTTTCAGCCTCTACCATGTGTTCTGTCTCATGCCAACTCCTCCTCACGCCCTCTTCTTTGCATAATGAAGCCCGGAGTCCACATCACAGGCTTGGAGAACAGATCTGCCTCTTCTTAGCGACAGAACCTTGGGTGGGCCTCTTGGTGCCTCAGTTTCCCCATCTGTAGTATTCATACTGCAGGGGGTTCATACTAAGGGTGTTTATCTCATCGGCTCCCAGGGAGACTAACAGGTTTGGCACATGAAAAGCAGCTCACAGGCGGTGGTACAAGTATGGACCATTCATTCCCCCCTCCCCTCCCCTTTCCCTTTCTCACTCCTTCTCAGTCCTGTCTTTCTAGGTGGGCCCTGCATGAGACTGAACATGCTCCGTGGTGACACAGAAAACCAGGCAAGCGAGTGGAAGAGTGAGGGCCAAGTTAGGAAGATTTCCTTTGAAGAGGATATAGCCCATTGCAGGGTTTTGGACCCAGGGATGGATCAGGGACCATGGGCCACACATAAACAGCCATGGTTCCCTGCTGAGTGCAGAGACTCATGGACATATATGGATACCTGTGATGTTTTCAGACACATAACCCATATCTGCAGAGTCCTGGATGCTCTCCCTATTCTGCCCCCTCCCTAGCCTAAGGCTTCCATATGCTGGTCCCTCTACCTTTAATGCCAGTCAATTTGGAAAATCCCTTCAAACCCTCCGTGGTATGGCTCACTTCTGAATCCCTTCCTCCCTTTTTAGAGACTTCCTGTGGGCCCCAAGTGTGACACTTCCTGGCAGTCAGCTGGTTACAGTAACTGTAGGCGTGGGTACCTGTGTCCCCACCAGCCCTGGGCTCCTCACAGCAGCTCATCTAGGAGGCAGTACCTCAGTTATTCCATCTGGAATATGGGGTGACGACTGTGTCTACCCTCCACGTTGCTGGGAGGAGATGATGGGTTGGTGTGTCTGCATGGCTTCCTGGAACAGAACCCAGGTCTTAGTGACCTTTGGCAGGGAAAGCACACTTAAGGAATGACTTCACCCATGTCTGATCTCCAGTGTTTGTGCCCCAGCCCCAAGGCTTCTCTCCATCTTCTCCCTATTTGTAGCTCACCCGTCTCATCTCTGTCTCTCCAGCTGTCATCTCCTTTCCACTCTCTGACCATCTCTCCATCTCTCTGGGTCTCCATCTCTGTCATCTCCATCCGTGCTCTCTCCCTAAGCATGGCTACGGAGACTGTTCAGGGTAGAAAGAAAGACACAGATGTTGATGTTTGCCTAACCCAAACCCAAACCCACCACTTACCCCACCTGAGAGTTAGGCCTGTGCTCTGCTCCCTGGGCCTTGGTTTACCCACTGGCTCCTGATGTATTTGAGACAGATTTGCCATGGAAATCTGTAAAAGGCTCAAGCCTCAGAAATCTTCCATTGCACAGGCCCTTGCTAAACAGGTATATTGTGTGTGTGTGTGTGTGTGTGTGTGTGGTTTTCAGTTGTGAACTTTGTAGATGACAACTTTGTCTTGTAATAGCAAAAAGTTGGAGACTCATGCCAGGTGGCAGTGGCACACACCTTTAATCCTAGCACTTGGGAGGCAGAGGCAGGTGGACCTCTGAGTTTGAGGCCACCCAGGTCTACAGAGTGAGTTCTAGGACAGCCAAGACTACACAGCAAAACCCTGTCTCAAAAAAAAACACAAACAAACAAACAAACAAACAAACAAACAAATAATTAAAGTCTTAAAAACATTGGAGAGTCTTATTCAGTATGTTTTAGCTGGGACACTCTGGAAACCAGGGCAGTGGCAGATTCCTCCTCCAACCCCAGGTTCTGCCAGTGTCCTGTCTCCTAGCATGGATAGTGACACAGGGCCTGGAAGGGTGGAGGAACTGAAAACAGATCATACAGTGGGTGTCAAGGCTGGACTTGAACCTAGGTCTCCCAGCTGCAAGGTCAGGCCTCCAGATCCAGCCAAGAACTGGGTACCAATGGCTGCCCTGGGGACAAAGCCAGCCTTTCACCTTTAAGGGCTTTGGACTGCAGCTTGAAGAATGACTCAGGCCTCTTGAGGACCCCAGGGGAAAGGGCACCTGTGGGTGGGGTTGTCCAGGGATTCAGCTAAAATAAGAAGTGGCTTCCTCTGAAACGCCTCTGTGGTCTGTAAAGGGGAAGGAAGTGGAGGCCGGAAACAGTAGTGGGTAGAGCAGTGAGAGGCAGAAACTGCAGCCTGCACCTCAGAGACCAAGCTGGGGCACAGCAGACCCTGCAAGGCTGCAGCTCGGGGCCTGGAGCCGGTGGACCTGAGAGCTTGGATTCAGCATTCTTGGCCCTGTTCCTTTCTTTGTCCTCCTGACAACCCCTTTAGATACAACACCAAGATGGCTTCTAGGAAGTCTTTCCTGGCCATTTGCTGCGCACGCACGCACACACGCACACACGCGCGCGCACACACACACACACACACACACACACACACACAGAAGCAGAATTAGGCAACCACAGACAGTTATCATAGCTGTTAGTGCTGTGGCAGTTGGTGAATCTTGGCTGCCTCGTGTTTACAGGGAACCAGAGATGCACTACATGGATGATGTCATCGACTTTTTACAGAAACACAATACTGGGACTCAGTCCATTGTTTTGTTTTACAGGTGAGCAAGCCAAGGCTCGGAGACAATAGCTAACTCGTCTTTGTGGTTCCACAGTCATTCAGTCAGGGGCTAGCGCGAGAGTATAGCCCACACCAAGCTGAACAGCTAAGTTTTCTAGCCAGGCACAGTTCTCTTCAACTAGAGCGTGGACAGCACCCTCAGGGCTGGGCCGCATGTGTACAGCAAGAGGACTACGCTCCTGTTACTCACGAGGCGCCCCTAGGATAGCTGGTAGCTGCAGAATGTTCTTAAAAAAGAGGAGAAGCCCAGTCGAAGTGAGGAAGCATTTCTTTGTAAGTATTTTTGGCAAATGTGTGAAGACATCACTAACATACGAGGCTTCTTTCTGTACTGTTTTGGATTTTGAATTCTTCCTCTAAATAACTTTTTGCAGTGTTGTGTACCGAACTCAGGGCTTCATGCATGCTAAGCAAACACTCTACCATTGAGTTATCCCCAGCCCCAATACTGATACTCTTTTTAAAATGTACTTTTATTTTTCATGATGTGTGTGGGGGGGGGTGTATGTGTGCAGAGGTGTGTTCATGTGGATGCAGTTTCCCATGGTGGCCAGAAGAGGGCACCGTTTCCTGTGGAGTTTGAGTTACAGTGGCTATAAACTGGGAACTGAACTCAGGTCCTCAGCAAGAGTGATAAATCGTGACTGCTGAGCCAGCTCTCCAGCCCCTATCCTCACACTTGAACTTGGTTTTATTTTCTATTTCAAAAGCAGAACCACTTTTGAGCCAGCCATGTTGGTGCATTCTTATAACCCCAGTCCTTTGAAGGCTGACAGGATGAGGATGAGTTTGGAGAGCCAGCCTGGGCTACAGATTAAGATTCTAGTGTGTGTGGTGGGGAGAGCCTTTCAAAATTAAAGAGCTTCGGGTTCCCCAAGCCTGAGGCCTGACCTGGCAGCACACTGTGACTTATCTAAACCACATGGCCTGTCCCTGCCCCTCTCTCTCCAAGGCCCCTTCCCCTTTTCACCTTCTCGTGATGTTGAGGTTTCCTGCTGACTCTTGCCCCGTAGCCTGGCTTCACCCATTGTGGACTATGAGATCTTTGTAAACAGAACCAGGAGTGATTTGTTAATGAGGAAAGGAATGAAGGTAGGTGGGTCTCTTTAACAACCATTGGGGAGTGTAAAAGATTCAATTCCACTCCAAACTCCAGCCCCAGATTCCTGTATCCCAAGGCTGCCTAGCTGCTGAGGGCCAGCCACCGCCATACGGACAAAGCTTGGCATGGGCAGTGTCTCACCAGAAGCCCCAGAAGCCCCTCCTGCCATGCTTTGCAATAGAAGTGAGTTCCTGGGCTCTCAGGTCTAAGCCTTCTCCCCTCAGTGGGGCCTGAGCTGCTCCTTGAGGCCTTTGAAGCTACTCTGCAGTGACAGCAGGTCAAAGGCCTCCTCCAGAGGAGGAAGTGAAAGTGCTGCTGGGTGAGTCATGAGGGTCGCCTGGGAGGGTTTGATGCCAGAAGTGGCTAGGTAGGAAGAAGCCAGAGGGACCTGAGGTCACCTCCTGATCCTCCATAGACACTGGGCTCTTCAGTTGAGAAGTGAATGTGTGAGAGACGCCTTCTTGTTCATGACGTGATATTGAGAGGACAGAAGTGGACATGGTCTGCAGGAGGGACAGACGGAGCCACGGGGCAGGTCTCAGAGGCCACATGACAGGGTACAGGGTCTGGTGCATGGTGGCTTCCTGGCAGTAAACAGCCAATGCAGGTGAGGCCGGTCCAGGCAGTAGCCAGGATGTGCGCTGCAGAAGACTTGTGTGTTAGGCCAGCCCTGCCCCTCTCTGGCTGCAGTATCTCAGACATCCACACTACTTCCCAGACCCGTGCCCTCCGCTTCCTCTTCTGAGAATTAGAAGCCCATACTAGATGCAGAGTGTTTGTGGTTTCAGTGTGGCCTTCCTGCTTGGAAGGAAAGGGGTCCTGGGACTGGGAAGCCCAGGAACCACACAGCTCTGAGAGAAAGGCTCCTCAGCCGAGGCATTGCAGCTCCCAGGAGAGGGTATCCCCAGCTGAGCTCGGGGTCTCCGGAGCTCTGGAGCCTCAGCCCCGCTCTGCTTCTTGCTTCTTGGCTTCTTGGCTTCTTCCAATGAGAGAGTCACACCAGGCAGCAAATCTCATAAAAAAAGATTTATTGGAGGCTCCAGGAAGTGGAGGGACGAATCAGGGTTGGCTGCCCCTGTTCCTGGGAGAGGACAACAAGGAACTGAGCAGACACAGCCTTTATGTAGGATTTCTTAGGGTGGGGAGCGTTCTAGGCCCATCACATTGGTGGGTTTTTGTGCTCAGGGATTGGTGAGTTTTTGTGGGAAGGTCAGGGATCAGTGGGTTTTCCTGGTCAGGGGTTGGTGGCTTTTTGTTGAGATGGTTCACCTAAAATTAGCATAATCTGGGAAGGGTTCTATTGAGGGGCTGGAGATGGCCTTCGTGACAGCTGTTATGACAGTTAGAGAGGTAGGGGGGCATGCTGGCTGCTGGAGCTCCTCAGGTGGGGGCCTGGCCGCTTTCCTGTCTTGAGGGTTTATGAAGTATACAAAAGGAGTCCTTCCCTGCCGCTTGAGTCAGCGTGAATAGCCAACAGCTTGCCCCCACTAAAGCGCATGTTCAAGCTTCATTCCCAGTGTCATGGCAGTGGGGCTTTGTGGAGGTCTTGGGAATCACAGGAGATTTAACGTTTTTCTTTGGAGACTGGCTATTACATAGCAGATTTAGCTTTCTCTGCTCCAGCCCTGGCTTCCTCATTACACGTTCTCCGACCAGCTGATGTCATCACTTTGTTGTGACACAATTCAGAACCCTCTTCTCAGAATTTTACCCAGAGGCCCCCCCCCCCCCGACACACACAAACACAACATCTGACCACAAATTTGATCATCTTTCTCCCAGGCTTGGGGCTTGAAGGTATTCCCATTTGTGTGAGCCTGTCCTTTGCTGTCTTCCAGGGGTGGGCCTTGGAGAGTCTGTCTGGCTTCCTATTGCCCCAGAGTCTTTAGCTCCAGCAGAGAGAGGGAGCCTGGCCTGAGTTTGTTATACCATGGTGGCGAAGCCATGTTGCACCCACCGTTCAGGGGTTCTGAGGCACTAGAGAGGGGGGTGTTCTGCCCACTGAGCTCTTATCAGAAGTCAGCCATATTCAAAGTCCTGGGGTACCGCCAAGCAGTTTATTGCTTTTCTAGAACATTTGTTGCTTCTGTGAAGTGCATCATGAGCAAGCAAGCAGGGTGTTGCCTATCTGTTGGCCTGCAGGTCCGCTCATCTCCTGCAAATTGATCTCCCGGGTTCCTTCACCAGCTAGTGTCTTAATGTGTTGGGCCAATGGGTAGGTGATTGGGGGTATGGGCAAGAGGAGGGGGAAAGTCCCAATACTGCCCGCCCCCTTTGCTGAAAGGACAGGTGTCCTTTTCCCAGCACCAGCTGCTCTCTGGCTTCAGCTCCTACAGAACTATCCATCCATCTGCAGTCACAGCTCACCATGTGGCCGGCCCCCTGTCAACACTGTCAGACTGCCCCAAGCAGTCCCCAACTCCTTTTACATCCAGCTCTGGACTGGAAGCAGTTTCTTTAATTGCTGGACTCCAAATTGCCCCACCATTAGCTGTTGGCTTTTCAGCCCTTTTCTGCCTTGTAACCAGTTACCTGAACTAAATCCCTCTTTTTGAAGTAACTCAGAGTGGCTTCAGTTTTCCTGATCGGCTTTGATTTTTTTGCAGTGGGCATTGGGTGTTTTCCTTCTGCCAAGAATGCCCTCCCTCTTCTCCATGCCTAGTCCACTCTAGAGGGTCAGACACAGGACCCAAAGGCCATGCCATCTACAGAGTGGAAGCTCTAGGTCCTCAAAGCTTTTTTATAGCAAGCCTGTTCCCAGACAGTCCTGCCACACTGGCTCATTCTAGGATAGGGAAGGAGAGGGCCACACATTTCACTTCTTTAAGACCAAGAGCCAGTGAGGAGACAGGATAGCACGGAAAGGAGAGCATCATTCAGCCAGGCGCCCCCTCTTCCCTTTCCACATCTTCCTGGGACTTGGACAAAGTTCTGAGAACCAGCTCCGAAGGGAACGTAGATGGATTCTGTGCTCAACGGTGGCCCTAGAATCCTGTTCCCAAAGGTGCAGCTGGGACAAATCCTTCCAGAGCAGAGTGGCTGTCCTGCCTTGAAGCAGACATCCTGGAACTTGTCTCTCCACTCCTCTCTGTCTGTCCAGAGCCCAAGCAGAGGTCATTTTAGCCGTGAGGTCAGGAACAACCTGAAAACTCACCCAGCCCAGTGTTGTCTTTGTGTAACATGGGGCTAAATGGAGGCTCAGAGGCTTAGAGAGGCTGCCAGGACTGGGGAAGGTGACACAGGATGAACTGAGACAGAGCCTAAGAACATGTGACCTACCTAGGCAGCTATGGGAACATGAATATATTATATGTGCTCACACATAGCAGAGAGGCCATGTGTGTTTACCAGCCAGCACAGAGACTGTAGGCTCAACACCGGGGCTTACATATATGCAAACATAGACATATATGTGCATCCCAGTTACTCACATGTACAGTGCCATGCTTGCATCTTACAGACCCATAATCATATACACGATCTCACATACTGTGCCTCATCACCAAGCTAATAACAGCAAGCACACAGAGAAATGCAACAGTTTACCAAGGTGTCCTTTTATGCAAGGACTCATGTCATACCCTGCAGGCCTTCGTGTCATTCCCATGTGGGTGACCTTGACCACGTACAACTCCCTTCCTGTGTCTCCCCCTAACTCACAAGTGGCCCTGTCTAAGCATCTCTGCAGCTCACACCATCACACAAACACACAGAGGGCTCCCCAAACTTGTCCTTTATTTTTTGAGTCCTAAGCTGGATTCCCAATCAAACTTGCCTCAGCCTCCTGGGTGCTGACAAGTGTTCTCCCCTTCACTGACTTCTTCACAGTACCTCACAGCCATGCATTTTGATGCCTTGTAGGTGGCTCCGTGGAGCCATCTTGCCGCCCTTGGGACTAAGGGAACATCATGATCTACCACACCCACTCCTATTGCCACCTCAGAAACCTGGTGGCTGAGCTCCCAGGGGAAGGGGAAGAGCTAGCAAGAGCTCAAGGTTCTGGGGCCAAAGTCCTGTTTGCAGGCCCTGTAGGAAGTTGCGCAATCTGTCCAAACCAGCCAGTGACTCTTTCATTGTCTCTGGCTTCCCTTTGGCTACAGGCCCAGCTCCTTGCAGCCCAGTGACCTGTTTCTCTGGAAGAGAGGCAGGAGCTGCCCCAGGGTGGTGACTGAGACTTAGGCCTCAAAGGCCAGCCTCTCCTTCTCAGCCAAGAAGCTAAAGCTTGGGCTAGGCCAGGTTCCTGCCCATATCCTCTCAGTAGTCCACTGGGACTTGATTTTCCTCCAAAACTCTTCACCAAAACACCTTGCAGGAGCCTAACAGTTGGAATGTTGCCAAGCAGAGCTACAGAGTGTGGAAGGACATAACGTTGTGAGTCTGCCTGCCAATGGCCACCTTGGCTGAGGGATTCGAAAGATCAGATTAAAATGCCCCAAGCACATTGAGCTTACAAAAAATGATTCATCTGTCCCGGCTTCTAATAGTCCTTTTTTATTTTGTAAAATCTTCAAGAAAATGCATGAGGGAGGTTGGCAAAGCATTTGAGGGCTGCAGGGAGTCAGGACTGGTCCAAGCCGGTTCTCCCAGGATCTTTATCCCATTCCCCTTCAGCAACAATGACAAAGATGGAGGTAGAGACAAACAGAACATTCCAGAAATTCCCAGAAATCTACTAAAGCTGTGATAACTGTGCTACGCTTGGTGCCTTTCCCTCCCTCCCTGCTTTCCTCCCTCAGATCATCTAGATGGGATCATTAGACAGTCTGAGGAAGGTTGAGGTTGCTTCTGTGCAGTAGAGATTCCAGTGGCCTGGGATAGGCTGTCAGGGTCAGAGAGAGATGGGCCTATTTGGGGTGTACCATAGGGAAAGGACATCATGGATAAAGAGTCTGGATTGCTCTTTGACACAGAAGATATAGACGTGTAAAAGGAGAAACCAAGGCAGAACTCTTCTGGTATTAGCTTAGGCTTGAGGCTTTCAATGAGAACATGTGGTTTGGGAGTGGGTTCCTTAGGTGAGAATCCATCCTTTCTGAGCAGGAACTAATCCTGGTGCTGAGCCCAAGGGAGCGGCAGATCAAAGGATAGAAGCAAAGCATCCACAGGATATTTGCATAATGCTGAATTATCTCCACGTATGTACTTGCTGCTTAAAAACGCAACTTGCGATTTGGCAACAAAGCGCTGAACAAAGGCCCTAAGTCATCAGCACTGCCCAACGCTTAGGCCGTGAAGGAGTTGACAGCAGGAGGCTGGAGAGGTGGTTCAGTGGGTGAGAGCACTTGCTGTGCAAATGATGAGGGCCTAAGTTTGGATCCCAGCACCTGCATAAAAAGCTGGGCGTGGCAGTGTGCAGCCTGTGACCCCAGAGCTGTTTAGGGTAAAGACAGGAGGATTATGGGGGCTTACTGCTTGCTAGCCTAGCTTCAGGTTCAGTGGTAGACATTGATAGACAATGCCCCAGAGGAATAAGACAGAGAGTGAGCGAGGAGGTTATCTAATGTCCTCCTCTGGCCTCCACGCAGAAGTACGGGTAGCTGCATACATGTGTGTACCCGTGCATACACTCACACACACACACAAAGAAAGCAACACCAGGTCCTCCTACTCACCCACAGAACATGAGAAGAACAGGGCATCTCTTTGCACTGTGCTCGTGTCTTCTTCAATTGAAAACATATGCAAATAATGTGAATTTCACACCCCAGGCAACAGTCGTACAATGTTGACTGAAGTTTCTGGACAGATATTTCAAGAAAATGAAGAGGCAAGGTGTTGGGGGACAACTGGGCTAGGCACCCAGGAATTAAACAAATGAGATGAGGAAAATTACGTCTGAGAAAATCAGAGAGCTGTGCAAGAAAATAGCGTGCAACCTGAATACCACCCATGCCTGAGTTGTCAACAAAGTTCATGTGGTCACAAAATGAACCCACCTATTCCTGGCCAGTCTGAGTATTGTGATGAAAACCCTGCCTCAAATTAAAAGTAGAACAAAATTTTCTGTTCAATATCCACTTAACAGAAAAATATGAAATGAGCCTAATGGGATACAGATCTTAGGGGGTGGAAAGGAAGTGTCACCTTTCAGAGTCAGAAAACAGTGGGTTACATGGAAAGCTAAAATAGCTATCTAAGCATGTTATTTCGAAGCACACAGGTGGATACAAAATACTCTTGTTTTATGTTTTAAAAAAATCGGCTTCCACAACCTCTTGTGGTGGTACCTACCTTCAATGCCAGCATTCCATAGGTTAGGGCAGGAGGATGGCCATTCTGAGGATGACCTGAGAACACTGAGACTCTGTTTAGAAAACAAAACAAAGCAAAAACAAAAAAGAAGCTGGCACAGGGACATAGCTCAATTTGTAATCTCAACACTTGGGAGATCAAGGCAGGAGGATCAGAAGTTCAAGGTCTTTCTCAACTACATGTGACGTTTAAGCCCAACCTGGTTTACATGAGACCCTGTCTTGGGGAAACCCTTGCCTTTAGAGGTAGGAATCAAGGGCAAAGAGCAACAGGAGATGGCTGGATTTTAAATCTCATAGAATAAAATGTATGGAAAAAACACTTTAATAAAGGTAAAAATCAAGCTATAAAAATATAATTACTTAGTCCCAATGGCAACATCTACAAAACAACTCCCCCACCCAAGGCTCAAGGAGCATTTCAAAAGAGGGGGCAGAAAGATCACAGGAGCCAGAGGATCAGGGAAGTCTGCTGTGTAAGCTTGTATCTCCCAATAATGTCCAAGGCTACACCCATAAAAGCTCATTAGCATGACTGCCCAGACACTGGCTGAGCGAGGATAACAGACGTGACAAAGTAGATGTGGGAAAGTCCACATGTCCTCAGTCCTAATCAAAGAACTTGCCTGTAGGCAGCTCAGAACTGCTCAGAGTAAGAGGAACAGTCTTCCCAGAGAAGAGCATACAAGCTGGTTATCCAACACCAAGTAGCCAGCCCTGAAAACATACAGACTGAAGGGATTATATTATGTATATAACATATATGTCTATATGTATATAACACATCTAATTAAAGTGGAGTCCATGAATTTGAAAGAGAGAAAGAAGGGGTAGGTAGGAGGATTTCGAAGAGAGAAAAGGAGAAAGGTGTAATTGTATTATAATCTCAAAAGGCAAAAGAGATCATTTTTAAAATACGTAATTAAAAGAAGTGTATTTTGAATTAAGCGGTGAATCTAGGCGATGAGTTGAGTTGGTTGTGTAATAAAATCTATGAAAAAATGAAGACAATTCAGCCATTCCTGATGAGACCTAATAGACTAGGATCAGAAGGAAGCAGAGGAAGACCTCCCCTATCAGTGGACTTGGGGAGGGGCATGTGTAGAGAAGGGGGAGGGAGGGTAGAACTGGGAGAGGAGGAGGGAGGTGTTCACAGGGGTATAGAAAGTGAATAAAGTATAATTAATAAAAAATTATTAAAAAAAAACAACAAATCAAGTAATAAAAAAAGAGTATTCCAAATGCTAAAATAAATGTCAATAAAATAGAAAAATTGATCTTTTTTTCTGGGATGGTCAGAGAATCCATTTAAAACACAAATTTCCCCTTTGATACCATGCAAAGCATAGCCAGAGACTTCTGTTTAGGAAGCTTTGGACAAGACAGACAGGCTTTCAAATACTCACAAGCTAGTAAATGGATCCATTTAGAAGCATATAGCATGTATTAAATCATGACTGACTTTTTAGCAAGCTTTCGGGAAATTGACCCATTTCTCATGTGGGGCAGGGTAAACTTTTGAAGAACTACCCTTTTTGCTTCTTTTTCATGTGTGTGTGGTGTGAGAGAGAGTATGTGTGCATGTGTGTGTGAGAGAGAGAAAGAGAGAGAGAGAGAGAGAGAGAGAATGCAGGCTCATGCATGTATGCCATATATGTGTGGAGGTCGGAGGACAGCCTCAGGTGTCAGAGCTCATGTCTACCTTGTTAGAGACAGGGTCCCTTGCTGTTCACCACAGTGTATACCAGGGGAGCTGGCATGTGAGCATCTAAGGGTTCTCCTGTCTCCACCTCCCATCTCATTATAGGGATGCTGGCATTACAGACATCTACTATCACATCTAGCCTATGTGCATTCTGGGAGTCCAGTGTCAGGTCCTCATGAAACATTTTACCCCTTGAACCATCTCCCCAGCCTGAGGACAAACTTTAAATCAACATTTGGAGGTTTCGTTGAATCTAGCTTGGGACAACGAAAGCCTGTCTTCCCTAGATCAACCCCATCCCGCCCAAAGCCTCTTGGGGAAAGAGCCCTTGTCTTTCTTCCCTACATATTTGGTGGTGTGAGTTTATAATCCATTTTACAGATAAGAGAATGAAAGTGTACAGAACAGCATTATAATCCAAACCTAACCAACTGGACCTGTTGCCGGCTCTGTCCTTACTCAGTTCCTAGGATCTCCCACCTGCTGGCGCCAGACCTAATTACAGCCTTGCTGGCCCTCAGCTGATTGGCAGGTGAGTGTATCATCCGAGTTTGTGACTCTGGAAGCTCCTGCCGTGTATCATTATCTGTAATTATGTGAATTCTGGCTTCTGCGTGGGCCTGTGGAGCCAGAGCGTCTCCAGGCAGCCAAGAAGTGGGAAAGAAGCTTCTGGAGGATTCTGGTGACCTGGTACCCACACCTGGGGGAAAAGCTGAGCTCCAGACCTCTGGCAGGGGCTGAAGAGAGGCCACAGTGGGGCTTTGTGTCAAGGTTTCTCAGGGTTCTCTTCACCAGCTTCCTGCATGAGCAGGCAATGGAATAGAAGGAAGGGAGTACTTGAGGACAGCCTCCAGCCTCTTACCTGACACTCTGTCTGTCTGTCTGTCTGCTGTCTGCCTGCCTGCCTGCCTGCCTCTGCCTCTCTGTCTGTCTCTCTCACATACAGAAACAGTGTTCTAGACTGTGAATCTGAAGCTTTGAGAAAGGAAGAATTTGCCTGGAGTTTTATCACATCCAGTATATCCTCACTTCCAGGATAGAAGCCGTCAGTGGTCCTGCCCTCCTGGCACAGATGGGTAATGGAAGGGCCCTCTGCATATATTCACTTAACAAATGGGTATCACTCGTAGCTCTAGGATTAGAAATAAAGTCACTTGCCTCAAGGGGTTTGCTCTCCAAACGGAAGTGAGATAATGGCCACACACGTGGTGTGGAGAGCATCTGAGAGGATGACCTGGCTGGATGACCAAGCCGAGCCACTTACCCCAAGCCCCGGGATCCAATGTGTAGACAGAGGACATAACCTACATGTGACATGAAGAAGGGGAGCCTACCTTCAGATGCCCCCCCTTGCCAAAGCATTTACTTTGTCAAGGTAAACACACACTCGCATAGTGCTTGTCTTTAAATTTAAATATTTAAGACATAAAAGAAAGCATAGAAGGTTATATGATAAATATTTATATACTTGCCATAGATATTTAAAAAAATTAACTTTTGGGGGTGGAAAGATGGATTAGTAGGTAAAGGTATGTCTACAACATAGACAAAGAAGGCATAGCTTTCAACTAATTAGTCACAATTATCTTGATACTGAAGCATGAAAAAGATATAAAAGAAAATTGTAGGCCTAGCTCGTGCCTTTAATCCCAGCACTCAGGAGGCAGAGGCAGGTAGATCTCTGAGTTCTAGTCTACAGGTAGTGAGTTCCAGGATAGCCAGGGCTACACAGAGAAACCTTGTCATAGAGAAAAAAAATGTAGGCCTATGTCACTCATGCACACAAATATTGAACAAAAATATCAAAAATATCAAAAAACCCAAAGCTAGCAACATAATAAAAGAATACATTGAAGCCAAATGGGCTCAACACGGGGATGAAAGCCCCAGCATCTGACATTCAATGTAAAGAGCAGGTGTGATGATGAACATCTTTAACTCTCGCACTCAGTAGGCAGAGGCAGGAAGATGTCTGCAAGTTTAAGGCCAGCCTGGTCTACATGGTGAGTTCCAGGTTAGTATTTACCTTATCAAGCATAAACACACACACACACACACACACACACACACACACACACACGAGAGAGACAGACAGACAGACAGACAGAGAGACAGAGAGACAGAGAGAGGGAGGGAGGGGAAATGGAGAAAGAGAGAGAGAGACAGAAGCTAAAAACAAAATAAAACAAAAATGAAGGGAAGAGCTGAGGGTCAGGGATCAATGTATCTTATCATATCAAAAGAATAAATGAGAGAAAACAAAAGGCCAATTTAATAGACACAGGAATAGCATTTAATAAAATTTGAAAACCGCTATGATTAAAAAAAAAAAAGAAAAAGATGACGAGGGGCTGGAGGGTTAGCTCAGTACTGAAGAACACTGGCTGCTCTTCCAGAGGAGTTGGGCTAAGTCCCAGTGACCCACCATGTGTGGCTATAACCATCTATAACTCAACTTCTAGGGGTTCCAACGCCCTCTTCTGGCCTCCTCAGGCACTAAGCACTCACAGGCGCACATATACACATACAGGCAAACCGCTTATGCATGTAAAATAAAAATGAATCTTTTTAGAAAGAAAGAAATGGTCAATAATCCAAGCATAAAGAGAGCTTCCACAGTCTGGTAAGGACAGCAACAACCCCAGTAGCGAAGGACGGAACAATTTCTCCCTCAGGTTAGGAGCAGCATGAGGGTCTCGCTGCTGCCTCTTCTACTTGGCATTGTATGTCCTCGTTAGGACAATAAAGAAGTAAGGGAGAAACAACTGAGCATCAGGTGACTTGGAAAGTGGTAAGTAATAACTTTTATTTGTTGAGAGCATGATCATCTATGTAAAGAAATCTCAAAACGTTACTGAAAAGATAAAATACAGATGAGCAAGACTGTAGGACCAATACTCAAAAATCAATTACATTCATGTGTAAAAGCAACACAAGTAGAAATAAAATTTAAAATTCCTACCATTTATAATAGCATTAAAAACATGAATTAAGGAGCAAAGCTAATGAAATAATATTTATGTGAAAACTAAAAGTCATTTCCAAGGCAAATCTATTCATTTAGATTCTTCCTGGATTTGCCTTGAAAATGACCTACATTGAGTGGAAAGATATACCATGCTCATGAACTCTCAGTGTTCTAACAATATTAGCAATTCTGAAGAGCTGTGTCAAATCTTCTTTAATTAATTTATAATTAGTACAATCCTACTCAAAACCCAGGCAAACTTTTTTGGTAAATATTGACAAGCTAATTCTTGGTTGCGTATGGAAATGCAAAGGCTCTGGAATAGGTAACATAAACTGGTTGACAAGGGTGAATTTGGGGTACCCATGATAACATTTTCAAGACTCTCTGTGAGGCTATTGTGAACAAGGCAGTGTGGCAATGGCATCAGAGTTGACCCCTGCATACACCAAATACAATAGAGTTCAGAAAAAGGCCAAGACATGCGTGGTCAGTCAATATTTGTAAATGATACAAACAAAAGACATGGAAATAATCCATATATAAACTATAATCTCAGACAGAAGGCCGATGGCATAAACCATAAAGACAAAACTTGAGATTTCAGGTATCTCGGTTGTTGGTGGGATGGCTGCCTAGTGTGGTGGCCTGAATAAGAATGGCCCCTATAAGCTTACATATTGGAATGCTTAGTCACCAGGGCATAGCACTATTTGAAAGGATTAGAAGGATTGGGAGGTGTGGCCTTGTTGGGTTGGGTGTGGCCTTGTTGGGGTAGGTGTGGCCTTGTTGGAAGTGTGTCATGGGGATGGGGTTGAGGAGGGGAGGTTTTAAGGTTTCCAAAGCCCATGCTAAGCCTAGAGTCTATCTTTCTCCACCTACAGATCAGGACGCACTTCTCAGCTACTATTCTATCTCCTGCCTGCATGCCTCCATGCTCCCCACCATGTTTATAATTGACTGAGCCTCTGAAACTGTGAGCAAGTTCCCAGTTGAATGCTTTCTTCCAGAAGAGTTGCCTTGATCATGGTGTCTCTTTACAGCAACAGAACAGTGACTAACACACCTGGTATGCACGAAGCCCTGTGTTCTATCCCCGGTGTTGGAGGTTGGTCTGGTGCTATGTATTCTAATGCTGATTACTGATCCCCAAGATCTGGTTGCAGTCAGATGAGTGTATCAGGAACACTGGTCCTTGTTGTGTAAACCTTGCTCTATCTAATTTAAAGTTAATTCAGTAACCAATTAAGTTACTGAAGCCGGTTATTGGGTAGAAGAGAAACAGAGTTTAGGTTCCCAGGCTTGCAGTCTCAGAGGGACTAAGAGTTTGGGAGGAAAAGGAGGAGAAGGGAAGAGAGCATGTAGAAGCAGGAGAGGAATCCGGGAAGAAGGAAGTCACCATGGCAGTATGGACCATTCGCATGTGGCCATGAGGGCTGGCATGATAGAACAGAAGCAGCCCAGATAGGAACAGTTAAGTCAAGTAACGTAAGGTAGTGAGGTACGCAGCTGGGAAATAGAAAACAGCTTAGAGGGTTGATGCCTGCTCACTCACTGCACTTTAAAGCCTTTATAAATCCAAGAGGTCTCAGACTCCATGCTTTGGGAACTAGCAGGGGCAGAGAATCCCTTGAGAGTCAATATCTATTTTCACAACACCCCAGCATTCTACAAACAAAATGTGGTCATGCATTGATGTAATCCCAGCACAGGGAAGTGGACACTGGAGGATCAGCAGTTCAAGGTCATCCATGACTACACAGTGAGTTCAAGACCAGCCTGGAATACTTTGACCCCACTGGCAACAAAGACAAAGCTTTGTAAAATGAGCTTTATCAAAATTAAAAACATCTACTTCTAGTGCTAAGAAAATAAAAGGACAAACCAAAGAATGGGAGAAAATGTCTGATAATAAATAGTGCTATTCCGAATTTTAAAATAACACAAAGTAAAAAGTTAAATCACTGCATAATAAAACAGGCGATGGATTTAATTTTGTGTGCATGGGCGTTTTGTCTGTGTGCATGTCTGTATACCACACGTGTGCTTGGTACCCGGAGTGGCCAGAGAAAGGAGTCAGATCCCCTGGGATTGGAATTACAGACAGTTGTAAGCCATCATGCAAGTAGTAGTACTCGAACCTGCTTCATCTAGAAGAGGAACCAGCATTCTTAACCACTGAGCCATCTCTCCAGCTCCCAAGTGGGCAACAGCTTCTAAAGATATTTCTCCAAAAAGATGGCAGGTGGGATCCTGACTATGAACCTATGGCTTTTGGAAGAGTAAAATAAATGCTTCACCCTTAAAATGCCTCCTGAGAACCAGGCCTGGTGGTTCGGGCCTACTCAGGAGGCTCATGCAGCAGATGGTAGGTTCAAGACTTGCCTGGGCAATTTAGTGAGACCCTGTCTCAAAAAAAAAAAAAAGAGGACTGGGGATGAAGCTTATCATGTTGGAGGCCCTGGGTTCAATCCCTAGTAGATAGGAGGAAAGGCACCTCCTTGGGTACCCCGGATCATGGTAGGACTTCCACGTGGGGCTACATGGGGGTACAATGTGGAGGCTGAAACTGTGTAAAGGAAGACCCATGTCCACCACTAGTGGGGGCTGTCTAGGTAAAGCCTGCAGTGAAGCCACTACCTGCTTTTTGTGTTCCAGTAGTCACCATTTGCAAGCTGGGTGTGACAGCATACACCTGCAATCCCAGGTCCGGGGACAGGAGGGTGTCTGCCATCTGAGGCCAGGTTGGCCTACACAATTACCAGACAGCAGGGGCAAAAGTTGAGATCATCAAAGTATTATATGAAGCAACGTAATCCAAACTCAAAAAGACAAAAGGTATGTAACAGTATGGTCTGGTTTGTTTTTCTCTCATGGGCAGACCCTAGATTTTAATTATATGTATATATATATATATATATATATATATATATATATATATATATATATATACATACACACATATACATATACATATATATACATATATAATTAAAAATATATATAATTAAAATATATATAGCTTTGTACATATATATGTACACATATATATATACATATGTATACATACATATGTATACTTGTATGTATGTATGTATTTATGTATGTATGTCATGAAACAGAAAGGAGAACACGAGAAGGGGGAAATATGTCTTAAGGAAGGGAAAGGGAAACAAAGTAATAAAATACATGCAACATGGAAGTGGAACAGGGACCACAGGGGCTTGTGGGAAGGGTTGAGGGAAGGGAAGGGAGGGAATGAGAATGAGGCCAGGGGTGGCAGATCAACAAAAACTAACTATTTATGGAAACACCACAATGAAACCCAATACTTAGTTTGCTAATTTGAAAAAGCAAACAACTTTTTTTTTTTTAAATTAGGATATTTTGGGTTTGCAGCCCAGCCATATTCTGCTTAGCATGAGGTGAGCCCCTACAGAGGTGGGGGTATGGGCCACAGCTTCTCCAGTTAACCTATCCCAGCCCTGGGCCCCCTTTGCTCGCTTGGAGGAAAAACCTTCCAGAGAGGAGAGAAAAGAGACACGCTTCCCCCAATGGCACTCTGCCCTGGAGAATATGTCAGCAGCTCAGGCTCAGGGAAGGACAGAGGGGTTTTCGCCAGATGAACTCCTCTGATTTGGGCTCTGTTTATGAAGAGGGTGACAAATACCTAGGCTATTATCCTATCTTATTTTCCCAACAGTACCTTGGTTGATAGGCCATCAGCCAAGTTAAGTGTGTGCTAGCTTTGTACCCAAACCTCCTGACACAGGCTTAGAAATGGCTCCACCTTGATGTCTTCTTGAGGGAAACTGAAGGGTGGCACCTCAGTCAATGAGGACATTTACAGAGACTAGTGCTTATGTGACCGCAGGGGAGGGACAATCCCGTCTTCTCCTTTTGGTTTATGTTGGAAAGACCCTCCCCTTTGCATAAATTCTAGTCTGTAATTTATGCCAAGGGCAACTGGAGGCCAGAGTTGGCTTGACAGCTTGGGAAGGGTTTGGGTCCAACGCCAGTCCATCTTGTGGGTTTCCTACTAGGCTCCTACAGGTAAGTGACATAAATCTGTATTCATTCAACCCTCTTCTGGCTTGGGGGGCTCCCCCAAGCTCATTCTGCCGCTTCCCAAACACAGCTGCCCAGGGTTCTACAATGCTGACAGGAAGCATTAGCTCTATACATTTCCATGTAAGTTCAGCTCTCACCAGATGTCTAGCCTTGGCCAACTGCCCCCTCCTCCACTGGGAAACGCAGCTCATCAGAGGGAAGAGGAAAGGCTGATTGAGAGCACTTGATGCTGGGGCCAGCAGGAAGTATTGCTCACTGCAGACAGGGAGCTGAGAGAGGTTTCCCAGAATCCCCTCTCTTTCTAGAAGGTCGGTGCGCAGAAGGCCAGCCCTGTGGCCTGGGGAGAGGCTATGGTGGGTCACACCTAGTTCTTGCCCTTCAGAGCTCAGTCCGTAGAGAAAGGTCAGCCAAACCAGGCAATAGCAGCATGTGGCATTAAGCTGTAGCCGAGGAAGCCACCAAAACAGGGAAGAAAAACCCTGCCTGAGGCCAGGGAAGGCTTCACAGAAGGATGGGCTATCTGCCAAATCACTGACCAATCAGCTGAAGGCGATCTGTAGAACCCTCACTGTTTGCTAGATGAAGAGTGATAGTCTAAGGAAGTGCTTTTGAGACAGGTCCTGATGGAGGAATAAGAATTTGTCTCATGGGTGGGGAGAAGGGACACTCCCGGGGATGGGGCCGGATGCTTCCTAGACAGGTCAGGGAGAGAGCCTCCTGAGGGTCCCTTACCCAGATAGGCAGGGTGGGCTGGGGCGACAGTTTGAGTTTTAGGGCTGGCAGTGTGTGGCATCTTATTTCCCAGCCTATCTTTGGGGAAGAAGGGTTCTAGGTTCTTTGGTTTGTCTTGGGTGAGGAGGAGGGTGAGGGACAGGAAGCAGAAGGTCCCAAAGAAAGTTTGCTTGTGAGGCACTCCCTTTGGGATGTTGTTTTTCCGAGCCCCGGGGCACAGTAAGTCTGGAGTACCAGATGTGGGGAAGAGTGGAAGGAAAAGGGTACAGATGCCTACCTTCACCTCCCAAGAGCCGGGATTATAGGCACGTGCAAACTCTTCTGGCATGTTCAGCAGAGGTCTCAAGCCCAGGGCCTCATGCGTGCTGGGCAAGGACTCTATCACCTGAGCCTAGGAAGAGTCTTTAGTGGCTTAGGTGGCACATCTCTGATGATGCATTCCACACAGGATGTGATCCAGATGAACAAACACCATCAGAGGTTTCTGGAGTCTGGATGCCTCAGGTATATGGCATCTGTTTGGTGACAGTGACTAGGGTCTGTCTGGGCCTAGCCTCCATTGTTTGGGGTGACTGGTGTGGGCCAGGGTGCAACCGAGGGGTTTTAGAGAGAATGCAGGGGAACTGATGAGGGTCCTGGGATTCGGGGTGGGTCTGACACGGCTTCTCGCCTGTGTCCCATCTTCCTAGTGGTACTTACGCTTCCCATCTGCGCAGGAAAACTCAGGGTACTTAGCGACAATTGCATCATGAACTCTGCTTGCTTTACATGCTGCGTGCCCTCGAGTCAGGCATAAGCTTTCTGGGCCCCACAGTCTCCTTGCAGAAGCAGGGAAGCTGCTGAGCTCTCCCTTGGAAATGAGCCACACCTCTCCTCTGGCAGATGTTCTGCCAACCACCCCAGCCGAGCACAGCAGGAAAACCAGTGCTTCTGTCTCAGGCACAGCCGCATGTGGACCCCAGCTCTGGGATATACTCTGTGCTTAACTTTGCAGAGATGCCAAACGCTGAGACTTCCTGTCCTCATGGGCTGGTGAGATTGGTGCTGTGTGCGCTGAAGGAGAACACTCCAGAGATGAGACGTAGAAGTGGCAGCCTGGAGTCACACTTCCTCTGATGCACCTGTGAAATCTGAGGTCAGTGGCCGTCATGGACTGTTCTCCCAGGGCCCCTTGAGCATTAAAGTGGCTCCATAAGCAATAAATAGCTATGAGCCTGGCTCTCCTGGGGAAGTGGAGATGGGGGACTCTGGCAATGTCCTTGACCAATGAGAGAGTGTTCTTGTTCTGGAACCTGCTCCATCATTGTTCCAGGGTACCTAACCCAACCATCTCTTTCTTGCTGTTGTGCTGGCCTATCCTGTCCTGCCTCCTAATCCTCTCCATGCAGAAATTCTTACCTCCTGAAGAAGAAGGCCTCCAGCCTGCAATCTGGCTTTTTTTTTTTTTTTTTTTTTTTTTCTTCTTCTCCATTGGGGGCTGGGCTGTAGCTGGTTGAGGTTGGAGGCCTCTCCCAGACTGTGGCTCTGCAAGGCCCCTCAACACACTGTTGTAGACAGAGTCTGCATTCCTTTGCCCTTAACGCCTCCCCTGAGAGCAAGGGGGAAACCTGAGCCTTCCATCCACTGCTGACCAGAAGAGGTGGGCCTGGCTGGTAGAGGGCCTCAGCTCCTGCCTTCCCTGAGAATGGAAACCCAAGGCCTCCCTTCCCTGTTTGGCTGCTGGGGCTTTGATGCCAGGAATCCAGGCACTGGCCTTTGCTAAACCCACTTAGGGAGATGGGGCTGCAAAAGAAAAGAAATTACCACCGTTCAGAAAGGTTCAGCAATTTTCCCACACCCACCTGGTGCAAAGGGCTTCCCACCCAGGTCCCTTCACTCCCTTTTTAGGCTTCTAGGGTCAATCAGAGTTCTGAGTTTACTAGTCCAGGGTCATAGAGCCAGGAAGAGAAAGCAGTTCAAATCCAAGTTGGTCTCAGAATACCGGTACCTCAACTCTTGAATTCCTGTGCCTCAGGCACAGCTGCAGCCATCCATTGCATGATGCACGTCTCTCCTGCCTGGGTGTGAAATTCCTCCGAGCAGCATTTATTTATGCATTGATGTAAGCCCTCACTCCACTACACACTGGAATTGGGAGCAGATGCTAGTGCACAAAGGGCGTGGCTTCCATCCTCAGCCCAACGCTTTTGCTGTGGTTTAGGAAACTGAGTCCTTCTTTATTTGTTAATCTTGAGGAAGGCAGAGAGTACTGGCTGGTTTTGTGTGTCAACTTGACACAAGCTAAAGTCATCAGAGAGGAAGGAGCCTCAGTTGAGGACCATCTGAGATACAGCTGTAAGGCATTTTCTCAATTAGTGATCAATGGGAGAGTGCCCAGCCCACTGTGAGTGGGACCATCAGCCTGGGATGGTGGTCCTGGGCTTTATAAGGAAGCAGGCTGAGCAAGTCAGGAAGCAGCACCCCTCCATGGCCTCTGTATCAGCTCCTGCCTGCAGGTTTCTGTTCATTTTGAGTTCCTGTCTTGACTTCCTTTGGCAATAAATGGTGACGTGGAAATGTAAGCCAAATACACCTTTCCTCCCCAACTTGCTTTTTGGTCGTGATGTTTCATCACAGCAATAGAAACCCTGACTAGGACGCAGAGGTTGGGAGTCAACCCCAGAAACTGGAATTTGGCTATTCCAAGCAGCTTCCTCTTCTCTGTGAGTACAGAGGCAGGGGTACCCTACTCCTTCCCTTCATAAAGGGTCACAGCCCACCTTTTACCATAACAGACAGATCAAGAGACATCACAACAAATCTATACAGGTATCTTTTCACAGAATATAAGGTAAAAACAACAAAACAAAACAAAACAAAACAGACAAGCACTTGGCTTTACAGATATCTGAACAGATAGGTAATACTGAGTTAATTAAATGAGATAATATAGGATAATGTAAGATACTAGACTAGGAGGTATACGGACCTCGATTTTCTGCTATATGTGAGCTTGGTATTGGGGTCTGAAAATGACACCCTTAAAATAGAGGCCTTAGTCACAAACTACTACTTTATGCTCTCTTAGCCTCTTGAGTGCTGGGGTTCCAGGGATGGGGCACCATGGCCAGCTGATCATGGGAATCTTGAAGGGGAGATGGCTTAGTTGTAAAAGTGCTTTCCTGGGGAGTGTGAGGACCTGAGTCTGATCCCGTGTGAAAATGCTAAGTGTGGTGTTGTGTGCTTGCAAATATTGGAGAGGCAGAAGTAGGAGGATCCCAGGGGCTCTGGCGGATCCTAGTCCAATTGATGAGCTCTGGGCCAATGGAAATCCCTGTGTCTTGCTCTCCTCTCTCACACAAGACAAGCTGTGGGAGCCGGACTCTCTCTTCTCCTAAGTGGATCATGGGAACCAAAGCCACACATAGTCTAACAATGCCACTAGACCCTCCCTAGCTCTCTGTTTAGAGCTAACTGTTAAGACATCTTGTCTGATAGCAAATCACATGATCTTCATTCCAGAGGCATCCTGCCCCACACTCAAGAGGAAAGAATGCTAGGAAAGGCCTACAAGAATCTGTACCTACAGGCCTAGCTGGGTCCAACACTGCAGATAGGCTTTTGTCCAAGCTTGACTCTGTCTATTGCCATCTGGAGATGGACTTTTATCTAACCATGACTCCACATGGCCATCTATGCTTCACCAACCTGAGAATAAATAACAGCTTGGGTAAAGATACCTGCGGCCAAGCTTGATGACCTGGGTTCAAGCCCCAAGACCCATTACTGGAAAAAGAGAATCAATTCTACAAAGTTGTCCTCTGACAAAAGATAGACAGAAACACACACACACACACACACACACACACACACACACACACACACTGAATAAAAATAATTAAATAGCTCATCCTGGGTCTTTGAGTCTTCCTTCTGAAGGTATCTGTGTCATATAAAACTAGGACAAACACATTTTATTGTCCTTTTCCCTCATTAATCTTCCTCTGCCTTAAGGCTTCAGATGAGACCCTCTATGATGGTTCTGGAAAGGACTATGATGTTCTTCTCTGGAGTAGCCTCCCCCAAACCTGGTAAGGAGTCAGGTCCTGAAGAGGGGTGAAGGAACTGGCTTAAGACCACATCTCCAGGAACTAGGGAGCTGGGCTCTGAGCTCCCTCCAGAGTCTGGGTTCCCAGCTAGACTGTCAGCTCCAGCTCTGCCCGGAGGCATGGGTCATAGTGTTATGGGATTCAGCTCTAGGCTTCAGGAAGAATGGGCTGGCTAAACAGCTGCCTGTCCCAGGGCTCTGCTGAGCAATTTCATTCAGAGCCACAGGCTCTGGCTCCCAGTCACACAGTGCTTAGCCTGCCTCCTCCATCTTCAGAGGCTCTGAAGCTCCCAGGCTCATCACCTCTTTCAGAGTGAGCATGTACTGCTGTAGACTTTCCAGGGACATCATCCCAAAACAGCAGGAGCTGCAGCAGCCAGGTGCCCTGAACATCAATGGGACGGGGAAAAGGGTTTCCTGTCATGATGAAGGGTTCAGCTGATAGCTTGGCATAAGGATGCTGCTTTAGGACTACAGGTGGGAAGGAGCAACGCCAAGACAACCATAAGCTCCTTCCCAATCTGGCCTTTAAGACTCCAGGTCTTGGGCTGGGAGAGTTGGCTCAGTGGTTAAGAGTGCTTGCTGATAGTGTGAAGGACTGGAGTTTGGTTCCTAGCACTCACATAGCAGCTCACAACTCTCTGTAATTCCATTTTCAGGGGATCTGATGCCCGCTTCTGGCTGCCTTGAGTACATGGTACACATACATACATGCAAGTAAAGTACTCATACCAGTAATATTTACAAAATGTAGAGAAGAAGAAGAAGAAGGAGGAGGAGGAGGAGGAGGAGGAGGAGGAGGAGGAGGACGAGGAGGACGAGGAGGACGAGGAGGAGGAGGAGGATTCCAGGCCTCAGTTGGGCATGGTGGTTTACATCTGTAATATAGCATTCAGAAGGCAGAGGCAGGAGGATTGAGTTCAAGGCTGGTCAGGGTTACATAGTGAGACCTATCTTAAACAAAGATTCGCAGTCCCAGCCATCTTACTCCCTATGACAGCTCCAAGATGGCATTGGTATGTGCTAGGAAAATTGCATTCTTCCCTAAGTAAACCAGGGCTGAGAAAGCCACATCCAATCCGCACCAATCCATTCACTTCATGTTTGGGACTGGAGGACCAGTGGTGTGTCACTGGCCTTAAATCCAAGGAGCCGTTTCTTCCATCTGGTCTGAGAGCAGCTAGTCTCTGAGCCTTGGCCATGCAGGGGAAACCTCAGGCTTAGAGCAGACACTCCCACAGGAAATATGGGAAGGTTACCCAGGACTCTTACTTGCTCCCGAAGCCAAAAGGACACTTAATGACCTCAGAGAAACAATCAGGGCTGAGCCAGTTCATTCCCTATCCCCTTACATGTGACAATGCCCAGAGATGAGCTAAAGAGTCCAGCTTTATGAGATACCCCTTATAAAATGTGTGTTAGTTCTAGTGAGATAACTCTGTCAGTAAAATGCTTATCTTGTAAGCAGGAGGACCAGAGTTTGGTTCCCAGAATAAAAATTCTGGTGTGGGGGTATGTTCTTGCAATCCCTGGAGAGAGGGAGGCATGAGCATCCCTGGAGCTTACTGGCTGGACAGCCTAGCCTAATTGGTGAGCTCTAGGCTAGTGAGGAGGCAGGCAAGACTTCTGAGGATGACATGAGGTTGTCCTTTGCACATACCCCCCCAAGCTGGATGACACCCTCTCACAGCCCCATGCTGGATGACACGAGGCTGGCCTCTGCCTGTGTGCCCCAGGTACAGGCGTGTACACACACACATCCTCCCACACCCTACACTCACATCTAGAAAAAGTATGAGTTAGAACACTGGCTCTTCTCACCAAGCACCAGTATTCTTTTTTCTTTCTATTTTTGTCTTTGTTTTTAGGACAGAGTTTTTCTGTGTAGCCCTGGCTGTCCTGGAACTCACTCTGTAAACCAGGATGGCCTCAAACTCAGAGACCCACCTGTCTCTGCCTCCTGAGTGCTGTGATTAAAAGCATGGGCCATCACTGGCAGCTTCAGTTTTCTTATCTGTGAACTTTCCCATCCAGGACCGGATGCCCACATAGAGAAGCTCATTTGAAGAAGGAGAAAACCAGGTCTGGGAAGGCCTATTGTTCATTTGTGTTTTCTCTGGGCCAGCTACTATTGCATTTGCTATCAGAGTGTGGAAGGTGATGCTATGAGCAGGTAGCATTTTCTGGACAGCAGGTAGCTCCAGCTCCACCCTGTGTGTGTAGGGATTTCTGGGCACACTGAATCTGGAGGCCCCCAAGGAGATTTGGGAGCCAACGTGAACCCTTTGCCACCCTTGTCGCAGGGTTGGAGGGAAGACCAAGTCTCCAGCCATGATTTTTCTCAGACCAACATCAGAAGACCTATGTTCCAATGGCAAACATCCTCAGCTTTAAAGGCCCATTTAAGGGCTGGGGAAATGACTCAATTGGTGAAGTGCCTGCTGAGCAAATGTGAGGACCCGAGTTAAGTCCCCAGCACCTAGCAAAAAGCCAAGGGTCGTGACAGGTGCATGCAATCCCCGCTCTGTGCAGCCAAGACAGGTAGACCTCTGGGAGTCACTGGCCAGCCACCCTGGCCTAATCAGTGAACCTTAGGCCATCACTTTATTTCAAAAAGAAAGATGCTTGCAGAGAGATGCCTCATCAGTTTGGAGCACTTACTGCTTTGGCTGAAGACCCCAGTTCAAGTCCCAATACCCACAGAGTTCCTAACTGTCTGTTATGCCAATTCCAGGGGACCCATTGCTCTCTTCTGCCCTCCATGGGCACCAGACACACATGTGGCATACATACATACATGCAGGCAAGACATCCATACACACAAATTTAAATTAATTAAAAAAAAACACTAAATGATCGGGCTCTTAAGACATAACATTCAAAGTTGACCTCTGACCTTCACACCCAGACACACTGACCCCAGGGGTCAAAATGACACCCCCAGGCCTCCTGCCAGGTATGTTGTCTTCTAGAAGCTGCAAACTGCACACTCCTGTGGCAGCTTGTGGCAGCGTAGAGGCCTCAAAACTCCTGTGTTCACAGGCTCTGCAGAGGTCCTCAAGGCAAAGCTGAGAAAACCAGTGAAGGGTGTCCATGAAAGGCTCAGTTCTGGGTGCTCACTATGGCTCAGCAGGGTTTGAATCTGTGAGCTGAAAACTGGAGGTGGCAGGAATGTTTTTAATTAATCCCACTACCCAGACTGGAGGATCCCTGGAGCTCTTTGACCAGCCAGTCTAGCCTAATTGCAGAGTCCCAGGACCCAGTGAGATGGTGAGAGACCTTGTCTTAAAAAACAAAACAAAACAAAAGCAACAAATAAAACAAGGTGTATACTTCTTGAGGAACAACACACAAAACGACCCCCCCCACACACACACATTATAAAGGTTAGTATAGCTCATAATACACGTTTAAAAGATGAGCCAGTGATGGCTTGGGTGGAGGTGGGAAAATCTCATGTCCTGAATCTCCTTCATTATCAAATATCCCAGAGGGCACAGCAGTAACAGGCAGTCCTGGAAGGCAAGGTCTCCAGTCAGGGTTACTACTGCTGTGATGAAACACCATGACCGAAGCAACTTGGGGAGGAAAGAGTTTATTCAACTTACTTGTCCACATCACAGTTTATCACCAAATGAAGTCAGGACTGGAGCTCAAGCAAGACAGGAACCTGAAGGCAGGAGCTGATGCAGAGGCCATGGGTTGCTTTGCACGGCCTGCTCAGTCTTTTTTATAGAACCCAGGACCACCTGCCAAGGGTGGCCCCACCCACAATGGACTGGGTCCTCCCCCATCAGTCACTAATTAAGAAAATATAGGACTGCCTATAGCCAGATCTTATTGGAACGTTTTTTTCAACTGGGTCTCCCTCCTCTCCAGTGACTCTAACTTATGTCAAGTTGACACAAAACTAGCCAGCACAAGTGCTCTTGGAGACCATTTTGCCAGCTGGTGGGGGTGGGGGGTGGTTCCCTGGCTAGTGAGGTCTCCTGCTCTTGGATACACAGATGCTGAGACTTGCAGCCAGGATGGCCCAGCAATCCAGAGGCCCTGTTCTGCACCTGATATAACATGAAGTCCCCCAAGGGCCTTTCCAAACTGGCAGGTATCTCCAGGTAGAGGGGGATTGGGTACCACATACTTTTCCCTCCACTCCTGCCCTTTAGGAAGATACACACCATTGATCTTCCAATCAGAAGCACTTTGGGGGTGAGAAGGTTGCTGTGGATAGTCACAGCAGATGGGAGGATGGAGAAAATGAGAACCACAGACCAAGCTGGCACTCTCTCACCACTGCAGCTGGCAAGGTCCAGCTTCTTGGGAAGGTGAGGCAGGAAGATCTCAGGCCCATGAGTTCAAGGCTAGCCTGAGGAACATGAGACTGCCCTCCCACCCTCATCTAAAATCACATTAGTAAACTACTAAAATCCTACCACAAAGATGCTATTAAGGAGACACTTTGCTCCCAGGGCATGGCAGGGTGCAGTCTGGTTCTGGTTCCCATACCTCCTTCTCTCACAAAGTGCCCTCCTGTCTACGTACTCCAGCAACGCCTCAATTCAGGAGCATGTCCCACCTTGGCTCACACCTGTCTCCTTCCGTGAGCTGCTGTGTCTTCATCTGCGGCCCATGAATTGCTACCCCATTAAGGGGATACAGAGAGTCAAGGTCTCCCGTCGAGGTCACAGCTTGCTGATGGCTGGGCCAGCAGCAGAAGTTCCTGGCTGCTTCCCCAGGGAGGGTGCAGAGAGAGCCAAGGTGTTTTCTCTTGCTCGATTGCACAGTGATAATGAAACAACACAGCCTCATCCTGAAAGTCTCCAGGGCAGACCTAGAGCCTGCCCTTGAGACCACATTCCTAGTGTGGCTAGCAGTGGGAGGCACAGGCAGGCCCAGTGCACAGAGAAGCGGCCATGCTAAATCTGGGAGGTATTTTGCAAGTACCTCTTCTCGGTGACTCATTTTGGGACTCACTAAAAACTCCTGTGAGTTGAAAACAAAAGTGACTGGGGCTGAGGCACCTATCTCTCTCTCCTCTGCAGAGAGATGGCTGCTTCAGGGAAGGTGAGGGTCTTTGAGCTGACTGAACTCGATTTTATGTCATAGCGTGTCAGCAGCTCCGAGGCCTCAGAGAAGGAAGTAGAACTGAGAGGGGGGAAGGTTGGGAGCACTGTGGGCATGGCTTCTTCCACCTACCCCTTAAGACTGCAGACACCCATCCTGTTCCTGAATTATAGTTCACTGGGTGTGTAGAGGTGTGTGGGCTGGGCCTCTCATTCTCCTAACACTTAGCTACAGACAGCTTGCCTACAGCCACATTTCCCTTTAAGGGTCATCACTGACTGTGAGACCTGGGATATTTGGCTTGACCTCTCTGAACCTCAGTTTCCTAGCCAGAAAATGAGGACACTGCATGTATTTGTGAGTTCTGTGAGGCTGGGAAAAGGCTTTATCCGATGATAGAGTCCTTTGCAGAGGGGGAGCTGAGCACCAGTCCCACAAAGAAAGCTTGCGGTCTGATGCTGCTCCTAAGCTGTTCTGCAGTTTGCCAGGACATTTCTGACAGCATGGTACCTGGTCAGAACACAGCAGGCCTCTCACGACCACCCTCTCCTTAGCAGAGACCTTCCCTCCTGATAGCATCTTAGAAAGCACCCCTGGTCCTCCCGTCTTGGCCCTGCTTAACTTTATCTATCCTGCCATCTGCTTCCCCGAGAAGCTCAGACTTCCTTGAGCGGGTGTTAAGCAGTCATTCTTCAAAACAACGTTTTTTTCTGTGTGCACATGCCCCAATCCACAATGTGTATGTGGAAGTCAGGGACAACTTGCTGGTGTCACTTCCCTCTTCCTAGGCTCAGGGAACCAGCCTGGCTGCTCTGGGCTGGTGACCATGCCTTTCTCACACCGGGTCCCTAGAGCCAGGTTGCTTAGCAATAAGGTGCTGAAACTAGAACTCTGTTATCTGTTTCCAGGTCTGCCACTCACCACCTGAGGGACTTTGGGCACTGGCATCATTAAAGCCATCTAAGAAATGGGCACAAGGGTGGCAGGATGTCTCTGTCACAGGGACTGAGGCCCACCAGGCAGGCAGAGGTGCCAGCGTAGGTTATGGGACTGGTCGCTGTGGACTTGGGTAGGTAGCTGAAGCCCACTCAGCAGGGTGCCCAGACCAGCACAGCAGACTAATGGACAGCTGGCAGGTGTTCTAGGGGACACAGATGGTCTAGAATAGTCGAGAGCAGCAATGCCTCCCAGCCAGGAGCGTCCCCTCTTGAGGGCAAGTGGAAGTCTCCATAATTGCTCCCCAGTGAAGCTTGGACATCCTAGTGGGGTTGTTAAGTTTTCATAGATGAAGAGGGTTTTTTGTTTGTTTGTTTGTTTGTTTGTTGTTTGTTTTTGTTTTAAACATACAACACAGTGAGCATGTGGAGGGCACGTGAAGGTTAGGGACAATTTGCCGGAGTCAGTTCTTTCCTTCCACCATGTCGGTCTGGAGGATCAAACTCAGGTCCCTCTGGGCTATTTGGCCCCCTAGTGGAGCCATTTACTCCTTCTAGAACCTTCTGCACATTGACCCTTGGCAGGCCTGGAGTTCCCAGGAGGGTAATTTCCCCAGGAGACACTGGCACTTTGAAGGCAGGAACTTGGATCTACCGTAGGGCCTACTTTCGTGCCTGTATGGAGTACTGTTTGTACTTTTGTACATACTGAGCACTATTTTTTATTTTTTAAGACAGTGTCTCATGTAGCCCAGGCTGGCTTGGAATTTGCTGTAAAGCCAAGAATGACTTTGAATTTCAAACGTTCCTGTCTCAGCTTTCCTAATGCTGGGATTACAGGTGCCCAGCTTCCCCAGCGCTGAGGTTAGGAAAGCACTCCACTCTATCAACTCCTGCTCCACTCGGTGGCTGGGTCAATTTCAGCCGTGCTAGGGCTGTAGTGGGAGCAATGTCAGCTGACGGGGACCCCATGGGCGTGGGGAAGGGTCCACGGGTTAGCTACCCTGCAAATTTGCATCTTAAAGAGTCTAGAGCCCGCGCACAGGGGTTCATCGGCCAGGACTAAAGAGTCTGGACCTCAGTTTCCCAACCTGAGCCAGACGAACAGCGCCTAGGCTGGGAGCGCGCCCCCGGCGCCCCCTAGCCTGCGTGGCGGCCGCGCGCACGGGCGCAGGGGGCGGCGCGGCCCCGCGGCGGGGAGGGGCGGGCGCGCGGGCGCGCGCAGAAGCGGCGGCTGAACCCGGTGGACTAGCTGCGGCTGCCCAGTCGCCAACTCGCGTGCGACCCGCGCTCCGCCCGCCGCCGAGAGAGTCGCCGGCGCCGGTGAGTGGCCTGGGGCCGGCGAGGGGCGCGGGCCAGGGCGTGGGGCCGTCGCCCGAGGCGTTGTGGGCGCGCGCGCGTGCCTGGGGAGGCGGCAGGGACGCCCGCAGGAGGCCGAGGTGTCCGCGGCGGGGCTCCATCCGCCCCGCTGCGCGGGAGTGCGTGCGTGCGTGTGCACATCAGGGGGCCCCGGCTGTGAGTTTGGGGTGGACCGGTGCTGGTAGACAGGCTCGGCTCCCGCTTATTCGTTTATCGGTTGTTTACCGGGGGTGCCAGAAAAGTACGTGTGCCCACGTGTCTGAACGTTCCCGAGTGAGTGTGTGCACACGTGCACAGGCAAAAGTGTACAAATTCCATACGAGTGTGTTTAGGATCCAGGCTGAGCGCCCCACACTGCGGGCCAGTGTGTGTGATGTGCCGGATGACCCTGCCCGGAGAGGGCACCGGATGGGTGCTGGGCCGGATTCTGTGAGTCTGGGGCCCTGGGACAGACCCGCAGATTCCCTAGGTTGTAACTCTGGTGGAAGCCGCTCAGCCCGGCCCTGGCAGGACACTGCATGGCCACGCAGGCTGGGGAGGGGGCTGCACTGGACTTGAATTGAGGTTTTTCTAAATACGTCTTACTTCCCTGGCTTTGTCCGTGACTCTCTCTAGCTAGGCCAGATTTGGACTCTGGTCCCCACCCCCACCCCCATACCTAGGGGTTAGGCCCGAGGGAGACCCAGGGCCCCAGATACTTGTCCTCTCTGCCTGTCCCTCTAAGTTAATCGTATTTCCCTATTTTATCCGAGCCCCAGAGACAGTAACAAATGGGTGACAGCATGCTTAGGACACGTCCTCTGAGGGCTGTCCTTGCAGTTTTTGACTGACAGTTTGTGTGTGTGTTGAAAACCTTGGTTGGAAGTTTTAACTGCTTTAGAGCAAACTTTAGAAAGTTTCTGTTCACAGTTTCTCTCCACTGGCAAAACGCAGCTTGAGTCTCTGAGGGGAAAATGTCCTCACAGGAGTCTGGTGTGTGTAAAAGGGCATGCTAAAAACCCTGTTGCTAATGGGAGAAGAATTTCATTGAATGGGTGCCTGACTCCCAACAGGAGGAACTTAACCAGTGAACTTTGGACATCGTCTTTCAGTAGACAAAACCTGGAAGGAAACAAAAAAAGACCCATGTTCTTTTTTCCCCTTTGTCCTGAAAACTGGAGAAGAAAAAATATCCCCACCTTCTGGATGTGTTGGAACTGTTCCCCTCCCCCACCAGGGCCAGGCCCTCCCTGGATCCCCCCACCCCCAAATAAAATATGCCTGTGGGGAGCGGAGGAGTGAGTCACTCCCTGGCAGAGGGCCCCACGGCAAACATTTGGGAAGGTTCTTGCCTAACTTCCCAGAAGAAAAGGCCCGGGGTTTAAAATGGTCCCTGTGGTTTGTGAGCCTCTGAGCCTAGTCTGCTTCAGAAATGACGACAAAAGTCATTTACTATCTCTAAAAATTCAAGCCTCGGACTTAAGCATTGGCCAGGATTTAGAGCTGGTTAGGTTTCCAGAAATGGAGATCCTGGCCTTCCCAGGTGACACGGGGGTGAGAAAGGAGGAGGCAAAGGGATTGAATCATTTACGGAGTACCTACTGTATGCTGAGAATGGATCCAGGGAGTCCTTATCTGTCCTGGCATCCCACTCTGTTTTTGGTTTTGTGCAGGAGGAATCGGAATCATAGAGAGATCAAACTTGTGTCCCAGGCCACCAGTGAGAGGGTGTTGGCCAAGGTCTGAGCCACCTGCCTGCCTTTGAGGTCCGTCCACTGGGCCCCAGGCTTGACACTTGACTTCCTAAGGTGCACAGCCTGAGTGATGAGAACTTGAGCATCTGCTCCTTGGGGCTCACCATAAGTCAGAAATTATTGTCTGTGTTGTACAGATGAGAAAACAGACACTATGAGAGACGACCTGGCTGGCATAGCTAGTAACAGCATGACCAGTGGCCCCCGTGACTGAGGATATGCCTTGTGCTGAGCAAGTTTGAAGTTATTTCCTATCATCGGGCTCACCAACACTCTAAGATGAGAACTGTCATGGTGCCCATTCTATTCATGAAGAGACCAGAGACTATAGAGTATGCAGTAGACTCAGAATTTGCACGAAGGCTTGTCTGGACAGAGTCTGTAGTCTTCCTGTGAACTTGCAAAGTTCGTGTATGTTGATAAGCTGGTAGATGGCAAAGTCAGGATTTAAATTCCTGTCTGTGATTCCAGGACCAGCTTTCTCAACGGGAAGCACACCAGCTATCTTAATTGTGTTTTGCTTTTCTGGCATGTTGTAAAGCTAAGTGAGTTAAGACAGGCCAGGTTCTGCAGGGCCTGCCTGGTTCCAGAGTTCTGGGAGAGGTCCTCCCAAAGGCTGCTGCGCCACCAGAGTAAGAGGACTACAGTCTTTCCAAGTGGCAAGGATGGACAAACCATTGTCAAAAGGAGAATACCATTTCTCTCCTCTCAGGCTGCACCAAAGAGAGAGGTGAGGGCGGAGGACTTGGTGAGTCATTTAAGATTAGATATGGGTTACAGCCAGGTGTGGTGGCTCACGTACATAATCCTGGTACTTTGGGAGGCTGAGGCAGGAGGATTGCTTTAAGTTCTAGGCCAGCCTGGACTTATACAGCACGTACCAGTTATCCCAGGATTATACACCAAGACCCCATCTAAATAAATAAATTGATTAAATAAACAGTATAGATATAAGTTGGAGACAAAGCTGGACTCAGCCCCCAGGAAGAGCCCGGCAGCCTCAGACCTTCTTAGAGAGATGGAGAATGAGCTCCTTGGGGCCTCACTCTCCATCCTGAATATCTGACATGATCTTTTTTTTTTTTTTTTTTTTGCAAAGACTCCTTGTCACCTGTCATTCTGAACTGGGTCTTCCAGTTCACTTCCTCACTCATGTCTGTTTTTGGTGTTTCAGAAGAGGACTGTGTGCAAGGACCTGTGTGGTTTGGGCTGTGCCTGCCCAGCTCTGTGCCCTCCAGCATTAAAAGGGAAAGGTAGCTCTTCCTCTTCCAAAAAGCTCTGCAAACTGATCAACACTGGCAGAGTGCTTTGCAATGCAATGCCTTAATGTAAGGCGTGAAGTAATAGATCTTATGGGAAGGCTCAGCCACAGTTCTGGCATTGATAGATTTCTCCCCATCTGGCCTGTGATTTGCAGAGGTAAAAATAGGCCTTGTTTCTAGATTTTTATTTATTTAACTTAATTTTTGCTGACACCATCATAGGTAGCAAAGTGAGGGAGTTTGCTAGCCCTTAGGCCTCGGGCTCTCGGAGCAGGGAGATCATGGAAGGGTCATCTAGGGGGGTCTGGGTATCTGTAAAGGGTTTTGGAGTTTCTGAGCAGGCACTATATATTCTGCTGACTGTGTTCTCTGTTCTTTCAGCCCAGGTAAGGTCGTCTGTCTGTCGTTTTTCTTTTTCTTTCTTTTTTTGGAAACTTCCCCCGTTCCTGTCCAAATCTGGTGACATACACACAATCCATCTTCAGGCCAGGCCTGTGTCCATCTCAGACCCAAGGTCCAGACAGAAGTAGCACTGGGGCACATCCGTTAGTGATGTAATTTCCTGTGACGTTAATCCTGGGAACTTGAACTTGAGAGTGTGACCTGGCTTTTTGACATCTGTCACTCCAGCAGGACTTGCTATGTGAATACAGATCCACATATACAGGGGATACTTGTAGATTTAAGTCCCCACAGGCAACTTTCTCACGTGGTCTGGCAGCTGAGGAGCTGGTCTCCTAGGCAGGCTTCTTGGACTGGGCTGGCTAGGATCGCAACACCCCCAAAAAAACCCTTGGTTACCACCCCTGGAGCTGCACCCTGGAGGGGCTGGCAGACTGCAGGTGGGGCCCCTGGATTCATTCAGTTCCAAAGGCTTTACCCACAGGGAGCTGTTTTTTCTCTCTTGGACTTCTATGCGCTGGTGACCTCATAGAAAGGAAAAAGGGGGCTTTGTGTAGGAATTCCACCAAGTGAAGGAATGCCGACAGGGAAGGGGGCGGTAGTCGCTGTGGGAAGCCTTAGGCGCCTGCCTTTCCCCCAAATTGTTTAACCCTCACACTTCAAAATCACGGTGGCCCTGGAGAAAGATTCTTTTAAGGGGTATCCTCTTTTGTCACCCTGTCACCCGAGAGGCTTGGGGTGTGCCGCCTTTCACACATTCTTGTTGCGCTCAGTGCAGGTGGCAGACAGAGGTGGGATTTGTTCACGACCCTTTTACTGACGCTTGTCCTTCAGCCCTTTAAGCTGGGGATTTCTGGGAAGGGATCTGCAGGGGGCCATGGTTACTTTCCGGTGACCTGTTCTCAAGTTCGGTGCCTCCTAGTGCCAAAAGGAGCCGATCACTAGAGCAAGGGGTGGAGCCACCCACCGTGGGCTACGGAGGGTGGACTCTGGGGATTGGAAGCTGTCCAGTTGTCCACTTTCTGGAATGGAAACTGAGGCCCTCATAATCAAATTAAGAATGTGAGCCTTGAGGGTGGAAAGAGGAGGGGTCAGTGGTTGGCAGCCTGGGCTGATCTTCCGAAGGACTGGAGTTCTATTCCCAGCACAGCACCCACCTGGCAGCTTATGACCACCCACAACTCCAGTTTCAGGGCATCTGACGCCTTCCTCTTCTGGCCTCCAACGGCACCAGGGTATAGTGCACAGACTTGTGTGCAGGCAAAACACCCGGACAGATAAAGTTTCAAAAACAAAGAATTTGCCAGGCATAGTAGACCGATAGGAAAGAAGCTAGATTTCAGTGCCAGAGTGGCCCCGTGGCATCTCCAGAAAAAGTTTGAAGATCTGTTTCTTCCTGCCCACTCAGCACATGGCAAGACAGTGAGCCCCCTCAGTTTGGGTATGAAGTTGGAAAGTCTCTGAAGGTCCATGAGCTGTGTCAGCTGTGGTGTGTTAAGAAGTGAGGCAGATGTTTTGGTAATTATTTATATAGTGTGTCCTAGCAGAGGTTTGTAGTGACAGGAGTGGCCATCACAGACCCCAAGCAGGACTGGAATCCTCACTGAGGACTCTGCAGTCTGCAGTGAAGCCCACTGGACCCGAGGGAGGCCACATGTATTGTGGGAGTCTTCCTGGGCCATTGGAGGCTGGTTGGCTCTCTCTAAGGGACAGGGGACCCTGACCTCAGGAATGGCTTTTCCCTCTGCAGGCAGCTTTTGAGGAAGTTTGTTCAGTTCCTCACCCCTGAAGCCCACTAGGCTTGTGAGGGGAAAGCAGAGTAGATGGGCGTGGGGGGCCACTTCCCTGCAGAGGCCCCTGGTTTAGGCTTCACCCAGGCCCAGCCTCTACTGCCTTGTCTGTCCATGGGCTGGCAGCAGCAGGCAGCGGCCCCTACTTCTCACACTCCAGATTGACTTTAGGATACGGATACTAAAAAGAAAGGGGCCTGGGACGAGAGCCTTCTCTGAAAGGACACTGAGGATGAGGGATGTGAGCTCCTCAGAGGGAAGGGGCAAACTCTCGTGTGCACAAAAAGGCTTTTCCCAGGAGTCATGTTAAGAAAAGGAGCTTGTGGAGACTATTCAGACTAGATGCCTATTCAGGCCAGAGAGTCCTGTGGGGTGAAGGCAAATTACAGTCACGAGGGTCTGGGAGGAAGAGGCATGAGGAGTAAGTTAAGGGGTTGATGAGTGTAGGGTTCTCTTTTGAGGGGTGATTAAAACAGTTTGGAACTAGGTAGCAACTTTGGTTGTGCAACATTTTAAAAGTGTCATTTTGGGTGTGGTTTAATGATAGGGCACCTGCCTACCATGTTCAAAGCCCTGTGATGGATCCCCAGTGCCACTCATGCACACATACGCACCCACAAAGGTTAATTTTGTATGATTTTGATGGAAAACAAAACCAGAAGAGATTCTGTGGCTTCAGACAAAAGGGAGCCCCCTCTCCTGCTCCATTGATAGGAAGGGACAGCGAAGTACAGAGAGCGTGCCCAGCCTGAGAGCCTGTGAAGCTGGCCTGTGGCTTCACTCAGGTTATTCTCAAGCCGTGAATCATAGCTTCTGGGCCTGGGCATGAGGGGAAGCAATGTGGAGCAGGCCGAGTGTACTCAGGCCTCAGAACTAGAGGCACCTGTATTGGCCAGCGTGTGGCACACCCACGTATCGTTCAAGAAACGCATCCTGGAGAGATGGCTCAGTGGTTGTTAAGGGCACTTGCTCTTGGAGAGGACCCAGGGTCAGTTCCCAGCACACTTACCAGACAGCTCACAACTGCCTGGAACTCCAGTTCTGTGGGGATCAGATGCCCTCTTCTGGCCTCTTTGGGTAACTGCATGTACATGGTACACACACACACACACAGACAATCAGACACACACACACACTCTCATTCAAATAAAAAATAAATTTAAATTTGTTTTGAGACAAGATCTCAGTGTAGTTCTCACTGATGTGGAACTTATTATGTAGACCAGGCTGGCCTCGAACTCTTCCTGCCTGTGCCTCTTGAGTGCTGGGTTTAAAGGTTTATGTCAGCATGCCTGGGAAATTATATATTTTTTAACGATTTATTTTTATTTTATGTGCATTGGTGTTTTCCCTGGATGTATGTGTGTAGGAGGGTGTTGAATCCCCTGGAACTAGAGGTACATTCAGTTGTGAGCTGCCATATGGGTGCTGGGAATTGAACCCAGGTCTTTTGGAAAAGCAGCTAGTGCTCTTACTCTCATCCATCTCTCCAGCCTCCCCCAAAATATAATTTTTAAAGGTTCGTATTTCAGTTGGGTGCTGTAATCTCAGCAGTCAAGGAGGCAGAGACAGGTGGATCTCTGTGAGTTCAAGTTAGCCTGGTCTGCAAATTGAGGCCAGGATAGCCAAGGCTACACAGAGAAACTCTGTCTCGAAAATCAAAACAAAACAACACAAAACAAAAGACTCACCTTTGAGAATTCTGGCCAGGCCTTGGGGTAGGTAGGCTTTGCACAGAGGCTCGTTCATGGCTTCACTCCTTGGCTCCATCACAGCTAGCCCCACCCCACTCCACCCCAGGTGGGGGCGACACTCCTTTGGTCCCCACTGCTGGGGAAAGGCTCAGAACTGTAGGAGTCTGTGTGTACTGTGGGAGAGACCTGAAGGCCTCACTCTCTGGGGCAGCAGGAGGCGTTGGAAGTGTGAGTGGCATTGTGTCAGGGAATTACCAGGTTCTGTTGAGGTGGACAAGTGGGCCACAGGGACTGTGGGATGACTGCAGGCTGACCAGGGAAAACATGAAACTAGGAACTTCCCATCCATCCTGCCCGAGGTGTTGCTGTGCCAGGCGTCTGCTGCGTGTCATGCCTAGCCCAACGTTTACACTCAGTAACTTACTTCACCCAACGATTCTATGGTGTAGGCGCCCATAGGCCCACTTTAGGGATGAGGAAACAGCCAGAGTCCGGAGTAGCTGGTTCTTTACTGTCGGCATGAGTGCTGTGAGAAAAAAACGCAGCAGAGGGCCTTCCTCAAAGTTGGGACAGTTGCTGCCCTGGACGTGCCCACTGTATGGGCTGGCAGAGGGTAGCCAATTCTGGCCTTCCAAGCACCTGGAAGAAACAGCATGTACTATGTTCAGTTGTCTGTTCCTTCCAGATGGGAATGTCATTGTATAGGGCAAGACTCGGTGTGTGGCCTCAGCTATGACCTTAGAGCGTGGTACACTAAGAACACAATTATCAGAATGTTTCTGCACGCCAGCATGCTGACATGGTGTTCAAACATTTCAGATTTGGGGACACTTCATATTTTCAGATTAGGGTTATTTAGTTGGTAAAGTCTATGCAGTATTCCAAAATTTAGTTCTAAAATCTGAAACATGAGGCTAGTTAATAGCAGTTAATAGCACTGGCTGCTCTTCCAGAGGAGCCAGGTTCAATTCCCAGCACCCACATGTCAGTTCATAACTGTGTGTAATTCCAGTTCTAGGGGATCTGACTTCCATTGGCATTGCATACAATTGGTGCAAAGATATTCATGCAAGCAAGAAATCTGTGTACCATACACACTAGATAGATAGATAGATAGATAGATAGATAGATAGATAGATAGATAG
>NW_026585895.1:43258910-43443954 GCF_907164565.1 Psammomys obesus | reverse complement strand
TAGATAGATAGATAGATAGATAGATAGATAGATAGATAGATAGATAGATAGATAGATAGATAGAAAGAATAAAAACATTCCTGGTCCCAAGCATTTCAGATAAGAGCTAGTCAACCTACGGGAGAAACCTAAGCCTAGCATGGCTTGTACCTCCTGAATTATGGGGTCTCCTTCCTGTGGCCCTACTTTGCTCAGTGTCTGTACAGGACGGATGGGGGTACGTCCCTCTCAAAGCTGCTTTTTAATTTTGTTGGAGGTGTTGGGGGTTGCACCCAGGTCTCCTGTATGCAGCATGATGGCTACACTCCCAGCCTTAAACTGTGTTTCCTGTCAAGTAGGCTCTGTTGTTTAGAGGGAGTGTCCTTTGTAAGAAGGGGAAGGAGTTAAATTCTCCGAGGGAGTTCTAGAGTTGCTGTCCCCCCAACTGGGCATGATCCCCAATTCTGCCCCAACCCAGAAATCAAGGAACCTGGCCTGAGAAGAGGAAGCAACTCTCTTGGTCATTTGACCTTGGTGGGTGTCTACATGGTGGCACCCCTGAATACCACATGGCAGCAGACAGCAGAGGTAGGGGAGCCTGCCCCAGGCACTTGGAGGGGCTGCCAGGTCCTCTGAACGGGGTTACCCCGGACCATAAGTGTGCACACACTCGCTGGCTGTGATGCAGAGTGTGTTCCATCTCTGCTTTGTTCCTCTTCTGCAGCGATCCCAGTGGCCTTTGTGTTTGCTTTCAGCGCCACCTTCCTCAGCCAGCCTGTGAAAGACTGGGGCTCTGTCCACGTCTGGGGATGGGGTGGGAACCGTGGCTCTTAGAGCTAGCCTGGTGGTGCCAACGTGGCTCTTGGTTTTCTGTGAGGAGTGATGGGCAGTGGATCCTGTGCTGCCCTACACTTAGCATCGGAAGCTCCCAGCAGGCAGGTTCACAGTGCTCTTCAGCCCAGGCTGGAGATAACCACCTGGGGAAACGCCCTTGTTCCTAGGAAATGCCTGTACCCCGAGCTGACGGCTGCCCTTTACACATTCTTTTCTGGTATCCTACATCCGTAGACAATGATCATCTGGAGGTTAGGTACAGGGCGATCCCACTTTTCTGATCTCTTAAAGGGCAGTGGTGTGTTAGAGGATTTTAGTGTTGGCTTGGAACAGGAGAGTCAGTCCTAAAAAACATTCAGCCTCTGGCATGGGAGTTTCTGGATCCTCTGATTGCTTATGGGGCAGTGTCTCTGAAATCACACACTGATGAAAATTCCTGCACATATGGCCACAGTGATGTGCTAATGTTAGCAACCGAGATACTTAATTACATAGGAAGAAAAAACCCTTTTTGTACTCACAAGGGGTTACTGGAGAGCCTGTATGTCTCAGGCCTGAGGGTCCTGCACAGTATAAATCAGCCGAGCAGATGGGGTATCATTATTGAGTATGAATTTATTATCTAATAATTATTTTTAAAATCTGGTCAAATTTTATCTGGCAATTTCTTCAAATGCCATTTATCCAGCTACATTGGCTCAACCCTGGTTTGTGCATGACCTGAAACTGGGACCTGGAAGAACAGGATTCAGATGGCTCTGAATCTTTGCTGTGTACTAGTCACTCAGGTGGTGCTGTGGGCTGTGGGCTGTGGGCTGTGGGCTGTGGGTGAATCTGCATCTCCTGGTAGGCACTGTAGAAATTGTACACTTCCTGCTGTGTGCACGTCCAGAGAGATGCAGGCATGTAGACCACCCAGTGTGTGCTCTTCCTACTGTGTGCACGTCCAGAGAGATGCAGGCATGTAGACTGCCCAGCATGCAACTGGTTTGATGAGTCCTTTGGAACCTGGCTCTCTGTTTGCTATGATCAACCAAGTCAGACACTGTTCACAGGCCACGTGATGACGTCCCCTGAGTGAACCAGAAACAATCCAGATGCCCCAGGAACCAATGTGAGAACAAGACACCCCTTCACACATCGCATCTCAGTTCAGCGTCTTGCCACCACCCAGCATTTTGAGACAGAATGTGAGATCTCGTGGTTGGCTAAATACATAAATATTTTATGTCTCGATATTCTGAAAATGAAGCCCAAATGCACAGAACTGCTGCACATCAGTGCTATGGATCATATGTTATAATAATCTGATGACATGTTGTTTAAATATTTATGGACTGATGTGACATAACAATGGGGGGAGAGGGGCGTCTGGGAGCAGAGTCATGGCAGATGCTAGAAAGGAGGGAGCATATTCTCTCCATCCTGAGCCGTGTCACGCAGTGCTGGGGTGCGGGGCAGTAGAAGTGGCTGACATTTATCCGTCAGTTGCTGCGTATTGTACCCGTCAGTGACGTCATTTTATTTCATTATCACAGTGCCCCTTGGAGGATGGGACGATTGATTATGTCCAGCCACAGATGGGAAACTGAGGCTCAGGGCAGACATGCAGCTAGTGAACAGCCAGGAACAAGCTCAAGTTGACCAGATGTTGTACTCTAAGCTCTTGCACTGTACCATTCTTTTATGTGGGTGATGAGTCACATCAGAAAGACTCCGAGCCTGCCCCCATCCACTGCCCTGGAGGACCCCTTGCTGAATGCTTGTTGGAGTTTCCAAGTCACCGGAAGGGAAGGCTATGTCTGTAAAGTGACAGGCAAGGCTTAAAACCATGAGCATCCAGTCAAGGGTAGTCTGCCACAGTTGGGCATGTGTGCCTAGTACACATCCTCCTGTGCTGGAGTTGGCTTTGTTTGTTCGTTTGTGCTTGTTTTTGTTTTGTTTTGTTTTGAGGAAGGCTTTCTCTGTGTGGTCCTGGCTGTCCTGGAACTCACTCCATAGACCAGGCTGGTCTCGAACTTACAGAGATCCGCCTGCCTCTGCCTTCCATGTAATAGGTTTATAGATGTGTGCCACCACTGCCCAGCACTAGAGCTTACTTTTTTGCATTTCTCTTCATCCTTGGTTCTGCAGTTATTCTAGAACTGGGGGCACAAAAGCCTGGGGTTGGAAACCTTGAGCTAAAGCTATAAACCAACCCCAGGCCTTTATGCCCCCAGCAGGCAGCCCATTGGCTCCTGGAAGGGAGCAGATTCTAGGGCGAAGCTTCAGCCATCCCTACCCACAGAAGAAGGAGTGGGTAGTTGGTTTGGACAAGGCTGGTGCAAGTCACATCTTCCCACGTTCCCCACAGCAGCTCCTGGGCCATTACTTCCTCCCAGGGGGCCCGAGGTTTTTCTTTGTTTGTTTGTTTGTTTGTGAAGCCAGGGGTGATGAGTTTAAGTTTTTGTATTTGGCCCCGGAGTTTATGCCAGGTAGGGGGAGGGACCGTAGCTTGCTACACCTTCAAGCAGTGTGAAGCAGCAATCAAATGACCAAGTTGCTGACCGACTTGCTTGGGAAGAGCACCACTAGACTAGAGCTTGGTGGTATCTGTCATGCCCAAGTTGCCTTGGGGCATGTAGGTCAGTTGCCCCCCCTTCCCGTCTCCTTCCTCTCATTTAGTCATTTGTTTATCTGAATGAGTGGTGCCCTATTCCACTGTTCAAAGACACTGTCATGAGTCACGGGGACAAAGTCCCTGCTTTCAAAGAGCTTGTGTTAAGGAGCTACATTTCTGCCCCAGGGGCTCTGGGGAAGTCCTGAGAGAAAAATGCCCAAGGGAAAGGCTGGCCCTGTTTGGGACTGGTGGGATTCCCCAGCCTGTGGGGTTGGAGTACCCTCAGGCCTTTCTTCCCTGAAGTGTGGCAGGGGAGTGTGGGAATTTTTCTTACCCTCTGCCCAGACTCATGATTGCTTATCTAAGGGCCACTGGCCCTGGGCTGAGCTGGCTCTGTAGTCACACTGAATCCCAGTTGTGACTTGATGAAGCAGGTTCCATTAGTTCCAATTTACAGACAAGAGTGGGAGGCTAAGTATGGCTGGGTCCTTTGCCCAGTGCCACACATTAGGGCCTCAGCTGCGTCAGGATCTGAACCCAGGCCTTGGGCTTCAAACCATCCCTCTAACCTCTTCACACTTGTGCCCGTGGGTGGCTTCATTAGTCTGGGTAACACAGGAGCCAGAGCTGCCTCCCAGGGCAGTGGGTGCCGAGGGAATGTGTGGTCAGGAAGAATAGGAGCAAGCTACTGATGCTGAGAAGTGAATGTTCCTGCATGAGCCAGGATTGCATTAGCTCCTTGTTGCAAGGTTGTTGGGAGGCTGGCATGAGGAGGTTGAGGCCCAGAGAGGCTGCTGAGGTCACACAGCCTCCATGCCCGACTCCACGCCTCCTCGCTGGTTCCATCACACAGCATCTCTGTGCCAGCTTCGGCTTTTACCTTCAACTTCCGTTTGGAACCGAACTGTGACAGACACCTCAGTGGCTAGTCCCCAGACTGGGAGGGTGGGTGTGTGGCTCAAGCTCTTTGCCTAATTGTGGGAAAGGACACCTATGCCACTGCAAAAAAACACCTTAGAAATGCTGCCGATTGCTGGGGCAGGAGATGAATGGCAGCATTCTGCATGTGTGTTTGTGATGACAAGGGGGCTGTGTCAGATCTCTCCTGGGACTGTCAGCCAGGGTACACCAGGGGCTTTATGGCATCTGGAACAGACAAGGCCTTTTAGAAGATGTCTCCAGAGCTGTCCCATCCCACCGACGGCAAACAGGCCTAAAACAGCCGAGGAAGTTGGGTTGGGTATTCACAAAGCGGGGAGCTGGCATTTAGACACACTTATTTAAAGCAGGAGTCAGGGAGACGAAAGACCGAGCGGCTTGTCGCCTTGCTGCAGCCGGGGAGCTGAGTCTTCAGGGTTTTCTTACCATTTACAGGGCTTTTTTTTTGTTGTTGTTGTATATTTGTAAAATGAGGCTTCTGCTGGCAAAAGCAGGTTTTAGCGTGTGCAGTGGCGCTTTCAAGACCTAATAAGGCCCCAAAGGAGGGTGAGTTTCAGCCACACACTCCTCCCCCAGCCCTCTGTTCCATCTTGCCTCGTACACTGTGGGCACAGGGTACCATTCATCTTGCTTCCCATTAACAGAATTACTGCCATCACTTCTCCAGGACAAGATGGGCCCTTTGGAACTGCCTTGGGGACAGAGGCAGGGTTGGTCGCCAAGCAGTTTTGCTTAGAGGGGGAGTGAAAGAGAAGAAGAGAGCATGCACGGACAGAACTCCCACACATTGTGGACTGCCTGGGTGATGAGGATTTCGGGCTTTAGAGATGGGCCGTTGGGTCCTGTCCCAGAGGCTGTGACAGGTCATGCAGTGGCTTGAGTGGGACACAGATATGACCCTGCTGAGTGCAGAGGGAGGGGAGGAGGGCACCCAGCACTTACGAGGTGCTCCTGCATCCCTCACATGGTCCTGGCCACTTTGCATAGGTCTTGGGGTGTGGGAATCTTTGTACCCATTTTCCAGTGAGAAGCGAGGCCCAGAGTTACATAGGTCTTGAGTGGATGTTCTGGGACTTGAACCTCCCTAATGATTTTTCCATCTAGGGATACCTTTCCTGGAGGCTTCAGAAAGCAGCCGAGTGAGACCTCACCACATGACTGACGTTACCAACCTGCCCCGTCTCACCTTGTTTCCTTGTGCAGCTGACATTTGGGGCTCACTGTTGTCCCTGTGTTGACTCAGGCCATAGTAAACGCCTACAGTCTGTTTGAAGATCTGAGGGGATTTCAGGGTGTGAGTCCCTGAGAGTGAAGGAGGGAATTGAGAGTTCTACCTGCATCCTGTGGACCCATTTGCTACACAAATGGCAATGATTGTCATACCTAATGCCAGCTCAGATTGATTAAGGCTGCCTGGTACGCTCAGCTGAAGTGGCTTTGGAGACTGGGATTGGTTAGTAATGTCTGCTGTGCTCACCAAAAAGAAGAGAGAGCCTTACACTTAAACTGAGCTCTGACCTTAGGGGTACCATTGTTCTTGGTCATGCCGTGTGACAACACACAATTAACTTCAGGAGAGGGAGGATGACCTAAGCACACAGTGAGAAATCTATGGGTTCCAGAAGGAAGGATGGACTGAGAGAGCCATTAAGTGGAATTCTTCTACAGTAAATGTTTGTCAAAGCATTTTTAAACTTCTCGGGATAAGGTTTGAGTGCCTACACGTTTAAACGGGGTCTATCTCCTGTGTGCTGCACTTATTTCCTGAGTGCCTCTGAATAAATAACTTTAGCTCTGAGTCTCGGTCTCCTCATTGTTTAAGTGAAGCCCTTTCTCCACTCAGAGGACCCGGATGAGTGGTGACTCAGGAGATGGAGGACGTGGAGCTCAGATCCCTCAGGGACAAACTGGTATTCAGATTCAGGCCCCGCCCCATCACCTGCCTGGCCCCGCCCCCATGGTCCTGCCCTGTGCTCTAGGCCCCTGAGCTGGTTTTGCATCTCAGGTGCTGCTTGTTTCCTGATTCCAGGATTTGGCTTAGGCAGTACTGTTCTGAGCTGGACTGAGCAGGACTGAGTCCTGCACCCTTCCCCCTTTTGTGTAGCCCCAACCTCCAAGGCCCAACGATGTTTTTCTTTTTCTTTCTTTCTTTTTTTTAGTTTGTTTTTTCCTTTTGAACTAGGCCTCTTCTAGGGTTAGGACAAGCCCACTTCCTGTGTGATCTGGCTGTAGCCTGGTGCAGCCTTCCATGACAGTCCCCAGGGGAAGTAGTGGTGCATCCCAGGCCTAATTTCCAGAGGAGCAACCAAGCCTGGAGCTCTTGCCTCCAACTCTGGAGTGCCACTACTGTGCCTGGATTTACAGGGGGTTCTGTTTGTCTGTTTTTGAGATAGGGTCTCACTGTGTAGCTCTGACTGACCTGGAACTCGCTTTGTAGACCATGCTGGACTTGAACTCACAGATCTGCTGCAAGGGAATTCTTAGAGGATAGAATTGAATGCTATGTGAGAGTGATGGGCCGTTGGAAGGGTTGGAGCCAGGGCATGGTTCTGTGGTAACTGGGGGCAGGGCACTGCAGATGTTAGGGTGGAAGGGACAGGTAGATGACAGAGCTGGCCTGGAGTGAGGGGTGACTCGGGAAGCCTGTGAGCCCTGAGTGGGACTATAAATCAGAACCCAGGCTTCCCTGCAGTTTGTCCACCCCAGGTCTAAGGAGAGCTTTCGGCCTGGGCTTGGGGCCAGTGAAGGAGGGCATTGCACTCTCAATTCATGACTCCTTGTCTGTGGATTTGGGTGAGCCAGGTGCCCGTGGGAGTCACGGGGAGAAGGAAATGGAAATTACAGAGTGATACAAAGCCCTATGGCAAGTTGAAGGGGCTGTGAATCCTCAGTGATACTGTGAGCCCCATTGTATGTCCTGTGGGTGGGGGGCACTCCACCTGACCCTCACTCCACAGATGCCAGTTCTCGTAACTGTATGCTATTTGCGTGTAAATATTAGCTGTGTTTAAACCACATTAGCTCCCCTCACTGTTGTTACTGGCTCTCTATCAGCACACTGGCCAGGGCTTTACATATACTGTTAGTTGGTTCTCGTCTCCAACAGCTTATTATTAAGGTCTGTGCTTTCAGGGGTGGGGGTGGGGTGATACGGTTTTGCTGTGTTGTTCACACTGGTCTGGTACCCACTCTGTGCCCTGGCTGACCTTGAATTCACAATAGTCTGTTGAGTGGTGTTTGGGCATGGGGTGGTAGCCTGTGTATGGAGGTTGGCAGACAGCTTGAGGAATCAATCCGTGCTCCCTTCTAACCATGCCACCTGGAGCAATTTACCTAAAGCCACACAGAAAGGACGTAAGCCCTCAGCTGTCTCCTCTGGAAGCCCCTGAGCCTCTGCCTTCCAGAATCAGTAGCTTTAAGCAGGTGAAACTTTGTGGAAAGACAGCTGGGGGCACCTGAGATGGTGCCATATAGGTAAGAGGCCTTAGGTGTTGAGCCCAAGAATAACCACTTTATCTGGAAGCCTTAACAGTCCTCAAGGGAGAGATGTGAGCAGCGTGGGGGTCATGGCCTAGCCACAGTGCATAAAACCATTGTCTCAAAGCCTGTTCGTGCCTGAGGCTGCTCTCACCCTCCAGGAGATGCCGCTCCTCTGGGTGCTGGGTGGGAGGCCCCTCAACTCAGCACCCTTGGTCTCACTCATAGCTTTCCTGTGAAAAACAAGGCCCACTGCAACTTGCTGGGGACCATGTGAAAATAAACTGATAAAATATGTAAAGCTCACTGTGAAGGGGAAGAAGTGCCATGGATGTGTTATTTTCCCTAAATCCGGATTTCTGCCTCTTAACCACCACCCCCATCAGAGAAACTGTTTTGATTCCCAGGGATGAAAGAAGCCAGAGCTAATGGAGAGTGCGTCAGCCAAGGCCTGGCTGTGCAAGCCGCCTGCCACTGATGCGTTTAATTTTCCTGCTTTCCCAACTATAACACCAATCTGCATCTAGATGGCTGTACCTCCCAGGAAGCGCACCATGTGGTCGTGGAGACTGAGTCTCAGCCTTTTACATTTATTTTATTTACTGTTTCTCTCTAGAAGAGTCTGAGGTCATGCTCTCAGAGCGGAGTCTGCGGCTTAGTACCTGCATGTGCTGGGACTGGGCTAGAGTTATCTCTACCCACCCCACCCCCACTGGTCTGGGGTGTCTTCGAATGCCAGGAGCTCACAGGGTCACTTTGGATATGTGGCAGTGTGGTGGGATAGGTGATAGCCCATTAGGAGAGTCCTGCTGGTGAGAGGCACAGGCAGTGAGAGCAATGCATTCTTTTTCTCTCTCTCTCTCTCTCCCTCCCTCCTTTCCTTCCTTCCTTTCTTTTTTAAAGATTTATTTATTATGTATACAATGTTCTGTCTGCATGTATACCTGCACGCCAGAAGAGGGCACTAGATCTTATTATAGATGGTTATGAGCCACCAGGTGGTTGCTGGGAATTGAACTGAACACCTCTGGAAAGAGCAGCCATTGCTCTTAACCTCTGAGCCATCTCTCTAGCCCCTATGCGTGCTTTTCTATGCACTGCTACTGCAGAGGCTGGAACTCTCTGGTGGGCTAGCCTAGGGCATGTTGTCAGAAGAACAGCTTTCCTGCCAAGAAAGAGGAGTCTTCTGAAATTAGCTTGAACTGGGCTCTCTCCCTGAGTCTCCTGGGATACACGGGACTAGTTGGACCCCAAAGTAGTCCACCCTACCATCTTGCTCTAGGGGGCCTGCTCCCATGTTGTGTCTCTTTATGTCCTGAGTTGTTTGCAGTGTAATCTGTTTAACTGTCCCAGGGACCCCGTGAGGCCAGATTTCCCCACCTGGCTCAGTCGCCGTCCTCATCTCCTGCTGCTTGTCTGAATGACGATGTCTGTTGGCCTCCATGTCTGTCTCCCTCTGGGAAAGCAGTTCTCTCCATTTCATCTGTTCTGTGTCCCTAGACCGTCAGGCATGATGCTTTCAAGAAATGCATAAGAGGTGGTAGAATGAGTTAAATATTGTCTCAAAAAGAACACTGAGCCCTCTTGGAGGACAGTGGTTTCCCAGCCACATCTTCAGGGTCCAGTGGGAGCCCTTGCCTATCTGGCCTCAGCTGCCCCCTCCCTCTCTCTACCCGAGTTTGAGCTTGGAATTCTGGGTGTGCCTGCATGGGTCCCCACACTTTTACACTGCCCAGAGAAACTTTCAGTCCACACTTGTGGCTTGATTCTGCTCTCAAGAAGTGTGTCCTGTGACTGCTCCAGGAATCTGGGCATTTAGCCCAGAAAAGAGCGTGTTTCCTGGCTTCCTGAGAAGGAGGCCCACCCTGCCCCTCTTGGGGCACAGAGGACAGAGAGAGGGTAGATGGGTTTGCGTGCCCTGGGAGGCACTGCCGAGCCAGACTTTATCATCTGAGGCCACCTGCTGCCCTGTGCTCATTGGCCCCAGCTGGGGAGTATGTCCTGGTGTGGGAGCGTCCTAGGAAAGGAACACGTCTTCCTTTGCTCTATGTGGTTACTGCATGGCAGACGTGGGTGTGATGTTCTCAAAGCACAGGGTGACCCTTGTCCGTTGGGTCATCAGGCCATTAGAGCCACATGTTTTGAGAGCTCCTCCCTGAGTGCGAGGCATATGGTCCCACGCTCTGCAGGGGCCAGGCTTAGGTTTATGAGGTAAGTTTGAATGGAGCTGGAGATTCTGGGCCCTCACATCTGCACATTGTGAGATTTCACAGTTTGCTTCTCTTCACTAGAAGAGGCAACCAATGCTTTTTCTAATTATTTTCTTTCTCCCCGTGACCCGGGGACTGTCTCCTTTCTGGAGCTGGGACATTGCCTACCGGCAGAGGTCCTTTTCTGGAATTCTCACAGGTTCCAACAGGGAGCACACACACCTTTGTTTTCTCATAGGAGAGCTTGAGGAGGCCTCGCCCCCCCCACCCCCCCAGCCAGGGCTGAAGGGAATCTGTGGCACAGGGGCTTAGTTCCTTACACCCTGAATCCAGAGCGAGGCCAAACCTGGAACTGTGGGATATGTGCACCCGGCCCCAGTGAAATGAGAGAACAGAAGGACAAGCCTGGCATTAGCGACTTTCTGATGTCAACTGTCCTTTTTACCGAAGAATGGTGATAATGGATGGAAATTTTATTTTAGATGCTGGAAAACGTTGGCAGCTTTCAAATATGTCTGTCTTCAAATTCGGGAGGAAGCATTACAGACCTTTGAAATCTCCGGGAGCCAGTGCCCCCGCCTTGTGGCAAGCCATGTCTGCCCCCGGGTTCCTAAGGCTGTCTTAACAAGTAGCTCAGACTAAGCGCAACACTGTAGTCTCATGCTCACTGTTGCAGAGGCCCGCTGTCTGGAACCAAGGTTCTGGGGGTGCTTTTCTCTCAAAGGAGAGTTGCCCAGAAGGTGAACGCTATCAACCCTGGTATTCTTGAGCTATGGTGTAGCTCATGACCCATCATGGTCTGCCTGTCTTGTTATGTAGTCTTGTCTGTCTGTCTCCCTGTCTGTGTGTGTGTCTGTCTGCATTCACATTTTCTTCATAGAAAGACCCATTATTGCGTTGCCTCAGTTTATCCCAATTACAGTTGCAAAAGGCCTATGAGTATGTCTCAATTTACAATCCAGATAAGACGGTTATAAATTGAAATGTCACCAGGTGGTGGCGGCAGCAGCAATGCACGCCTTTAATCCCACAGCTCCTGAGGCAGAGACAGGCAGATCTCTGTGAATTTGAAGCCAGCCTGCTGTGCAGAGAGAATTCCAGGACCTCTAGGGCAAACAGAGAAAACCTGTCTCAAAAACCCAAAAAAATTTAAAAAATGAAATGCCTTAATTCAGAATGGCACTGAATCCATCTAGCCTTCTGGTGCTTTTCCACACAGCGCCCTATAGATGGATGGTGCTTCACCTCATGATTGTGGGATTGATGGGCTACAGCTCTCTTTACCCTAAAAACCTCAGACTGTGTATGGCTAGTTTGGGACTAGATTGAAATTAAAAATCAAAAGTTAGATTTCTGCAGACTGCTTATCCATTTTGCACTATTCATTACAAAGTCAAAAAGTTGTAAATTTGAACTATGGTGAAGTAAGACTGCTTGTTCTTCCAAAGTCACAGGCATTCTCAGGTTCTAGGTACGTAAGACATGTGAGGAAATACCATTCTGCAAGTTCAGGGGACGTCTGGAATGAGAGGGATCTCCAGAGCCTGCTGCATTCCTGTGGAAGAGACAAGCATATAAGGACCCAAGGTGAGGAAGAGGGGAAGATAGACTAGCCTCAGACTGCCCAGGAAGGACACTCTCTCTACTCCCGCCTATGGAGTGGACCTGGCTATTCAGGAGGGCAGGGTCCTAACTCCAGAGCCTGTTCATCATGTGCCTATTCGAGGTACCCAGACCACATCTGGCAGGAGCACAACCTCCTGGATGGTTTGTCTGTAACGGGTCATTATTTTAGTCCTTTGGCGGCATCAGCTGGGGTATTTGCAGACCCAGAGCTTCTCAAACCTTAGCATCAGTCCTACCTTGGCTCCTCGGGAGGAGGAATTCCTGTCTGGGGAGTGACAGGGCCCCACATTCTGTTCCATTGCCAGCACTGACAGCCAGCAAGGCCTCCCCTCCTGTGGGTAAAGGAAGGAAGGGAACCTGGCTCAATTTGTTCATCGGGGATCCTTATCTCTTTTGGCAAAGGCTCTGTGGTCAGGCAGTTCCGGGTGTCCCAGCAATGACACCTCGCTGAGAAAGCTTGAGCAAGCACACACATCGAGTATGCAGACTAAGCTCCACCTCTCCTCCCCTGTGAAGTAGGGAGTAACATTCCAGTCGTGCCCACGTCAGGAAGAGAGACAACTAGGTAAGCTTGAGGGTGTGAATCCTTCCTGTGCCCAGTACAGGGCCCAGGCCTGGCATGCAACAGGTGGCTTCTAAGTCTTGCCAAATAGAAACTTGATACTGTCAGCCTGCCCGCTGCTAGGTCTCCCCAAAAGAATTCCCAGAGGAGTTTCTTTTCTGTTGTTCCACACACGAGTAGAGGTAGAATGAGGGTGTGTAGCCATGAGCACAGTAATTCAGGCTTTGGTACTCAAATGACCCGTTGGCATATACTAACACTTGGCACTGGGTAACAGAGCACTGGAAAGAGAGTCTGCAGAGTTCCTCTTTGCCCCTCACACAGCTGGCTGTGTATAGGTAGACACAGGGCCTTGTGGATCTGACTTGCTGAGTCAGATTCTCTGGGTTGCAGACCCAGCTCCACCGCTATTACCGATGGCTTCTGTCCCCATCACGCAGCTGGGTCTTCCTAGCGCCTGGGACTTGCACATGCTGTGCCATCTGCTTTGAATACCACCCTGCCCTTCACTCACAGCTACTTCCTGTTCCTGCATAGCCCCAGGGCCCTTTCTGGGGTCTCCAGTGAGACCGAGGCCTTGCGTGAATAGATGGAGGGTTGTCTTGGCTCCTAGGAGGAGGATGAAATGGTAGTGCCTGCGGGTGGTCTTTCTTAATGCTTATCCCGTGTCAATAAGACCATGGATAGAGCCAGGGGAGTTTCCTGGTGCCCAGAATTCACAGAATTCACTCTGTAGGTTCCAGTGTCTGAGGAACAGGACCCAGGGGGCTCGCAGGTAATCCTTCCGGCTGCCCTTGAGCCTGCCTGAGTGGCTGTCCAGATCATACCCACTCCAGTGCTCATTTCTAGAGGATTCCAGATACCTGTGAAGGGAGCATGTATGTACCAGAGCCCAAGACCACCTACATACTAACTCCCAGAACTTTCCCTGCATTTCCATTTCTGATGAGGGCACCTCTTAATTTCACAGGCAGAAGATTCTGGTCACACTCTATGTGGGGGAAGTGGGGTGTGTATATGTGTGTTTGCTGTGGGCACAGCATTGTGATACAGTCAGAGGAGGACACTGGCTGTCTTACTCTGTCATTTTCTGCCTTACTCCTTTAAAATTGTCCTTTTCTGAACTTGGACCTAGGCAGGCAGCAAGTTCATACACATGATCCTTCTGTCTTTGCACCCCACTGCGCTGGGGTGGCCACTGCGTGGCCACTCCCATCTTTTTTTATGTGAATGCTGGGGTTAGAACTCAGATTTTCATGTTAGTGCAGCAGGCCTTCTGAGCCAGCTCCGTAACTCACCCTGGATTTTAGACCTTTCCTTTGCTCTCTCCCAGCTCTCTGACTTTGTACCCCAGTCTCTTTCCTTGTCGGGACAGTAGTGCTAGCCTCATGGGGTGAGTTGATGCGTCTGCATTCATGCCTGTATGTGGCGTGGGGAAGGGAACAACATGTGACTTGGTGGCAGTTTCTTCTTAGCATGAGATTTCCTTACTCAAGAGTCGGGAAGAAACCAAATTGGCTGTTTGTTTAAGGCAAAAAATGTTGGAAGAATTTTGTTTGGGAAGACAGGCTTGGGTTTTAGGTCAGAACCATGCTCCCTCTGGAATTGCATAGTTGAATGTCCAGACATATTTTAAAAGCTTGGTGACCACCCAAGTCTTTGAGCCTTCCACGTGGATGCTCCAAGGTCACACTCTTCCGGAATCCCTCACATAGCGGGTCTGCTGTCGCATCAGGAGTGGCACGTCCACAGAGCAGCTATGTCTGACTATGAATAGATGGGTTTTTTTCCCCCTCTCTTTCTTGGACACATGAATGGCAATCTCCCTCCTGCAGTCTCCGAGGCTGACCTGTGTGTAAAACTCCAAAACGGACATCACAGTAAGGGCATCCATTCCTGTTTGCATGGGCACCTCTCAGCAAGGCTCAAAGAGACAGGTCGGTTGCTGCTGTGACTCAGGGGGCCTCCTGAGGGGCTCCTGGCACCTGCTCTATAAAGGCTGCTAAGTGTACTGAAGAAATCGGACTTCACCAAAAAGCAGCAGTAGCTGAAACTGTCTTCAAACTGCAGCTGCTGCCTAATCGGGGCCTTTTAGTCACTGTTCTCTTAGAACAGGAAGACTGCTCGGGACCACCCAGCACCTGCTACAGGTGGTCAGGTCACCTGGCTTCCACCTAGCTCAGTAGCCTGCCTCTGTGCTTTAGTTGTCTCCCTTTGCAGAATGGAGATAGTGTCATCCCTGTCTCACGGAGCCGCTGAGGGGACTTAGTTATCGATCAAGCACACTGAATTGTGCTTGGTACGGTGTCAGTAAGTGAGGCCCCAAGAAAGCCAGGGCCTCATGGAAGGTCATGTCACTAGCCTGTGGGGCAGCTAGGCCTTCAGCACGTGATGCGTTGTCTTGTGGACACATCCCCTCCTTCCTGCTCAGTCAGACTTTCTCAACTGTCTTCTGCAGAGGAAGTCGCATGACCCTCAGCCACAGGAATCTAGCATCGTGTCTGGAGTCTCCTTGGCTGGCTGGGGCCTCACTGCCTGCTCTTCAGCTGCTGTTTTTCCATCTCTTTCTTACACAGCTTTGGAGGGTCTCTTCTGTCCTTGAAAATAGAAAAATTAACCTTTTGCCCAAGGAGTCTGAAGAGTTGGTGTGTGTCCCTGCTGTTTGCCCCTGAAACAGGCCCCCATCTCCCTGTTCCCCTCCCCCGCCCCGCTCTCTGTTGTCTCCTCTGTTCTCCGACCTGCTCACCTATGATTGCTACAGAAGTAGGCCAGCCATGTGATGCTACCCCAGACACAGGTGGCTGTGGATGGTCAGGGTAATTGCTAATTAAATAAAGGCTGATGACGCATCCTTCTAGGAAATGAGGCACACCCCTAGCAAGGCCACCCGCTTCCTCTGTCTTGCCGCCTCAAAGGTTATCTGAGTCATCAACACACTGCACTTTCCCCGTCTTCCAGTACGCTGAAGTGCACAGCCACCACTCTGAGCGGAGGCTCATGGCTGGGCTGTCCCCTCTGTGGGCCACCAGGGTATCAGGACTGAGTTGCTTCCTTGTTTCTACTGGGCACCCAACCACAAGCTCTGGCAATTCCTGCCCAGGGTGTGAGTGTCACTTTTATGGGGATTGTGTGGTGGGGGTGAGGAGAATGCCAGCCACAGACTTCCCAAGCTGTAGTCTCCACATGTGTGAAACATGTAGATGGAGAACCCAGCAACAGTGTTTGGTTCAATCCCCCCTGTTCAATCCCACCATGTTCAATCCCCCCTTCACTACTCGAGAGACTATGGGTGTCACCTGGGATCACACCAGGCCACAACAGGTATTGACATACTGCTTGTGGAGGTCTGAGAGAGACTTGGCCAGGCCAAGAGGCCTACAGGGGACCATTTATATTATATCAGAGGCACTGAGAGTTTAGCCCTTCCACCTGGGCCCCGAACCCCAAGGAGAAAGATGTGGGGCCAGGGAGCCAGGAGCCCAGTCTCCTGCCTGTCCTCTTCTCGGGTGGCCCAGCAGCAGTAGGGAACCACCTGCTTAGCTAGGCAGGACCCACAGCACGCCAGTGGGGCCAAGCCACTTTGATACCTAATCAGAGACCTGTTGTGCATCTCAGTTCCCCGTAGCTTCCTTTTTTCATATCAGAGATGGTTTCCATTCTTGCTCTGCCTGTCTTCCAACGCTGTCAGTGGCTTCCGTTAAAGTGGTGTGGGTGGCCCCCCCCCCCTGCAGACCATCAGGAGTGCCACATATAAACAAAAAATGTATCATTGGTTGCCCCGGGATGTTTTTATGTCTCTGACTCAGACTGTCCAGTACAAAGTGGATGCTCAGTGTTGAATGACAAGTGACAATAGACGGTTTGTTAAACACCTCTTGTATGCCAACCATCATGAGGGAGCTTCTGTGAGGTATGACAGCCCTCTCCTACTCAAGGAGCTTAGGTGTGTTATTCAGACGGAGGCTGGGGCTCAAAAAGGGAGACAAGAGACTCAGTCACACTATGCATCAAGGAGTCATGTCTGACTCCTCAACCCGTGTCTCCTCCGATGATTCTGATGGTCTGCTGGAGCACCCCTTCCAGCCCTAGAGAACGTTTAACAAAGCAGTCTGGGAGATCTCTGTACAAACCCTTGATTTATACTATTTGCTAATTTCCTCCCTTGGTTGTTGGTATAATGTTCTTTTGGAATGTATACACTTTACCCTTGTTCATCCAAATGCTGATTTCTCCCCGACTCTCTGGTTTCAATCCGGACATTGAATTGTGATACTTATTCTAAGCATCACCTGTCTCAACTTTGTGTAAACATGCCAAAATAAAGCAACTAGCCACAATGTTGAGCAAGGGAAAGGAAGCAGGAAGAGAGGAAGGAGCCAGAGGACAGGAAGCATAGGGAGGCAGATTGCTGGGAGAGCAAAGGCAGGAGAGAGATCTTGGAACTACGTGGAGAATGAACCAGACCTAAGATTTCACAAAAAGCAAGTATAATGGGTAAAATCTAAATGTTAGGAAAACTATGAGGGCTTGGAGTTTTAAGAGGGAGTAACTATTGCCCAGCACTGTGTTCTAGGTTAACTAAATAAACCCAGTCTCTGTGTGGTGATTTGGGTATACAGCTGTTTAGGATTAACAGCAGCGTTAATAAAAGATAAACCAATAGTAAATATTAATAGTCACCTACAAGACATGGTTGAGTTCAACTGTCTCATATAATCCCTAAAAACTTACCAAGAAGCTCCTCAGGCCTGTAGTCCACAGCTCAACACACCTCTGGGCCCCACCCTTGCAACGCAATATCCATTTTTCCCACCGTGCCACCAAAGCCATGGAACCACGAGTATCCCTGGGCTTCATCTGTGTCTAGATGTCCTCAGTGATGCCCCCCAGGTCCTGGAGTCTGTGTACACAAAGACCTGAAGGGTAGAAGACAGCTAGGCTCAGGAGGCCCACCAGCCCCTCCGTGTGCCATATTCCTGCCAGCCCCGGAGCAGAGCCCTGTAAATGCGGGATATAATGGACAATAAAAGTCGCCGGAAAATAGTGACTCTCCTAGGACCACAGTCATCCCTGCCACGAGCTCCCTGCCAGAACCACGAGCCCTGTGATCATGAGGCGCGATCATCATGTAACTATATGGGGTCTCTTGTCAGTCCCGCCCGAGATTTACGTTACTGAAGCAGTGGGGGAGAGGGCAGCTCAGATTCATCCTGGTAACTTGTGAAAGGGTGTCGCCATCTCTAATGTGTCCCAGCTTCAGGAGGATGAGGGAGGAGCCAGGGTGGGAGGTCCACAGAGGCCCTGAGTGCCTCGGGCCTGGGGTTCCCCGGGAGAGTGAGGAATGGCCTTACCATGAAGGATTGGTTGCAGGGTGTGTATCCTTGAGTGAGCACTGCCTGGCTCTGAAATTCATCCTCACAGTGTTGTAACCATACGAGAACCCCTGTGTGAACTTGGGCCCAGACAGTCTGCAGCGTATTCTCACACAGTCTTTCAACAACCCCACAGGGCAGGTCCTGAAAAGGCCCCTGTTTTCAGAAGACAGAGTTACAGAGGTAGCTGGGGCACTGGCCCACACTCAGGTAGCTGGGCAGAGGCAGCATAGGATTTGAATCCTGAGCTCTCAGACTCCAGGGCCTCCTTGGACTGAAGCCTCCTTGATCCCTCCAAACGGCATCCTGAAGCACTTTGGTCTGTTTGTCCCAAGCCCCCTCACATTTGCTGCTTCTCAGAAGGCGGGGATGCAGCTCACCCAGGGGAGGTCACGGACCGATCCAGCTGGAAAACAGTGGGCAAGGCTGTTTCTTCACCTGTGTCTGCACAGGCAGAGTGGCTTTGTGAGCGTGCTCACTGCCAGTATCCTCGAGGGGTCTGTCCCAGCAGCTGGCAGTTAGGGGAGCTCTGGGTATAGCATTCTTTCCATGCACGTAGCGCCACTGTGGCTGTGTTTGGGAGTCCGTGGGAGCCCACGGGAGGCGTGGGAGCCCCCACAGGGCTGTGAGTCTGGCAGCAGCATGCAGAAAGTGTTGTCAGGCCAGAGAACAGATCCTCTTCGCTCTGCTATGCTAGAATAGTTGCTCTCCTCCTCATTCAACATGCAATTGAATGATATCAGACTCCCAGCTCAGTTTCGGGGTATCCTAGTGGGCCACAAATCCCCCATCACCCTTGTCAAACATCACACAGAAAGGGTCATCCCAGACCCATATCATAGCTGGGGAAACAGAGGCCCAGAGACAGTCTTGGACTTTCCTGAGACTGAGCAGCCCTGTGAGCACCCAGCTTGTAAATCCTGGGCTGCCATACCACAACTCAGAGCCAAAGTCCCTCAGGTGGAGTTAAAAGTGGCCACATGTTAGGGGCTGGGGAGATAACCCAGTGGATAAAATGTTTGGCATCCAAGCCTGAGGACCGAGCAGGTCACCAGCACCTACAACTGTGATCCCGGTGTTTGGGGGTCCTACAGAGGAGCCCCAGGTCAAGCTTCATGTTCTGTGAGGGACCCTGTGCCCATAAATGAAGTGGGTCTAGAGGAAGACACTGACTGAAAACTCTGGTCTCCATACACATGTATGTGAACACGCATCCAAACTCACACACGAAGAACAAAAATTGACCCTTTACAGAACATGGCCACGTGTTCCAGATCTAACTCAGGTCTTGCAAGTGTCCTATCAGGAGAGACATAGGAAGTAGCTACAGAGCTCATGATTAGGTGGCCCTGTGGGTGGCAGGAGGAGACTAAGAGAACAGTGTCACTGGAGACTGTGGAAGTTACTCACTGTTTCTCTCAGCAGGCCCTCACCCAGCTTGCCTGGCACCTTCTCTGTGAACCAGACTAATGGGATCATGGAAGACACAGGTCTTTGAGCACCTCCTCCTAGGAAGAATCATATACCCCAGGTCCTGGCCTTGGGGTCCAGCCCCTATGGATGGTTGGCCTGGGCCCAGCAGCTGTCACCAAGGGAGGCAGCACTAGGCATATGCCCGACAGTTGGGGCCGGCAGGGAAGGTGTATTGGCAGGTGGCCGAGCCCTGGTGCCAGAGTCTGGCACAGCACGGCCTCTGGAGCTTCAGCTGCCATATGCCAGTGCCAGTCCCCACAGCAGTGGTACTGCAGATGGGGCGCGGGGTAGAAGTGGCTCTTGTTCTGGAGAAGGCAGGTGTGGCCTGTGGAGTGAAGCCTGGAGCAGGCCTGGAGGACATAGTGTGGGTGTGGAAGAGCTAGAGCTTGAGCCCAGCCTGGCACTGTGCCTTTAAATCCCCTGCGTCCTCTGCTGGGAACCCCTTTCCCCTCAGTCCAGCGCCGCCTGCCTGTCCAGCTACTGAGTCTTGGGGATGTAGGGTCGTAGTGGCAAGAAGCTGTGCATGACCACTCCTGCCTCTTCTTGGGGCACTGTTGGGTGCTTTTCTGGCCTGTGGCCCCAGGAAGAACAAGGGCTTTTTGTCTATGGCATTCTGGGTTTCCCAGTCGTCAGCACCAGCACGGTTTCTGCATAGAAGAGGCAGCTAGAAGGGCTTAGGGAAGAGGGGGAGGAGAAAGGAAGCCCGGGAACGCTTCCTCGACCACAATTCTTGGACCTATAGCCTTGTTTTAGAGAGCAAAGCACAGTGCAAGAAGGAGTAAGGATGGAATCAAAATGAAACAATGACCCCACTGTTTGGGTGTCTGTTGGGGGCCAGGCCCAGAGCTGAACACTTTTGACCCCTGTAATGTCATAGTCCTCTAGCATTCTGGGAGAGTAGATGCTGTCCTTGTCCCCATTTAACCTATGAAAAGACCAGGGCACATAGTGGGGTGTGTGGCAGAGCCAGGGCCCAGAAGCAGCCCTGGTGTTTGACAAACCCTCCTTCATGCCCAGCAGATAGGTCTTGCCCGGCATACAAAGAATAGGAAGGGCCAAGCTTTTATTTTTATTAAAAACACACCCCCTTGTGTGTGTTCGCGCATTCGTGGGCATGAATACATGTGGGGGTTCAGAGGACAACCTCAGGTGTCGGCGCTCACGGTCTACCTTATTTGCAAGAGACCCTCTTCATGGCTGCACATACCAAGCCACCTCCATGGCAAGCTTCCGGGAATTCTGTTGCCTCGGCTTCTCCTCTCACAGGCGTGCTGGAGTATAGCCACGCTTCTGGGTCCAGCTTACCTGGGTTCTAAGGATCTGAACTTAAGTCTTCACACTTGCTCAGGGAGCCTTTTCCCCACTAAGCCATCTGCCCAGCCCAGTAAGGGTTAAGCTTTTAAAGGCATAACAAGGACTTTTGTGCTTGGTGGAGTGGAACACAGGGACAGGGGAAGGATCCCTCTTCCCTCCTGGATCCCAGACTGACTCCTTGCATCCAGTGTGCAAGTGCCAGGTGATGGATGGGAGTGAGAGCCTGGAGGGAAAATCCATTTGATGGCATTGTATGGGAGATGGCATCAGCTTGGGTGCAAGAGGACTGATATCTCCAGGCTGATGTTGGCCCTGCTGTGGCTATAGTCCCCGTGACCACCTCTTGCCCTGCTGCCTCAGTTTCCTGTTTATAAAGCGAGGAACTGAACTTGCCACCCCAGAGAGGATTTTAAGCTGCCTGCATTGGCTTCTGTACCATCTGGTGGCCCCTGCCACCAGCTTGTGCTCTTCGGTAAGCACGAGTCTCCGTGGGGGTTGTGACAAGTTCCATTCACCATGGAGGTGGCAGTCCCGGCTATTTTTGGAGCAGTGCGTGGTGGGGGAGTTTCCTTTTGGTGGTGTCTAGGGACAGGGTGTCTTGGGAAGGGGAAGTCCCGAGTGCAGACAGAGAGGGGCCCATGTCCCTCACCTGCCTTGGCACAGAGAGGTCATTTGGATACCCGGAGGCTCTGGGCACAGCACCAGCCCTCAGTCCTCAGGTGAGCAGACCTGCCTTGGGGGTGCTGACTTCAGAAGGTACCAGCCCTGCCAATCTCCTGCTACAGAAAATTCTTTCCTCCTTTCCTGCTACTTGTACTGCCAGGGGCTTGCCCAGCAAGTGACGGGGAGCCAGACTCCAGAGACCTCCAGAACTTGAACTCAGAGGGTCAGCCAGAGAGGGCAGCAGCGCTGCAGTCTGAGAGACCTTTGCCACTGCTGTGGGGCAGGGCAGGTGCTGCCAGCCAGGACCCTGTTAAGCAGCTCCCAGGTTTTACTAGAACTCCTGGGATAGTGGTTGAGACAGGTGGAGTGCATTTTCTTAGCTAGGGGTGGTCACGTGACTGACTCTCTGCTGTTCCTAGGGGCAGGCTTGGCCTCTTGAATCCGTAGCCTCTTGGGGCTGCTCTGCTGGTTTTCTCCTCCTTCTGTTGTTGGTTGTTGGAATAACAGTGTCTGAGAAAGAACATAGGGATAGGTGGGTTTCTGCTCTCAAGAATTTCTTCCCTCAGCCATTTCTTCCCTCTGGCCAGGCATGCCAGTCACTTCCCTGGAAGCCTCTGGTAGCCTTTGTCCAACCCTCCTCTGTGCCCAGTGTGTCCTGGAGGTAAGTGACTTGGTCTCTGCTTTTGAGGGAAGGGAAGCCATGATCAGACAGAAACTTCACAAAAGACCAGACCCAAGCTCCTAGTGACATAGTAGGGGCAGAGGAGGGAATCTAAGAGTGCTGCCTGGAGGAGGCTCTGCAGTTGGGTATTGAGGTAGGAGTGAATTTTGCTAGGAGACCATTTACTTCAGACATAGGAGAGCCTGCCAAAATCTTGAGGAAAAGTCATTTCCAAGGTGGGAGTCACTGGGGTGGTGGGTTTCCTAGGAACCCTGGGGATCCTGGGGTATGGGATCCTAGCTCTGGCTTCTGGTGATTTCCAAGGATCAGTTAGGTCCCACTGTTTATCAACTCGATAGGTCATCTAACTTCTCTGTGCCTCGGTTTCCTTATCCATTAGATGGGGGTTACAGACATCCATGGGTGTGTGTATGTGTGCGAGTGTGTGTGCGCATGTGTGTGTGCAGAGAATGCATTTAGCAGATCTCAGCTTTATCTTGTGTAATTTAAACCAGGGCTTCCCCCAGAGAACTCCAGTGCCTCACTCTCCCTTTGAGAGATAGAGAAATAGAGAGATAGATAGAGAGAGAGATAGATAGAGAGAGAGATAGATAGAGAGATAGATAGAGAGATGAGATGAGATAGTTATAGCCCCTTTGCTACCCAGGAAGGTAACTGAAATGTGACCAGGAGCCAGCACTGATGGTTTTTTTTTTTTTTTTTTTTTTTTTTACAAGTCCTAGGAACTCAAGTGTGGCATGGTTTGTTTTGAATGGTAACTTCTGTCTGATCTTTGACCACAGGGATTTGGGGAACCTCTCCACCTGCCAGTGACCGTTTATCTGGCCAGCCTTCATTAGGTCACTTTTTGTGCCACACCTGGGCAGGGCCTAGCGGTGGTATCTCTGTGCCCACCACGAATAGAGTAACGATCTACGGGAGGCAAGAGGGCAGTTTGGTTCAACACGACTGAGCTGGTGTCGGCTCAAACTTCGAGAGTCTGACCCCAACTAGTTTATTTTAGGCATCTCAAGCACAGCACCATTTGGTGAAAAATTTCCTGGTGATAATTAGATCAATCCCATGTGTACAATAAAGCTTAAGACAAGACTGCATGGACGCGCTTTGTGAAGTACACGTGACATCTTCCATAAAGATGGGTTCTATAGATTGACCAGCTCAGGATAAAGGTCTTGGGGAGGCTCCAGTGTGGTCCTGTAGTGCTGCTGTCATCCGGCTATTAACAACATGTGCTCCCAGCCTCCTGGGCAGACAGCATCCCTCCCTTCGAAGGAACAGCCCTGAATGTGCAACATTCCTGCTTCCCTTGGTGCTTACCTCTGTGCACAAGGACCTCTGTGCCTCCCGCTGCCTAACAGCTGGAAGATGACACTATGGTCATCTTCTGCTCTTGAAGGAAGCTTCAGAAGCAGATGCAGTGATGAAGGAAGCAGTCTGGATTCTTACTTGTTGATGTTAGGCAGAGAGTAGAGGACACCTGAAGGCCTCCTCTGGTCTCTGTGTATGTATACTTATTCTACATAGCAGCGCGTGCGCGCGCACACACACACACACACACACACACATCAGAAAAGAGAACCCTCCAGTGGTGGGGCCAGGGGGAGTTGGGGACTGTAAGGTCCTGGGAAAGGTTAAGTCTAGGATGGGGTTTGAGGGAGGCATACTTTGGAGGCAGAATCAACAAGACTGCTCAGGGCTGTGAGAGAAGGCGAAGCTCAGGTGGAGCCTGGTTCTGGCTGAGATGGAGACTGGGGAAGAGCAGGCCACAGCTGAGCCGAGCTGTGCCTGGGTCTGGAGGACCCCATGAGGATCCTAGGCTGGCAGAAGGAAGATAGGTTTAGGAAGAGGTGCCGTAGACAGGGGTGCGAGGGAGGAAATAGGTAAGGGAAGGGGAGGGGAGGGGAGAGGAAAGTCGGGGGAGCCCTGTGCTGGGGCACCACACAGCTCCAGGGAGCCGGTTCCATGTCTTTCAGGCCCACCATGGGGAGGCCTCACTGCCTGGGAAAGGGTCCATGTAGGACCTCAGTGTGGCTTGCACTCAGAGAAGCCAGGAATCCACCAACCATGCAAGCCACAGGCATCTGAGTGGTGTGTGCGGTTTGGAGGGGTGAGGGTGGGAAGAGTTAGGGGGACTCAGGACCAGTCAAGAAATCATACACCATCTGTGTCATTTCTAGCTTGACAGGCCTCCGGAATTCTGGCCTGAGCTCTGACTTCTTCCTGTCAAGTGAAAAACCAATAGCATCTACTTAACCTGAGACCAGCGGAGAAAGGGCACCAGCCTGGGCAAGCGCACTATATATATATATATATATATATATATATATATATATATATATATATCCCTTTATATACATCCCTGGGCTGGATTCATTCATTCAGTCTATTCATGCATGCATTTGTGCACTCTTCCAGGGCTGTGCTTGGGTGGACCCTGGAAGACTTGGTTTGGAGTGTCAGTCGTGCCTGTGGCCTCCCATGTGACCTTGGGCTGTCGCTTGACTCGCCTGGCTTTCCTTTCCTCCTCTGCATGCAGATCCTAGCGATTACATGGAGTATACACAGTACTCACAGGTCACTATCCAGTTCCCCACCAACCAGTCCACGTGGCATGCACCTCTGCTCTGCCTCTCAGGAGCTGGTCAGAGGGTACCCTCCTCTCTTTGAGAAGCTGGTCAGAGGGTACCCTGTCCTCTCCGTAGATTTACTTTGACAAGTCATTGGTCCTTTCTGGAGCCTCAGTTTCCTCATCTGCACAATGGGGCTAGTGGTACCTCATCTTAGGAGATGGCAGATGACCTGTGTGGATGTTGGCCGATGCTGAAGCTGTACCAGCTTGACCCCATAAATGGCCAGGAGCCGGGACGAGCCGTGTCTCCTTGGGCCTCCAGCTCTAGGCTGTTCCTTGGGCAGTGAGCTCCCAAACTAGGAGTCTGTCATCAGAAATTGGCTGGACACACCTGCTCCGGGAGGGGTCATTCCTCACAGAGACAGCCTCTGGGGGCCACCAGCCTCCTGAGGGCAGGCTGGCGTTCGGCAGCAAATAAAGGTGGAAGTTAGCTCGAGATGAAGTCACCAGAAATTGGGAGGTAAATGCCAGGTGACAGTCCTAGGAAAAAGGCCACTTGGAACTTCGAGTTCAACCTAGTTCAGCCTCCGGCCCCCTTGATCTCCCTACAGTTCTTACCACCTGAGAGAGGGCTTCATCCAAGGCCAGGCAGGGTGGCCACAGGTCACATGAAGGCGGACACGTGCAGTGTGACTTTGGGCAAGGGTCTGCCCCTGACTAAACCTCAGCCCCCATGGCTGCTATGTGTGCAGGCAGTTACCCTCCATTCCTCAGTGAGTTAGCATAAATGATGCTTTCATCAGCCAGAGCTTCTGGTACCCTCCACGGAACATGCGATCCACCTAGATACCCTCAGAGGTCCGTCTGCTGGTTCACCCGTTCCCCGTGTGAGGAAACAGGCGCCGGTTGCAGGAAAACGGCATACCATTTTAATTCCACGATCCAGCTCTCCAGCAAGTCCCTCTTGAAACCTAGGTTGTTCTGGGTTCGTCTCTGGCTGCCTGGTAGACATGTGACAGCTTCTTGTTGCCCTTTGCACCAAAGCTGGGAGCCTAGGTGAGAGGCCGAATGGTGCGTGCACTGAACAGCTTCTCAGAGCACAGGCATCTGCTCACTGCAGAGGAAAGGCGATCTGAGACCCATAGCTCTGGGTCACATTCTGCAGATTTTTGGCCCCAGGCTTGGGCTTGGCAGCCACTGCCTCATTGTTCTACAGCTTGGCAGGGGCTGGTGGACGCTGGAGTCCCCAGGGTCGCAGGGCTAGGAGACTCCCCATATTACTCACACTCAGCGTGTACTTCTGGTCAGCCCTGCGCTCCCGGGCTCCCTCCACGTGCAGATCCTTTCCTGCATCTGACTCTGGGAGAAGCAGGCTTTTGTAGAAATGTGTGGTGTGGGAAGGTTGGGTTTCTGCTGGAGTATTACAGAGTGCAGGTTCCTTCAAGTCCTGCCCTGTGGAGACTCCCTGATGACAACCAGAGCCTCAGAAGGAGAGCTACTGAAGTCTGAGGCCAGTTTGTTTTGTTTTGTTTTTGTTTTTTTGTTTTTCAAGACAGTGTTTTTCTGTGGATCCTTGGCTGTCCTGGAGCTTGCTCTGTAGACCAGGCTGGCCTTGAACTCATAGAGATCTGCCTGCCTCTGTCTCCCCAGTGCTGGGATCAAAGGCGTGCGCCACCACTGCCAGGCTTGAACCCAAAATTCTTATCTGTAGCTCACTGGGCAAACAGCTTTGAGCCTCAGTTTTCCTACCTATAAAATGAGTTTCCCAAAAGCCTTGAGGGTGGACAAGTGGGAAAGACCTGGCCATCAAGAAGGGCCCTCCCTCTTCCCTGCTAGACCCCTTCCATCTGGAGTGTTCCTCTTGGGGGCTTGTCAGGCCAGGTGCTCTTCCTCTCCACCCTGGGGAACACTGTCTGGCAGGTGCTACTGGCTCTGCAAGTCACTGGATGAATGCCAGGGGCTCTGATATCAGGGGTAATGTGGCCAGCAGCTGGGTGCGATCTCGAGGGCAGGGTGCATTGGCCCTACTGGCTCTTCCGTGGAAACAGGGCTCGTACTACAGAGTGCCACTGGAAGGATAGTGCGGTGGCCTCAGGAAAGGATGCCACCTTAGGCCTTAAGTCCTAGCCTCACTGTTTATCCATGTGACCTGGGCTAGTTTTTCAACCTCCTTGTGCCTCAGTTTCCTCATTTGTTCGATAGACTGATTTTAGCCTTTATCTGATGGAGTTATGCTAAAGTTTATGGGATTAAGGGTGTGTTAAAGGACCCACGCAACTAATGTCATCATCTTGTGTTATTTTTGAAGTGGCTTGGGCCCCTCTGTCATACTCCTGCCAGCTCAAGTGAGGTCCACGTAGCTATTTGGAGGCGTGGCCTTCCTAAACAGCTGCCAGGCAGCTCAGTGACATTTGCCCAGGGTCCCAGCTAGTTCGTGAAAGAGTACAGATTCACACGCAGCGCGCTCCCTCTCCCCCGCCCCAAACACCTGGGGGCTGGAGCTAGGCAAGGCAGGATGAGGGAAGGGGAACAGAGACAGGGACCAGGCAGGCAGATAGGCAGAACAAATACATGAATGGCCAAGACAGGGCAGCCTGTGGGCCCATTCTGGAGGCTTCTGAGATGAAGATGGAACCTTCTCCTGAAGACAGCTCTCCAACCTTTTCCCAGAGGTCCCCCTAAGGGCAGAGGACGGTGAGCATGTCACCCTGAGGGATGCGGAGGGTGTTGGCCACATCAGCTGCTAAGCCTGTGGGAGCCTCTGGCTTCATCTTCAAATTCATGCGCATTTTACATCGGGCTCACTCTCATTCCCAGTTTGTTGTCACAGGTTTTCCCCCTGAGTAACAGCAGTGCCTGAGGAAGCTTCTCCGTGCTTATCTGTTTATCCTGGGGCTTTTTGTACACAGCTCCTCCGCCATGCGATCCTGGGAGGGGTGGGCTGCTGCAGCAGGATGCTCAGCCAGCCGGTGGGAAATTAGGAGACTCTGAGAGCATCTGGGCCCCTCTGCATCCCCTGGAAGGCTGCACGGCGGGGGAGAGGGAGAGGCCTACCCATGTTGCCATGTACCCTCAGTCAGAGACTGCTCGTGTCTATCTCCACACAGAAGGACAAGCCACATCAAAGGTGGTTAATGTCTCAGACAGAAGGCATTCACAGGAACTGCACGGGCCAGGAATGGCTGTCTTGACAGAGGCCCTTGCAGCCTCACTTTTCATTTTTGACTTTATGTGCTGTAGAGCGTGTAAGTGAACCATAGAGCAATGAGGGGCTGGGGAGATAGCTTAGTCGGTAAAACAAACATGAGCACCGGAGTTCGGTCCGTGGCTCCTGCATGGAAAGCTGGGGAGAAGAAAGAGGAGGATTCCTGCTGGGCTGTGACACAGGCCTTTAATCCCAGCACCCAGGAGGTAAGTGGATCTCTGAGTCAAGGCCAGCCTGGTCTACAGAGTAAGTTCCAAGATAGCCAAGGCTATAAAGACAATCCCTGTCTTGGAAGAAAAAAAAAAAAAAAAAGAAGGAAGAAGGAAAGAAACAAAATGAAAAGCAGCAGAGGAGGATCCCTGGACCTCCATGGCCAGCTAGTGTAGCCAAATCAGTGAACTGCAGATTCAGTGAGAGAGCCTGTGTTCAAAAGCCAGGAGGCAAATTGTCGATGAAGACCACTGTTGACTTCTGTCCTTTATATGTGCACACATAGAAGTGTTTCTGTAGTGTGTTTATCGTGTTCACTGCACACATAGATGCATCCACACGTACCTTTGCACCCACTCCCAGAACTGTGGAAGTGAAGGACTGCCCAGGGATGGAGGAAGAACGGTGCTGGGGCCAGTGGGCATGTTGCAGCATGCTAGGTGCCCTCGATGCACCCAGAAGAGATGGACACTTCTGGTCTCTGATGTGGCTGGTAACAGGCTCAGAGGGTTGGAGAGTGACCAGATCTGCAGGATATCAGTTCTGACATAGCAATGGTGTTAATTCCTGTCTCACGGCTGGCGAGAGATGGTGGAATCTTTAAGTGGCAGAGTTTAGTGGGAGGTCATCAGGTCACAGGGAACCGCCTCCAGGAAGGATTATTTCTCAAGAGATTAAGTTGTTTATTAAAGCTCAAGTCTGACCCCTGAATGTCTGACTGTCTGGTCCTGGGATCTGCCCTTTTCCTAGGAATACTGGCCACTGTAATGTTAGCTACCAGGAGGTTCCTGCCAGTTCTAACCAAGCCCTTGTATCTCCAACACTTTGAGTTCAGTAAAACTTTTCTTTATAAAGTTGTCCATACTCAGGCATTTCGGTATAGTAACAGAAAACGGGCTAGTACCATCTCTTAGGGCCCTGCAATGTGGGTGACACAAACATGGGACAGCACTCGCCAGCTTCTGTGCTCATTCCCTTGAGATGTTAGGAAGGTCATCCATGATTCACAGGGACTTCCGGCTCTCTAGGGACTATCAGACAGCTGCTCACGTAGCCTGGGTCAGGACCCTGGGAGTTAGGACTAGGACTGGGACACAAAGCGTGGGTCTGCTGACGCTTCAGGGCGTACTTACTTACCCGAGCTCCACTGATGCCTCCCGGTGTGGCTCATGGGAACCCAAGCCCAGGCCTGGCCCTTGGGGGGGGTGGGCGCCTGTTAAGGATATACTTCGGGATAAGCATAGGCTTTCCCACAGGGCTAAGTGCAGGTCAATCCCCCAGCCAGAAAGCTCCGATGCATGTCAGCCTTGTTCTTGGCTCTAAAAAGGCTAGTGTGATGGGGAAGCCTGAATCTTCCTCTAGCGTCAGGAAAGAAGTAATAATGGGTGGGGTGGGGATACTGGAAGGCCTTTTGCTCAGAATTAGGTTCATATTGGGGGCATTCTCAGGTCAGCCCTGGACGTGAGAGCTACGCTGTTCAAGAGCTCTGCATGGAGGTTCAGAGAGAACCTGGCCCTCAGTGTGGCCAGAGTCTCACTTTGTTCTCTCTCCTGGCCACTCAGACCTCCATCCTGGGCTTATGTGGGGTTGTTGGGGACAGCAGAAAAGACCAGTCCCCTACTGAAAGAATGTAGAAACGTGCCTAGTAGTGCAGGATTGAAGCTGGGGTCTTGTGGTGGTTTGAACGAGAAATGTCCTGCGTGGGCTCATGTACCTGAACATCGGGTTCCAGTTGGTGCTGCTTTTGGGGCGGTTCAGGTGTATGGCTGTGCTGGAGGAAGCGCATCCCTGAGGGCGGGCTTTCAGATTACACAGTCTCACCCTACTTGTAGTTCACGCTCTCTGTTACATGTCTGTGGTAAGGGATGCAAATGCTCAGCTTCCTGTTCCGGCTGCTGTGTTGTCCCCGTCGTTGTGGACTCTACCCATGTGAACTCATAAGCCAGAATAAACTGTTTTCTAAAAGTCTTTTGGCCATCACAGCAACAGCAAAGTCAGTAACGCAGGTCTCCTTGTGGACCTGGAGGAATCTTTTCCCTGCGGAGTTCCTCAGTCTCACCCTTCCAAAGGGCAATCCTAGCAGCTGAAGCAGGGCAGCATGGTAGAGAGAAAGAATACCGTGAAGTGTTGAGTACTGGAATGGTCACTTGTGAACCAATAGCCAAGTAACATCCGTGCCCTCTGCTCCGCTTGGCCATCTGTAAAATGGATCAAGTGGCCAGGAGGAGACAGTGACCAGGTCCCTATTATCTGTTACAGCCTGTGACCTCTTGAGGCTGGCATGCAGGATGGCAGGACAGCCCAGCCACATGCCCCATGGAGGGAGTCCGAGCAACCTTTGCCACGCGTTGGGGCCTGCACCCCCTCCAGACTCACAGGTAAGCCCATTCTCTTCTCTCCCAGAACACTGAGGGCCTTTGGAAGGCCCCAAGCCCTCATTCCCTGTAGGGAGCTCTATAGCACACCCGTACAGAACACCTCCTTAGCTGCTCCCAGGGCTTGGGTGCTTTGTACCTCAAGCCCTGTACTTAATTCAGAGATGCTTGGTCCCCAGTAAGAAGCAGCTTCCTGTCTGCAGCTCTGTACAAGGAGGGGAGGGACTCTGAAATGGACAGAAACTTGTATCCTGGCCCACTGTCAGCCTCTGTTTTGGTCTAAACTGTGTTTGGCTCTCTTCATTCTTGTGGTCTAGAGATGGTCTCCTTGTGCCCGGCCTACCCTGGCTCTTGATGCCTTGGAGGTCCCAGCTGCCTTTGGTACTGCTTCAAGGGTGGCTCTGAGTGCCAAGCACACTCAGTGCCCTTGCACACTCTGTTCCCTGACCTAGAGGGTCCTTTTCAGTCTCACCACAAGGCCAGATCCCTCTCTCTAAGGGATCTGACCCTCATCCTGACCCTCACCCACCCGTGTGTTTCCCATACCCACGTGCATCCATTCACTGACACCCATGTGTCCCCACATGCCACTGGCCTTGGATGTTCGCTCCTGCAGGGGTCTTTCCTGCCTACTAGATCGAGGACCTAGAATGACTGTGCAGCTAACTCAGCAAAATACATCTCTATTTCAAATTACATCCTGTATGTGCAGTGTGCTGCCTGAGGTGTGGCTGTGTGGGGCAGGCCCAGGTCAGCTCTCAGAGGCCACACAGCCTCTTGGGATAGAAGCATAAACATATCCAACAGAAGGAACCCCAGCACTCCAGAGCCCCAGCAAAGCACCTGATGCAGCCGAGAGGGCCAGGCTCCTGTAAGGAAAGGGCAGGCAGTGCCCTAAAGAGCAACAAGCTTGGTGTCTGTACCAGATCCTTTAGCATACCGTGTGCAGGGTCAGCCTTTTCCCCAAAGGCCGTGAGGCCTAAATCAGAGGGAGACAGCCCTATTCCTGCTCCTCCATGAGAGACTTCTAACAGCTTCTAACATCCTAGTTCTGGGTGGAGGACTAAGGGTCTGCCCGTTGTGCAAATTTTAAGTTGCACAGACAGCTGCTCAGGGAGGCAGGTGAATCAAAAATGTGTATGTGCTTGCAGTCTTACTGGGTTGTGATCTATGGCGTAGGGCTTTGTTAGCCCAAGAGAGGGTCCTACTGCAGACCTACACAAAGACGACACCTGAGCTCTTGGACAGTGTGTGCAGGTATGTAGACTGTCCCAGGACGGCTATGCTATTTGTGCTGGATGCAATATGCTGGCTAGGATGCAATGGTCCCTTTCCAGGTAGAACCGGGGGGGGGGGGGGGGATACAGCTCCAGAGCTGGCCAGGAGATGCTGCTGATGGCTGGGGCAGCAGGGCCTGCTTAGGTAATGTAGCCATTTGTCACATTAAGTCATTCACTAACAATCGAATCCCCCTTGATTAATCTCCCAGAATTAGCCAGTTGCATTTCGAGCAATTAGGGTTAATTACAGGCTCATTTGGCAGAGGAGAGAGGCCTGTAATTATTTCTCATGTGAGGCGAGGCGAGGCGAGGAGGCAGCGGTGACAGTGTCCTCGGCAGCTTGTCGCACATGTTGGAGTGGGTGATGACATAGTTAAGTGTAATTAGATGCAATCACTCAGCGTCGGCTGCTCTGGGCAGTGGCTGTCAGACAAGGATGTCCTTAGTCCCACCTGCACCTGGCCCGGCTTGAAAACTTGGGTACATGGCTGAGCATGCTGGGCCAGCTCCAGGCTGGAACAGGGATGGAGGCCGGCCAGGTACATGCTCTGTCCTCTCACAAACTGCCTGTGCCCTGACACAAGCCTCTTTATGTCAGCATCCTGCAATGTTTGGGATGGCAGGAGGCATGTGACCCAGCAGGCCATCCTTGGGGCAAGGAGTGAGGTTCCACCTGCTCTGAGGTTGGGTACAAAGCATCTCAGCCTCAGTTTTCTCATCTGTAGAGTGGGGATAATGCTGGTACTTCCATCCTGAGATGTCTGTCAAGTCCAAATAAAATGATGTTCTTTAAACATCCAGCCAGCCACCCAGCACCATGGGTGTCAAGGAAATGCCATGTGTAGACTTATTTATTTGTTTACTTATTTGTTTGTTTTTCAAGACAGGGGTTTTCTGTGTAGCCCTGGCTGTCCTGGAACTCACTCTGTAGACCAGGCTGGCCTTGAACTCACATAGATATACCTGCTTCTGCCTCCTGAGTGCTGGGATTAAAGGCATGTGCCACCATGCCCTGCTGTAGACTTTATTTTTATAATTGAAAAATTATTACAAAATATTTCAAAGCCAAAGCCATTGGCCTGTGAGGTTCCCATAATGTTGAGGGAGGCTAGACTTTAATATATGTCCGGCAGATGGACATACAGAGTCAAGAAGGTGAAACCCATAAAGAATGATGCAGATTATATAGAATGGGAAAGGTTTTCTTGTGTGAGAAGTCTCTGCTGACATGTCTTCAGAAACCTGCTCTGGGCAAGCTGAGTTTAATTCTATTTGGAGAGAGGCATGTGCATACTTTGTCCATGGGTGTGTGCTTCACAGAACAAAATTTATATGCAAACCTTCCTAAAGATATGATGGTGGATGGTTGTTAATGGTTATTGACACTCAAGGAGCTGGGAAGATGGCTCAGTCAATAAAGTGCCTGCCATGCAAACATGACCTGAATTCAGATGTTTAGCATTTACGTAAACGCTGTACACAGTGGCACACTTCTGTAACCCAGCGCCAGGAAAGTGGGAGACATTTGGGTGTCTGGGGCTGAATTTAGGGAGCTCTGGCTTCAGTGAGAGACCCTGTCTCAAAAAGAAAAGTAGAGAATGATTGAAGAAGACAGTGGACACTGACCTCTGCCCTTCACGTGCACAAACAACACACACACACACACACACTCAAAATTGAACAGTGTTGGCTACTGATTGTAAATTTAGAAAATGATTGTTTAAGACCTTTATCTGAGTACCAGCCCTACTGTGAGTCCCCTCTATAAACAGATAAAACAGACACTGGAGGGCTTGGGGAAGGGCAGAGAATGGGGCAGCTGATTCTGTTCCATGGATGACCAGGAGTCAGAGACAGAACAGAGAGAGTATTCATGGGCTCTAGACCTGCAGGTGGGCCAAGCAGGTTAGAACCGGTGCTCAACACACACACACACACACACACACACACACACACACACACACACACACCTTAAGCCAAGAGCAAAGAACCAGTGCTTGATCATTTGAATTGAGACTGTAGCAAAGGAGCTCGTTGTGGTTTTAGAAAGCTCCCTGGGGGCCAAGGCCTGAAGCTCAAGGAGGGTAACACTGGGGCCGAGCAGTGTCCACAGAGACATCTCTGTGCTGGGATGAAGGCAGAGAAGGACCTCCAGGCTTCATCTTCCAGCCTGTGCCTGGCAGGCTCTCAGCCGGGAGCTCTCGTCTCACTAGGGTACCAGGATTATCCCATGGAGGGGTCACTGTGGTTTGGATGTTCAGAGCCTGTCGTGGTGGTGTCTCTACGCTACCAGCAATTCCTTAGTGTGTCTGTGAGCCGATAGCCCATGAAGCCTGTAGGAGGCTTCTTAGCTGGGGTGATACCAATGAGGAGTCGAGCTAACTTTGATCACTGAGTCTTCTGCCTCAGACAAGGAGTAGCCAGTGCTCCGTTTCATAGGGAGGTGAACGGCTGTCTTGATCTGGAGGGCAGTAAGAAATGAAGGTTGGTTCAGGGTTTGAAATCAGCCACTCTGCTGATCGAGGCTGGCCTCGAAAGGTGTCTGACAATGTGGACTCTTTGTAAAGTGAGCCCTTTTGTGCAATGCATATTTAAAACACTCTGCTTCATAGAAACCCAATACCCTGTGAGTTCCCAGTACACATGATGTCAGATGTCTTTAAAGGTGAAATTCGTTTACAGGAAATGTCATGCTGATGAAGTGTGCTTCTTAAAATCATAGAAACAGTTGCCTTAAAATTAATGATGCATCACCAGTGTGAGGGAGAAGAGGCCCATCCAGTGTAAAGACGATTAAAATTCAGGTCAGAAGTCTGACTTAGTCAGGCTAAATTTTTTAATGAGATTTCAGAAAATTAATTGGGCGAATGCATTTTTATCCTTCCAACGTGTAATTTTATGCTCCTGTTTAGGGAGTGAGCATAGGGGAGAAAAGGGTTTGTTGATGGCCGTGGCATAGTGTGGTTCAAACATTTTAAACTCAAATTAGCAAAAGGGTGGGGGTAGGGGTGGGGGGCTGGTATCTGTGGCCTAATTTGATCTGACTTGGAAAAGAAAGCCTGGGTTTCTCTGGATTTTCTGGGGTGGGATGAGTGTCCTGGGGGAGTCTTCTCCCATTATCTGTCCTGCCTGGGCCTCAGAAAACTAATGACATTTCTAGGAAGGATGCAGTTAGGGACAGTTGCCATGGACCTCAGCCGTCCCCTGATCCCTCTATATCGGGTGCCTCCTGCTGTCTGTGGTCATGCTCACAGAGACTGTTCCATCCTCCTCCTCCTGATCCACACCATCCTCCCTCTGCAGCTCAGGCCCAAGGAGGCAGTGTTGGGGGACTCTTACAGGGTCAGCAGCCCAGGGTCAACTCGCTGTCTCCTCCGTCTTTGAGGGAGAGCAGAGGGCCATCCCTGCCCAATGGAGCCAGGCATGACTTCCCCCTGTGTGTCCCCGGTGAATGGATGACAGGCTCAGGGTCTCTCTAGTGCACAGCAAAGTGGATCACGGGGATGGTAACCTGAGCTGGCAAACAGACCTGGCGAGGCAGGGCAACAGACAGACCTGGCCTGGAGGGTAAGGAGACCCTAGACCCTCCCTCTCTCCTTGGAGTTAAATCAGGGTCAGGGCTCTGATGCTCACAGATGCCCTGTGCCTGAGCAGAGGCTGCCCCAGGCGAACCTTGTCTGGCAGTTTGCTGGCAGCCTCCCTCCCCAGTGGACTTGACATGGCCCCAGTGCACAGCACCGCCTAAGCTTCAGTACAAGAAACTGTTTTTCTAGTTGGGATGAGTGGAATGTGATGGGAAACGCAAATCTGGGCCATCCGTATGCATGTGTGAGCTAGAACCTCAGGCTCAGTGACGTTTCCACCCTCCCACCCAATAGCTACCACCTCGCATCCGTTAGACTTTGGAGCCGATGTGGAATTGGGCACTGTGGCCTCCTGGGCTGGCCAGACTGTCACTGGGGCCTTCAGCCAGCAGTCCATTGTCCACCCAGCCTCCTGAGAAGAAGGTTTGTGTTCACAGACCAAGTAGCCTTGATGATCACCCCTCTATACCCTTCGAGGTGCCAAAGAATGTAGAGGCCCAACAGAGGAGGGCCTCACCCCAGGACCTCCCGGGTCAGACAAGGAATTGAAGTCCCTGCTCTACTGGCAAGGCCTAGATGGGCAGAAAGAGTCCTGTCTGGAGGCGTTCAAAGCAGCCCTCTCCGAGGGTCAATTTCCATGCAAGGGCCCAGGAGCTACCTTGGTTCTATCTAAGCATGACTTCAGCTATGCTCCGCAGCTGGCAGCGCAGCTTTCCTTCTACCGGGGCGTTGGAGGAGAAGCAGAGAGTGGGAGCTGGTTCTGCCGCAGCCCACCAGCCCTCAGTTCCCAGCAGTGGGGAGGCAGTGGAGCTCCACTCGGGGTCTCTCTGAGGGTTTGACGAGTTGACACTGAGGTGGCGGCTGCACCGTGACAGGCCTGGATAGTGCTTGGAAGGCTTGTGCTTTTGAGTGGGCACTTGGTGAGTAGGTAGGGTACTGGTGATTCCTAAAGAGTTTGCCTGACAGCCATCATCTTTCTCTGGCTTGAGCCTGCAGTCAGGGATGATTTTCTCGTGCCACTGTGACGGGCACAGGTTGTCCGGAGAAGCTTAGGTGTGAGCTTGCATCCCCTTCCTGATGGGGAATGGCTGTGCCCGCTAATGGTGACCGACAGCGTCAGGACAAGGACCTTTGGTGGGAAGAGGGGGTGAGCCTGGATCTCTGTCCTGCCCATCTTGTTCTGATGCTTGTCACACACTCTACTGGCCAGGCCCGTTACTGGGGTGGCGAATGAAATCCCTTCTTTGCTTAGAAGGTGCTATTGGTGCGCGAGGGTCCTAGCAGTCTAGTCCCAGGCTTCCCTCTTCAGCCTGCCTGACCGCCAATGCCTCTGTCTCCTACAGAGGCACCCCAACATGCTGTCTTTTCGCTGCTCGCTGGCAGACTTCCAAATTGAGAAGAAGATTGGCAGGGGGCAGTTCAGTGAGGTTTACAAGGCCACCTGCCTGCTGGACAGGAAGACAGTGGCACTGAAGAAGGTGCAGGTGAGTTCAGGGCCGTGAGTCCAAGTGGCTTCACCGTGACCCTACTTCCTAGGGGACTCAAATTCAGCCCACTGTGAAACATAAAGAAAAGAAAAGTACGCACACAGTAAGTACCTCCTGTGTACAGGGGTGTACTCAGACATGGAGCCCCTGACAGTAGCCTTGTAGGCTGGAATAATTGTCCCATTTTTCAGATGAGGAAAACAGTAGTAACTCACTAACCGTCCAGGCCAGAGGGAGCTTAGAGGAAAGCAGGATACTCCCCTCCTGGCCCTCAACATCAGCTCTGGCTCAAAGGGTCCAACCTGTGATGTTTCTAAATGGAGGGGAGGGAATACAGCAGCAAGGTCAGGCTGGGAAGCACTCAGCATGGGCCTGGAAATCCTCCTCCCCTTCCCCCCACCCAGGCTGCCTAAGCCCCTTATTCTGCTGGTTTTCCTGCAGGGTAAGGTGAGCACCTTGGGCCCAGGAGTCCCTGGACAGGGAGGGTTGCCTGACCAGGCAGGCATTCATGGGCAAGGATGGGAAGATACTGGCTGCATAGGGTCAGCATTGACCTGTGACCCTCACATTCTCTCCAGGGCACTGGGGCATCAGGCTCCTGCAGTTGAGATACTGTCTGCTCTTGCCTTTCCAGAGGGCCTTCTGGGCCATCTTCCTTCTTTTTCATAATGGCTGCTGTGCTGGGACATTGGCAATGGCTGCCTTTGGTCTGTCCCTACAAGTCTTATGCTTCAGGCCCCTGCTGAAGGAGCACTGGCCATATGCCACTTACCAGGATGTGACCTCAGCAAGCCCCAGAGGCTGTGGGCCCCAATCCCTGCTCTGTGAGTTAGAACAGTAGCTCTTGCCACACAGGAGGAGTCACGGGACCCAAGTGAACCTGGTAACATTGACTTGTGCTGTTGCTGAGAAGTCGGGATTCTTACTCCTCTGGGTCCCTGGCAAGGAGCAGGGTGAGCAGGGGCTCGAATCATGTTTGTTGACACTGGTTTAACTGTTCTGTTTCTGGCTTCCTCTTGCCCTAGATCTTTGAGATGATGGATGCCAAAGCCAGGCAGGACTGTGTCAAGGAAATTGGTCTCCTAAAGGTGAGTCTCGTTTGGACCAGCTGTCCAGGTTACTGCAGGTCAAACACCCTGGGCCTTTCAGGATAGCACAGTGGGCAGCAGATATGTCTGCCATTGTGCCTCCTTCCCCGAGCGTCCCCATGTTGATTTTCCTGGAACCAGAGATAGAACTTTCCAGACTAGACTTGGGCCCCAGTCAGGAAGCTGGGAAAGGAGGAAAGCCTTGGGTTGTAGTCCTCATGTCTGCCTTTCTAAGTTGTATGACCTTTCTCAAGTGACTTAACCTTCATGAGCTTCTCTTTGCCCATCTTCTAAAAGGCATGAGTTGAGAGGATTATGCAGATTAAAATGAGACAGGGATGGGGAGATAGTTCAGTTGGTAGAATGATTGCCTTGAAGCATGAGGATATGAATTTAATCCCTAGAACCCATGTTTTGTTATTGTTTGTTTTTATTTTTGAGACAGGGGTTTCTCTACATAGCTCTTGCTGGCCTTGAACTCAGATCCACCTGCCTCTGCCTCAGGAGGACTGGGATTAAAGATGAGGTGTGCATCGCCATGCCCAGCCACCACATTTGTTTGTTTATTTGATACCTAAAAAAGCCAAGCAAGTATTGCATGCTCTAGCTCTAGCACCAAGGAGGTGTAGATGCTAGTCTCTGGGCTCACTAGCCAGCTAAGCTAGCAAGCTAGAGACCAGGAAGAGATCCTGTCTCAAAAAAACAAGGTGGGGGCCAGCGAAGATGGCTGAATGAGTAGAGAAAGCATTTGGCATGCAAGCCACCTGAGTTCAGTCTCCACAACCATGTAAAAATGATGATTATCCTCTTACTCCCACACAAGTACCATGGCACGCACACACTCACACGTCTGGAGAGATGTTCAGTGGTTAAGAGCACTGGTTGCTCTTCCAGAGGACTGGGGTTCAAGTCCCAGAACCCACATGGCAGCTCACAGCTGTCTATAACTCCAGTTCCAGAGGATCTGGCACCCTCGCACAGACACATGCAGGAAAAACATCAATGTACACAAAATAATAATAATGAAATAACTTTAAAATTGTAATATTCTCTGACAGCAGCTGAAGCTGGGGTTAGGTCCTAACAACCTTCACAAAACAATTCAGGAGACAGAGGAGAGTTTAAATAAGGTGCTGGGAAATCTGGACGTGCCTCACGCCACACACACATGGTTGTGAAATGGATTATTCTGAAAATAAAATGAAAGACTAAAGTCACGAACATTTCTGTAGTTTGAGCATATTTAAAAGTTAAAGCTAAGCCAGTTGTGGTGTCATCCACCTATAATTTCAACACAGAGGAGAATAAGGCAGGAGAATTGCCAGTTAAAGGCCAGCCTGGGCCACATAGTGAATACCAGGTCAGCCTGGGCTAAGCTACAGAATGACATTCCCCAAAGAACGAACAAAAGACAAGCTAAGGCTGTAATCAAAAGTTTATAGAAGAGAACTGCGGGACTCATCATAGCTAGAGGACACAGAGGTGTCCCCGAATACAAAGGGCACTAGGATAAAAGAAGGCCAGAATCTGTCATAGCCGTCACACAAAGATGAAAATGCAAGTCACAGATGGGAGACAACACACCTTATCACGTCATTGACAAAGGTCTTGTGATATAGCAAGGATCAATACATAATCCAGGGTCTAATCCAGTCTGGCTCAGCGTTTTCAGAGCTCCAGGGTATCCAGGTCTCTGCCCCCACCTTACCCCATGCCCAGTCCTGTTGGCTCCCAGCACCTGCTATCTTGCTGCCATTCATCAGCCACCGTGGCCTCTTTTCAGCCCCTCAGGTGTGCTGGCCTTTCCTACCACAGGGCCTTTGTACAAGCCATACCCACTCAGACCTCTGGCCTCAGTAATTATCATTAGACCTGAGAAAGCAGCCTTTCCTGCTGGCCCAGACTAACTGGGCTTAAAGACTTCCTGAGCCTTTAGAAAACATATGTCAGTCAGACCCTGGCCGTCAGCTGGTAGATGAACAGTGCCAACTATGAGTAGTATTGGGAGCCCTCTCTTGCTCCCCGAGACCCTTGTAGGTATAGTGTCCAGGGAAGATCCTCTCTTGTGAGGCAGAGCTGATTTTTACCTCCCTTCCTGGGCTCCACTCACTTCCTCAGTATGGAGTTTAGGGGCTAGAGAGTCAGTCAGAAGTGCTTAGGCCGGGATGGATTTTTAGGTTTCTGAAGGATGGCTGAGACACTGAGAACAGAAGAGCAGAAGGAATGCTTCTGTGAACCTTTGAGCTGGCCTGGGTAGAGGGTTGTGGGAGTTTGTGTGCAGGGCAGGCACTGGGGCCATGCCACTCACTCATCACTGGTGACCCCTCCCCCCTTTCTGGTGCAGCAACTGAACCATCCAAACATCATCAAGTATCTGGACTCGTTCATCGAAGACAACGAGCTGAACATTGTGCTGGAGCTGGCTGATGCGGGCGACCTCTCACAGATGATCAAGGTCAGGGACCAGGGGTGGGGCAGCTTCTCTCAACCTTCAGTGAGTGGCCTGTGGGGGGGGGGTAGGGGGGGAGGGGACATTATGTGGAGGCTCCTCCATGTTCAAGCCACACCCTTGGCCTGGCTCTGACCTCAGCACCTATGTGGTTCCCCTTGTCTTCCTGTCAGGTTCAGGGGGTGCACAGAGCAAGGTAGAATGATGCCTAGACAGGCTGGCTACTGGGTAAAGGCTATGGTAACAGACAGGAGCCTTTGGGTCAGTCACACTGCTCCAGACCAGAGAGCATGGGGCCACTTTTCTCTGCAGAAGGAACAGGAACAGATAGTCAACACCTTAAAAGGTCTGACTCCAGTTCCTGTTTTAGGGTTACTGTTGCTGTGATGAAATACCATGATGAAAGGCAAATTGAACAGGAAAAGTTCATTTAGTTTATGCTTCCACATCACTGTCAGGGCAGGAACTCAAGCAGGGTAGGAACCTGGAGGCAGGAGCTGAGGCTGAGGCCATGGAGAGGTGCTGCTTACTGGCTTGCTCTTCATGGCCTACTCAGCCTGCTTTCTTACAGAATCCATGGCCAGCCCAGGGGTGGCCCCACCCACATGAGCTGGGCCCTCCCACATCAATCAGTAATTAAGAAAATGCCCTACAGGCTTGCCTACAGCCTGCTCTTTTGGAGGCAGTTTCTCAATCGAGGTTCCTTCCTCTCAGATGACTCCAGCTTGTGTCAAAGTGACGTAAAACTACCCTGCACAATTGACTGCTTGTCAGCTTGACACACAAGCATATCACTGTTGAGCCTCCAGCCTTTCCTTTCCTGTTTGTTCCCAAGATCACACATTAATATCAGCATCACAATACAAAACATTTTACAAACTTAAAACTTCCCATAGTCTTTACACATCCAAACACTTCAAAATTCAGTCTCTTTAACAATTCCAAGTCTCTTAGAAAGTTTAAAGCCTTTCAACTGTGGGTTCCTGTAAAATAAAGAATAAATTAAATATACTTTACTTCAAGGGGGAGGAACCAGGGCACACTCTGAGCAAAGTAAAACCAAACCCCAGCTGTATAAATAGCTCAGTACAACGTCTGGGATCTACTCACAATCTTCTGGGCTCCTCCAAGGGGCCTGGGTCACTTCTCCAGCTCCACCCTCTGCAGCACTCACAGCTTGTCTTCTAGGCTCTGGCTGGCTCCCCCCTACCGCTGCTGCCACCCTTGGCAGTCCTCCCACGGTACCGGTATCTCACACACTGGGATTCTTTGCGACAGCTGGGCTGCACCTTCACCAATGGCCTGGCCTCTGACAGTGCCACGCCTTAGCCATTCTCCATGTCCTCTGCAGGTCTTCAAAACCACCGGGGTGGATCTTACACTACCAAGTTCAGCTGCCAGCACAGGGTACCACCTTGGCTGCTTCTGAACACACTTCCTGGATGCTGACCTTCAGGAAACACTTCCCCTTGGCGATGCTGGTCTCTTCTTAGTCACCAATGAGTTCTCAGCTCCAGCCCACCAGCAAAGCAGAGGTTTAACGTTAGTGGTTCCATTCTCTTGTTAATCATAGCCAGTTTTTTCAGCCTCAGCTAAACAGAACCAGATTCTTAGTTCAAAATATGCAGCAGCCCATTAAATGACATGGTTCCAGCTGCCATGTTCTATAGTAGGGGAAACTGAGGCCCAGAAAGGCTGGCTTGCCTGAGAACACCCACCATGTGGGAACTCAGACTATGTTTACCTGGCTTGGCACTGGTTAGTCCACATGATCTTCGCAGCCTCTGGACAGGTGGAGTCTTCATTACCGGCAGTGAGGATTCTACGCCTGCTGTGTGAGGGATTGAGCGGCTGTAAGCCCCATAAAACTCAGTGCCAGTCTCTGATATTTCCTAAACTATCATGTCCCTGTCCCAGGACTCAGGAGTGGAACTACTGTGGGTTTGGTTTCAGGGACACAGCAGCTCCAATGGGGGAGTGCTAAAGCACTGAGCTCAGAGAGGTTTAGTCTCCAGCCAGAGGCAACACAGCCTGTAGATGGAAAAGCCCTAACCCATAGCCTCCAATCCTTGCTTCTCCCTCAAGGCCCTCATGTCCCTGCTGGCATGGGTCCCCAGCCCCTAAAGTGGACCCCCATCTGCCTCCCCTGAACCTAGTCTGTGTCCTAAGTAGGCCATTCTCAAGCCCCACGCTGAGCCCCCAAATGTACCTGGATATGGCTGGCTTGGATTCTGTCTTCCTAGCAGGCACCAGGGACTGAGCAATTGTTTATCAGTTGCTCTTCAGAAATTCGGCCCCTAGGAATATGGTGTCGCTGGGAAGCGGCATTACTGAGCCGTTATCACCTGCTTTTATATTTCCGCTGACATATGAATGCATTTGCAGGGGTGTTAATCTCCATGCGGATCCCTGGTGGGAGCAGACGTGATACATCATGTCTTGGCCCCTTCACTCGGTTCTTCTTCACTTGCCATCTCCCCTAACATTACCTGAGCCTATATGGAGCTCTCCACCATCTCGCCATATGCCAGGCCCCACCTCCGGGTGCCACAATTGCTAGTGGTGCCTGGCGCTTGAGTTCTATCAGGAAGGCAGGCTCCTGAGTGAGCCAAGGTCAGAGCCCGTGGAAACAGAGGGGGCTTCCTGGAGGAGGGGATCCCTGAGCTGAGTCCAGAGCAGGCAGGGAGGGAGAACAGAAGGGAAGAGCTGTGTAAGCACCCAGGAAGGTGAGATACACTGGGGTCCACCAGGAGCACTGGGTGAGGTGGCAACCACACTGAGTTTCTTAGTTCAGGCTCAGGATTGGGACTGTGCCGGACTGACAGGCTCTTCCGAAGACTCCTGGAGGGAGCAGATACAGTGAGCCTTGTGTTTGGAAGAGGGCTGGGTGGAGATGGCGCAGGAGCAGAGAAGTGGAGTCTCCTCCTTACCCTGCACATACCCTGTGGAATAGAGTTGGGAGACAGACGGCCCTGGGCAGGGGCCGGTGCTAGGCAAATGCTCCCATTCCTGAGCTCTAGTGTCTACCTTTCCCCATGACCTTTTAGGAGAGGATTCTGGGAAAGGGCTGTAGGCCAGGCCAACTCCTTCAGACTAAAGGAGACAGCCTGGGTAGGCAGCCCACCAGCTGGTAGCCAGCCTCTCTATGTGCCCGGAACTGGTTTTGGCTCAGAGTTCAGGTGGCTCAGGCTCCACAAAGAACTAACTTTGGGGAGTGTGAAGGCTGTTTCTGCCCCAGCCTCATCCTCCATCCTCCCTGGCAAATGTCTCTCCTCTCTTCCCTGCCTAAAACAGCCGTCAGCACAGGCTTCCTCACAGGCAGCACTGTGAGGAAGGCTGCAGCCCCAGCCAGCAGGGGAGTTGGAGCAGTGCCCTCGCTGGACACACGGGATGGTTTAGCAGTCCCCTGCACCCACTTTCCTCATACCCAGCACAGTGCCACGTGCCTGGTAGGATCCGTTGCCACACCCCTTCCCGATCTTCTCTAGGTATCCAGGGGAACCCAGCCTTTGCAACTCTAAGCCTGGGTCACACCACAGTGTCCCCCCCTGGCCTTAGAGGTCACTGGCCAGCAGGGCCTGTGTCCTGAGAGCTTGCAGCCTCGGGGGCCACTCAGCCACCGTGGTGGCATTCTTTACAGGGCTGGCTGGTGAAGCCAGAGCTGCCACTGTCTGAAACCCACCAGAGACTCTGTGCCTTCCTACTAAATGTCAGGCGGCACTTATAGAATATGACATTTAGAAAATCACCGCTCTCGGCTGCACACGTCCCCACGTAAACACTGTAATGAGGACCAAATAACATTATGGTGTAAATAACAGCCCACCCAGCCTGGCCCAGGGGCCTGGGGGTGGCCCAGAGCAAAGATCTTCTGGGAGATCAGAACAGCTAGCCCTTCAGGTCCTCCTGGAAGGCCCTCAGGAGAGCCACACAAGGGGTTTTACTTCCAGGCCAGTAGCTGGCAACTGTCGTGGCCCTGCATCTGGAGGTGCCCAGCTCTGGATCCTAGCCTCAGTGCCCCTGCAGCTTAGCCATGGGCCTGTGCCTGAGCCTCTCTAGGCATGGTCCCTGTCACAGGTTCCCAGCATCATTAGGTGCGCTGAGCTCAGAAGGCCTAACTGTCCTCCACTTTGTAGCCCTCAGTGCCTTCATGTTTCTTGCTGAGGGCCCAGCAGCACGGCATGACTGAGCATGACTCTGCACGGCCTGTTCCTTCCCCAGGTTGGGCAGGCGCCCTAGTAGTTCCTGGCTTCTTACACCAGAATAGCTGCTTGGCGGTGGGCCACAGTGCTGCCTCTTGCCACTAGAACCACAGCTTGGTGACCAGGTAACTGGCGTGCCAGCCATTGCCCTGCACCTCAGTACAGCACTGGTGCCCAGGAGCTCACACACTCCAACACACACATGCTGTTAGCTCAGCTGTGCTAACAGGATAGTGCAGGATGCGTTCCTGCACTATCCTTCCAGAACCTTCTATTTCAGTACAGCCTCAGAGAGCTGATTTTTGGCTCTCCCCACCCCCGGAAGTTGAATGGGTGTTTTTTTCCATGGGGGAGGGGTTTACTAGGTGTCCTGGCTAATTTTATGTCAACTTGACATAGGCCAAAGAAATCTGAGAGGAGGGAACCTCAACTGAGAAAAATGTAGCCGTAAGATCCTGCCACTGGCAGGCAAGACTGTAAGGCATTTTCTTATTTAGCGATTGATGGGGGAGGGCCCAGGCCCTTGTGGGTGGTACTACCCCTCTGGGCTGGGTTCTAGAAGAAAGCAGATTGAGCAGACCGTGAGGAGCAAGCCAGTAAGCAACACCCTTCCATGGCCTCTGCGCCAGCTCCGCCTCCAGGTTCCTGCCCTGACTTCCATGACAGACCGTGATAGGAAAGTAGTAGATCAAATAAGCCTTTTCTTCCCAGACTTGCTTTGGTCGTGGTGTTTTGTCGCAGCAGTAGAAACCCTATCTGAGACACTGGGCAAGGAGGCAGATTACTGCCCACTGAAACCAAGGGTCTATTTGAGAACATTAAGCCCATCTCTTCAAGGGTTACTATTCCTTTAAGAGTCACATGACACTGAGACTTGGCTCTGAGGACATGGGGGCAACACTGGCTGCCTCTCCGGCACAGCGTGAATGCCCTCTTCCCACACCAGGCCAGGGCCAGGGTGAGAGTCCTTACCCTCCCCCGCCCCCTGTGATCATAGTCTCTTCCTTGGGCATCCCTCTGGGCCAGGCTCTGACCCCTCATGACCTCATGGTGCAGAGTTCATCTGCCACCCCCCCCACCCCCCCACCCCCACCTCCCAGAGCTCTGCTGGGCTGAAGGGAGGTGTTGACACGACATTCCATCCGGCCTGGCCCTTCATTGTTTGCTCAGCCCTTGCTGGGGCAATCACCGTGCCACCCCTCCTGGAACAGCATGCTCACCCAGGCCTGTCTGTCTGTCACCCCACAGTACTTTAAGAAGCAGAAACGGCTCATTCCCGAGAGGACGGTGTGGAAGTACTTTGTGCAGCTGTGCAGCGCCGTGGAGCACATGCACTCCCGACGTGTGATGCACCGAGGTGCGTGGCCCATGGGCCTGGGACCCCAGCCCAGAGCTCTTAGCGCCCCAACGAGCTGCTCTGACAGGGCATTTAGATATCCAACGTCTGTTCCATGTGAGGAGCCGCCTGTGAGAACCAGAGAGTCCCCTCATGCCAGATAGTCATCACCTAAGTTTCAGGGAATGGGGCCACCTCAGCACCCTGTCTCCACTCATGCCAGCTGTGGCCAATCCTGGCGCTGAGGCCAGTTTTCCCCAGAGAAAGAGTGCCCCGGGGGCTTTGACATCTTGGTAGGCATTGACTGAGGGAACTACACCCCACCCCACCCCAGAAGGTGAGGCGAGACAGCAGTGAGTGCTTTTGAGAGGCATTTCAAGTTGTGAGGAAGCCTGTGGGGAAGGTGTCTTCTTTACTTATCCCAGTGGAGTTGGTGTCACCTGTGTGAGGCCCTGCCCTAGTCACTGCGTGGTAAAGCTTACTGCTGAGTATTGTCTGACAGTGTCTGCTGTACGGTCGACAGTCGTCTGACACCAGGGAGGCAGCTGTACAAAAGGAGACAGTAGTATAGAAATCTCTGTTCCCCACTCATGGCCAGCCTGTGAAGTAGGGGAAGACAGACTCATGTTACACGTGAGGAAAGGGAGGTTTCAGGGAGCAACTGTCCCGAGGTTCCACAGTGAGTGGAAAGCAGAGTCTCAGGGAAAGGAACCCCCTATGGGTTTTGATGTCTTAGTAGGAGTTGACTTTGCCTACCCATCACTGAAAGGTCCTTCATAGTCACTCCCAGGCCTCCTCGTGTTCCTTGTAAGCCTGTTCTCCCCATACCAAACCCATGTCCTCGCTCTGTAGACATCAAGCCTGCCAACGTGTTCATCACAGCTACGGGCATTGTGAAGCTTGGCGACCTCGGCCTGGGACGCTTCTTCAGCTCCGAGACCACTGCGGCCCACTCACTAGGTAAGGGGGCAGTGTCCCCTGCCGTCCCTGGGTGACCTGGCCAGAAGGGCAGAAATTCTCCTGGAAGTATTTGCATAAAGTGGGGAAGATGGTTTTTTGGATCCTAGAGTTTACCCTTGCTTTGGGATAGATCCAGAGTAGAGGAAACTGAGGCCCAGAGGGGCCACTGGACAGGGGTGGGGGATCTCCCTACTCCCCCAGGTCATCTCTTGAGTACTTCCTGGAAGGCGAACACTGTTATACAGAGCAGGCTGCATCTGCCTGGTCTGTGGTCCCTTTGCTGTGCCCTATTGGCCCTGTGACCTACCCCCTACATAGACCACTTGCTACACCGAAAAAGCAATCTCCGGGTCTGGGGCTGGGCGGCTGGACTGTGAGGAGGGGCAGCTGGGAAAGCACCACCTCCACCTGTGGGAACTGTGCATGAGCTTGGGCTGATGCTAATACTGGGTGGCCGGGTATGTACAGGCCTTGAAGCCCCTGTTGGGGGGTGGGGAGGGTGGCCGCTGAGGGACAGTAAGCTGGAAGACGCGGTCAGATGGGCTTCAGATGGGACACAGATGAGGCTGTGTCAACTTGAGAGTCTGTGTGCCTGGAAGTGATGGAGCTCGGGGCCTCTTCCCTTTAATTAGTGTATAGGAGCCAGCATAGTGGGAGACTGGTATCCTGTGCAGTTAGCCCAGATGCAGCAGGGTATCACCAGGAATCCACAAGAGGCAGGTGTCTCCCTCTTCCTCCTGCTAGTCGGTTCCCAGCATCTCCTGGGCATCACTAGGGTAGACAGAAGGGACCCGGGCAGCATGTGTGTGCCCACCTCCCAGCAAAACCTCTGGTTCAGCTCATTTCCACCCCATTCCAAAGCTCCAGTCTGGGTGCCTCCCATCCCCCAACACCTGGGTGCCTGCAGCCAGCCATGTGCCAACAGCAGCTTCTGGTGGCGGCAGGGGTGCTCTGTCGTTAACTTCCCTCTGGAAACTGTCGCTGTTCATTCAGGTCACGATGGCTCAGACGCAAGGCATGCACTTGTGAGAAATGAGCCAGCTGCTTGCAGGAGTGTGACAAGGGATTGGCCTCCACCCAACCCTGGGAACGCTGGGGCTTGCCTCTCCCTTGACCCTCTTGGTTCCCTGGCCCCAAGGAAAAGCTGTGTAGGGGCCAACCCCAAGGACCTAAGGATGTCCTGTCACATCTCCACTGGCCTTCGGGGTCAATAGGATCTAGAAACTGGAACTCAGGGCATTGAGTGACTTCAAGGTCACATGGTGTCCCTCAAAACCTACTTGGCCTGTTCTAGGTTCCTCCTTCAAGGTCAGGGCCAGGAGGTTCCCTCAGGAATCCCTAGCCACTGACTCCATAAATAGAAGGAAGCCTCAGTTTCCCAGTCCGTTCTGACCTGTTTCCTGAGGATGCTTTTTCCCTGTGGTGTGGATGACAGAACTCAGGGCCTCCCCCATGCTAGAAAAGCAAACGCTCTACCCCTGCTGGTGTACCTCAGCCCCTATTTGGCTTAAGAATTTGGAAAAGGTTGGAACTCAGAGGGAAACTGTCAGAGAAGAGCAAAAGCACTGCCTCCTGGGCCTGTCAGTCAGGCCCAAGTCCCACTCTGTCCTGTCTTGGAGAAGATGGCTGCAATGGCTAGTCAGAGCTGGTTAGGATCGTCTTGTGAGGGACGGCAGAGACCCGGCTCCTCCGACAGTGTGATTTTATCTGCTTGGACTGCTGCACTTATTACATTAATGAGAAGGAACTGGGACTTGGAAGAGCTCACCCTCATAGGCTGGGTACCTCCTGAGGCCTCCTGAGCACAGGCCCTGCAAGATGGGTGCAGGGTGCCTCCGGGGCCCATCCCTGCCCCAGGCCATGTGCACCTGAGTCCAGGAGGCACCATGAAGCTGAGGTTTCTCTGCGCTTGCTGAACCAGCTCTGGGAGCTGAGGTGCTTCCTCTGTACCTCCCCCGGAGGCTGACAGTGCAAGCCACAACCCAGGACCAGAAGTCTCCACGTTCCAGGGGAAAGCACCCTTCCCCTGCAGGTTCTGTACACAGCTAAGTGCAAATAAGTCTGGTTGGGCAAGACATGGAGCTAATTGCTATCATACCATGACCCAGGAAGGATGTAGGGGTCCTTCACACCCTGTGTGCGACTATGAATTATTCATCCTCTGCATCAAATGTGCACCTACTATGTGGGGATGCTGGGACAGTAGCATTGTTCCTGCAATCTCCTATTCTCCTAAAGCCGCTGACCAGGAGCAGGGCTTATGCAAATCCCTTCCCTGTCTTCCCTCCCTGGCCCCTCCCTATGCTTGTATTTGCTAACAGGAGGCTGGCATGAAAGGGCATTAGTCAGTGCCATGGTCGGGCTGACAGGTGCGGTACCCAGCGGTGGCAGAGTGGCTGCCTCGGTGTCAGGAATAGGAGCCGTAATTAGAGCTCGGAACAGAATGAGCGTCAGACGAATTACCAGGCAGCAGATCATATTTGTCAGGAAGGATTGCATACATAAAAATTAAGTGACAGTACACGCCGGCATAATGAAAGAAAAATGAAAGATTTGCCTATACACAGCTCACAAGCTACAAGCAAGTGTCTCGCTCCAAGCAACGGCAGCAGCTTCGAGACAAATGGTGGGTCTGGAGAGCAGGAACACAGGCCTTGTGCTTGGCAGCGGTGACAGTGGTGACAGGGCGCCTCAGGCTGAGGCTGGACAGGGCAGGAAGAGAGATTGCTCATACTCAGGCCCCTTGTAGCGATGGCTGGTCTCTTTGGGACTTGGGGAGCAGAGCCTATGGGGGATAACCCCGTAAGAGACAAGCAGGCAAGGGGCTCTGCTACTCCCCAGGCCTAGCTTGGTCATGGCTTGCAGACTGCTCTCTATCCCTGCGCCATGCTGGTCAAGGAGCCACAGATTGGCAGAGGCAAGCTTGTGAGAGGATGGGTGGAAGGCTTTCCCGAAGACCGGAATGTTCATGCACTGTGAGAGTCTAAGCTGTAACCAGAGGAGCCCAGGGTCCCCCAGGATCTGCAGCTACCTTAGCCACCTCTACCCCAGCCTCTTTCTACTGCAGCGTCCATTCATTCACTGTAGGGACAAATCATGAGGTGGGGCTTTAAAAAGACTTGAACGTTTTGCTTTTCTAAGATGGTGTCACACCCAACACTTTCATCTCATTTAGCTGAGGAAGAAACTGAGGCTGAGAGGCTACCTCGGAGGTCACTGGCCTGTGGGTGAGGAATCATCCCATATCCATGGTCTTCTAAGAGCCACCAGACCACTGTGTGTGGTAGTGGGCCCTTGTCAGCAGTGCTGCCATGCTCATGGCCCTGCTGTGTGCGACCACTACGCACTGTGAGGTGGATCGGTGGTCCATGCACACAGACATCCTCAGGGATGCTCCCTCATTAGTGAGAAGTCACTGTGGACCAGACAATGTCCGATCCCTACTTTCCATTGACCAGATGGGAAAACCAGCTGCTAGGCATCACTGATGAGGAACCAAGGCAGAGAGAGTTTCTTGACCTTTGGCTAGAGAGTGGCCAGAACAGGACAGGTCCTACACACAGCTCTGCCTGCCATCCATCCTGGAGTCCAGGCTTCAGCCCCCACCTGGTAGACTAGGCCATAGTGGTTTTTCATGGAGTAGGGAAGGGCAGCTTGCAGACAGACACTGGCCTCTTCTGTGAAATCTGCCTTTTCCATGTCTATTGTTTCGAACAAGTGAGCGTTTCAAACCTAGTCAAGTGTGTTTTGACAGGAGTGTATGTTGGGAGGGGCTCTTTGGTCGGCCTTCCAATTTGAGGGTTGGATATGCTCCTCTTGCTTTTGCACAGTCCTGTACCCCTGCTGTAAGGAGGGACGGAGACCAGGCAGGGCCAGCTCTGCTGCACCTGTGAAACTAAATGGTGCAAGATGGACTGTGTCCCCTGGGGCAGGGCCACTGGCAGGGAAATAACCCCTCCTGCCAGTTTCGCTCCAGTTTCCCCAGAATCACCAATCCCTGGGGTCTGGAGACATCTTCCAGTGGCCTGCTGCGAGTCTGGGTTTCTTTTGAAGTCTGCTTCATCTGCTACACACAAGGAATGCGTTATGCTCCGTCATGTTTCCATGTTTGTCATGGTAGGTAGAGTGGCTTAGTGGGGGAACAGCTTCCTACTCTCCTCCATCTCCATAGTACCCCACCTTTAAGAGGCACAAACTATGAGGAAGCCTGAGTCAGGGGATCAGAGGGTACAGTGCCCTCATAAACTGCCCTCAGCTATTGATTCCCAGTTGAAACAAGTAGGTGATGGCTCAGTGGCTCCTCTCAGACTAGCACTGGCAATGTGCTCACAGAAGCTTGAGAGAGGGACAAGTGGCCTAATTCCTATGGATCACCTCACCCGAGAGTCCCTCCCGCCTGGGCCTGGAAGAGATAAAAGGAGCCCAGAACAACTGGGAAGAGCCACGGGAACCTACCCTTGCAGTGCAGCCTTGCTGGGATACAACTTCTGATGTCTGTCTGCTGGGCAGCATCGTACCATAATCCTTGTATTATGGCTACCTCCAACTGTGGAACCTGGGTGCTGAATTCCAATGATGCTTAATCCCTAGGTTCCCACTGCTGACCAGGATCGGTGGAGTCTGTTTTGTGGTTTGGCTGTGACACCTTTATGGCTTAACGCCTGGCCATTGGTTTGGTTTTGTGTCCTCATGCCTGGAGTGCACAGGTGTTTCTTCCTGATATCCCACTTGACCTCAAGAGGGTCACCCAGAGCTGTACATGTTGGCTGGCAGCTCTTTCACTCAGGAGCCACCAGCCCCTGATTCCATGGCATATGCATACTAGAGAGGGTGTCAAATTTTCAACCATGTCTTTGAGTGATGGCTGCTGTTGTGAAAAGCAATAGTCGTCGTTAGACATGTGGATTTATGGGACCATGACTGTCAGACCATTGTCTGTTAAATAAGTGGAGCATTAGGCTGCAAAGAAAAAGAGTAAAAAGACATGCACAGCCTGCTATATGATATACCCGTGACCCCTGGACTCCTGCTGTGGACCAGAGCTGTGTTCAGGAGCCACAGCCAGAGACTTAGCATATAGTTTTTTTTTTTTTTTTTGGGGGGGGGGGGCTGTTTCAGACCCAAACCATCTTGGTAGGCAGATAGAGCCTGAGGCAATTTTCTCTGTCCCTGTGTATTAGTTATTTTCTTGTTGCTGTGACTAAATACCATGACCAAGGCAACTTACAGAAGAAAAGCTTATTCTGGCTCACAGTTCTAGAGGGAGAGACCACAATGGGGAAGCATGGATACTATCCTGGCTAGCTTCGTGTCAGTGTGATACAAGCTACAGTCATCAGAGCCTCAACTGAGAAAATGCCTCAATAAGATCAGTTGGCATTTTATTAATTAGTGATTGGTGTGGGAGGGCCCAGCCCATTGTGGGTAGTGCCATCCCTGGTGGCCCTGGGTTCTGTAAGATAGCAGCCTGAGTAAGCAGCACCCCTCCATGACCTCTGCATTGACTCCTGCCTCCAGGTTTCTGCTGTGGTTTGAGTTCTTGCCCTGACCTCCTTCAGTGATGGACTATGGATGTGAAAGTGTAAGCCCTTTCCTCCCCAATTTGTTTTGGTCATGGTGTTTCTTCACAGCAATAGAACGGTAACCAAGACAGCAGCAAACAGCCAGAGCAGGAAGCTGAGAGATGATACTGAACTGAAAGTGGGATGAGGTATAAACTCTTAAAGCACTCCCCCACTGACATACTTCCTTTAGCAAGGCTGTACCTCTTAAAGGTAAAGGCTGTATCATTACCTCCTGAAACAGCACAATCATCTGGGGATCAAGTGTTCAAGTACCCAAGCCTATGGGGGGACATTTCACATTCCATCCGTCACACCCTGGCTTGCCATTTGCCTCTGAGTGGTATCTTTGGAGCCCTGAAGGATTTTATCATCACGAAGTTGATCATTTTAGCGGCTCTTCCCCTCTTCTGTAAACCTCTTGATCTGCCTCAGCCTCCATTTCCCCTCATGTGTCTTGGTCAACATGGGCAGTGACTCTTTTCTGTTGAGAACTTCTCCTGGATCATCCTAAAAGGGACAGGTCACTTGTCTTTCTGCACTGAGTAGTGACATCGAAACCTGACTATGTGGCCCCCAACCAGTTCTTAAGTCAGAGGAGGTCCTAGGGACCCACCCAAAGTCCTTGGGGTCATAGGACCATTTCCTTGCCCTGTTAATATGGGCAAACATCTCAACTGACTAAGGTGGGGACAGGCTGTCTCTCTTCTCCGAGCCCCTGTTCTTGCCCCACTGAGACCCAGATCCTAAGTCGCGCCCCTTGCTGTGTTGCAGTGGGAACACCATACTACATGTCACCTGAGAGGATCCATGAAAATGGCTACAACTTCAAGTCAGACATCTGGTCCCTAGGCTGCCTGCTGTATGAGGTAAGTCTCTGATGTGCAGCTCGGTGACCTATGGGGTCTTCCATGGAGGCACAGGTAAAACAGGCTCACCCTACCCGTTCATGGGAACACTAGGCTGCACAAACTCACCCTTGGGGTCCTTCATCCCTCAGCGGACATGTTCTCAGTAATGTGGTCCAGGCAGTGGCTGCTGGAAGGATGGTTGGTAGTAAATTATATTGCTGGGCTCCAAGAACGGAATGGAATATCATGGCATCCTTACTGCTCTTCCCTGGTTTCTTTGGTAACAACATTTGTATATTATTCATCTAAAAACAGGTCATACTAAGGCACTGGGAATGGTTATGAGTCAGGTTCAGCTCATGCCTGTTACTCCTCTGTACCCTATTTTTCCAGGCCAACAATGTGTGTCTCACTGCAGAGCGTTCTTCTCCCTAGCTGTGGAATGGGGCCATCCATGGCTGTTTCCAGATATGGTAGCCAGCTTGGAGCGAGGGACAGGACTGTTGTTTTGGTATGCCCGGAATGAGATAAAATGAAAAGCATAAGCCCTACTCATGTCAGATAGCCATGAAAGGGAAGGGGGCTGGGAATGGGTCTGTGGGGAGCACAGGACACCAGAAGAGGGAAGCTTGGACCATCTGCTGTCTCCATGTTGGCGGCTGCACGTCCCACCTGGGACCCACTGCTGAGCTCTGGACACCTGGCCACAACCTCACCCGTCTTTTGCTTGCTGGCGCTGATGTGGGGTATGGGTCTGACTTGGACTGGTCAACCTGAAGAGCCCCATTATTAAACTGATACTGTTGGGGGCTGAAGCAGTCACTCAGGAAAGTGCTCCAGGCTCTACCCAGGGAGACTGATTCCTTGGCTTCTGGGTACTGTCCCATGACCCCACAGCATAAGCTGCAGGCACACACTGACCCACTGATCCCTGCAAGGCGCTTTGGCAGATGGGATCGCAGACTCCTGGCTTCCAGATGGATTTCTGAGGTTGAAACTTCACATCTCTTTACAAGGTGTAGTCTGTCTTTTTGAGCCAGGAGCTTGAGATTCCTTAGGGCAGACGGTGAATCTTTTTTCTTTCTGCAGGGGAGGGGGTAGAAGGTGGAGGGGCAGAACCAGGGCCTGGCATGAGAGGAGTGCTGCCACTGAGCCGTGCCCCAGTTGAAGATGGTGCATTTTAAATGCTTGGCTGAAAGGGATGCCCTTGTGGACTGGTTGTGTGGGCCACTTCCTGGGGCTAGGTAGCCCAGTGTCATCAGGAAGGCCTATTGGCAGTCAGGCTGGAACAGTCAACAGTGGGGCAGGTTGAGACTTTGGGTTTCAGTTTCAGGAACAGACTTAATGACTAGGGCCTGGGGTCAGGGGGATTCAGAGATTCCTCTAAGAGCGTCACCATATTTGTCAGGTGCTGGGGTGACGGGCAGCTGTTCAGGAACTTCCAAATATTCTTAATATGTCAGGTCAGCAAGACTGAGTGATTATGACTTGATGTTTGTGAGCATGACCACAGAACTCGTAGCTATTTGGCCTCCTAGGGCAGGGATGCAGTGTCTGGCAGGAGTCCAGACTGGGCCAAAGGCCCCAAGGTCCAAGTCTCAGCACCAGCCTTCTCCACTGGACAGGGGCAAGTCAGCCCTTACCCCACGGGCTCCAGCTGTGTGTGGGATGGAGTCTGCCTGTCCCGTAGAGAGCACACGAGGCTCTGTAATTGAGGCACCCAGCTCCAGACACTCCGGCCTCTCTGTGAACCCACCGACCAGCTGAGCTGAGCAGCTGGCATTTACTGCCAGTCTTTAGAAGCCCAACAGCTTGACACATTTCCCTTTTTGCTTTGGCCAACAGGAGGTCTCAGCACAGCTCAGCTTGGGCCCTCATGGAGGGAGTCCCCTTTGACCTAGCCTCATGTATACTGTCTCAAGTCCAGATGGCTTATCATTTTCTTTTTCCATCCCGTGTTATGTATTTTCAGAAGCTGCTTCCTGTCCCCTTAGAGGCACGAGTCTCTAAACACAAACAAATACAGGCCAGCCTGGCTGAGAGGAGAGCCGTGTGCATCCCCCAGGGCCGGTGGAAGATGACAGCTGGCTCCCTGTGCTGCTGCCAGCCCTGGGCCCTGCCTGATTCTTTGTTAGAGCTCTTCAGAGGCACATGCAGCCCAGGCTTGGTCTACACCATGCCCACAGTCATGGCCTTGATGGGTCCCAGCCAAGCAGGCTGTTCTAAGTCTTGGTGCCTACCACATACCTAAGGATGTGGCTTCCAGCGTGGTGGCAGAGCTCGGCTCAGTCAGTGATTTAGTTGTTGGCAGTGTGTTGCTGTGTGTCTTGTAGCCATGCAGGAGCAAAAGGCAGTGGGAAGCCAAATAAATCAATTATTTCCTCTAGGAATATTTGCCCAAGGACAGGATAAAAGACGGCCATGGCTACTCATGGGCTGCCCTCAGAGGTGACATTGGGCTCTGTTGAAGCTGGCATCCCTCTGCACCCCTGCAGTGCATCAGGGGAGAAGTGTGTGTATTTTCCTAGCAGGCAAGGAGGGGCCTCATCTGGCCCAGCACTGGGTAATTGGCAAGAGACGTCCTGCAGTCATGGCTGCCACCTCCCAGAGATCACCTGTGGTGTCTTCCCATGGTATCAGCTTAAAGAGCTGGGCCAAATCTCCCCCCCCCCACACACACTTTCTGCCTAAGACCACTGAGGATTCATGTGGCCCCTGTGGAACATATGCTGTGTCACCATGACCTGGGGCTCAAAGTGTACAAACCCAGAAACAATCCCCTTGACATCCTTTCTTGAACTCACCACTGGCTGAAGGGTAGAAGTCCCTGTGCCCCTTTTCTCTGGAGGAAGTGGAGTGACAGTGAAGCTGAAGACTCACTTGGTACCAGCCCCTTGCAGCGGGGGACAGACCCAGCACATCAGTAAGCTGGGGACAGCTGCTTTGGAATTCTGGCTTGAACAGTGGAATGGCCTGGAAAGCCCCTCCCTCAGAGAACTGGGCCACACAGGACAAAAGACGGCCATGGATACTCATGGGCTGCCCTCAAAGGTGACATTGGGCTCTGTTGAAACTGGTGATCTCCTCCTGATCACCCTTCACTCCCAGGCTGTGCTTACGAGAAGTTAGGTGACAGACAAGAGTTGTCCGGGCCCTTTTTCTAAGCCTCCTCCCTCCACAGCCTAGGTTCTTTGAGACACAGACACATACCCCTTAGACGTCTGAATCACACTGAAGAGACCCATGACTCTGGAAGTATCAAGTATTTGGCCCCCCAACAGCAAGTCCCTTGCTCCAACCTGCCAGGGGCTGGCCGGCCACTGGCCTGAGTAGATCTTGCCATCCTGGGTAATTGTTATAATCCCATGTCGCCAGGAGGCCCCCAAGTTACTTCACAGTCCGCTGTCCTTATCAGGGTGGCAGGCCCACGGCCAGCAGCTGGACGGTGAGTAGTTCGGACATGGCTTCCGACAGAACCTGCAGCTTAGGATAAAGAAGCCTTGTACCAGGGAATGTGCTCTGCTGGTGCTGTGCAGGGAGGCTCTCTGGGGTGATGAGGGAATTGCCCCAGTTTTCTGGGCCATTTGGAGTTAGATTGGCCTGCTGAAGGACACATCAGAAGACCGGCATTATCAGACTGACACTCAACACCCACATCCTCCAGAACACTCATCTGGATCCTCCAGCTGTGACTGAGGGCCACTTCGGAGCCTCAGCTGCTCCCTACTATGGTAGCAAATGTCCTTTTGAAGTTGCCCAGTAATCGCTGGCACCAAGGCTCTTGTTTCTTGTTTTCAGTTTTGAAGACATGTTATGCTACTCTGCAGGTTCCGTGACAAAACCAGCTCCTGGGTGTGGGTGGGACCTCCATATACTTCCCGTTCCTTGCCTGGCAGTTATTGCCTTACTGTGAAGTCGGGTTCTTGGGCCAGTTGTCCCTGCCACCACTGAGGGACCCAAGGTCAACAGTCCTGATTACCTACCTGCATGTTTGGCCTAGCCCAGGGTAAATTCCTGCACCTGGGTCTGAGGAAACCCTAAAGAAGCTATCTCTAGACCTAGTGCCCCACCCAACCCTTTCTGAAGATGGCAGGGTGTTCTTGGAACCAGGCTGACCCCAGGGGTGAACAGAGTGTGGGGATGAACCAGGAAGCTAAAGATGTCAGTCACACAGCTTCCTTAAGTTCCTTTCTGCCCTAAACTAGGACTCTGGCCCACTTCCCAGACAGGAGGACATGCTTACCCAATGGGCCTTCACCAGCAGGCAGTTTGTCATTTGGTGGGATGGATCAGTGAGCAGGAATAAGAGCAAACAGGTGGATCCTATTACAGTTCTATCAGCAGATGGGTCCCTCCGCTGCCATGCTAGGCTCTCTCCATGCTCCTGCAGACCCTCTCTAAGGCTTTCCCAAAGTGCCTTGAACACTGGGTGGGGTTGGGAATCTAGGTTCTTGAGGAAGAGGGAAACTGGTAAGTTTCCCCCTGGGTCCCAACAGCCCTGTTACTCACCAGTGCCCATCAGCCTGCCTCTCTTCAAGGTACCCAGGATGGTGTCTGAACCCTGCCGCAACCTGTAGGTTGGGGTTTCCAATATAACAGGGCCAGACAGCCAATTGCAGGGCTCAGCATCTCTCCACCCCGGAGCTTCCTGAGATAGCAGACAGCCTGCAGACCATCAGTGAAGAAAACGGTTACACCTCCCAACTCCACAACTGTCGCAGGAGCATCAGCCCGTCATGCATAACTGTTCACTGAAGTATCATTCAGGCAGACATTCTCTAAGAATGAGGTTGCCACCACTCTTTAGATAAGTTGGTCAGAGCCAGGTATGGTAGTACTTACCTGCAGTCCAGGCACTCAGGAGTTTGAGGCAGGAGGATTACTAGAAATTCAGGCCAGCTTGAGCTACATAATGAATTCTAGGGCAGGCTGCGATAAGAAAGTAAGATCCTGAAAGAAACAAAGATGGGCTAGAGGGGTTCAGCTGGAAAGAGCTTGCCCTGCATAAGGACTTGAGTTAAAATCCCCAGAACTCTGAAAACGTTGTGTGGCGCGCATTTGTACTGGGGGAGGTGGAGACAGGCTGATCCCTGAGGTTCACTGGCCAGTAAGTGTAGCCCACCCACTTGATGAGTTTCATGTCAATGAAGGAACTTATCTCAAAAAAGGTAGACAAGCACTCCTGAGGAATAACGCCGGCTGTTAATAACGTGGCTGTCCCTGGAACCACACACATATGCACATATACAAAAAGAGGGGGGAAAAGACAGCATTTCGAGAATCCGTTGGACCCAGGCAGAGCCCAGTGGGCAGTCTGTTTGTCAGCCAGTTCTTGGGAGAAGGGGCCTAAGTGAGCTGAGGCCTCAGGATTCAAGTCCTTCCTTATCAAAACCCCACCCTCCGTGCACCCCAGGGAGAAGCCCACAGAACACTCAATGCAGTGACGACCAACCACTGGCTCCTCTGGCTTCGGAAATCCTTTTGGACTCTGAGGCTGACGTTTGATCCTTTCTGTCCTTCCCTTGCAGATGGCAGCTCTGCAGAGCCCCTTCTATGGAGACAAGATGAATCTCTTCTCCCTTTGCCAAAAGATCGAGCAGTGTGACTACCCACCTCTCCCGGGGGAACACTACTCTGAGAAGGTGAGCCAGCTGGGGCCAGTCCTCATGTTCTTGCAGAGGGGTGGTCCGGAAGTGCCTGAGGCCTGCGGGATGCAGCAGCACAGAGCTGCACTCGAACTAAATGCCAGGCTAGCGGTACTGAGGTCCAGGGAGGCGAGAGGTGGGCACCCCGAGCTAACTGGTTGGTTTCCTGCTCCATGTAAACAGGCCTGTAACCCTGGAATTCCGACTTTCACATTTTATGCTGGGTGCTAGGGCTTTGGATAGTTACTGGCTGTGTGAAGCTCATCCTCAGAGCCATCATTTTTGTAGATGGGTTAAACTGTATCTCCCTCATGAATAAACTATGAGGGGCAACTAGTACTGGCAGACAGGGCTGTATTCTTCCTTTACTGCCTTCAAGTCTCAGTTTTCTCATCTATAACATGAGGACAAAAACTAGACTCTCCTGTCCAGGATTAATTAATTATTAAGGATTAATGCATGTGACATGCAGAGTAGAGCCAGGCCAGCATCTACCACCACTATCAAAAGTAGCAACTGGTAAGTAACACAGCTCCGTGTAAATATTTGCTAAACATCATCTGTGATGTCTATTGAAGGGGAGTGCCTAAGGTCTTCCCAGGTCCTCTCTGCCAGACTCCAGGCCACTCTTTCATGGTAACAGCTCACATTTATGGAACCTTGCCTCATTATGGTTCCACTGAGGCAGTGGTTCTCAGCATCATGACCTCTTGAGGATCAAATTATGGGAGTAGGACATCAGATATCCTGTATATCATAGTTACATTACAATTCATAAAAGTAGCAAAGTTATAGATATGAACAACGAAATAATTTTATGGTTGGGAGTCACAATATGAGGAACCGTATTCAGGGTCACTGCATTAGGAAGGTTGAGAACCACTGCACCAAGAAAAGCTCATTGTCCAGATGGGTTGCGGGCTTTACAGGGAGCATTTTGTGTATGGGAGCAAGGCCTAGGCAGAAGCATGCAGCCTCCAAGCCAGCCTCCAGGCCCACCGGCCTCACCTGTGCAGAGTGCCACCCCTGGGGTGGGGAGGTCAGGGCATTTGGAGAATTGTGCAGCGCGCTTCTCTCCTAGCATCTGTTCCAGTGGCGTGCATTCTCACTAGCCATTTGGGGAAAGTATCTGTGGTCTGGAGAACAAGCTGGCAGGACAGGAAGAACGTGTTACATTCTTCACAAAGCTCGCTGCTCATTGCCTTGCTCCTTTCCTTATTTAAACTAAAACTTATGCACTACTAGATGACATGTGACTTGGCTCTAATCAGTTGTGCTCCTGTGCCAGTCTGCCAATGGGCACCATCCACCCCACTTCAGTTGTACCGCAGACATGAAAGCCCCCGAGATCTTAGCTTTATCTCCTAGGGCAGCCATTCTCCCTCACTAGGCACATCCTGGCAGGCAGCAGCTCCTGATCCTGCACAGGGTCTGTCCCTAACACACCCCACTTTTAAAGCTATCATCATAATATATGGTGGGTTTTTTCTGTTTGTTTATCTTTTTGACTGGTAACTGGGTAGCCTCATTTCTAAGTGATTAGAGGACAGACGTCATCTTGACCTGGTTTTCTTTTCACCTGATGGGTCAGCCATGATTCCCTTCAAAATCACCGTCTGTAGGTGATCTTGGACTCCAGATGTGCTGCACACAACACCTTCATCAGCTCATGGATTCCCAGTGTTTAAAAAGCTGTGGGATCACAAAATAGGCCAGTTAAGCCAGCTCAGTGTGGTAGCATTTCCAGGAATGGCCCCTTGCCTGAGGTGGGTGCTGCAGACCCAGGGCCCCGGAACATCCCTGGGCACCCCCCGCAGATTGTCATCTGAGTCCCTAGAGCTCACTGGTCCAGGACCTCCCCTCTCTCTTCTCTTGCTGGTGACCACTAGTACCCCCAGCAGATGGAAAATGTTGCAGCCTGCTCAGTGTTGCACCTTTAAGATCCGGGCTTTTTAAGGTCATTATTTTAATTACCATTAAAATAACTAGCACTCTGGCTATCAGAACATGAGGGATCAGAGGCTTAAGGCACCCCTCCCCCACCCTGGCGGGCAAAGCCCTCAGTGTCTGGATAATTAAAAGCGTGTCTTTCATGAGCACAATGAAGAGGCCAGGGGGTGTGCAGACTGCAGCCTTGCTGCATGTTAATGCATTTATTATGATCAATAAGCCCTTTCCTTGAGTTTTCTCTGGTTTGGGCTTTTGTGTGACTGACAACAGACATACATGTGCACAGGGTACTCTTACAAACCTGCACAAAGGTGTGTACAGCTGAAAATTGAAGATTATTTGAGGGTAAAATTCTCAGGGTCTTAAAGCATCACCTTTGGAAGCAGACAGGCCTGCGCCTGCATGTGGCCATATATACCTTCCACTGCAAAGCACTCTTTACTTGAAAGGGGACAACAAAACCATCTGAAGTACTGTGTGGCAGAACATGTGGGTATAGGTAAAAGTACTTGAGCACTTCAAGGCTAACAGAATTGTCTTGCCTTGCAGCTTCGGGAACTGGTCAGCATGTGTATCTACCCTGACCCTGACCACCGACCTGACATTGGATATGTGCACCAGGTGGCTAAGCAGATGCATGTCTGGACCTCCAGCACCTGAATGCAACACACCTCATCAAAGCCAAACATCACTTGTCTTACTCGAGTCCTCTCCCCCAAGTGGTACCTAGAAGCCTCCACGGCCAAGACCAGAGGGCTCAGCTGGCTCCCATAGGTGGCTGCTCGGCCACTGCGCTGAAAACAGCTGTGTTATGGTCAAACTCCAAAGTCCTTTCTTTGAACTGTTGCAGACAATCTAAGCTGGTCTATTAGTGGGGGAAGAGGCTTGGCAGTCACTGAAGCCCCTTGTTCCAACTGAAATGTGAACCTCTGCCTGGCTGCTTCAGACCTGTCCAGGCCCACAATGTCAGGAGACTTGAAAGGAGCTGGGTGACTGGTGTGTGGTGAGCCTTTGCAAATGGTTAGCACCAGTTGGTTTAGTTCTTAGTACCTTCCCATACAATCAGTCTGAGTGCTTCATTTACTCTTTTGTAAAGGGAGACAATGAAAATAATGGTTTAGAGTAGAGATTTCACTAATATTTTCTCTGCATTTTCTAACTTGTTAAGTGACAGTGAGGAGCACCCAGTGTCAGGTATTGTGAGGCAAGTGGCATCTGGGAGATAGGGTACTCCACTATCTTCTGAGCCCTGCCAGATACCATCCCCTGCTGGAATGCTATGGCTCACTTTAGGATCAGTGTGGAGCATTTTCATGGGGGGAAGACAGCAAGAAAACTCCAAAAGCTTTGATCTCAAAGCTTTAAAAACTTTTTAAAATTTTATTCTTTAAAAATTTTGGTTCTCTATCTTCCTAGTAACTTGGGCCTTTCTGAGCCTTCATTTCCTCATCTGCAAATGGGACTAATAAGGTATCTATCTTCCAGGTGGCTGACAGAATTTAAAACAAAAAATGTTACTTAGGTATGGCAGCCTAAGCTTGTTATCCTAGCACTTGGGAGGTAGAGGCGGGCGGATCAAGAATCCAGCGTCACCCTCAGCAACACAGGAAGTTTGAGACAGGACTGGACTACATAAGACCCTATCTCAAAAATAACAACAAACAAATAAGATGCAAATTAGCTAGCAGGTAACCCAAAAATACAACCTGTCACCCCTTCAGAATACTCAAGCCATGGACCATTGGAGTCAAGAATTAAAATTACAGCTGTATTATGTGCAGGAAATCCAGAAATATGTTCATTTACTTTTTGTTCCCAATAGGATTAACTGTGAAGACTAACTTATAAATGTGAATTTAAGGAAACTTAAGTGCTGGCGGAAACAGTCTGAATTTGTTCTTGTATGCCAGTGGTTCTCAATTGTGGGCCCAGACCCCTTCAACAAACCTGTCTCCCAAAATATATCCATTATGATAAAATTACAGTTATATAGTATCAATGAAAATAATTTCATGATTGGGGGTCAAGTAAGGTCTCTGGATGGCTACCAACCTCTTCCAAGGGCCTGCACTCCAAGTACGGCCTCTGCTCAGATCAAGCTCTCCATATTCTAGACAAAATGGGAAGAGGCCTGACTGCTGAGCAGCTCGGGGGTGGCACTAACACCATTTCAATGTTGTCTTCAACTGCAGACCAAACCCAGGACACAACGGCAACACTTCTTGAGGGGCCTTTAGAAACCCTTGTTGGGCCCAGACAGTTTAAGTAACATCAGAATATTTCTAAGTTCTCCAAATAATTCTGACAGTCATCAGCCAAGCTGCTACTCTCGATAAATCCATTGTACTCTCGCAAGCAGTTTCCACAAGAGAAGCTGGCCTTCAGTGTCCCATCCCAGCTCACTCTGGGGGAGGATCAAAGTCACTGTCTCCTTCCTAGCACTAACTCCTGGAAGTTTTCTTGGTCTTTTGTAAGTAGTAGCTCTGTTCTATCTGACTTTGGCACAATTAGCTTCTATAAACCAAAGAACTTAATTTCAACACTCCACCCACTGTCCATACCAAGAGAAACATCTGCCCAATAATACAGCCCTTGGGATGTGCAGTTTCTACCAGCCACCACCCAGAGAAGCACTGCAAAGCAGCAGAGCCCCATGCTCTCCTTCGGTTGCCATTGAGAATGGCCAGAGTGCAGCTCACCAGTTTCACACAGCCAAGTTTCCACCTGCTTTTTTCTAGACCTGAGCATGTACAGTCTAAGAATTCAAACTGAAGAGGTCTGTCTTGTGGGGAAGCGGGGATGGGGAGGGTGTTACTGGGGTAAACTTGGGGCCTTGTACATGCGGGGCAAGCAATCCACTAGGCCAAATCACAGCCTAAGACTCCCTTGCCACCTCTTTCCACTTGAGGTGCAGGCTGTTATATATTGAGTGACCCTGTTAGGGCAAGTGCTTGAAGCTTCCCCCACCCCCCGCCCAAGTGAAGATAAAGTAAGCAAGCATAGGACTGGGCCATACACTTACAGAACCAAAGTACCGAATCTGGTTTCTGACCACAAAGAACTCTTCTGTTTCAGAGGGCCACCCCTCACACATCCACAAAAAGGGGCCACACCTATAACACTCACTTGGAACACAGACTGGTGCTGGAAAGATCCAGAACAAGGAAGGAAAGTCATGACAATAGGAGCCCAACCCCACAGTCCCCACATTACAGCCACTCACTGTGGTTTTCATCTGTTTTTTAATTGAGCCTCACTCGGCAAGCAGTAGCCGAATGCATGTTTTCTGATGGGGTGGGGTGAAGGTGATGTGTACCCCCAGTGATCCAGAGATAACCAACCACCCCAGCACCATTCACGAAGTGTCCATTGTCTGGACAGTCTCTTCTAGCACCTCGATCTCCAGAGTGTTGACTTTCTCAGTGAGGACAGCTGTAGTGCCTTTCTCACACCTGTACCGGCCAAACCTAGTGAGAGAAACAGAAGCAGTTAGACCTCTGCTCAAGTGCCCAGCAAAGTCAAGAAAGAGATATTCTGCCCAGACAATAGCAGGCTTGACTGGAGGCCTTGCTCAGGGACTCTACCTCTGTGACTTCAGGGAGTCAACTTCCTTTCCTTTCCAAATGCTACAAAATGGGGACACTTGGAGGGAGAGGGGCTGTCAAAAAGACTAAAAGAGATAATAGAAAAAGCACTGGTTTTCAAATTCCCTTCCATACCTCATCATCCTCAGTACATACTACTTAGTCATGTGATTTTGGGGCTGCCACTTAAAAAAAAAAAAAATCACTCCCTCCAGTACAGCAAATGTGACACAATATGGCCTTCTGCCCCACACCTCTAGAAGCACCAGCAATACAACAAACAAAGTCCACAGCCAAGCTGCAGGCTCAGCACTTCAACAGCATTCAAGGACAACTGTCCCTTCTGGTCACAGTGGATTACAGCCAGGACACACCCACCTGAGCTGCCTCCTTGGGGCAGAACTCTGAGCACAAAGTGCTCACCCTGATCCACATGTACTCTCCTGACTCTTCAGAGTCCTGACTGCCAAAATGCAGCAGCAGTCAATTGCTCCTCTGCTGTGTTTCTCACTAGAGTGACAGTTCCATCAAGCTGCTATCCGGCCAATGGAAGCTACAAAATTTGTCAAACAGGCACTTGGGCTCCAACAGGGAGCAGAGAAGATACCTGACAGTTCTGGTAGGCTTTAGGAGAAGGTATCCTTTTTTCACAACACATTTGTCCTTGTTCCCTTGAAGTTTAAAGATGTCTCCCGGTCCCCACCAGGCTGGGCCACTAGCAGTTAAGTGTTGCCTTGAAACCAAAGTCCAAATGGCCCTTTGACCTTTATCCCATCTTTAGGTTAAGTGGAGATAAGAGCCTCTGTTCCTTTTGGGTATGGCTGTTGGCCTTAGCAGCATGCAAGGAAGCAGGCAGGTACATGGTGGTGATGGGCATGGAACAACCTTTGCCCTCACTTGTCCATTGTGGGTTCCCTCATCCAGGCAGCATTCTCAGAGCCACCAGTCTAAAGGACAGTGGGGTTCTAGAGTGTGTGAATACTAGTACTACCCCAAGGCAGATCACTGCATACCTACCTGTGCTTAGCCCCTCTCCCTTGTCACTTTATCAGGTACATCCCCACCCCAAAGGCTAGGACAGAACCCAGAGTCTCACACATTTTAGTTCTGCCACAGAACCACATCCCTGGCTCCACAATGCTACCTTTACCACAAAGGTTCCTTTTATAACCTAGTTTCAAGGGTGGCTTTTCAAATTCTCTGCCTGAGAGACTGACTGTTCAGTCCACATGGAACAGAATCACTCACTCCCCACTTTTCTTTCCAAAGGACTGGCATCCTTCAGTGGAAGCTGCTCTCCAAAACCAGCCCTTATCTTAAAGGCAGCTTTCCTTTTAACTGAAGGCCTGAGGAATTGGGACAACACTAGCCTAGCTCCATCATTTCAAATACAGGACTGATACCCAGAGCCACCATGCCAACCAGTGGCCATCCTTATCAACCACCCTACAGCTGTTTTACACTAAGTTTCCACCAAATGCTGACAGCAGCCTACAGTGAAGCGCTGTTGGCACTGAAGACCCATCCTTTCCTTGTGACTCTAGAGCTAGGGACCCTCAGTGGGTGTAGAAGTAAGCCTTCCACAGAGGTCCTCTGCTACTAACTAGAGCCCAGAACGCTCAAGCAGCTGACCAACCAACAAGAACTGTCCATCAATGAGCGACAGGTGCATGCAGACAGCAGTTATCGGGTCTTTTGGACCTAGAACATCACCTCACAGCTCAGATCCTGGCTTGCACCACTAAGATGAGGCATCCATGGAATGTAAGCCTGAACCTGTCTGTGTTCTGTGGCACCACTCTGCAGCACAAACACCAGGAGCCACCAAAGCCATAATTCAGAGGCTCCTAGCCACAGGATTAGAACCTTTAGGATGTCTTGGGCCAGCCCGAAGAAAAAAAGTTGTGGGCTGGCTTCCGTGAAACCTAAACAACTCACAAGATTCTATGCAGGACTTAAGATGCTGAAGAAAACACTGGGAGACGGGACCGGATGACAACACCTCTATGACTCAACTCTCAGCCTGAAGCTCTCTCTTGGACCTATTCCACCTCTCCTGCCAGCACATGAGAGATTAAGACACTTCTCTGTGCCTGACCACAGCCATGATCATAATGTAGCCCTGACTCAAAGGGCCACTGTATAAGCTGCTTTGGAACAGTGGCTTTTCTCAGTGTGGGAAAGAATCCAGAATGCCCAATCCACATGGCATGGAGATACTGAAGGTAGTAGAGCACAGGAAAAACATCATCCCCTTCACTTACCTGGTCCCTTTCTTGTTGGGCACCGAGTATGGACGAAGAAAGTCCAACTTGTTCTTGCTGATGACACACAGATCAATGTTGCTTCCAGACCCTAAGTCATTAAAGATGCCAGCTGAGATAGCCTCACTCACTAGCTTCTTGGCTTCTTCCTCCTGAAAAAGCAAAAGGCAGCCATGATTAATTGTATCCATGGAGAATGACAGACTGCTCAGCAGAGAGAATGCATCTCAGATGTATTCGATCATGAATGGTCAAAACCTCCCTGGAGCAGCAATGGTTGTACTCGCCTTTAATCCCAGCAGTCATGATACAGAGGGAGGTGGATCTCTGTGAGTTCAAGGCCATCCTGGCCTACAGAGTAAGTTCCAGGACAGCCAATTTTACAGAGAAACTATGTCTTGAAAAACCAACCCTGTCTCAAAAAACAAAACAAAACAAAACAACAACAACAAAAACTCTCTAGAACTCCAATGTTTTCACACACACCCCCTGTGTGTGAAAAGGGAAAAGACAGCAAAGAATTCCAATGGCTTGCCTAAAGCTCTTCAGGTGGTTAAGTAGGCTTTTCAAACCCTTCATGCCCATGCCCCTTCTACAGCACAATGTTTTCCATCATATGCTGCCAGCATCTATCATTTGAAGCAAGACACAGTAAGTTATTCTCATAAGGGCTGGACAGTACACATTTTAAGTTTCTGGGTACAGTTTTGTCTGTTACAACTACTCAACACCACCACTTAGCATAAAACAGCCACAGACAATGCATAAACAGGGTGATTATGTGACCTAATAAAACTTTATTAACAAAACAGGTGTTAGGCTGGATTTGTCTCATGGACTTAGTTTGCTAAATGATCAAAGTGTCTTAACATTGACTCTAGGACAGAATACTCCCATCCAAGGATAGGGAAAGACAAAGCTGCACCTTATAAAATAAAGGAGAGAGGTAACAGGTTCAGAAAAAGGAAAAACAAACACACACAAACTTCCTGGTAACATAATGGAGAAAATCAGCACTGTGGGTCTGAGATAAGCTGATACCAAAGCACAATCATAGTTCTGGGAAAATGCTTGCAGAGCCAAGCATGATTTGCCCCCACAGAAATTGTTTCTACCCATCTATGAGCCTACTTGCTGTTTCCCAGTTCCTCATAACTTTCTTAGTCAAGAGAGCCATCATACGACAAGGGAGGCACTAGGGCCACACCTCATAACCTCATTCTTTTGGGATTTTTAGAGTTCCTGGGAGCGTCAGGCCCATGTGACTGCTCCAGCCCATGATGAGGGTCAAAGGCTGAGTAGGAGAGACAATAATGACTGTCTTAGCAAAGCTTCAAGGAGAGCTGAAGGCAGGCTGTAAACAAAGGCATCCAGGAAACAAGAGCAATGCAGGCAGCAAGGCAGAACATGGGCCCACCAAGCTGAAGTCCTTTATGAAACAAAAACAGAAATGAGCAAGTCTTTTCCAGCATGTGCTACTGCTGCTTCCCACAGCACAAGGGTAAAGACACATGAGCCCAATAAAACTGCACACATCTCAGTCCTCCCCCCCATGTTCAACCCCCACTCCCTGACTGCCCCAAATCTGGCCTAAGAACCTCAATGGGCAGATTCAAAGCTTCAAGTTGTGAGAAAAATCTGTGCCAGGCTAGAATACTAGTAACAGGAGTGCCCTCTACAGACCCAGAGCAAGATAAAGACAGCTCTGCAAGAGTGGGAGGGATCCTTGCCAAACCAGCAGCCGGACACATTTGTGAGGACAGTGAACCAAGTTATTCTCGTGCATATACACAGTGCTGTAAAAATTCACCCCACAGGACCATGTAATCGGGAACTCTCTACTTCTCCATAGTCCTGCAAAAGGCTTGCCAGAAACACGGGAAGGTGGAATATAGATGGTGGTGGAGACTGCACAACCCAACCACCTGCTTAACCAATGCAACCTCATTCCAGCTCCCTGTGTATTAACCAACATTAGATGTGCATGTGCACGCACGCTGGGAGAGCGCTGCTTGCTCCCTGCTCGGGGCTGCCATCCCTTCTCCCCCTTCTCTTTCTCCACTTAACTACTTACTGCCTTTCTTTGTCTGTTCTCATCTCTGTAGCTGGTGCTCTGAGCAAAGGACGTGGGACAGAAAAAACACCCAGCAGGCAGCACTTAGCGCCACAGACCTTAAGTTCCAAGGGAGGATGACGTAGAGGGCATGGAAATACATGTGCCTGTCTGGTCTGCACTAGTTCACCTGGCAGAAGGTGCTATGAAGTGGAGGTGAGTCTCCCTCTGTTTTGCAAACATTTGGACATGAAAGTACATTGCTGGCAAAAGCACATTTCAAAAAGTGCAGAATTTTTAAATACATTATGTATAATTTGGTCTACTTGTAAAATCATCCTGTATACAGTTGTGCGAAGGCTTTTTACAAATTGGGGAAGCAGTCAACGCTTCTTTCAAGCTTCTTCACCAGTGCTAGGAAGATGATTCTTTAAGGACACACACACACACACACACACACACACACACACACACACACACACGTTATGAAATGAAAAACTTCACAGTAACCAAGTACCTACCACAATGTGTTAAATACTGAGTCAGGCTCATACTAATCAGAAGGGGCTGAGAGGGAGCGCCAAAGTCACACAGGTAGCAAACATTAAATAGTTAAAAAGGTCTGTAGCAGCCACAAACTGTATCAGCTAACAAGTAACCTTTCTTGGGCTCTGGGCTCTTCACCAGAGGGACACCAAGACTGTGTCACTATGAGCCTCAATAGCTGGGCTAAGTTTAAGAATGGTGGCTGGCAGTTTCTGTCTAGCCCAAGAAGCAGCTCCTCTGGCAATCATCTGTTGTAGAGCAGGGGAGCCTGATGCTTCCCACAGCACCCACTGACCCCCTACCTAACGAGGGCCCCTCTCTACTTTTCACAGGATGGAGTAATGTTCCTACAATGTCACAGCAGGAACCAATATAAAGATGAAGGTCTTAGCTGGGCAGTGGCACACCCTTGGGAGACAGAGGAAAGCAAATCTGAGTTCAAGGCCAACTTGGACTACAGAACAAGTTCCTGGACAGCCAGGCCTACACAGAGAAACCCTGCCTCAAAACAAAAGATGGTGATCTTATTTCATGTTCTTCTCACACCAAACTACCTCAAAACACAAAGAGGTCTACCCAAGTATTTACACAATATCTTCAAGAAATATTTTCAGAGACCTATTTGAGGAACTGCTTTACATGTCAAACACTGTCTTTGAACACAGTACTTTTTGCACTTCTAGGCACAGATGTACCTGTACTACTGGGCATATTCATTTTTTTTTCCTTTAGAGTAAAATTTTGCAAATAACTAACTTTTGCCTTTAATATGCTATTAATACTTTAGAAAACTATCAAGAAAAAATTCTAAGAGGTGGAGAAAACACCACATTTTATCATTTTGCCCACAGAATATTCAAGAAACATTGTTTCTTCCTCTAGGATTAATTCTTTCTAGGACTCTGCACCTCCCTTTTCTGGAAAATTTGAGGTAACCTGGGTCCTGAGCAACATCTGCCTGGGACAGGTGCTGCTGAGGGGCTCTGACCTAGCCCTGCAGACCCTGTGCCCCCAGCTGGCCAGGCCAGGTGCTCTGCCCTCCCCCTGCTGCACCGGCATCCTCCTCCAACCAGCCAGCTGCTCATGGATTTCCAATACTTATCTCAAGGGAACTTGGAGATTCAGTGTGTCAGACCAGCAGGGCACATCCCAGCTACTAGAAAAATAGCCCTCCAGGATAAGAACAGCTTCAAAACACTCATGCGGAAGACCATTATGACCCTGGTGATAGGAAACCTGACGGTCTCAGGTTCAAGGTTATCTAGCAAATGTGGAAGCAGACAGACAGAACCACATCTTCAGATTTTTACTTCCTGCTGTGTAGCTGGGAGCAAGTAACCACTTTTCTGAGATGTTGGCCTTCTCTATAATGTGATAATAAATTCTACCTCACAGGTTTACTGCAAAAAACTAAAAATCAAATACAGAAAGCACCTACTATAGTGACTGGTGCATAGCAAGTGCTTAACGGCTTGCAGTCCACCTCTCGATAGCCAACTGCAGGTACCAAACCTCAAGCCAGGAAAAGGCGGTCCAGACAAACCTGCTGACAAGCCTTCACCCAGTGCCATGGAGAAGTCCCTGTAATAATTAATTTGAGCAAAGCACACTCCCTAAAAGTTCAGAGAATATAAAAGGAGCACTTCCTGCTTTATGGCTACAAAGACCAAACTAACTGGGAATATCAGTCCCTCGGGCCACCCTGCTTCTTAAATGAGATTACAATAAGAGTGATGTACTGTACTCCAAGTCAGCTGTGACAAGCAGCACTTTATAGAGCTATCTGTTTGTCTCTATCACTGCAGCGCACAATGTGTCCCTGGACTCCAATGTGCAGCTCCATTTACCGCTACATGACAAATGGGCAGCACTTGTAAAAGGCACAAAGAGGTCCACGTCGGCCATGTAATGGTCACCACAGCTGTACCCGAGTGCTTGAGGGGACAAAACAGACCCCCAAGTTCATTAAACTGACCAGTAATGGATCTTTCAAAAAGTGCCTTAGGAATCGTACAGAAAAGGCTAAAATAAATAACTCAGCATGGAGGGCTAATCTGAAACGGTGTTTGATAAATTATTTATACCACAGGCGATTGTCTGCATTTAATATTGGAGCTACTAGTAGCATCTTTAAAAGATGATTTATGTGTTGTAGCGCTATTAAACTTTATATTGGCCCACTGCTAGCTATAAAGTCTGCTGAGATTTAGAGAATGAGTTTTAAACTGTCACTGCAACATCATAGGAGATGGAGACTGTATTAAATCTTTACTTTAAACCTGTTATCTAGAGAGTTGTGTTTTGTAGACACTCACAAACTGATAGATTACCTCAGCATCGCGACAGTGTGGGTCCAAAGAGCACTGCAGAGAAACTTCTCCAGGTTATCCCATCTACAGCTGAAATCCAATTCCTCTTCTCACTAAAGCAGTTTTCAGATCAGCAATGTCACCAGAGTAGAAGGTGGGTGTGCCAGCCAATGGGCACCCTGCACAGTTCAGCTTCAAATTAATCCTCTTTAAATAAACCCTGTACAACCTGACAGTTTGGCTATGTATACCAAGCCTGGTGAGACCCAAACATATGTAAACTTATGTATGATTTCCTGGGATATAAAGATGGAAAAGCTGTGAGGTGCAGGAAAATTAGACTAGAAGCCTAACATAATATTCAAATACATCTGAAATGTAAAAATAGATGTATATGGCCAGTCATTTGAAACAATACATTTGTACCTACAAATTTTAGAATTAAAAAGAAACAAAGTTATTTCAGGAAAATACGTCTGATAAGTAGCTAGACAGACAGAGGGAAAGGATGGAAGTGGCCTCTGCATGAAGGGCGGAGCTCTCTGTGTCTACTGTTTTTACTGGCTGGGAGTAGGGTATGTTTGTGTAGAGAAGCCACAGGATGATGTTGGTGTCTTCTTCAGTTGCTCTCCACATTTAAAAAAAAAAAAATTTATTTTTACTTTGTGTGTATCTGTGTTTTGCCTGCATGCATATCTACGTGAGGGTGTTTGATCTTAAGAGTTACTGATAGCTATGAGCTGCCATGAGGGTGCTAGGAACTGAACGTGGGTCCTCTAGAAGAGCAGCTAGAGCTCTTAATCACTGAGCCATCTCTCCAGCCCATATTTTATTTTATCTCATTGTTTTTGAAGCCAGGGTTGGTCACTGAACCTGGAGCTCACTAACTGGTTAGACTGGGTCAGCCAGCCCCAGAGATCTGCCTGTCTCAGTGGGCCTACCACTGCTGGGAATTTGAATTCAGGCCCTCAAGCTTGTGTAGTGTAACAAGTACTTTACCTACTGAGGCCTTAGTCCCGCTACTATTTTTTTCACAGCACCACAGAGGCATCCCTTTGCCTTCTATCCCCTCTCTACCAGAAACTGGAGACAGCTGGCTCTCTTCCCTCTGTTTCCTCCAGTGATAAGAATGTGGCACAGCACGGTAGCCACAATTCTCACATAGCTTCTATGCCTTTTTCTATTTGCTACTCAATCTGCAATTACCCCCATTAGTTCCCTTTTTTTTTGACAACATATATTTGTCACCAAGTATGAAACCTTGTAACCAAGTATGAAAGGGCTGAATGGATGCTGGTAAGAGGATTCAAATTTTAGTGAGGAGGTATGGGATCAAGAGATCTCCTGTATTACATGACAACCATAGATAATATATAATAAATATTGAAATGGCTAAGCATGATGGGGCATGCCTTTAGTCCTAGCACTCCTGGGGCAGATGTAATGATGGAAGCCAGACTGGTCTACATCATGTGTTCCAGTGCACTTAGCATACACACTGAGACCCTCTCTCATAGAGTAGGGGAAGAACAACATGACAAGAAGTGTTAAATCAATCAGAATTTAGTTTATTAAAATAATCCAAATTAATCTGGGAACGCTTACATAATCTTTCTTTACTTTGCAATAGTCTACTGTTCTATGCTTAAGGTAGGGATCAGTGTATCACTGCCTATTGAACAGAGGGCCTGAATTCCACCAACCTTAGCACGATGCCCATGCACACAACACATACATACAAGTAGTAATATATTCTACTGCTCCGATGGCATGAAGGAGAGCAGGTTAAGTCTGGGTATGATTCAAGTTTAGACTCTACAAAGGAGGACCACACGTCTGCACCTCATAGCTTTTCCATCTTTATATCCCAGGAAATCAGTATGCAACATGTACAGCAATGAGTTAAGGGACAATCTCAACTTCAAACAGATACAGCTTTGCCAGACTCAAAGATGAAGCCATTGGACAGGACAATATCAAGAGAGAAATTCCACAGTTATACCAGTCTTAACTGGAACTATTTAAGGACAATTAGCCACAAGGAATAAAGGGCCTGAACATGACATTTTGTAGTGTCCTGTTAATACGCTGAGGCTTCACATATACCATTGACTGGGCCTCAATTTACTAGCTGGTAGGTGAATAAAACTTAAAGAGTTCAAAGGAGTATTTAAAAGAGACCCCCTCCCCCAATGTGTGGCCACTTCCTTTATAGTAAAAAGGCTAATTTGTTTTTCAGACTGGGGTGAATGACAAAGTAAAGACAGCCAAATTCTGGGTCTGGCTTGAGCTCTTGGATAAAAAAAGGCCTGCCTGTCAAACACCTGGAAATGACTATGTAAAAGTGAACTGCAAATGTGTTTTTAAAGTTAACAGTAGACCAGGTATTTCAACAGACACCTGCAATCTAAGCCCTTGGAAGACTGTGGCAGGAGGATCATAAGTTCAAGCCAGCCAAGCAAACCTATCTCAAAAAACAAACTAAGGGGGCTAAAGAGATGGCCCAGTGGTTAAAGTGCTTACTACTTCTGCAAGAGACCCAACTTCAGTTCCTAGCACCCAAGCCATGTAGCCTGTAACTCTAGCTCCAGGGGATCCAATAGCTCTGGCCTCTGTGGGTACCTGTACTCATGTGCAAATAGATACTGAACATTTAAAATAAACTTAAAAAAAAAAACTAACTAAAAAATAAATCAGTGAGGAAGTAAAACAAAGGTGGGATATGTCTTTACGATTGCAGTGGTGTAGACTGTTCTCTTGGGACAGCTCAGTGTGCTGCCCCTGTGTAGGTGTGAGAGTGAACCAGGATGTGGGTGATGCAAATCATGAAGGTGGGTGCGGGAGAGATTTTTGGGGTTTCTTAGCAAGGATGGGAAGGCTCAACTGGGCTGTCCAGATAACCCAAGCAGGAAAACAACAGCTACAGGCTTGGAACGCACACAGCGTGCAGTCACAATGGGCCTGAAAAGGCCAGCTCTAGAAAGCCTGGTCCCTCTCTGAGCTGCAGCTTGCCAACAATGTCCAAGAGCTATGGGGAAGAATAAAAAGACAGGAATGACCCAGGCACATGGTGTTTACAAATCTATTGGTGAGCTTTAGGGCAGAAGAAAGAAGCTGTTGAGAACTGCTTTGCTTAACCAATGCTTACTAGCCTTCATCTGCTTCTGCAGGTGAGGATACAGGGGCGTACACAAAGCTTGGCTGAGGCACCCACAGGCTTTCAGCTGTGTGTGAAAAGAGCCAGGGATTTGTGCCAAACTAGTGCCTGGCACCACCAAAGTCTCTCTCCCTATCCTACCATTAGAAAAACTGATGGCGGGCAAGTGGTTTTGCTGGAATCTGTGACAGTGAATGGAAAGAAAAATACCTAAGCTTCCAGAGGGAAAAGGACCAAAAGAGATGAGAACATATTGCTTTCCACAAGGAGAGGAAATCAGTGTTCATAGCACAGTGTACACAAATATACATTTCCAAGGCTGAACTGAATCAAATGTAAGGAGAGAAAGAAAAAGACAAGAAAGCCTGGGTTTAAAAAAGAAATGTGAGAAATATGCTCTGTAATCCTGAAAATCTATTATCTCTGTCCTGAAATGAAATGGCCAGTTCTAGAGACACACAGAGTTTTTAAGTGAAAATGGAAAGGAAGATGAGGAGGTTGGACACTGGGCTGAGGATGCCGTTCAGTGATAGAGTAAGTGCCTAGCTTATGGGAGGCCCTAGGTTCCATTCTCAACACAAAAAGAGAGAAGGAAGAAGGCAAAGTGTGGCAGGGAAGGAGATAAGAAAGAATCTGTACCACAGGTCTCAGCAAAGATACAGGCCCATCCTGTGGTCCAGAACTTGTATTTGCTCAAGGCCAATGTAGGGAGTGTCCTCCACACCATCTTGCTACCTCAGTCTCAAGGTCTAGGAACAATGAACAGAAAAGTCATGGTTGTACAGAGTACCCTTGTTCTAGGAAATTTCAAAATAGTTACAAATAAAGCAAATTTCAAGTGACACAAAATCGTTCACAGAATGTCCAAGGTCTGACCAGCTGTGCATGAATGCATGCCTGTATGGAACAAGCACACACTACAGGCACTGCTAGGGATGAGGTCTGCAGAGCCTGTAAGGGAGGAACACACAAGGAGAAAGGAATAGGTAATCTTACTATGACAAAATAGAGTGTCAAGAGGCAGGCTTGACAAAAAAGTTGTGGGTAGCCAGAGGTTTCATGAGTAAGGTCATTAGAACTGGGCCAAGACTACAGCAAGCAACACAAAGGGCAGAAGTGGCGTGTCAGGAAAAGAGTAGGGACCTGGGAGCATGTGATTAGGCAGGTAGTTCAGTGGAGCTAAATGCCTGCGAACCTTCTACACCATACAACATCAGCCCTGCTAAGCACTGGAAAGCCATGTACATTTTAAGTGAGGGGCTGATGTGGTTAGACATGCTTGCAGAAACTCGGACTGGACAAAGTGGAGGAGAGACCAAAGGCAAGGAGGACAGAAATGTCAAGCACATTCCTGGAAAGGCCGCTTTGGTCCACTGGTAGGAAAAGAAGAAAAGGTGGGCAGGTATGAGTAGGGGAGGAGGTTAGGAAAGAGTGCCACCTGGACATCTAGCATGTCATGGCCACTAAGCACTCCTCTGAATGAATGCAGCCTGCACACAAGGGCTCTCTGTAACTTCTTGACAACTATTTTTCTGGTGGGTTGATGGAAAGACCATAACAGATATAGTCCCTAGACAATGACAGGCTTCTATAACATATTCCCTAACGGGTGTCACCAGAAAGGGACAAGCTCAAGTTAAGTAAGAATTATTCTAAGTTTACTGGACTTAAGAGAGGAAGGGCGACAAAGCAGTGAAACAAAAATCCCAAGACGAGCAAGAACCAACTTGCAAAGGCCATTTCTCATTTCATGAATGGCAAGACTATGAAAAATTCCTGACTGGCCCCTGGAGAGCAGCTGAATGAACAGACAGGACTGGTTAACTTGTGTACAAAAGCTACAAATATATAGAAAGATGTGCTAAGGGGCCATGATGGGCCCAAAAGGGGGGCCGTAGGTGAGGTCAAGATATGAGGAAGGAAAGTAGAAAGACCTAAGAATGGTGACTGGCAGGGTGGTAGCACACTCCTTTGATTCCAGGAGGCAGAGGCAGGAAGACCTCTGTGAACTCAAGGCCAGTCTAGTCTACCTATCAAGCTCCAGGAGCCAGGGATGCACAGTGAGACTTCCTAAAAAACAAAAAAGAATGGTAACCTGGGGAAGGACAGGGAGAGGGGAACAACTGGAAGCAGCTAACAAACTATGACCCCCTCTGAGGCCAAGCTGATCACTTTTTCCTAGGCCCCAAGAAAAAGTCTTTACATAATCTCTCAGTTCCTTAAAGGCAGAGAAAGGATGCTTCCAAAGGGTACAAGGAAGCCAGTTTATCAGGCAATCCCCTGTATCCCAGGAGTGAAGATGCAGAGACAGGAGTTCTGCCTCAAGTTTGAGGACAGTCTGGTGTGCATAGTTCTAGCCAAGCAGGACTATGCAGGGAGGGAGGGGGAAGGAGGGAGGAAGAGAGAAGGGGAGAGAGACAAAAAGGTCTAGAGTCTGGGTCTGATAGGCGTATTTAAAGGACTAGAGAATATTTTTAACTTATACATTTTTGAAGATGGGTGGGGGAGCTGTGAATCTCGGTGACACTGGCCTTGACTTAGAGAATTTAAGGGGATAAAGACCAAGCATGAACTTAGCCCTGTTAATTGCTAGCTGTGTGATCTCAGAGGTTTCATCATACAGTACTTTTAGGTATTGCCTATAAGAGGCCCTAACCTAGCACCTAGGGTTTTATGTCTTATTTGTTCCTGTGAAAATTCTAAGTAGACAATGTACTGAAGCACAGAGGAAGTTGCTAGTCTAAGTACCCTGCATGCAGACAGCACATAGTGGCTGCTGCTGACTTGACTCCTCTGCTTTCACTAGCCTTTGCCAGCTACTTTACATCCCAATCATAGCCCTATTCAACTCCCTCTTTCCCTACTCCCTTATTCCTCAAAAAGGGACCCCCCCACCCCCGCTAACCCACCCCAGCTCATCAAGTTGCATCAGGACTGAGCGCATCCTCTTCCCGCCCTGCCCGGGGGGGGGGGGGGGGAGAATAGGCAACAGAGTATATTTCAGAGATAGGGAACACCCCTTACTAGGGAACACACAGGAACCCTGAGCTGCCCCATCTGCTACATCTGTGTAAGGGGCCTATGTCTAATCTATACATGGTCCTTGGTTGATGCTTCAGTCTCCACAAGCCCCTCTGGGCCCTGGTTAGTTGGCTCTGTTGGTCTTCTTGTGGAGCTCCTGTCACCTCCAGGGTCCTTCTATCCTTCCCCCCACTTTTCCACAAGATTCCCTATGCTTCGCCCAATGTTTGGCTGTGAGTCTCAGTGTGTTTCAATCAGCTGCTAGGTGGAGCCTCTCAGGACAGCCAACCCCTGAAATTATTAATATACTCTGTTATGCTTTCAGACAGGAGCCTAGCAAAACTGCAATTAACTAAAACAAAACCAAACGGCAAGCTTGGGCTATCCTCCTGCCTCAGCTTCCCAAGTGCTGAAATGGGAGTGTTGCTACTATATTCAACTTTCATCTGAGATAAAAGCCAATGTATTTCTGGGCAGTGGTGGTGCATGCCTTTAATCCCAGCACTTGGGAAGCAAATGCAGGTGGATCCCTGGGTTCAAGACCAGCCTGTGAGTTCCAGGACAACCAAGGCTACACAGAGAAACCCTGTCTCAGGGGGAAAAAAAGAAAAGACGAAAAGAAAAAAAAAACCCAATTTTTTTTTGCCAAGGAATCAAAGTCAACAGATCATTATATCTTATTAATTTTCTGCTATCACCACAGTTCCAATTTTAGAAAAATTATAGTCCAGTGCCATAACTACCATAGAATAACTACCTTAGGATGCAGGCATCCTAAGGACACAATGCTCCCTGCAAGCATTTTCACAAAGCTATACTCCCAAACAACATTTACATTTGTGTATCTGTGTGTGTATGTGTGTGTGTGTGTGTGTGTGGGGTGTTTAGCCCAACTTGGTAGCAGTATTAATTTTTGCAGTTTCAGGGCTAGGAGAGAGTGGTATAAATTATCTCACAGAAAACCACAAGTAACATTATCTGTGAAGGTTAAAACTTTAACTACCTTCCTGAGGTATGCTGCTGGGGTCTCATTACAGCTGGTAATCTCACATTCCACCATGCACAACACACTAAGTACCAGCATCTCCCAATTACACTGCCACGTAAATCTCAAAGGACATCTGAAAAGTCTACACAGCTCCTGCACCCAGTGCTGAAACACAACCACCTCTAATGGAATGTGGCAGCTTTCTAAACTTAAATATTCACATGCAGGGACAGGGCTGTGAAGCTCCAGCTCCAGCACACGGTGGAGAGCACATGCTAATTAAAAGGCCACGCTAACTTAAAAAAAAAAAAAAAAGAAAAAAAAAAAGACCATTCAGGCAACTTTCGGCACAGTACATGTCTAGAGTTTTGTTTTCCTATTTACAAATATGCTCAACTGTCTAAACTTGCAGGGCTACGAATGGCAGAGCAGACCCACACTAAGTACCTCTGTAGAGAATAAACTCCTCTTTGGGTTGGTGTCCTACCCTTCCACAAATCCAAACGTGACAAGCTTCATGCTCTCTGCAGTTGTCTCCAAGTCTCCTGGGGAAATACCATCAGTGTGCCATCATTGTGCAGTCATCCCCCACCCCTAACCCCAACATCTTACGTCTAACACCTGCCCCTCGTGTACCAAATTCTTGTACATTTCTCCACATGCCTTCAGTAGTTGTTTGTTTCTGGGTCCGTCCATACCACAGCAAAGTGTCACAAACCTGATTGATAAAGCTTGGCTGAATGAAAATCTAGCCTTCATTTTTCTGAAGGATTACCACCTATCAACAGCATACATTGAGAGGTCCTCACAGAGACTCCCAGGGCCATCCAGCTTTTCTTCTGGGGCTGTGGGTAATGGCTTTATCTTTGCCAAGTTTGCTGTTTAGGAGTTTTTGAGACTGGACACCTTTTTAAAAAGTCTTCACAATCAGCCAAAGGTATGACAGTTACTCTTACCATAATCATTTGGCCACTTCTGGAACTATTTTACTATAGCTACCAAAAAACTGGCATTTGTATAAGCTGTCATGAAAAACATCCCAAACTGAAGGAGATAACGACTTTCACGTTTCTCATCTAAGCTAACTTAGTCTTATCCCTCTCTTAAGAATCACCAATTTCTTCCAATATTGTTCAGATATTTCTCCTTTGAGTCAATGGAGATATGAAAACAAGTTCTTTCTTTTACTAGAAATGAAAACTTTCTACCTGTGTAAAAAATACAGGGGTATTTTTTTTTTAATTACTGTGTTTTAGATCAGAAGGTTAAAAACAACACAGAAACTTTTAAAACTTTCTAGGCCATCAAAGCTGACCAGTGATGCAGCGAACTTGGGTTCAGTCCCTCTAGGCCTCACTCTTGCAAGCAGCTGTCTCTCTGAATGCTTAAATACCTGTGTTACCATGCTTGCCATTTTTTATGTATAACATAAACCTACACAGACACTACATTTAAGTGTTTAGCCCCAAATGTTATTTTAAGCATAATTTCTCCAAAGAGCCACTTCATTTTTTTTCTCCTTCATTTTTCTAAAAAGAAAGAAAAGAAGGGGAAAATTTTCCTAAAATTCCTAATCCCACTTCAGTTCGAATTAGCGGATGTGTAATGTTGGGTTGCTCTGCATGCCCACATGCCCACCACCTCCCCCTTCCTGTTATCACACACACACAAGTATAATAAACCATGTTAATATTTCATACCACTGTGAAATATGCTGGAGTATCAATTCAACATCTGCTGTCTTTAGGGCCCGGGAGTCCCGCAGAGACACTTTCAATTTGTAATTGAGTTCTATGCTGAATTAATCAGCAGTTTATCTTTTTTACTAAAATAACATCTTCACCACTAACCCAGATTTACATTAACAATTTATGCCAAATTACCTGCCAAGGCAAACTTATAGGATTCTAAGCTACCATGCAGTAACACTCAGTCCTATACTTCACCTTGTTATCTCTCTAATCCATACACAAGAAAAGCAGTGATCCATTGTTCAAGAGGCTACAAGCTTCTGACCACAGGCGGCTCCTTGGATTTGTAAAAGCCTGACTTTGACACTGAAATCCATGTTCATACCCACACCCTTGACAGTCACTTATAAGTAGTTATGATTCACATTCTTTATGAGCTTCCTTTTAATCTTCTCCTAAGAAACTCTGATATTCCAAATCTTGGCTTCACATGAGTACCAGGAAGATAAAAAGATCATTTTAGGGCCTTAAATTATATAAGGTCTTAGGTCAACAAAGGCAACTCTATTAAACAAGAGAAGGTGAAAATGCCACTTACTCTTTGACATTACTCTGCATAGCATTTTACCAGAAGTGTCTTCGTTTTGACTCTAACTGCTCATGGAAGTCACCAAACATCCCTGCATCTGGCTCCTGCCTTGTGACCACATAGTCCCTATTCACAAAGTCTTACTTTGCCTGCTGGATTTTTGCCACAGGTGCAGACAACAACCCACTGTGAAATATTTCTCCTATATGGTACATTTCTCTCTACACTTTAGTTATAGGAACTATGTGAAGCAAACTCATTTCAGAAGGAGCACCTGCTCCAAAGAAATGCATCACAAATAATTACCTATCGACCACAGCGTAGGAGAATCCCTCTTTGCATCTGCTTTGCTAATGGCTGCGCAGGAAGTCTCCACCACACTCAGGATGGCTTCTCCAGTAACACTCTGGCCCAGCACCATGTGCAGTGTGTTGCATTTAGCTGGCACCAGTACGAATCTGCTGAGTGATCACATACTGACTCTTTAGAAATATGAAACTCGGCACAGAAAAACTTTTAGCAGAAAAACTCTTTAAAAGAATTAAAGTCAATAAATTTGCCAGGTCACTATTTGCAAATATCCTTTCACTATTCCTCAAAGAATCAGAAATAAGACACCCTTGGGATTTGCAAAGTCACTTTCCTAAGATTTATTGAATCTTGTATCCTGGCCCAAGAGGAATCCCTCCACCACACCTGGAGATTTGGGAATACTTCATCTTTCCTCTCAGCTTCTTCCCTTTGTTTCCCAAGATTAAACAGAAGAACTGGACAAACTTAATCTTTCTTCATTCCATACCCCAAATAACTGACTTTCAAGTTTTATTAAAAGTAAAATATAACAAAGGTGGAAATGCAAACCACCCACCAACATTAAACTGGCACTCTGGAGAGAGCTGAAAAGACATGGACATGCCAGAGGAATGGGCGTCTGAGCACCCACTTCTAAGTCAAGAGAGCTCTGGAATCCCAAAGAACCAAAGGGAGAAAAACAACCTCTTGTCAAATCCAAATGCTGTATGAAAAAAGGCAAAGTTTTGCTCCTCAGAAGCATCAGACACAAGACCAAAGCAAACTTTGCCCTGTCAGGTTCCACAAGGTGGGTTCCAATTGAAGAAAACAACCTCACTTTTTCAGGAAATGTTTATTTTACTTATGATTGTTGTGTTTGTAGATACCTGTGTGTGTGTGTGTGTGTGTGTGTGTGTGTGTAGGTCAGAAGACAACTAGCAAGATTCACTTCTCTCCTTCCATCATGGCTCCAAGGATGAAACTCATGTCACCAGGCTTTCGTGGCAAGCGCTTTTGCCCTCCAAGCTCTCTTGCCAGCCTATTTTGGTGCTGTTTTCAAAGATTACATACTCTTTTTTATTTTTTATTACTCCAGTGCTGAAGATCAAACCCAAAGCCAACCCAGAGCCTTACACCAAACTCACTTTTCAAAAGAGAACTAATTTGCCAAAAATCCCACTTTAGTCTTCCCACTCTACAGGGCAAACTACAACCCCTTCTCTGCCCTAAGAGAAACAGCTTACACATCAAGCTTTTGGGTGGCATCCCATCAATGGTGCTGCCCATTATCATCCATCAAAAGGGTTAACGGGGAATTCCCTCAAATCGCCTACTAACCCATAAATGCCAATTTCAGTATCTATTATTGCTAAGCTTCACTAATCAGTTCCACTGAAAAGCACTGCTATAAATGATACTATGCAGGGCTTAGGAGATTGTATCTTGCAGGTTCCGACACCTCCAAAACCTAAAGGTTTATGTTAAATAAAACCAGAGGAAAAAAATACTGAAGAAATTAATATCTTTTTTTTTTTTTTTTAACTCTAACATAAAAATCTAGCAATTTTGCTGTATCTAGTGCTTCTGGTCTTAAGAAAAAAAAACAACAACAAGTATATAGAATTATGATCAAAGGCAAATTACAGAAACAACCACCAAAAGAGCCTTGAAAAGAGACCTTTCACTATTTAAAGAAATACACAATCAGCCCAATTAATGCCCAAAACCAGAGTTCATAAGCATGTCCAGTATTAAACTATTCAATCTACGCATTTCCATAGTTACACCTGTTCTTAATAAGGGAGTCATTAAAACCAAAGCGAGATGCCATTCTCCCTCACCTGGATGACTATACTTAAAATAACAGGTGGTAAGCATCGGTAAGAACATGAAGCAATCAAAACCTTCCTATGCTGCTACTAATACAGAAATTAAGAAAGACCTGGCACTACCACAAAAGGTTAGTCTTGCTCTACAACACACAAGAGATGTTCACAGTATGGTAGCCATAACAGTAGAAATAATCCAGGAATACAGAGTTAATAAAATGTAACTAATAATAATAAACAATAAAAAAAATGTAAAAAAAAATAATCCAAATGTCCATCAACTAATGAATATAAAAAGTATGCCAATCCATACAATGGACCATTCCACCAGTAAAACACTGAAGTGTGGATACCTGCCACAACATGAATGAAACATTATTAAAATAAGTGAAGTCTTTCACAACATACACACACACACACACACACACACAGTGACATTTATGAAAAAAATGTCCAGAACACGTGGCTTGGCAGGTAATAGGCAATGACATTATGTTTGTCTTTTGAGTCAGAGGAGGTTTGCAAATGTTCTAAAACTGATTGTGGTAATAGCTGTACAATTCTTATGAACACAGTAAAAGCTGCTAACACGTACACAGGCAAATTGTATGGGTGTGAATTATGTATCAATGAAGCTGTCACAAGATAATAAGGCGTCCAGTGTTTCTAAAAGAGAGTGACCTAAAAAAGGTCAAAATACTTAATGACATGTCACAAGTCAACCAATAAATCCACATTCTAGCTTTTGGGGGTTTTGTTTGTTTTTTGTGGGGGGGTTATTGTTGTTGTTTTTCAAGGCAGGGTTTCTCTATGTAGCCCTGGTTGTCCTGGAACTTGCTCTGTAGACCAGGCTAGCCTCAAACTCAGAGATCCGCCTGCTTTTACCTCTCAAATGATGAGATTAAAGGTGTGCACCACCACTCCCTAGATACATTCAAACAATTTTTAAAGGCAACAGATCACAATAAACAACAAAACAGCCAGCAATGAAAAAATTTTGGTTTGAACTGCACATTTTTCTCCAGACATATAAGGCATTTAAAACTGATGTAACATGAATACAAGCTTAAAAACCAAAATCTGATAAAGTCAAGTGAAACTCACTAAGCTGACATCATTTCTACTATTTGTTAAAGGTCAGGCTTTTCCCCCCTTTTAATTAATTGCATTTACTTAAAACTGTGTTTGATGTCAATGGGATTCAAGCTGCACAGGAAGGTGCTCTGTGAAACACCCATAGTCCTCCTTGATCACCACTCTCTGTGGTGTGAGTTCTGCCAGCAAACCTCCCAGCCAGTGGTCACTTTCCCATAGAGTCATTAAACCTCTCGGTGTCAGCTGGGAGAATGAACCAGCAGCTTCCACACCTGAGCCCCTGTGGCAGGGACAGAGGCATTAGGATCAAGATCACTAATGAATACAGAATTCATATGCTGCTTGTCAGGGTCCTGAGCTCAGAGTCCACAGATGCGACCTAAATAGGATGGCGGAGAGAACAATTGTTGACGAAGATGAAAAAGTTTTGGCAGTTGGGGAAGAGAAAGCACCTCATTATTCAAATGCAATAGTCTTGCTTTGCTTTTTATTATTTTCTTTCCTGTTCAAGATTATTTGTGACTTGCTAGAAATGGACAAATGCTATTCACCTGCATTTAAAGACCTCTTGGTCTCATCACTAAATCTGAGGATTTTATCATCTGTACACAAGCCATCTAGAGAAACAATTCTTCTTTTGTAAATAAGTATTATCAGAAAAGTGTGGGGAGGAATAACCACAGGATGTTTGGGATGGGTACACATACAGATGAAAACAAGAAAGAAAAAACAAAACCCAAAAGCCTTATTCAAAGGGGATAAAAGCTCTGCTATAGCCAAATGTATTTCCTCCTCCTTCCTCTGTCCCTTGCTACCTCTCTCTCCTGTTCTGGGCTCCCTCCTGTCACCAAGCTCCATGTAGGTTGATGATTATGCACTCCTCTGACACATGCCTAGCTTTCTGCTATCTTCACAAGACCCCACTGGAGGAAAGGAACACTCCGGACTGCCCCGAGAGTAATATATCCTCTACTCTGTTGTCAGAGAATTACACACCAGGCAAATGGACAAACCAGCACAGAAACTGACTCCAGCAAACAACTCCAAAGTCAGACTGTTAAAATTCTGACCTCATTACTGACCATCTATGTAGCCTCACACAGGTTACAGACCTTCCTATGAGCCGTCTTTCCTTCAAAGTGTGGATAACAAAGCACTGACCTCCAAGATTGTTCAAAAGTAAGAAAACACAGGGAGGCTTTTAGAATGGAGCCAGGCATACTATAAACATCTGAAACATCACTCCATTTACTACATTCCCCCCCCCCCCCCAAAGCAAACATTTGCATGGCACACAGACTCATGCTGTCCTCATGTCCACCACACAGGTCTGTCTTGGATGGAGCTCCCAGATGAAAAGGAAGGCTCTCACCTCTCTATGCTATAAACCACCAAGCCCGATGTCAGATCCTGTTAGCGGCTGCTACTACTACCCAGAAAACAGTTACCATGTTTTAGGAAGCCAATTTTCTGTACACTGTCACAGAAAGTGTTTTCTTGCCTGCACCTAATCCACTCAGCAACCTGCAGGTAGGTCTCTGAAACATGGCTCGCAGACAAGGGCCTCCGAGACCAGCAGCCCAATCCTCCAACACCTAAGCCCCATTCCCCTTTCTAGCAAACCACATTGAATTTATACATCTCCCCCTGGGCCCATCCTATGTGATAAACTCAACAAATTTTTTAAAAAGCAAAATAACACACATCTCTGCCACTGCTGTTCCTCTGCACAGCAAAGATGAAGTCTGCAGCTTTGCTTGTTACTAAATAAACACACACAATCACTAAGATTTGCTGTCAGAGCAGCATATTGATATCAAGTCTTCCATTATTTAAATGGATCTATAGCTGCCCACAATGACAGATTAATCCTGTTTCTTCAGTAGCTAGGTGTTTGGCACCACGTTTGTAAGATAACCACAAGCCTTTAGGGCGATAGCTGCTCACATCTTTAGCAATCAGCAAGTGCTTCTCTAGAGGCCAGAACTGGTTGAGCAATGAAATATGACTCCATAAATCAGTCGGCTGAAGTGGCACTTGTATGCGTCACAATCTATCTTCCTACTTTTCCTCTGAAGGGTACAGGGTAAGAGCCCATCCCTTGGTACTGCATCCACAGAAAGGGTCATCACAGTGGGCACTGACAAAGCATGTGCTACTTAAAACTGACGCCACACTAAGACTGGGAGAAAGATCCTGCTGGTGTTAGCATGCCTCAGGCAGTGGTAGAAGCTTCAGCAAGTCATCTTCAAAAGGCAGAGAGCCAGAGCTCTAGAAACCTGCAAAAATTGGCTAAGCCTGCAGTCTTCATTGCTTTAAGTTGAGCATCTTCAAAGTCTAGAATTCTAACTGTAGGGCACAGCAGCTGCCACTGCAGATCTGATCTTCTCAGCTTTTGGCAGCTCTCAACTTGAGATTCTAGCAAAAGAATTTTTCAAGTTGCTATTATTGCCTGTCATGGATTTATAAATATTGTGCACTATCTGCTGTGGCATGGCTCTCATGGGACGCCAGAGCATGCCAAACACATAACAGAATGAAAACAGTTTCTATTCTTCAAATAAATGCTAATTTTTAACTATGCTCACGATGTGTTTGGTGACCAGCTCCAATGGTACAGAATACGTAAGGGGGGGAAGCCGACTGTCTTCTCCAGCAGCATTCAGCTGCTGCTTTCATTAAGCTTGTTTAATTAGATTCCAGATGCTAATTTGCAAGTCGATACCAGAGGGTGCAGGACAGTTTGCCTTTGAATCCACTCCCTGTGATGTCAGGGTCCTGCCGCACACCACTAGCCTTCGGCGGCCCTCACACAGTATTCTGACAATTAGTAAAAAGAGGGGACAGTATTGATCTTGACAGACTAAATATTAATCTTCTACCCATTTTAATAAATTGTAATCTTCAAGAGCTGAAATGTCTCACTGGGCCAAATGAAAACATTCCTTCTTATAGAGAAAGGGACTAGGAGGAGAGGTGCCCTAAGTTAGCCATCCAAGAGCTTCATTCTTTCCCACCCCAAGGCAAAGTCTGCACTTCTGGACTAACACGGGATTTCCAGGTACTTTGGTCACATTCCTTAAAATTGAATGGAAAGTGATCTGAAAAGCCACAGTATGATGAACACTAGAGTCCCTATCCAGCTACTCTGTGGGTAACAATCACTATCAGGCTTCTTACACAAGCCTTAACAACAGAGAAGAATCAGGGACGTGGCAACAAGCAGCCTCCCATCATGAAAACACCTCTCAAATAACTGACCTTGGTATCTTGTCACCTTTCACATTTAAAACCCACCATTCTAATACAATGCCTAAGTAAGTCTTCTGCTGATTAACATTAGTAAGGAAGGAGGAGGAAGAGAATGATGATTATGATGATGATATGATGATAATATAGTAGGGTACTTATCAACAGTGGAAAAAAAAAACTACCTTGATAAATTTTTCCTTTCTAACACGCTGAGCACCATGAACACCAAAGTTAAAGTCTGCAGGCTGCCTCAAAGAGGGATGAACTTGAGCACAACTCAGTAGTTACTTTTGGCCCCTTGTATCTACCTATCCACAAATACTGACTGGCTGGGTATGTGCCAAACACCTGTATTCTCAACACCAAGGAAAGAAGGCAGAAAAAAGATCAAATGGTTAAGGCCAACTTGGGTTACATACTAAGACCCTTTCTCATAAAGCAAACAACAACAGTGGCTAAATCTTTACTAGATACCAATCACATGACATCCATAAGGAAACAGAAAAGAATAAAAGTAGTCCCTACCCTCAGGTCTGCAGGTTAATAGCAAGGGAGAAAAACAGGGTAGTGAAAGTTATGAAAGTGCTCCAAGCAACACTCAGGCATCAGGTAACTGGGGGTTTTTTTTTTTTTTTTGTTTTGTTTTTTTTTTTTTTTTTGTGCCTTTTAATGTGTCTTAAATTCACCAGCTAGCTACTCATTTCTCTGAAACTCTGAACTTAGAGCTTTCACTGGAGGCAAGCCCAAGGCTCCGATGACCTCTCTGTAACAGCAGAGGCCCATCTCAGAGTGCTTAGGAGTGCCAGCCAGGCTGACAGCAGCTTTTCTGGGCTGTTCTTTCTCAGAGTACTTGCCCTGTGCCCTATCTTCTGCCTCCAGTACTTAATGGGGCTGCCTCTAGCACTGTATACTGGCTATCTTCCTGTTGTCTCAAAAGTACATTCTGAACTTTCCAGACAGGAAGGAGAGAAAGTCCCTTTGGATCCTCAGGTGGTTTTTGATGACTCAGATTTCACTTTAGCTCATGGTCCTCCTGACTTGACAAGCAAGTACTGAGAGCTGGGAGCCGAACAGAGATTGCCTCATTGCCCCTGCACTCAGGGAGTGCCCACTCCTTGACAAGTGGTAAAGATGCCCCTAAAAACAGCCAGTAAACACGAAGAACAGGAGTTACAGTGGCGCACAGGGACATATATTAATAATAAATACCTAAGGGCTGCTGGCAGACAACAGCAATCAGAAGTCAACGGCAAGCAAGAATATGAACAGACAAGAATGGCTGAAGTGATCTCTGTTCCCCAACATTCAGTGTTCACCCCAGGCTTTCTTTAGACTGGTACATTTTTTTTTCATTTTCTTATTTATTTTATTTTTAAATTTATTTTTATATTAATTACAGTTTATTCACTTTATAACCCAGCTGTACCCCCCTCCCTCAGGCCCTCCCCATCCCACCCTCCTTCCCTCATTTCCTCCCAAGCCCCTCTCCAAGTCAGACTGGTACATTTTTATAAACAGCATGCACTCACTTTCCAGTGTCTTAAAAAACATTAAAATGAGCATACAATACCCAGGATTTCATGATACTCACTATATATCTAGAAAGTAAATTAAAGACAAATTAAGAGGGCCATAAGAAAGCTCACGAAAAAGCTGACTAGAAAGGGGTACTGTACGCAAAGAAACTACAGCATCTTGATTTAATGACAATTACCTGTGATTACAATGCTAACACTCATTGACTGTAACTTGACTCCTGTGTGTTTTATGACATGTAAACTATACCAATTTCTTGTTAAAATAAAGAATATTTTAGAGAAAACAGCCTAGGTGGTACCTGGACAGAATACACAAATGACAGAGCTAAGACTAGATTAAGTCTCTCCAATAAACTTTTTTTTTTTTTTTTTTTTTACTGTTTTTTTATTTTTTGTTTTCCTAGACATGGTTTCTCTGTGTAGCCCTGGCTGTCTTGGAACTCACTCTCTAGAGCAGGCTGGCCTCCAACTCAGAGAAATCCACCTGCCTCTGCCTTCCGAGTGCTGGGACTAAAGGTGTGCGCTGCCACCACCTGGCAAAACTTCAGTACATTTTGAGTAGAAACACATGTAAATAATTTAGTAATTTTTTTATTTAATCAACATACTCAGCATAACAGCAGCTGTGTATATTGTGGGCTAAGGATCAGACTCAGGGCCTCACACTGGGCAAGTAGTAGGCAAGTGCTCTGTACTAAGCCACACTCCCAAATCAAGACTTTTTTAAAAGTATCTGTTAACATGAATTCAAGTTTCTATAGAATTACCTACTGGCAGTTGTTAAGACTATCATTTGGGCTTTATAGTAATTTTCACTAATTGGCAGTGTTAAGTTTCAACCTAAAATTATAAATTTATATAATGGGAATTGTTTCAACCTGTCTTAGGGTCTCACGGGCTATGTAGAGACAATTAAATGTTTCAAATATAGGCATACTAAACCTAAGAAATGCTCTCTTCAGAATGACAGAATCCCAAGTTTTCCTGAAGGGAGACTAGTATTTCCCTCTTCTCTCCAAATCACATCCACCTTTGAACTATTTAGAGTGCAGACTTGAGACAGTATAAAATTACTTTGGTGGGGCATAAGTCACTTTTAACATGCCTCAGACTTTAACTCTTCCTACAATTCTCAGCTTCTTTAACTTAGAGTCTAATTAGTTGGAAAAGACAAAACTTCCAAGAAAGTCTGAAAAGATTAATGTGGTTTAAAGAGATGCTTGACATTAAAGACTCTACCACATAGAAAACTAGAGGCCTTGTTTTGGTTCCTTTTCTTTTAAAGTGACCTAGCATACATCATTTTTTCCTCTATGTATTTAAGGACACCAAACAGAAAATAATTCTGATATAGAAATCAATGTTCACACTGAGAAATGAGAACAAAATTCTAATTCTATTTACACTTGGCCCTAATTATTCTTCTTAATTGGAGTTCAGATGCTATTATTGTTAACAGACGATATCTACCTAGATTCTATGTTTTAATTCATGTAGCTAGAAGAAGAGGAAGAAAAGAAGCTCATGAAACACATTACTTGTGTTATCCTCATGTACCAAGGGCACAGGAGACACCTGTCCTGGCTGAGCAGCGACACAAGCCTATGTTCTCTTTCATAGAACTTGGCCCAAACCTAAAGGGCAAAGAGAACTTTGGGACTCCATGACACTTACTACTCAATGACAGTGACAAAAAAGACAAACAAAATATTTTTAATATGCATCTTTCCCCAAAACTGATCAGGCACAAAACACTGTCAAGGAGTAATTTTCACCAATGCCTGTCCTTTGAGTCCTAAACAAATACTTACAAAATTTAGAAAGGACAGAACAGATGAGGGAAAAGATTCCTAAACTGTTTACCTATGAACAGTTGAAAAGAGTTGACACTCTCTATCAAAAAATTAACAATCAAGACGTCAAGTAGAAAGAGTGAAGACTGCCCTCAGGACTCCTGCACAGCACTGGTTCAGAGGTGCGGAGAAAATGCAGCTGGGGGAGGAGGGGCTAATGTCGGCACCACAGGCACCCAGCACCCAGCACACCTTTGGAAACAGCGACTGATACATCTGTCATTGAAGGGATTTCTTTGTGGGGGCGGGAGGGGAGCTTTCATGGGGAATCATCTGTCATTAAAGTAGACAAGCCAAGTGTCTTTCACAAGATTCTACCTCTTCTACTACCAAAGAAAATATAGTGAAACAATCCCTTACAAATACAACGTTAGATCCATAACACCCTGAGATGAATCTACATGTGCACAATTTTGTCCCTACTTCTACCAGAGACTAGAAAGCCCACAGAGACTTTAAAAACTGACCCATTTTTATGTCAGGTCTGTGTGACATAAAAGACATACATAGATGCTCTATTTTTAGTGATAGAACAGAAAAACAAGTTGTTCTGGTATCCTGACACAGAAATCTCAGTACACAGAAAAATATCCCACACTGCAAAGAGCCTGAAAGAGCTCAGAGCAGAGCAAAGCTGAACAGTGCTGGTTCTTCGAGCCCAAGGGAGAACACAATGGGGCCACAGGACCACCATAAAGGATGTCTTCCCAAGCAGTGGCTCCCCTCAACAAACTACCTGTGCCAATAACATTCCACACAATGACAATGTTGTGCAGGCTCTGGAGGAGGAATAAATTTGTAAATGTTTAACACACAACTGGGAAAATATCTGAAAGAAGGAAACTGCAGGAGCTTACATACCTCCATATCTGGCCTAAACTTATCTTCAAACACAGCCATTGCTGCCAAGGAGCCAGAACCTGTAAGAAAAAGATGCACTTTTAGTGTAGTTTACCAACACTCAGCTTCTCCGAGTTTACCTTGAGGCAGCAAAAACAGTCAAATATGACCAGCGTCACATTCCAGTGTAATTTAGGTGTCAAGTCTAGAGGTCAATCCAAGCAAAAGTGTGGAGCTCCTTACTAGCAGTTAGGTCGCCCTGCAACTAGCCCTCCTAACACTGGCAGGGCCAACCATGCAGCAGTCGAAGTGAAATGGTGACACTGAAAAATGAGGTCATGGAGACTTTATATTTTTCCAAGAGATGAGTGGCCCATAATTTTCTCTATCCTATGTGGGGAAGCTTGTGTTCCATACTTGCCTTGGCAAGCTGCTGGACACAGTACTAAATACCGAACCTGTTAAGACGACAACATTTTAATGAGCTGGCCCTGGTAGAGTCACCTTGGCACATAGGCAGGAGGAAGATACTGCACCGGCAATGGTAATGGGACTCCGCACTGCGCCACCAGGCTACCCCAGCTACAACTGTAAAACACTACATTCTGTGGCATTTATCTGCAGCTATTATTTTTAGTTTGTACTTAAGAAGAGTAACAGCTGAGTAGACAAAATGACAAAGATACAAAAATTTATTTCAACAATAGCAAATGGCTGAAAGGTTATGCTGCACAGATATTAACACAGCAACTTTATCCCTACCAAGGTTGGACATAAAGGCATTACAAATAAGCCTGGCCTCTGAGTGGACACAAAGGCAGCTCAGCATTATTTGAAAATTTAAACTTGCTTTGTTCAGAACCCAGAGAATCTTTAGGAAAGCGTCATCTGTCTATACAGGGCTCTGGCAGTATTTCAGGGTACTCCACTTTTGGAGAGAGGATACAGCTGCCCACAATTTTTTATTCCAATTAGAAGATTTTTTGGCATTTATTACTTTTTAACTTGTTTTGCATAACACTATCTATTTAGCTGGGTCACAGAGAAAACCATATTTTCTATTTAAAATGATTTGTGTACACCGCTTGACCACCTCAATGGTTTAGCAAAGGAAAAAGGCAGCGATTAAACAGTTTCAAATGAGGTGTCCTGCTGATTTTATCAAGTCTGCTGAATGTATAATGAAAAAGGAGAAGCTGACAGCAACACTGAATTGAGGAAATACAGACTACCTTATCTGAACCATTTAAGGAGATCCAATTATAGATCAAATTTAAAGGGTAGAAACAGCAGATTTACAGACACAAATCAATGAACATGGTAATCCTGATGAATATGACAGATACTCCTGTTACAGAATATTGCTGTGGTTGAGGATCATTACCTTCACAGCACCGGATACATCACATCCAAAGCAGTGGGAAACGTCAAGTGTAGACCAGCATTACAAGCAATGACTATTCATTTAGGTCCTGGGAGCAAATGGCAACACCATTTCCCCCTCTTGCATTTCTTTTCTTTGGGGTTAAAAACAAAACAAAACCCTAAAATGGTCTAAAGGGACATTAAAAGTCCTTTGGAAAGGAGACAGACATTAAACAGATAGAAAACTGGTGTGTTACAAAACACCCCAGCATATGCAGGGGCAGGCTCATCAAATCAAGCCTCTGATTTCAAAATAAACATGTCCTTGAAAAAGGCAGAAACAGGGTCACATTCTGCCAATGGTTTCATTAGTTCCCAGCTCACTGAGATTCAGGAGTTAAAAGGAAAACAACAACAAAAAACAAAAACAAAAAAACAAACCTTGGTTTCTGTTTCAAGGCACAAGTAGAAACCTAAATTCTCTAGGTCTCAATAGGAAAAAAACAAGCTGGTTTTGTGTGGAAAACAAAGGACAGCTGTCAGGAGGAAACAAGAAAATTGCAAATGAGGAAATCTCTGAAAAAAAAAAAAATCTTCTAGATACAAAATGCTCCTGCAGAGTGGCCAAGGGCAGGCTTGCCTTCCAATGTGTCCAAGATTATCTATCTTGAGGAAGAGCCCAAGGGTAAATGGACTAACAGGCTCGAAATCCACATTTTAAAAGGATACAAAAAGACAGGGTATTTACCCAAGAGCTAACAACTTTGTAGAGAATAGAAATGAATTATTGTTAAAGAAACAAACCAAGCTTAGCTTAAAGGCATTTTTCCTGGAAGAAAAAAAAAAAAATCAGTGGCCATTTTTTTTTTTCTTCTAGGCCCCCTTCCTTTCTTGGCACTTTCACACTAAGCACTTTTACTCTATTCTTTCTCCTAGGCATGTATTTGATTCTGTTCAGCTTCATTCAATATTTTAAGAAATGAAAAAAAAAAAAAAAAAAAGTTCCTGCTCAACCAAATATTTCTTCCATCATCAGAAGCTGTTTCCTGCTTGGCAGTAAACACTACAGACATTAATAATTTCTACCTAGAGAAATTATGTAGTTTCTCCAGAACCCCCAATTTCTTATAAAGAGGGGGTCTATTATGTACTTTTGGGGGTGTGGAGGCACTCCACAGCGCAGAGCTGAACACAGGAAGGACACGAGCAAGATTTCTGCTTTCCTGTCTGTCTACACCTCCATCTTCAGCACGCACGGTATCTGCTCCCCCTGAAGTCAAACACAAGTGGGTTCCAAAAGAAGCATAAAAAGACAGATTCAGTCTCAAGAGAATTCCCACATCACCTGCAATTAGCTCCTGCACCCAGCTTTCAGAGGAGGGCTCTGGCGCCCCCTCTGCATGAGACCATAGAAGTGCTAGGAAGTGGTACACTCCCTGTCAACAGGTTTTTGACTGCACACATCTGATGCATACAAAGTCTGGGTAACAATTCATATAGGAGTGCAACTGTCAAAGCCACAAGAGGGCAGAGTAAAATCATCATAGAACTTCAAGGGAATGCAATTAGAGGCACAAGGAAGAAAAGGGGCTGTCATTAAAACAAAAACAAAAACAAAACAAACAAAAAAAAAAAACAAACACAGTATTACTAATGTTTACTCAAGCTCCCAGATCTTCTGAGCCCAAAACTAGAATACAACAAATCATCAGATAAATGCCATACAGGTACAGCCACCATGTGACCTCTGACCAGGCATTACCATACACAAACCCAGGACAAATTCTTTTGAAGGACCATTTGCTGTATTTCCTATTCTAAAAACATGAACACCTCTGAGTTCCATACTATCTGGTTTCTTGTAAGGAGGAGAAAAAAAAAAGTAAAGAAAGACAGGGCTTGCTAGTACAAGAGCCTGTGCTGCACACACAGCGAGTCCAGTTAAGGAGCCATATGCTAATGACACCTGCTTTCCTCACATGGAGGCTGGCTCTATAAACACAAGACACATGGACAGTGCTCCACGTACTCTCACCCCAGCAGTGATGAGAGCACAGCAGGGAGAAGCAAACAGCATCCATGGTGAGCACTAATGTGCCACATGTAATGCCCTCTGTCACTTAAAGAGTTTTCCTGATCGATAACCCACTGCAGTGGTAACCGTCTCACCCAAAATTATAGCCCCAAACATGCACAGAGGCAGAATTCCATCTCAGCTGCTACTTTATGTGGCCCTATCACACAGAATGTTCTCTATGGATAGATAAGTTCAGCAAGACCAGGTCTTGCTACACCTTCAGGCCCTCCCTTCAAACCCCCAATGCACATACTTCATACTCTACCATCACTTCCCAAATGCCCATGCTATTTTCAGCCTTCTCACTGTGATATATGACAGTCCCTGGGCCCCCTGACAGTTTACAGCACTCCTAATCACCTTCAAACCCCACCTGAGATACCACTTCTTCCCAAGAGTCTTCCTTATTTACCACCCACCCCATGAGAGCCAAGACCTGTCCATCCTTCCACAGCTGCAGCATCATACCACGCTGGCACATGAGCACCAAACAGATCCATAGTAGTTAACACTGCACTGACTGTCCAGGAGCCAGAGAAACTGAACAGGTCCTAAGGAGTGATACTAGCAACCAACACCTTACAGGACAGGGTATAAAAGAACATTTACTGCCTGCTATCTAATTCACCATGCCAGGCTGAATAAAAGCAATCAGACATAATCCAAGTTCAATTTTTAAAAAGATGACTTAAAGCAACAAAACTGCATGCAATCCCTGTCCTAGTGTGGCAACCCTTCCCACTACCATAGGAGCGAGCTACCCTTCTTGTGTTTCTGCATTTTACAAGCAAAGCTCTCCATCTCATCAGGAGTTCCGTGTAGCTGCTCCTTAGCAACCTCCACATGCCTGCCTTTTCCAGCCTATCCACAGTTACTGAGTAGCCACTGCTGCTTCCAAAACAAAGCTCTTTAAAACAGAAAAATAAGGAGCAATTCATTATTGGCATTTAGGGAAATGGCTCTGTACAACCCCTATGTTATCCCCAGGCCCACTGTCCTCCTCCATGTCCAATCCTCACTGATGCAGCAGCCTATCCCGATACCTAACACATTAAGAAGCCAGGATGTGAGAAAGATAGGCAGAGGAGAAAATCCACATCCCAGGAAGCTGGCACTCGCAGGGACAGGAACTGTGCTCTATGCACTCTTAATCCATGGCGGCCACTCCGGTAGGCAACGCCTTGCCTTGGCTGCCCTCGCAAGACACTCATTAAAAGACTTTTCCTGAAACTGACACCCTGCAAAGTTCTACAACAAAGGCAATGTCTACCCTATCATTGTCCCACTCACAGATCTGCTTTGACACTGGGGAACCAACCACATCTGCTGACCTCCAGAGGAGGCTCACACATCTATACCCAAAGGTCAAACCTTCACCCAAGATTTTAAATGAAATATCTGTTCTTGCAAGTCAAAAGTCACTAGCTTAAAAAAGAATGCTGTAATATAAAATACAAGAGCTGAGTCTCACAAAAAATGTGCAAAATGCAGAATATTAGTAATTGAAAAAGCTCACACAAAACATCATTTTCAACAAAGATATAATGGTTTATAAGCTGAGAAGAGAGAGATAGTTTGAAACACAACTTCATTAGTAGTCAAAGAAAAGCAAACTAAAAGCAGCCATTGTCTGTCTTTTATTTTAACAAAGATTAAAGAGTAACAACCAGCACGGACAAAGATGTGGTATAATGGGCACACTAAGCCATTGGAAGAGGCAAAGGAGGATAAAACTCTCCAGTCAGTAACTCGGAAATCAGAAGCTGTGCATACCCACCAAGCCCTCCTGCAAGGGCCTATACAGAGGGTCACTGTTTAGATCAGCAAACAGCAGCAATAAGACAACCTAGAGAAACGTAAAGTTCTAATATGCAAGAGATGGGAGAAATAAATAAAACACTATATGCACAAATCACTCAAACATGTCAAAGCAGAAGTGTTTTCATTGGCAATAAGAAGAGTCCATAGAAACCTTCAGGGAAGAGGACATCTTTCACAGCAGTATTGGTTCCGTGAATAGATGCCTAGTTCTGGTTACTTGTATTTAAAATTTTTCTCCTCAAAAAGCACACATTACTTGTAATTTTTAAGGTGTAAACTTGGGGAAATCCAACACCGTGAAAGGATAAACAAAAACTAGCAAACCACCAAGACCTTGCTACCTCTCACATCTGTCTAACAGCAGCAGCAGCTGCTCCTGAAATTCTCACACAGGCCTGAGGGTCAATCCGTGTGTTAGTGGAAAGCAGCAGTCAGTCACCACAAGTCATCTGCTTCTCTTTACCTTGTCCTAAGGAGGCCTTCTTTAGGGCTCTCTCAGAGGAAAAGCCATCTAAAAACCAGCACTCACCCAGTAGACTTTGGCAAACAGCAAGAGACACATGGTCATAAGCAATTCCAAGGCACACTGCCATTCACTGGCTTGTGGCTCTTCAGACATGGCACATCATTCTGGTCCCCGTTTTTAAACAGGGGGAAGTGATACTCTGACATATAGAAATTGACCCAATCTCATGGTTCATGCTTGCAGTACATCAAGAATTTCAAACCAAAATTTGTTTTTTGTGGGGTTTGTTTTGGTTCTAACAGTCTTCCTACATAGCCTGGATTAGCATGGAAAAATGATCCTCCTGCCTCAGTGTCACTGCCATTGCCTTCCCTGTCTCCACCTCCACTTTCCTTTTTAACTTTGTTATCTGTGGTACCGGGCATGGGACCCAGGTCTTATATGCCAGGCGAGCATGACGCCACTAAGCTACATAACCCTCATGGGAATCCAAGGGCTTTTTCCCTTCTACCACTTGCCTCTGACACAGGAAAGCCAAACGCTCAAGTCAAGATTAGCAAGTGAGCCTAGAAAAGGCAGCTATCTTTCTTAACTTACTACCTCTATCAAAGAGCAGGCTAAGTAGGCTTTCCCTCCTGGCTGATTTCATATAATTACTACACATCTGAATACAATTTGTATTGTTGCATTTAAAAATTCAGAAAGATATTTGAATTTCAGTTAACGCTTTAACTGATTAAACAGCAGCTATACTTAAGTATCTGTTCTAAGAGTATATTATAATAGCCACATTTTTAAAAAAGCAAAACTAGCCTTAATTTTCTGAAACCTCAGAAGGTACTTAACAGCATCAGTATGAACTGAATAGCCTTTATCCAAAATGCTTGGGACCAAAAATAATTTGAATTTCGGATTTGGGAAATATGCATATATATAATTATAATGAGATATCTTGGGATGGGACCCAAGTCTAAACATGAAATCATCTGCTTCATATGCAACCTATACACATAGCCTGAAGGTAATTTTATGCAACACGTAAGGGGATCTCAGTTCCCGCTGCAACCTGTCACATGAGGTCCAGTGTGGTAGCCTCCACCTGCAGAGTCATGATGCCTAGTTTCACACTTCAGAGCTGGGATGCTCAACCTATAGTTAAGCCTGAACCCGTTTTTCTGCAAGAATTCGGAAGAAAATATGAAATGTCTTGTGCACAGCCTCTTACTTGCTCTCTATGTTTAAAAAAGCTTGCATTAATACAGACTGTGTACAGTTTTGGGTTTGGGGGGTTTATAGCATATTCTTTTCATATATCAGTGTTTGTTTAAATAGTAAATCAAACTTAGCAGTTCTATAATCACTGTTACTAGACAGTTGGAGAAACTGAAACTGAAATGCTTCTCCACAATAAGCTGCGTGCCCAAGCTCTACAAAGTTGGCAGGTGGAAATCTGCTTCCTCAAAGAAGGCCCATGCCTAAACTCAGACTGGGGGTGGGAGTGAGGGGACATTTACTGATGGTCCTAAAGTCCTAAAGTCCTCAGCCCTGAAGCCAGTTCCTCATTTACAGACTAGAATTGATATTCCATGTTTCAAAAGATTTTCCTACAGCAAAGCAGCTGCTAAGAAGTGGAATGAAGATTTAAACGTAGGTCCAGAGGCTAGGAAGCCCAGGCCCTCATCAGAAGCAATTTGGGATGTGACAGACAACCAAGCTCTGGAAACACACAGCTACTCAGGTAGGGCACAATTCTGGGCCCCTGGTTTTTCTGGGCACAGGACTCTGAGCACAAGATACCACTGCCTCAAAAAATGGGGTGCCCAGTGCAGCAGAAGCCCTGGCTTCCTTTCCCCACACAGTCAGGATGGCAACAGCTCACAACTTCAATCAGTGACTCTTGCAGGCTGAGGAAAACACTGTGTGCAAGCCGAATGTTGGGACATAGTAAGAGCTCAATGAAAACTAGTTATTGTAATGACTCTGGGACAAAGCTCCCTGTCTTCCAGCAGTGACTTGATACACTCACTCTCAACAGGTCCCTGAGTGGCAGCTTTAATGGGAACCAAGGTGTTCAAAATTTCCTTTCTCAATGTCGAGAAGTTCTGAGAGGCGGCAGGAAATGGATTCCCACTGCTTTTCCCCAAATCAATTTTACTAGCTCACAGGAAAAAAGGCTGCTCCTGCTAAGGAGCAGTCCGTTTTAAACACCCAAGGACCTGTCTGCCACTGTGGTCTGCCAAGGTGGAAGATGTATGCAGCGATAAAGGAGTCACGGCAGAACTTCTAATCCATCAGTGTCAGCAATCCCTGACAGAGCGCTTACTCACACTTGCTCATTGTTAGTCAACTGGCCACTCTTCCAGCAGAAAATCTGTGCTTTTCCACAGACCTATGGATGGAGGTCATTTTTCACTCCATTCCTGCCTACAAGGCCTCGTCTCCTGGTACTGGTGCTTGCACTGAGGGCCAACAATGCCAGCGTGTGAAAAGCTGACTTATGAATATAAAGCAGGGCTGGTGCCAGGGGACTGCACTTAGCCACTAGAGAGCAGTGGAGCACCTCTCCAGGCTCAGACAGACTAAGCTACAGACTTGAAAAGGTTTAATTGTATGCATGCATTTCATTACAAGCCTTGGCCAAAAGCTTTGGAAGCAGGCGGCAGGGCGAGCAATCAGACAATCTTGCATGGCTTGCTGAAATCCAGATTTGTCCTTTGTCAGCATAAACAGTTTAATTTGATGTTTTCACTCCTGAGTAAGCACTGAGTATTACATCTAAACCCTCGTGAGGGGAAGAATGCCTCCTTTTTATCAACAAATGTACTTCAATGTCAGGGTTACTTTTAATTCCCAATAAATTATTGGAAATATACTCCCAGTTAATACGCTGGAAATATATCCATTCCCAATCATCAAACATTTCTCACTCAAAAACTTGTATCTCAAACAATGCAGCTCCTTCTCTACATGTAATTGTAAGTAAGGATTTAAAACACCATTTGAAGGGAATGGGATGTTCTTAAGAACTGCGACTGTAAGGTCTCAGAGACCTGACAGGTCATAGATACTCCTAGGAAAAGCCTGAAAACTGGGGGCATCTAAGATTAAAATGTAAAATGTTTTCTTAGTAATGTCTTTTAGTGACATGTCACAACGTATGGAGAGAAATGTTCTTCTAAAACAGAGGTGCCGCCCAACCCCATGCTTATTTATGGGCTAAGATGGAGGGTGACAATTGCCTACAGATGTTCCTGTCCTCCTGGTCACCCACAGATCTCAAGCTGAGGACACCACCAGTCTGCAGCAGGGAGGGTGGAGCACCTGGGGAATAGGTACCCTTTATTCTGGACTCCATTTCAGAACTATTTCCCATACTGCAGGTCAGTCTGCTTTGCAAGTCTTTCACAAGCTGTCATGTCCCTCAGAATACTCAAGAACAAAGAGAGCAACGGTTTTAGTAATTTATAACCATCCCTGGTTTTAATAATAAAGTATTGTGCAAACTAGAAACCCTACTTATTAAAAAAAAAATAGACAGTTGCGTATCTTTCATTTAACACATCGGAATCTTTTTTCGAATACGGAAACAATGTACATTCAGAGACGTGAAGAAACCTACTCAAAGCTGCATAGCTAGGACGGCAGAATGGGAAGCTGACCCTGGCTCTGGAGGTAGCACCATCCTCAGCCTGTGAACCACCAGAAACATATAAAGTGACTTTCCACTTAACCAGACCTCAAATCAGAGAGTAAAAGACCAGCAAGTGCTAGGTTTTCAGTACAAAGGCACTTTGCTTTTAGCTGGTCCAAATCGGAGACAAGAGCAGGGAAAGAGGAATTAGTTAACCCCGGACTCTCTGAAGTGGGATTTAAAGCAAAGAACGTAAAACTGAACACTTTATTTAACCGATCTAAAAGTACTCCTGGCAAGGGCTTTTATTTGGTTGTGGACACACCGAGTACTGAACTCAAACTCGAAAAGATTTCATGGGAAAAATGTCAAAGCTGAAAAAAAAAAAATGAAGATAACATTAATTCAGTACTTTCAGTATTTTACCAAAGCCTTTATCTACCCCACAGAACCAAGAACAAAAAGTCCACTCTGGGCTGAATAGGTTAAGAACCAGCAATGGCTATATTACATCCCATTCCAGGTAACATCATGAATTTTACAAGGAAAAGTTTTCTCATCTCTAACCTAAGGGCACCATCTATTGGCTTAGTACCACCTTCGCAGCAAACACGAGGCCAGACACAGAATTTAATTTCCAGGGACTTTCAGCTCCCAGCTGTTTTCTTTTTGGCACTTCATAGCTACAGAAATCTTAGATTCAAAATCTATGTGTTGCACATTTTAAATCTTCTAAAATAGACCTTACTTGTACTAATCAAAGCTGGGAAAGGTGCCAGAGAAATCTTAGCACGCAAAACTGCATAAAAAATGTGTTGGCACTAAAATGACTACAACTACACAAACATCCACTATGTGCTTCCCAGCAGGGGTTTTCACTCAGAGTACCACTGCATCCTTGAGACCTTCTCTAGGGGACAGAATCTTTCTCCTGTTTTTCTTTGGAGACAGTCTCATACAGCTCAGTCTGGCCTAGATTTTGAAATGTATGTAGCCCTACTAGAATCCTCCAACCTCAGCTTTCACAGTGCTGGGATTAAAAGCAAATATCCCTACATTCAGCTTCTAGCCACCATTTTACAGCAGAAATCAAGACAGCCAGGGAATTCTGGACTTAAGATTTAAAGATACATGGATGCTACAGATGAGCTCTTTTCACAGTACCTAAAAAAATGCCACTGAAAGCAACACATGCAGATAAAAGTGTACAGTGCTTCCCACAGTGTGTTCACACAGACATAACATGTCAGCACGCTAGGATTAGTAGGTGTGGCTTTGACCTTCCCAAAATTAAAAGGCAAGTTCCATTCACAGATCTGTCAAAATAAAGACACCATACCACAACCATCAAGACCACATCGGCTTCATTTTTTAACTAACAGATCTCAGGTTCTAAGAGTTTAGGTCCAAACAGAGCTGGGCCGGAAGCCAGGGTTTCCATGGCTTCTTTCAGGGTACTAAGTTACATCCCCAGGCTTCCCAAGAGCACCCTCAGGGTCACTGGCTGTCTGCACAAAGCTTCCAAGAATGAAGTTTCCTGGACTGGCACCGATCCTTCCTAGCTGCCTCTGACTCACAGGACTCAGGACATAGACAAAATCTATAGCGATATGTGTCTCTAAAACTCCCAATGACACAAAAAGTGATGAAGGCCACAGGACTGTCTTCTGAGAAGGCATCCATGAAAGCCAAAGAACTAAATACAGCTGCAGCTAAATCCATACCTGACTTAGGAACTGAAAATGAGTATCAAAGAAACATTTTACTATCTGAAGCATCCTAATTTGATCCAATCCTGGATAACTTTCAAAATCAAGTCATTTGGAGACACCATGTCTGCACAGCAAGCATGGTAGCACTCATTTGTCATTCCAGCACTGGGGAGGCAGAGGTAGGAAATCAGAAGTCTGAGGCCAGCCTGAGGTACACGGCAAGCCTGAAAAAAAAAAAAAAAAAAAGTAAAAGACATATCTACACAAAAGATGTGCTTCATTGTAAAATACAGAAAAGGTGATTCTCAACTTCTCTTCACATGGTTGTTTGAGTAAGAATAAGCCCCACAGACTCATGAACTTGGGTGTGCAGTCATCAGGGAGTGGAATTATTTGAGAAAGATTAGAAGGATTAGTAGGTGTTGCCTTGTTGGAGGAAGTGTGTTACTAGGTGTGAGCTTCGAAGTTTCAAAAACCCATGCCAGGCCCAGGTTCTCTTTCTCCTCTCTGCTTGCAAATCAGGCTGGATACTCTCACATACTTCTCCAGCACCATGTCTGCATGCTGCCATGTTCCCAGCCATGATAAAAGATGGACGAAGCCTCTGAAACTATAAGCAAGCCCCCAGTTACTTTTTTTTTAAATAAGAGTTGCCTTGATCATGCTATCTCTTCACAGCAGTAAAACAGTGACTAAGACACTATCCATGCTCCAGTTTAATTTTTAAGACTAATGTGTCTGTAAGACAAGATACTAGTTTGTTTCTGCCTCTCTGTCCCCATTTTCTAACTGCTCAGGGCCCCTGTAACTGGAACTTGGTAGGTATATTCCAGTAATTAGGAAACTGTATACCCAGTTTATCTATATAGACTTTACCTCAATGGCCCTCAGAGTGACCCCATATCTTCCCTAATGATGCATACCAATGTTTATTCCTTAAGTTAGTATTCCTAAATTGTCCAAGGGCCTCATTTCCAAGAATGTCATGCTTGAAATGTATTCACATTAATTCTCTATGTGGATAAGCAGGCAAAATACAAATTTTATATACCATGCCAATGCTGCTACAAGGAACACTGCCAACCTAACAAAAAGACGGTCCCCAAGCTTCTCCTGACATGACTTCAGTCTGCCTAATAAAGGAAAGCTGGCAAGGTCACAGAGTAAGTTAATTAATCTGAGAATTAAGTGCCTGCATTTTGTCCATCTTTTTAAAAAAAAAAAAAAAAAAAAAAAGACTAAAATCTTATCTCTTAATTAAAAAAAAAAAAGTCAGAGACTCTTGTCCAGCTTCCATGAATCACATCAGCAGTATCTTCCAAATTAATTTCCTAAAAGGGACATCAGTAAATAAAAACTTTAGCACTCCCTTTTCTAGCTTGTACACTTCCTTTCTAGGTGGAAAACCTTTGGGAGCCTCACTCTCTGCATTTATAGTCAAGAGCAGTGAAGCACCACAGCTGTGCTGCTTCAGGGAGCTGAGTGTTGCTGTCATTGTGGTCAACATGCTTTGGGACAGGGCCAGACCACAGGGTGGTCACTATACTCTCCTCCCCAGGCTTTAGATAGGGCACATCCAGACCAGCTGGGCAGATCACCTGTGCCTGCTGGCCAAACGAAGAAGACAGGATGGATGGCATCTATTCAATGTATAAAAGTAGCCTTCAGGCAACCTGGCTGGTTGCCCACACTATCCTGGGACAGGCAAACTTCTGGTACCCCTAAAAAGGAGTTGTGGCTATCAGTGCCTACTATCAAATCCACAAAACTAAAAAAAAAAAGAAAAAAACCAAAAACAAAAACAAAATCCTACCTTATTGCAAAGTTTGGCTTTTATTTCTCATAATAGTTTAAATAAAACAGAGAATTTGGATGAAGTATTCATTTTCTCACTCAAGTTATGCTAGTAGAAAGCAGGAATTTCCTCAGGATGCTCATAGCCCAGGAGAGCATTATACTGAGGACGGCCCTCCGCTTGCTCCATCATTTGAAGTTTGGGCTGTTGCTCATCCAAATAAGAAACATGAATTAAAACAAAACTCATCAAGTCTTGGCAATTCTAGAGCTCACCCTCAAGATCTAGCTCCTCCTACCCTCTCAAAAGGATGAGAAGGGGAGAAAAGGGAACTGGCAGAAGGAAGACACAGAAGCAAACCTTTCCATAAATAGACACCAGGTAAGGAAGGAGACACCCACCTAGTACCTGTCACTGGTTAGGCAAGGCAGAAAGCCCAAGAGAACAGAGGCAAAGCCCAAGGCACTATGAAACTGCATGTACAGGCTTTTGCAAAGCTTTTCTTTTCACAATAGACATGGACTGGAAACAAACAAACAAACAAACAAACAAAAAAGCATGTTCTTTTAAGGTCAAAGAATTATTGAAAATTTGAAAAAAAATTGACTCTATACATAAATACTGGATTGTTGTTACATACAGGGTGGAAAACCTACAAATGGAGCAATCAAAAACACAAAGAGCAAATAAACGCCTTTTGGGAATTTGGACAAACCCTTTTACTCCTCTGAAGCAAGGTTTAATAACTTAATGAGACGACATCTGTGAGATGGTGATATCACAGCAGCAGTACTATACTGGGACTTGCCTGAGAGGGAAGTCAAAGGTTCAAATCCCAGCTTTGCCACTTACCAGCTTAATGATACTAGTTAAACTGCTAGATCTTTCTAAACTTCCAGTTTCTCATCAATAAAATAGTAATAACATAATAATTTGCAGGGAATTTATGTAGCGACAGAGACACTACATAAATATGCTTCATTTTTAGTAAATTTAAAATACCAGAGTCAACATTAACCAAAAAAGAACCAGTCACATGAACATTGCTTTACACTATTTTTTTACAACTAAACTAGAGCCATATACACAGAACAGAATCAATGCTAACTCTATAACTGCAAACCTCTAGTCCAAAATGAACTAGCTGAGGTTACTAAGCTCCACACATTCTTTGGTGCCAACAAGTTACAGAAGAATCATGCAAAGATTCTGGCAGGCTCTTAAGACAAGATTCCATTCAGAGATCACAGAACTTTTGCAAAGACAAAAGGGACAAGGCCAGGAAGTGATGGTGAGAATCTGCTCAGGTGAGAACAAGGGGTTGATGTCAGAGGTCCAGAATATACATTTTGTATATTGTAATACAGAAAAAGAGCTGGCAATGAAACTAAAAGGGAATTGCCCAGGTGGAAGAGTTACTGCCCCATAGCAGCCAACAGAAGGCAGGCAGTGGCACAGAAGAAGACAGCACAGAGCCAACACCAGAAATGCATTTGTCATTTGGCAATGTCATTTGGCAAGCTACTGAGTGCTTTCCACTTTGACAGGGTCATCCCTCTGGACACTGGGCCAATTATGGCTTCCACATACCTGGTCAGAATACCATCTACCTCCCTCTTCAAGCCTCTTTTATGTCAATGCTCCTTCTGGATGTCAGACTGATGTCTCACAGCAAATCTAATCCTATTAGAAGAGGATTACCTGAGGCTGGGAAACCCCAAAACAAAAACAAAACATCTTGGCTTGCAACATCTGGACTCCATCTAGCCTTCCCTCTGGCCCTCTGCTGAACCCCTATATAGAACCCACCCCCAACCCTTAGCACTGCTCCTGCCCCACCTCTAGTGAAGCCAGAGCTCAATCACCACAGGCCTAGGGGTCTTCCCTCTGTGCAGAGTGAGGCAGCAAACGTCTTCCTTTTTTCCCCTTCTCAAACTGGCAACAAAGATTCAGTGTTGGGAAGGCAGCTCCAGAAAGGTATCTTTGTGTTCTCTAAGTAGAAGAACATACTAATGAAGGCAATGTGGCAGTGGCTCCTAAAAGGTAAAACACCCTGTACTGCTTGCCATCTGCCACTTCCGGGGACTGCCTGCCCAGCAGCTGTACTTCCTCCTTGCGTCTGGGGAAGTCCACCTCACATGGACAAGCTGAGCTGCACCTTTCCCATGCTGCTCTCTGGCAGCGAAGGACTGCAGCGTCAGCTCAGAGACTATCAACCCCCGCTGAAACAGGCAACGTGTTCACCTGCCACAGCCCATCTCTGAAAAGGGACTTTTTTTTTTTTTTCACTGCTCTTGGCCCTAAATCCAGTTTTTGCCCTCCCAGGTATGCTAGAAGCCACTTACTATCAAAAAACAAAAACAAAAAAACCCACAACATCTCTTTTTCTTAAATCATGCAATGATTCTACTGCTTATAAAAGAATTCTGACAGAAACATGAACACACCCTAATTTAGAAACTTTACACCAAGAATGTATCTAAATCAAGTCTGTATTTATACAAACCAATCAATATACTGGTAAAACTCTGAAAATCAAACCGTTTGTCGCTGAAATGACCAGTAAGTCACAGCACAGCTATGTAAAGCAATCAATAACAGCTACAGAAATAATAATTCTCCATATCACTTAGACCCACAGAGACAAAATCCTTAAATTTACAGAGGGCTGAGGATGTGGCTCAGTGACAAAGCACTTCCCTCATGCACAAGGTCTTGCTTTGATCTCTAACACCACAAAAATTAAAAAATCAGACAAGTCAATGGAAGAGGATTGTCTGAAACAGCATGGCTTCATCTACGCATTTTTTTTTAAAAGAACATCTACACAAGCAGATAGATAAGTGGTAGAGAAGAATATGAAGATGTGCCATGAAGTATTATTTAGGTAAGAAAACAACAACCACCCCCAACAGCGGTAGGTCTTGAGGAGGGGTACGAAGTAGACTTACTCTCCCTAAATCCTTTGGCTCTCAAGTGCCTTGTCATGTGCATACTACTCTCATGAGACAGTGTCACTTGTTCAGAAAGAACTCCTCAAACACCACCTATTCCCTCCTACTGTTCATTACCGCTCTCTCCTTAGGCACTTACATCATGTGCTCTTTCAGAGTTGCTTATGCCATTCTGAGCCACAAGGCAACAGGCGAGGATCTGGCACTGTGCTAAGCACTATGTTCCCAGTGCCCAACAGTGCCCAACACTGCTGCTACATGAGTATTGGCAAATGAATGAAAGACTCCTTTTAGGACACTACTATTTAACTGAAACTTTCCCTGCTTTACACCAGTTTAGAGGGGACCCTTTGTCCCGTGGATCCCACCAGCCTTTGTACCCATTGTCTTTGCTGACATCTACTATATGCGTCCCTGTAAAGACTATGCCTATCTTGAGGACAAAGACCCTCTCACACACTCAGACAGTTGAGGAACTGGCTGGAAGTGGGTGCACGCCTTTAATCCCAGCACTTGAGAGGCTGAGGCTCTGTGAGTTTGAGACCATCCTGATCTACATATAGGAAGCTACAGAACAGCCAGGGCTACAAATAATAATCATAATAAATAAAATTCTAAGAAAAAAAAAAAAAGTTGAGGAACAAATGGGCAAATGAACTAACAACTTACTTGTGTATTAAAACAGATGTCAGTCTTACTTCAGTCCTTTAGGACAACAAAAGCAAGCAGTGTAGAGTAAGTGGGCTAAAGCAGAAATAGCTTACAAACTGGGCACAGCAGTAAACACCTTTAATCTCAGCATTCAGGCTGCAGAGGCAGCAGGTGGATCTCCGTGAGGTCACGGCCAACCTGTTCTACAAAACAAGTTCCAGGTCAGCCAGGGCTACAGAACAAGGACTTATCTCAAAGCTTGTGTGAGTGTGTACATGAGTGAGAGAGAAAGAAAGAGAAGACATTTTCTACAAACTCAGCTATGGACATATTGTCCCGCATTCCACTAGGTTCACAGCAGCACAAGAATGTGGCAAGCCAGGACAAAATACAAGTAAAATGGGCACTTGACTGCTTATTTCAAACAACTGTTTCTAAAGTCAGCATGTCACAGGTCACTACAGTTCAAAAGCAAGAGAAAGCTATTCATTCCCCATTTCAGGGGTGTCGATGTTGTATGTCCTGCAGGGCAGTGGTAGCGCACGCCTTTAATCCCAGCGCCTGGGAGGCAGAGGCAGGGGGATCTCTTGAGTTCAGGAACAGCTTGATCTATTGGGAGAGTTGCAGGACAGCCAGAACTACACAGAAATGCTGTCTCAAAAAAAAAAAAAAAAAAAAAAAAAAGATTATTTTTAAATGTCCTAAAACTGGTAGCTTTATGAAGCTGTGGGAAAAGAAAGAGCATCTTGAAGGACAGGGTAAGGGTTTATGACAATAAAACCTGACCAGGGCAACAGCCAACACAGGGGTGTACTGACATACGACTTCCCTGTGCACTCTTATTTTTCTCAAGTTTGAAATCGTTAAAAAACAAACAAACAAACAAACAAACAAACAAAAACCTGGCATAGTGGCACAGGCCTTTACTCGTAGCACAGAAAGGTAGACAGCAAACAGCAAAAGAAACACCAACCATACACAAATGGACTTAAAAATTTTGATTCAGAAATTTAAAATAAACTTTCATTTGAAAATGGCAATTTGTCTAAGGACTATTCTATCACTTTCAAAAATGTTCAAAAACAAACAAATAAACAAACAAACAACCCACCATTCTTATGTAGTAGTTGGAGCCAAACCTCAAACGCAAAAGCCTGACCCAAGAAGCTTACTACTGTTGGTAAGGCAGGCACTGACACAGATTTTCCCTGTGTTACCATGCCAACCACAACACCCTGGTGCACAACACAGTACTACCTATACCAATACCCTTCCTCTGAGCATTTCCTCTTCCTAATATTGCTACTAGTTTTATACTTGTTTACTGTCTGTAGGTGTCCAATCAACAATCCTTACAGCCAAGAGTCTTTATCTAAAGTTTTTCACTACATTCTTTATTCAGTTACATAAAGAAACTTTTTCTAAAGTGGGAGGGATATGGTGGCACACATCTTTAATCCCAGCACTTGGGAGGCAGGAGCAGGTGAATCTGAGTTTCAGGCCAGCCTGGTCTACAAAGTAAATTCCAGGATAGCCAGGGCTACAATTAAAAAACAAACAAACAAAAACACACAACCAATTAAAAAACAAACAAACAAAAAACCAACACTTTCTACATTACCTCCCACGTTAAGAACCCATTGCAGGCACTGGATAAACAGTAGCTGACTAAATAACACCACTGGCCTGCATCGATGCTTCCCTTAACAATAATGGTAACAGCTTTTCAAAAGACCAATTTATTTTGAGTCTGAAAGAAGAAAAACATAACACTCACCCATGGTGACATAAGGCAACTTATCAGTTGATCCATGAGGATAGATGCTGTAGAGATGAGGTCCAGTAACATCTACTCCCCCTAAAACTAGGGCTGCACCAATGTAACCTTGATACCTGGTGACCAGAAGAGACACAAGGACAGAATGAGTCCTGACTGCACCACTGTAGTTTATGCAAAAAGCTGCAGAAGTCAGACCAGAGTTTTCCTTACATGTTTCACTAAGGAGTTAGTGCTTGAAGAGGAACCAGGAGGGAAGGGAACTAAAATCAGTTAACATCTACAATTAGCCGCTGTAAACTAAGTGTAGTATACACGACTCACTTCAGCTCAGCCACACAGCCACCTTTTAAACACCCACAAAACAAAAAACTTAGAGACATAGAGGACTTGCTCAGGGTCCCTGCGACTGGCTTATTCCGGAGACTATCAGCACTGGCTGAGAAGCTACTGGTCAAGTTAGTTAACTGTGAGGAGCAGCTAGTCTCATCATCATACACTGGTACCTGTCACAACACCCTTCCCTCTGAATAAACCCGCCACACAATGATCACAGATGCTAAGGAAAACTGGAAACTGTTTCATCCTTCAGGGACATGAGATGCTCCGTCACGGTCTATGAAGCAGCTGCTGACCCAAAGAAGAGAGCTATAGTTTAGGAACATAAACAAGAAAATGGTTCCACCCGCCTTCCCTCCATGTCACTATGCACACCAGGTTTTGGACATTTGCTAAGGCTTTACCTAGTTGGTGATCATTTCAAAAGATCTTTTTCCCTGTATTAGCTCAGTTTTTTACCAAGACAATTGATTGCTGTGCTTGATGAACTCTGGACCATTAGCTCTTTGACAAGAAATACGAAAACAACACCTGTTAAACTTGCTGTAGAGCAGAACACTAAAACACAAATAAAGGAACATGTAAGCAAAGCCTTTATTCAGACTAGAAAGCTATATGACATCCAGAAACACAACAGCGAAGTCCTAGCTTCTGGTCCGTGATCGCCAAACTACTGACAATCTTCTATTTTAAAGTGAAAAATTCAAGGATAGGAAAGAATTTTAGGAGCAGCATGAAGAGAAGCCAGAGATGGCTCAGCAGATAAAGTTGCTTGTTGCCAAGCCTGATGATTTGGGTTCAATCCCCCAAACCCACATGGTGGAAAGGGAAAACCAACTCCTACAAGTTGTCCTCTGATCTCCTCCACATGTGTACCACACATACACAGATGCCCACACACACACAAGCGTGCACAAGCACAAGAGTGCACACACATAAGTGCGTGCGCACACACACACACAAAATGCAATTTAAAGTATTTTGAAATTTTTTAAAGGTTTCTGGAGAGATGGTGCAATGCTAAGAATATGTACTGCGGGCTGGAGAGATGGCTCAGAGGTTAAAAGCACTGACTGCTCTTCCAGAGGTCATGAGTTCAATTCCCAGCAACCACATGATAGCTCCCAACCATCTATAATGAGATCTGGTGCCACTTTTCTGCAGTGCAGGTGTACATGCAGGCAGAACACTGTATACATAATAAATAAATTAAAAAAAAAAAAAGAATATGTACTGCTCTTGCAGAGAACCCAAGTTTAGTTCCCAATACCCACATCAAGAGGTTCATCACTGCCTGTAACTATGGCTCCAGACAGACCTCCAAGGATGCTTGTACCTGAATATACATACCTCACCCCTGACACAAAGACACACAATTAAACACAAATTTTTAAAAAGTATTTTATTTGTTTGTTTACTTATTTTACAAGAGGTAGCAGCCTGAAGAGGGAACAGGGATCCATCTGGCCCAAGGCTTGTGAGCTGGGTGAAAGCCTGGAGCCTGAGACGCTGCACAGACAAGCCAGGAAGGCTAGATGCCCTGCCTCCACCAGTGGAGAGCCTGCTCCACTGCCTGCTGAGGACAGCATCTGAAAAAACTCAGTTCCCTTCCAGGCCACAATGCCTGCTGCATGCTCTCAAATACTCTATGATGTAAGCCAGGTGTGATGGTGCATGTCTGTAATCCCAGCACTCAGGGAGGCAAAGGCAAGTGGATCTCTGTGAGTTCAAGGCCAACTTGGTCTACAAAGCAAGTTCCAGGACAGCCAATTTTACAGAGAAACTATGTCTTGAAAAACCAACCAACCAACCAACCAAACAAACAAACAAAAAACCTCATAAAATGCTTAAACAAATGACTGATATCCTTAAGATCTGAATCAGAGGACTAGGGTAAAGTTCAGTGGTAGAGTGCTTGCCCAGCATAAGCAAGGCCTGGGGTGGAGCTCCAGCACTGAAACAACAACACACAAAAACAACCCCTGACCCAGAAATCCTATTTCCAGGACGCCGGCCCAAGAGCACATTCAGAGAAATGTACAGAAATGTGGTTATCACAGCACAGACAGTGATGTCAAAGAAAGCTGGACAAATGGCTGAAGAAACTGCCAAGTACAACAGAAGATGACACAATCATTAAAATCTATAGCCTTTCTTGGGCACTACAGATTATGGTACAATCTTTTGGTTCCGTCAATGTGTATCAAAGGTTAAATCTGCCTTTATGAATCACAAAATTTTTTTGAAGCCAAGAAATTTATTCTAGAATACAGCCTGAGGAATTAGTTATGTAATCACCCAAATATTCATTAAAATATCTTCAAATGAGCAATATCATTAATGTTCAAAACTGATTAATGTAACATGACTAACAACACTAAAATAATATGATTAGATATTAATATAATTATCTACATTGCTAATATATATTGGTAGTTGGTACTTAAAACTTTTGTGGGTCAGACCTCTTTGAAAATTTGCTAAAATTCAGCCTTCACCTCTAACAGGGGTACACACAAGCATTTTCCTAGTTCATGTGGTACTAGGTTTGTAGAGCTCTTCCCTAGCTCAAGAGAACTCCTGAGTTTGAGCACTACCAACCAATATAGCGTTGTACGGAGAGCAGGCTACAAAGCAGGAAAGTCCTAGCATGCCATTCCTGTTAACGCATAACATGAAGCTGGAAAGCATGAAAGGTCCAAAACAACTAAAATAAAAATGTTGGGTCCCACTGTAGGCACCATCGTCAGTGTTGTCACTCACTTAGAGTGTTCCGTTCACTTACCTTCTGTGTCTGTGTGGATGCACGAGCACCACACTGCACGCGCGGAGACCAGGAGGCAACTTACACACGTTTGCTCCCTCCTCCACCATGTGGGTTCTGGGACTATCCAATTCAAACTTTCGGGCCTGGCAACAGGTGCCTTTACCTGCTAAGCCAGTAGTCAGCCCTTTTCCTTTATTTCTTTCTTCCCATGAGTCAAGGAGACAAAAAACTATCACTGGCATTGGAAGGGGGGAAAAAAAAACCTATCCTTAAGAAGTATAAGATGGGGCTGGAGAAACGTCTTAAGCTAGGAGTGTTTGATGCTCACAGAGGACCCGAACTCAGGTCTCAGTATCAGCTCCAGGATCCAACGCCCTCCTCTAGCCACTGTGGGCACCTGCATATGTGCCTCTGTGGAAGTGTGTGCGTGCGCGTGCACACAGAAATAAAAATAAATCTTAAAAAAAGGTAGCATGACCCAACACTGTCCCAAAGCACTACAGTCAAAAGCAAAGCTTTTTCCCTTTAAACCACTCACATACCTCAATCAAAATGTCGCCAGATATATAAGACAATACTACCTCAGTTTAAATTTTAAAATTTACATTTCTTCTCAAAACATTAGATAAAATGTAACTCTGGCCAGGCATGATAGTTCAAATCCTTTAATGCCAGCACTTAGAAGGCAGAGGCACTAGATCTCAGTAAGATCAAAGCCAACCTGATCTACACAGCAGGTTTCAGGTCAACCAGAGCTACTGTGAGACCCTGTTTCACAAAAAAAAGGTAAACAAACAACCTTTACAAACTATACTAAATAAAAATGAAGCACTGGAGAGAAAAAGAGAGAGAAACTATATAATTCTTAAACTGCATTAGAGAGATTAAGTATTTGCTAAATTGTTTTGAGAAATGCCTTAAATAACAAGTGTAAAAGTTGTTTTGTATGTAATAGGCCATTTGATCCACCAGGGGGAGCTTTACATTTAAAACTAGTATATCTTTTTTTTTTTTTTTTTTAAATCAGTGTCAAAAATGATCAGTTGGTCTCATGCTGTAACTGGATTATTTATTTGGTAGCAATAATCCCCCTGCATTAGCATGGTGGTTTCATATACCAAGAGCTGAGCAGCAGTGGAGAGATTATGGCTCTGGCTTAGGCTTGCTCATCTATAAACTAGGAACTACATCACTACCCTTCCTGCATTGATACCACTGAGAATGCAGAGCTATCCTAGGGGGACCTCAAATTCTCAGGAAAGCCAGAGGATAAGAGCAACAAACCAGAGCCAAGTAAGGGCTATGACAAATATCCTACGTCAAAGGTGACACTGACCACCAAATCCCTGGAAGTTACTGCCACATTTTCCTACCTTCATTTTAATTTAAAAAAGACTATTTGTATTTTTAACTTAAATATTCCAATTTATAATTATTGGCCACTATTTTGTTTTAAATGCCATGTGACCTACATAAACCTCTTTAGTCCATGATCTCATGACATTCACAAGGGCAGGTACCTGATGTTCACTCAGGAACAGAATGAATGTGTAAAAGGGAAGGCAGATCCCAGAAAGAAATGTAAGCACTATTTTCACTGTAATTCTCTTGTGAAAGCTGATCTTGCGGGTCAAAACAACTGGGAAGAGAGAAGTTCAAACCAAAGAACTGCCTCTATTAGATGGCCTAATGCCACTTTTCTAGATTATTAATTATATAGGAGGGCCCAGCCCACTACTGGAAGAACTATTCCTAGGTACCAGGTTCTGAGCCATTTGGAAAAAAAAAAAAATCTAGCTGTGTAGTGATGGCACACGCCTTTAATCCCAGCACCAAGGAGGCAGGGGCAAGTGAATCTCTGAGTCTGGGGCCAGTTTAGTCTATAGAGCAAGTTCCAGGAAGCTACATAGAGAAATCCCATCTGGAAAAACAAAAACAAAACAAACAGAAAGAAAAACTCTAGCTAAGAAAGCCAGAGGGAACAAGCCAGTAAGCAGTGTTCTTCTATTGTTTCTGTTTCAGGCTTCTGATCTGAGTTCTTGCCCCGGTTTCCCTCGAAGACAGACCGTAACCTGCAAGATGAAGTAAACCCTTCCCCAAGTTGCTTTCAGTAAGGGTATTTATTGCAGCAACAGAAAAGCAAACTAGAAAAATACTGCTTCCATTTATGTAGAATATATAAGAAAACATATTTAAGACTAAAACATCAAAACCTATACAAATATAAAGTAATAATAGGTGTATATTAATGGGGAGGAAAAAAAGTATTAATGTGGAGGAAAAAAGAAAACTCACATGAACTGTGTGTGGGAGCTAGTAGAGAATGAAGTTCAGATCAGAATTAATATACCTTGTGTAAACCTCAACCTCCTTATATACGTACGTACGTGTGTGTGTGTGTGTACCATTTAGACTTTTTTGAGACAAGGTTTCTATGTGTATTACTAGCTGTCCTGGAACTCAGCTCTGTAGACCAGGCTGGCCTTGAACTCAGACATCCACCTGCCCCTGCCTCACAAGCTCTGGGACTAAAGGGGTGCCCTATCACTGCCTGGTACCAAAATGTTTACTTACAAACAGGATACAAGGATAGCCCTTAACTCAGAGTTAAAAACATGCGGCAGTGCACAGAGCACTTCAGCAAGGGTCTGCGAGGCTGAGAGGAAGGTGGGTTAGAAATCAGTATGGCTTTACCCACTTTACCCACTCAATGAGACTACAAGTCGCATTTCACTGTGCTACTTTGCTGCTTAAAAAGAAGAAGAAGAAGAAGAAAAACAACAATTGTGTTTAAATGCTGGGGAAATGGGCAGAATTCACAAGACCACTCAAAATACTGTTTTACTGTAAGCAAAAATTGTCTTGTCCAGTAATATCTCTATTCTTCAAAAAATTACTCTACTGGCCACAATTCAAGGCAAATCATCACTGTGAGATACATCAGACCATGCAATCCACCTCATTACCAAATGCTTTAAAAACTAAAAGTGACTTTGTAATTGATTAAAAACCAGATACTACAGAAATCCACACTATGGAGCCTTACCTGAAAAGCATCTGCTTCAACATCCGATTAGCTGTCACAACTCTTGGAAGGCGGCCAGTTGTGAGAGAGTGGAGCTCCAAGTTGGAAGAAATAAGCTGGGTTGTCATGTCTGTGTCTGCAGCTGTCCCAGCACCACAGCAACTGAAAAATACCACAGAAACTTTGCTGGCATTCAATTACCAGAAGGCTCAAAGAGCCTCTTGGCTAATTCCACAAAGTTCAAGTATACGAGAGGTGCTCTGAGTAGTCTGCAAAGCAATTTCTCTGTCTAACCAATTTTAAACATAAAATTGAGGACACATACCTAATTATATAAAAATATATTCTCTATGGTTCAATGGATCATTTCAAATCATCCACTCCTCTGCCACAGAGTATATATTTTAGTCCTATTACAAGTGCATTCAGATTGTATAAAAGAACAAGGCAGTGTTATAGTCTTACAATTCAATATCTACACTAGACAGTCTTTATTTATTATTTCAAAACTGAGTAAAAGAAAAATGGGAAAAATTATAAAATACCATAAAATAACACAGGTACAACAGGTCATGGAAAGCTGGAAAACAGCACAATTAATTCCTTTTTGTCTTTAAATTTTGTGTGTGTGTGTATGTATGTGTATGACCCACTTGCGCCATGTAAGCATGTGGAGATCACAGAACATCTTTCAGAATCTGGTTCTGTCCTTCCACTATGTGGATTCTGAGAATCCAATTCAGGTCATCAGCTTGGTGGCAATCTTACCTGCTGAGCCACCTCACCAACCCTGAGAGCAATGAATTCTAATTTTAAAGGCAAGGTTTTTATGAGCTGAGTGTTGTAGGTTGGTGTAATGCTAATTAGACCCCCAAGATCTGGTTACTGCCCGCTAGATACACCCATCCTTGTTTGTGTAAATCTGCCTAAAACATTATACCTGATTAGCTCATTAAATGGCTTATACCTGGGCAGGGCAGAATGGGGCAGGCATGGCTAAAGTTCCTGGGCTTGGGGGGACAGAGAGGATGAAAGGACAGAAGGATGGGAAGAGAGGAGGAAGAAGGCCACCACGATTGGTTATAGTGTGGAGAAAAAAACACATGGGCTGAGAGAAAGGATTCCATAATGGCGTGAAAAGGCCTAGATGACAAATACAAGCAAGTACCATGGGTTTATGGATGGACGATAATCCAGCTGAGGAGGATTAAGGTGGATGACATTAGATGGGGGCTGGGAGATGGATGGTGAGGATACTGAGACAGTGTAAGTGAAATATCTGCCCAGCCTAATCTAAATAAGGCAATTATAAAATCTAGCAGGTGTTTGTGTCTTATTATTTGTGACAGTGGGTTAGATAATACCGCTGTGATAATCTTAGGGCTAATAATAAACAGTATATAGCCTAATGCCAATTTTTAATTTGATATAAGAGCTGAGTTTGGAAGAACAGAAACAGTCTGAAAGTATAAAAGGCTGTTTTGTTTTTTAAATCTTATTTATGTCTGCATGTGCATGTGTCTCTGTGAAAGTCTGCATATACCTGTGTGTGGGCGCTCTTAGAAATCCAAAAAAGGCTATTGGGTCCCTTGGAACTAGAATTACAGTGTTTGTGAACAGCCTGTTAAGAGTTTTGGAACTCATACTCTGGTCCTCATGATTGAGCAACAAGTGCTTTTAACTACTCTCTTAGCCCTGGGCAGAGTGTTTTAACCAGAAGCACTAGTATAAGCAAAGGAGAAACACCTATAGTTAAGAGAAATAGGAACAAGAACATGATCAGCTCTGTGTTTTACGAAGGTGTGGCATAAGAGGGAACATGAGTAAAGAAACCAGAGGCAGACATGCCAACTGAATAACTGCAACTGTCCGGCTGAAAAAGAAAATAAAATAAAGGTCACAGCAGTGGGGAAAATAGGAGGGGATGAATTCAAGAGGCACACAGGAGGCAGAACCTGCTACCAACTAAATCAGAGTGAAGCAGTGGGACTTGCCCATGAGGGACACAGGTGACATGTTATGTTTTGAGCTAGTTTTCTAACAGAGTCTCATTTATCCTAGAGCCTCAAATTCACTATGTAGCCCAGGATAACCCTAAGCTCCTGACCCTCCTGCTTCCACCTCCCCAATGCTGAAATCACAGGCTTCATCACCACCCATTTTCTACAGTGCTGATGAGAGAACCCAGGGCCCTGTGCTAAATAAGCACTCTATCAGCTGACTTACATTCCAGCTAGAAACACATCGAAGAGTTAGAAAACACAGTCTCAACAGCAAGCAGGTGGCAAGGGGAGTGGTGGTTAATGGTCAATTTTTAGTCCCAACTTACTAGAAAATTTCAGAGTAGTTAAAATTCACAATACTTACTAAATATTAGGAGATATGAAGTGAATTTTTGAACAGTTTTTGTCAGCAACGACCATCCCTTCAGTTGCTCTTGTGTCTGCTCCAAGAACTATGCCATCCTATTAAAAAAAAAAAAAAGTTTTCAACAATTTTATATACATAAGATACTAAGAAAAACAATGGTCATTTTCTGAGTCCCTAATTCCATATCCCCAGCCAAAATTCCTACGAAAACAATTGTCCTAAAACTTTTATTACATCCTTAATAAATGTTATTGGCTAATCCTGAAGTGATTGATACTTATTTCCATTTTCAAACAAATGGCTGGGGATGCAATAAATTCCTTACAAATCACAGAGGTAAACCGGGAAGAAATAAATGGAGGACCCAAAACTTTTCCATTAAAATAGCCATCTCTGGGCCAGCAAGGTTGTTCAGCAAAAAAAAACACCAGCCGTGCAATGCAGAAAAACTGACTTCCATCGCAAGAACCCCACATCGAAAGAACCCACATGAAGGTAAGAGTGGACTCCAAGTTGTTCCCTGACTGCTACACTTGGCCCATACAGCATATGCTCACACACACGCACACACACAGACAAAATTAAGGAAACAGCATCTCTGTCTACTAGTTTTTGAAATGTACCTCTCTTCACCCATAACAACAAACATCAGCCCTTATGATTTTTATATTTTAATTCAGAATTTATGTCCTTTTGATGGATGGAAGTCTAACTCTTCGAAGAAAGCTGAGAGTACAGTGGCACGTGCTTTCAATCCCTTAATCCCAGTCTTCGAGAAGCAGGTGAATCTCAGTGAGTTTAAAGAAGCCTGATCCAGGACAGTCAGGGCTACATAATGAGACCCTGTCTCAAAGGAGGGGGGAGGGGAGACTGAACTGCCCAAAACTGGGAGCAGCAGCAATGCATTAAACATCTAGACAACTACTGATCCCAAATTCTGTGTTTCCCCATTACATCACCCTGCTTCCTTAAGCAAAAGCAAACCGCCCTCATGTCAAAAACTTTACAGTGAGTATATAGAAACTATTAAACACGTGAAACCTCCTGACTAAAGCAGTTCCTAATTAAAAAAAAAAAATTTTCGCGATGTACTCTGACATTTGCACTGCCAGATCTAGCTGAAAGCTTGAGTCCGAGTGTCCCAGCGGCTTGTTAACAGGTCAGTTACTGCTACAGCTCGCCTGTCTCGGCTTACCTTATAGACCACCCCTGCAATGGTAGTGCCAGTTTTCCGAGCTTTCGGAAGCTTGAACCCCTTTTTTGCAAAATCAGCTTCCAAGACGGCATTCCTGAGGGGAAGCACAGAAATCCATTGTTAAAGGACGAGACCACAATTGCGCCGGGATGGCACGAAGAGTGCTAGAGAGGAAACTCAGTTTGCTTCCACCCCAGTCTACTCACAGGATTCTTCCAGCATCTGCACCCTCCGCGAGGAGTTACAGATCGGGGCCGGGACCCGCCTAAAGCCACAGGGAAAGACCAAGTCCTTACACACTGGCAGAGGGAGAGGGCCGCGTCGGCCTCAGAAGCGGCCCGTGCTGGGGCCGGATTCCCTGAGTCACACGGCCGTGGGCACCATCCCCACGCCTGCCTCACGTCCGGGGCCCAGGCCGTGACCCAGAGCCGACCCGGAGCACTGAGCTCCCACTCGCGCCCCGATCGCATCCCGGGGCATAAACACACCTGCGGCAATTATCAAAAGAAAATCCTCCGACCGGTGCCTGAAACACTGACACAGCCGCCATCTTCCCAAGAAAGTGTTTCCGGGCCGAGGGCGGAGCGAACACAAAGAACTTACCACTTCCGGCGCTGCGGCCGAACGGGATGAAAAGGCGGGGCAAACTTCGAACTGGCCCTGTGGGTCATAGAGTGCCCGCGTTCTCACTTCCTAGAGAGGCTCGGAGAGCTTTGAGTTCGATCGCCTCAAGTCCCGGGGAAGAGAAACTGACGACCCGCCCAAGGGATGGTGTTTGTTAAGTCAGATAAATAAAATTCCCCCAATTACCAAGTCTCCTGACGCTCAGGGATATGCAACCCAAAATCCTCAACGAGACACTGCTTTGGACTCACTACAATAACCGGAATCAGAGAGAAAATCGCAAGTGTTGGAGATAATGTAGAAAAACTATAACTCATATATGACAGGTGGGAATGTAAAATGGTCACCTGCTCCGGAAAAGGAATTGGAACGTGAACTAAAATTATCACTATCATACATACCCGGAAGAACTGGAAAGCTAAGTTCGCAAAAGCTACACAAATGTGCCTAGCAACAAGGTTCATAACAAGTAAATCTGGAAAGGACTCAAATGCCCATCGATGGGTGAATGAATAGACAAAAGTATATCTACACAGTGGAACAGTAGTCAGCCATAAAAGGGAAGCATGATACCCACTAAATCAGGGATGGACCTTGAAAACAGTCTGCTAAAAATAAAGAGGGTAGGCATGAAAACAAACATGTATTAGACAATTACATTCACATGTGGTATGCATATACATGCATGTGGTAACCATTCACATGCCTGTGGGCACATGTGTGTGTGTGCACGTGTGTGGAGTCCCAAGGTTAATGTTGGGAGTCCTCCTCTGTCAGTCTCCACCTTATTCCTTGTTCAGGAGCTCTAAATTGAACCCAGAGCTCACCAGTACAAGATGGTTAGCCATCTTGCTCCAAGCCATTTCTGCCCTCTGAGCACTGGCATTATAAGCCAATTGATACAGCCACCAGCATCTACATGGCTCCTGGAGATTCAAACTCCAATCTTCACGCTTGCATAGCAAGCTCTTCAACCGCTGAGTTATCTTTCCAGGCCCGTATACTTCCAGTTATATGAAATATGTTTAAATAGGCAAATCTGTGGGAACAAAGTGAATCAGTAGTTGTGGAGCTGAAGGCGGGGCACTGGATTGTTTGATGAGCACAGAGGTCATACCGATACTCAGCATTATAAATGTACGGTTATGGAAGTTTTATCAACATCTCCTGATGATAGAAATGTAGACTTTGGGAGTCAGGAAAGTTTTGTGGGTTTAGTTGTTTGTTTGCTTTTTGTTCTTTTGGTTTTTTTCAAGACAGGGTTTCTCCATGTAACCTTGGCTGTTCTGGACTCAACTTTGTAGACCAGGCTGGTCTTAAACTTTCAGAGATCCACCTGCCTCTGCCTCCCTGAGTGCTAGGATTAAAGGCATGTAAAACCACACCCAGTGTCAGGAAAGTTTTTTAAACTTACTTAGACAATAAGTGAAAGCCTCCATGACTGTAAAATTAATTTATTTGCAAATATTTATTAAGCACCTACTATGTGCCTGGTATGGTTCTAGCTGAAGATGAATGACTTGATGAATTAATGAATGCTATCCCAAGTGTCTAGAACCAGTGTGACAACTATGTTTTTAATAAACGTTCACTAAAGATTAATCTCTACTAGATTGCATCTCTGGGACTTTTAAAATAAAGAAAATAAATTCTAATTTTGAAGGCCTATCCCCCGTACTAAGAATAGGCTAGGAGGTCCTAACCTAGCTTAGCTTGAGTACTTATAAAAGGGGGCAGTTTGTTGACAGCCACAGGTGAAGATAACTTCTGTTCCTTGTAATGTTTCCATAGCCAGGGAAAACAAAGACCACCTACCAAAGCTTCAGAAAATAGGCAAGGGGCTGGACCAGACTCTCCCACATGACCTCAAAAGGAAGTCCCAGTCCTTGTATTTCCAAACTACCGAACTGTGAGACAATACATTTCTGTCGCCTACGCCTCCCAGCTTAGAGTACTTTATTATGGCTGCCTCGTGAAGTCATGCACCTCATGGGTTTACAAGCCAAAGAAGAGAAAAACCCAGAACAGGTCCCTCTGGTGGGGGCTGAAAGTAGGAGTGGGCTGCTTTAGAACCTGGGAGTGTAAGCTCCTGAGATAAGCAAAGAAACAGAGAAGAAATGACAAAACCAAACTTTAGGCATGGCTTTTGGGAACTGGGGGGCAGAGTTCTGCGCCTGCCGCAGCGGGAGGCACGGCAGTGGAAAGACGGCTGTCCTGTTGGTTCTGGCGGGAGCTGCAGAGCCGCTGACCATTTTCTTGCCAGGCTGATCTGAGGAGGTACCATTGCCTCTGGAGATGGTCGACAGAGCCCAGCAGAGGGCGACTGAGAGCCTCCAGGAGTCCTGGGAGTAGACAGTAAGTGGATGAGCCAGTGGTCTGCTGGTGAGCGGCAGCTCCAGGCCGACTAGGCATCAGCCACTGTACTTCAGCTATGATGGGTGAAGCTCTAAGCCCAGCACCGAGAACCCTGCCCAGCTTTCTTGTTTACCTTCACTGCTATTCCTTGGAACTGCAGCCTAGCCCAGGATGCTCACCCTTTGTCCTGGACACCGCTGCACTTACTCCTTGGCTGCCGAGCTTCCGATTTGGCGAAGCCACCGCTTCTGCCCTGTGTATGACCTCAGGGAATCCACCGGGCTCTCTGTGTCTCAATTCCCAAATAGCACAGTAACAACCAACAACTGTGAGCAGACTTGAGGTTCTGAGCTCTGGCCTATAGACAGGATCTGAGGATCATCCCCGGCACCAAGAATGTGCACCAGACAGGCACTGGGAAAGTAGATAACTTGGAGACACGCACAGTGCCTGCCTGCCTGCAGTGAGCTGACGCGCTCTGAGGACCCACTCTCATTTTTGTCCTGCTATACGGTTGAGGCAAGGAAGGGCAAAGTCTTAGCTCAAGCCCATACTGTTGATAGATGGCAGGGTCGAGATTCACCCTCACAGCACCTTTACCCTCAGCCTGACCCTACAGCCCTGACGGCTACAGTTTACCTGGAACCCTAGCTCCCAAATCTGCTGGGGTCTAAAAAAAAGCAAAAGTAAGGTTTCCTCCTCCCCTGCTTCTACCCTTACTCAGCCTCTTACCAGCCATGTGATGTCAGGCAATCTCTTTATCTCCTTGTAGCTCCATTTTTTTGTCATGTATTAAATGAAAAAACATTGACATCTCCCTCAATGCATGAGTGTGGCATGAACACCTGTTAAGCCATTCATTCATTCATTCATTCATTCATTCATTCATTCATTCATATTTTATTAAGACCCTCCTTGGTGACAAACTTTGTGCAAGATCATAACCTTGAGGGGGGTTGCTCTAAGGACGGAATGTCCAGTTCTCTGTGCTAAGTTGCCTAAGGGATACATGGAAACATAGCTAGAAGGCTTCCATATCCTCCTAAGGCAACAGGCAGGCACTCAGATGACAGTGAACAAGAAGACCTAGAGAGCAGACAGCACCTTCCACAAAGAAAGCTCAGCTGTGCATGGCCCCAGCATGCTCCTGAATTTTCCAAGCACCCATGGAGCAGCAGCCCCCACCCTACCAAGTCCACAGTCTGCCTAGGAACCCGGAGCGGGACAGGTGGAGAAGGCCCACCCCAGCCTCCATCATGATATGCACAGTAGAGGGCTCCCCACAAGAGCTGACTTGGCCCTCTTCCCATTGCAGGGAGAGTGGTCCATGATGCTCTTGGTTACCACGGCAACTGGGCCCTTGTTTTTCCTCCTCCATAAATAAGCTATAAATAGACAGGGCAACCTGTGTACCTTCCTTTGCATGAATTAGCGCAGCTGCTCCAGGCTTCAGGGCCCTTGGCCCAGCACCCAGGTGCCAAGCCGCCCTGCATGGCCCACAGAAGTCCAGCTCCAGTGAGAGGGGTGCAGAAGACACATGGCAATGCCTCCAAGTGTGGATTCCCTCCACCTGAGACCCACAGAACTCCAGACACTATGAGCACGGGCTGTGTTTGCCAGCCCTGGCTGATGCTGAGCAGAAGCAGAGACTACCTTGGTGCTTCTAGTCCAGCCCTTGCAAGACACAATGAACTTCTCAGCATGGTTCTGTAGCATGGGAGGACTTAGCCCACGGTTGAGTCATCCTGGTTGCTGTTTGTTTATTGAAATCTTTCAATATGCCAGAAGCTGTGTTAAGTACCTCCCAGGTTACATCCCCATTCATTTCTCATTACTGGCTCGCAGGCAGAGAACTCTCCACCTTAGATGTACTTGGCTCACAACATGCAGATGATTTAAAAGAGACTAGTAATTTAAACTTAGACCCGACCTGTCTACAGGGCTTAACCGCAAGTTGTTTGGGTCTCACTAACCAGGAGAAAGGGAACAACAGGTGAGTCCTTTAAGTCAGGAACTTAGAAGTACCAGGGCTGACTTGTAGCCAGCCACACAGTGAAACAATCAGGGCAAAATCCAGCCATTCAAGGCTCTGGAATGCAGGATAAAGCCTGAGACTCTCCTGAAAGCACTGGGGAACCATCGAAGGTATTTAAGCACAGATATAACACATGGCATTTAAATAGAGAATCACCCAAAGACAAGGCACCATAAAGGCCACTTTCCTGTTTGTTTGTTTGTTTGTTTGTTTGTTTGAGACAGGGTCTCGTGTAGCCTAGACTGCTCTCGAACTTGCTACGTAGCCAGAAGTGACCTTGAACTTCTGATTCACCTGCCTCTACCTCCCAAACGCTGAATTTACAAGTGGGGAGCCACCGCATCTTTGTGGTTGTTTGAATAAGAATGGGCCCCATAGGTTCATATATTTGAATGCTTTGTCGGCAGGGAGTGGCACTACTTGAGAAGGATTAAAAGGTGTGGCCTTAATGGAGGAAGTGTGTCACTGAGGGTGGGCTTTGAAGTTTCAAAAACAGAAGCCAGGCCCAGTGTCTCTTTCTTCTTGCTGTGTGTGGATCTGGATGAAAAACTCTCAGCTACTTCTCCAGCACCAAGTCTGCTTTCATGTTGCCATGTCCCCCACCGTGCTCCTTGCTATGTTGATAATGGAGTAACTGTAAGCAAGCCTCACGTGCTTTCTTTTCTGGGAGTTGCCTTGGTCATGGTGTTCGCTATGGCAGTGGGTGTGGTGGAGAGTAGAGATGATAGAGGCTGTGAAAGGAGAGCATGGAGGAGAGATGAAGGAGGCCTAGGCCAGAGTGGCAGCAGGAAAGACAGACGGAAGGGACTAGAGGTTGCTAGAGGTGCCACATAGACAAGAGAAAGAAGCAAGTTGGGTGTAGGGACAGAAAGAAGTGTCCCTGTTGTCCTTTCAGAGTCCAACCTGGGGTGGTGGTAGCCCAAAAGTCCACATGGGCACCACTGGGTCAAATCACACTGAAACTATAAACCAGTCTGTGCTGGGGACAGGGAACAGAAGCCCAAAGCCTTGTGGGAAGTCATATGTTTCTTGGACTATTCCAGAGAATAATGGAGGAGAGCTCAGTGTCAGAGGTTTGATGGTCAGTGGCGGGGAGCAGGTGTCAAGAGTTGACCTTTTATCTAATGACAATACTCAGAGTTCCCAATGGTGTCTGACAGGAGGACTTTTGGGTGAGCTAATGGGTGAGCTGAGCAGCACATGCCTTCCGCAAAGCCATTGGTCAAAATAAGTCAAGATCCTCAGAAAAGGTTTGAACATTTGGCCCCCACAACTTCTCACAAAGGATCTATTCCCAACAAAGACAGATGTGTAAAGATATGCAATTGTAGGGGCTGGAGACAGGCAGGGCTTATCAGGAAGAACGAGTGTTCTTTAAGCATGAAAACCTGGGTTTGAACCCCCAACACCCACGTAAAAAGCTCTGCATGACAGTAACACCAGCAGAGGGTGCAGGAACAGGTGGATTCCAGCAGCACGCTAGCCAGTCCGCCTAGCCCAAACGCCAAGCTTCTGGTTCAGTGACAGAGCTTGTCTCAAGGTAGATAGATAGATAAGTACCAGAAGATACCTAAATCCTCCTCTGGACTCCGCGTGCACTCACGTGAGCTCACACACCCACGCCTTGACATGCACACAGCATACACTCAATAAATTTAATAAGATAAAGATGTTCATTGCAGCCCTATTTAAAGTGGCCTATACTGGAATTTACCAGAGATTGTATATTAGGTAAGAGATCACACGTTTGTTACCAGAATGGGTTTTAGATGGTATGTAACAATACAATAATGGCACTCCATTATTGAAAGGAAATGGCTTTCCTTTCAAACAATAGGAGAATGGTTAGATAATTCATGATGGAATACATGAGACCATTAAATCGTGCATTTTCAGCGACCCGAGAAACAACAAGAGATGGTTGCAATGTGTGTGGGTGGACAAGTGTGGCTGTCCCTTGACGTGTTGAAAGCAACCTGTGTCTCGACTAGGCGACATTCCCCTCTGGAGAAACCTCAGGTCACTCTTAATTTTTTTTTTCTTTTTTGTCCTTGGAGCTTTCTGTATTTTTTTCAAATGCTCTAAAACATTTATTACTTTCCCCCTGAATTTTAATTCTGAAGGTTTCCAACCTTCCAGAATACCTCAGCAAACACACAGCACTGCTACCCTGGAACTGATAAGAGCCCACACCATTTTTTCCCCTCGCTGTGTATGTTATCATCCATTTGTGGAGTGTGTGTGTGTGTGTGTGTGTGTGTGTGTGTGTGTGTGTGTGCATGCTATATGTATATATATCTTGGGGGTTGGGTGAACATGCCAGAGGAAGACATTAGGTGTCATCCTCTATTACTCCCTGTCTTATTCCTTTGAGACAGGATCTGTCGTTGAACCTGGAGCTAGGCTGCTGGCCAGGGAGCCTGGTGATTGCCCTGTGTGCCTCTCACAGCACTGTGGTTACAGGCATATGTGGGTCCCTTGATTATTTTTTTTAAATGTGGATCCTGTAGATGAGGTCCTTATGCTGGTGCAGCAAGCGTTCTTACCTGTCAAATCATCTCACCAGCCTCTATTGTCCCTCCTTGGGTGGTCATTGTTTTATCTTTAGGTAGCTAGACTTAACCCCTGGGAGCCCCGTCCACAGTTCCCACCAGTGTGATCTCTTTGTTTCCTGGCCCAGGGAATTACACCCAGCTGTGTATCATAGTCGTTAGTTCCTTCCTGCCCCATGAACTACGGATGTAACAACCCACGTCAGGATCCACAGGGATGGGGAAAGGAGGATGGACAAAGTGTGTTAGCAATGGGGGGAGACACAGAGCAGGCAGCCCAGCATCCACTGAGGGACAGAGGTAGCTGCCTGAAGGTGCTGCACAGGCCCAAAGCGCCAGCTTGCTAAGGCAGCCCCCTTCCCGGCTTTCATGCCTCGTCATTGACTTCCTGAGCAGAGCAATAAATGAATCACAGAGCAAGGACAAAGAGAAGCTGCATTCTTTTGCAGCTTGCCTGAGGAAAGAAAAAGTTGAAACTAAGCCCTGATTTTAGAAGGAAAATGTATAGGATTGCCTGTGACAATGTGGAGAGAGAAGGGGGTTGTTGCGTATTAAGTCTGTGAGTGTGGGGTGTGAAACTTTAAGAAACAGTATTACAAGAGTGTGAATGTGTGTGTGTGCGTGCGTGTCTGCATGTGGGAGAGGGTGTTTGTCTGTCCCAGGCTCTCCATCTTTCTTACTTCCCTAACTTCTTAATGGAGAGATGTAGGTGGTCTTAGCGGGAAATGTGTAAATAAAAAACATAGTGTGATGATTTTGTGCCAATGCATGTTCACTGAGATCTAGAACCTTCCACCTCCTCCAGAAAGCTCCTCCTGGCCCCTCCCAGCCAATTTCCATAAGGCAACCATCTCCTGGCATCCAGAAGGCTCAGACCACTGGAATACATTCTCTAAGCTAATTGTAGTGGTCAGCCCAGAGTGTGTGTTGCCCTGGGCACATCTTCCTAGGGAAAGGAAGGAGGCTATGGCATCTTCCACACCCTGCTCCCAGGCTGCTGACTGAGACGAGGATCCAGTCCAGGCTCATATGCTGTCTTGAGGAATGACCTTCTAGGGCTCAGAAACCTTGCTGATCTTGGCAGGAACTGTCTAGCCAGCAGTGACACTCTTGGCTCGGGCAGCCCCTGAGCCCTTGAATGAGGACCCCCAGGGACTGGAGTGCTGTCCACCTGCCGGCTAGAGCAAGCAGCACCAATGCTCATGCTGAACTTGCTGTCAATCTGCCTGCTGCCCAGGGTTGTTTACTGGAAGCTGGTCTCCCTGTAAGGGTTCAAAGCCCTGGCCCTGGGCATGTCTGCGGCAGGAAGCAGGCCAGGCAGTAATTGGCGGTCTGGTCGAGCTAAATGGCCAGCGCTGACCCAACATTCTCCTCCAGCAGTTGCCTTTGAGTGATTTCACACTGGCCTTCCGGGCCTATAGGGACTTCCTGCCCAGTGCAGAGCCAGCATCAGGAACAAATTACTTGTTCCCTGAGAAATCTATTAAAAGGTGACAGCAGTTTGGGGACAGGTGGCCCCAAGCACATGAAGCCTAATGCCTTCCGTCCCTAAGGGCCACAAGTCATCTCCTGCTTAACTGACTGCCTCAGAGGACACTGAGCTAAGTCTCTAACTTTTGGGGCCAAGAAAAAAATGACTCAGAGCTAAGCACAGACTGCTGTCCTTGGGGCCTGTCAGTGGCTTTGTGAAGGTGGGGGTGGGGAAGACACAGGACCTTTGTCCCCTCCCTCGGTTCCATTTTCCATGCCACTCTGTGTGACCTCAGGAGAGCTACTTAGCCTCTCTAAGTCCACATGCTTCTCAAAGAAGTAAGAAGCCCCAGCCCTTGGCCGACACAAGGCAAGTTCATGTGCACAGCCAGGTACACAGGTACACGGCAGACCCTCTGCAAAGGTCTGACTGGATTGTATTTCTTTTCTTTTCTGCCTGAGAGTGAATGACCTTCTGTGCTTGCATCCTAATCAAGGGCAGTGGTGGAGCCATGAGCTAGAACCAAGGTGGGGCTCCAGCTGAAGGGATCATGGGAGCAGGCCATGGCAGTTTCTAGTTCCCCCTGGTGACAAGCTCCTGCCATTTGCAGCCCCTGTCCAGTGCGGCAGAGACACCACTGGGTGAATGAACCAGGAAGTTGGAGGTGGACAAGTATATTGTTGCCACAGGCAGTCAGCTAAATAACAAGGCCCTGAGAGGATGTATTTGTTACTTCTCTGCTTGCCGTATGTAGTAAGGCAGTAAAGAGTTATTTTGGCTCACAGTTTGAGGGAACACAGTCCCCCGTGGTGTGCATATGTGGGGGCACGGTAGCAGGAAATTTCGAGACAGCTGGTCACACTATAGTCACAGTCAGGAAGCTGAGAAGAGATAAAAGTTCCTGCTCAGGCCAGTTTCTCCTTTTTATGCAATCCTGGACTCCAGTCCATGGGATGGTGCTGCCTGAATTTAGGAAGTGTCTTCTCACATCAGTCAACTCAGTCTAGAAAAACTCTCACAATCTCTCACAGACAGGCCCAGAGATTTGTTTCCACAGTGATTCTAAATCCCAACAAACTGACAATCAAGATTAAGCACTCTGGTATGCTGCTGGTCTTAAGAGACTAGTATAAAAATTAGTGGCACAGCTTGTAAAGGGGCTTGCTGTGCCATCCTGGCAACTTGAGTTCAATCCCTGGACCCACACAAATGTAGAAGTAAAGAACTGGCTCCACAAAGCTTTCTTGACCTCCACACTTGAGCCAAGGCACATATGCCCCTCTTTTTACATCATGCATATATATGTGATGTAATAATAACAATAATTTAAATGTGATTAATATGGAGTATTTGGGAAGTCTCAGGGTAATGACAAGAGTCCTTAGAAGCAGAGGCAGAAGGTGAAAGAAGCAGAATTAAAAATGTACAACAGAAGCCTGCATGGTGGTGCATGCCCTTAATTCTAGTACCAGGAAGGCAGAGGCAGGATGATCTCTGAGTTCAAAGCCAGCTTAGTCCACAGACTGAGTTCCAGGACAGCGAGGGCTACACAGAGAAACTCTGTTTTAAACAAACAAACAAACAAGTGTGACAGAGACATGAAAAAAAAAAGAAATAAATAAAAAAGGAACTGTGGTAGAAGGGACAATTCAGGGATGACCCTGGGAGTGACTTGGCCTGCCTAACTGGCAGGGGGCCCATGAAAAGCATAAGGAGATGCTGAGCTTTTTTGAGTATGAGGATTAATTTCTAGCCACAAGTAGCAAGGGACCCTGCTCCCACTACCTTGGAGACAATGGCCTGAATGTGCTTATATGTAGCTATTCCAGACTCTTAGGAAAGGCAATAACACCCAGAGCAGAGAACACAGCCATACTAGGCTCCTACCTACAAGACCTCAAAGTCATCATGTATGAGGCTTTAGGCTATTTGTGGTCATTGTAAGTCCTCGTGGAGGAGAGTCTAGAGGCAGAAAAGAGGCCAGTGGCACCCCCAAGACCCACCTCTATGTGCCAGGTTGTCAGCCTTGGCATCAGCCAGAAGTGCTTTCTCCTGGGACATGGCCACGCCCAACAATGACCTGGCAGCTGGTTCCCATGCTCAGGACAGATTATGGCTCCCAACACCCTCCCCTGCATATTGTGTTTTGGTTTTTTTTTTTTAATTATTTTGAGGTGAGTGTATGTGTGCCAAAGCCCACATAGGAAAATTAGAGAAAAATTTCCAGGTGTTGGTTCTCTCTTCCCACTATGTAGGACACGGAGATGGAACTCAGGATATCAGGCTTGGCAGCAAGCGCCTTCCCCACTGAGCCATCTCACTGGACCCCCATATTTTGTTTTGTTCAATTTACAGCACTGTGTTCAAATGTCCAGAAATTCCCTATGCTGTTTTGTGCCATTTCTCTGGGACTGGCACAAAATCGCATCTACATAAGTCTTCAGCAATCATGGAGTAGCTTGGCATTTTCCCAAATGTTTCCTGCCCTCTCCCTCCAAAAGGTCCACCTCAAAGCTCACACCACACTCAATCAGGGAAGCATCAGCCCAGTGACCAAGGAGGCACCATCCCCTGGGTCCCGGTGACAAGCTTTCTCTGGGGCAATGTTAAGAAAGAAAGAAAGAAAGAAAGAAAGAAAGAAAGAAAGAAAGAAAGAAAGAAAGAAAGAAAGAAAGGAAGGAAGGAAGGAAGGAAGGAAGGAAGGAAGGAAGGAAGGAAGGAAGGAGAGAGAGAGAAGAAAAGGAAAGAAAAGAAAAAGAAAAAAAAAGAAAGTTAAGAAACAGATTCGTCAGATTTCCGAATTACTGAGCACGTGAAATAGAGTGAAATAGAAACTTCCCTCTAGTACAGAGCCCCACCCTGCAAGCCTTACTTCAGTAGGCTACCTGGTTAGGAGTCTATCATGTATGTGCCTGGGTTCCTGCCTGGGACCATGAGCCCAGAATCACCTTCCCTATAGCTCACACACAGCCTTTTCCAGACCCAAGGCCACAGCTAGTGCCCCTGAAAGACTAAGGTAGGACAACCCCCCCCCAAAAAAATATTTTAATTTTTATTATTTACATTTCGTTTCTTTAATATTTCTTATTTAAAATTCCATTTGCATCACATGAGTACAGTCACATGTTGCTTAACACAGGAAAACAGCACGTTCTGGGAAATCCATCACTCCCAAGATTTTGTCACAGAGTGAACATCAGGGCACTCACATAGAAGCCCAGGTGTATTTTCGCCTGCCACAGTTCTGCTCTATGGTACAGCGTCCCCGCTCTGAGGTGACAGGCCCTGACAGCAAATTATTGTACTGAATGGTGGTAACTGTGACGTGATGAGATTGGTGTATTTTTTTTTAATGTGCCTGCATGTACGTCTATATGAGGGTGGTGGACCCCTGGAATAGGAGTTACAGACAATTGTGAGCTGTGGGGTGCTAGGAATTGAACCAGGGTCCTCCGAAACAGCAGCCGGTGCTCTTAACTAGTGAGCCAGCTTTCCAGCAGAGATTTATGTATTTAAGCACACAGCAGGGCCACCAAATTCCTGGTGAGTAGGACATTTTCACCCCCCATTCTTTTCTTAAACAAAAACAAACAAACAAACAAAATCCAACTTTTTAAAAAAGGGTTGTTATAAAATCCAGACTGACCTCGAACCTCCTATGTAGAGGATGATCTTGAACTTCTGACCCTCCGGCCTCCATCTCTTCAAGGTTGAGATTGCAGGTGTGTGCCACCATGCCTGGGTTATGTGGTGCTGGGGGTCGGGGGCTCCAGGCACCAGTCCAGGACCTGGTGGGCAGGAGGAGGGGTTCAGTGTGTTGGGGAGCGTGAAAAGGGATGGTGGAGGCAGGGAAGGGGCCACTACCTTGTTACCAGATCTCCCTGGTTATCACAGAGACCAATACTTCTGCTTGGAGGGCCCTGGGAGGACCAGCAAGCCCTACTAAGTCTGGATTTCAGGACCGTGAGCACCAGAAACTTCCTAGACCCTCAGGACCTATGCTGGGAGATGAAGGCCAACCTAGGATATAGTGAGAATGAGCAAAGCCAAGGGGAGGGACTTGGGGACAATTCGAGGCCAGCCTGGTCTACAAAGTGAGTCCAGGACAGCCAAGGAGAAACCCTGTCTCAAAAAACCAAAGCGGGGAGGGATTGCTTTGCCCATTTCTGGAGACACTTAGTCGGAGCCCTAGCCTCGGTTGAGCAAAAAACCTTGGCCAGTGGCTAGAGACACCCAACCCCCTCCCCTGCCTCCCCGCCCTCGTGCTGTCCAAGCTGCAGTGATGAAGTTGGAACCAGCCTCTCCGGGATGGCTCGCAGGCTTGCAGACGGGATTGGCACGCGGCCGTCGAGCAGTTGGTGGCAGGAGCCAGGGGACCGGGAGAGCAGGTTTTCGCTGGAGGGGACGTGAGCTTTATTTCCCTCTTGGTTGCTGACAAGGAAGCAGCTGGCCTTCCCTGATTATTTTTACCCGGAGTTACAACCGCGGCTGCCTAGCCTCCCCCAGCGCCGGCCGCTACTCGTCCTGCTCAGCAGCGCGCCACCAGCGCCACCTGCCGCCGCCTCCTGCAGCCTCAGAGAGGGCTCCGCGGCCCTCAGACCAGCGCGGCCTCTGCCCTCCAACTCCGTGGTTAATTTTTTTCTTCATCTTCCGAACTTGTACTTACCTCCTCACTCCTCTTCTCCCTTCTTTCTAGTTTTGTTTGTTTTTTCGAGACATGGTTTCTCTGTGTTGCCTTGGCTGTCCTGGACTTGCTTGGTAGACCAGGCTGGCCTCAAACTCACAGAGATCCGCCTGCCTCTGCCTCCCTGAGTTTACAGGCGTTCCACACTGTGCCTGGCTGGTTATTTTTATTTGTTTGTTTGCTTGCTTGCTTTTTGTTTGCTTTTGTTTTGAGAGACAGTCTTGCTATGTAACGGAGGCTGACACTGGATGTCCCACTTAACTGCTTCTGGGTCATAGACTCGCGTCACTAGAGCCGGCCACAGCTATGATTTCAGTTAAGAGACTGACCCTGAGTATCATCTTACAATTAGCACAATATTGGCACATGTGTCGGGTCCACCATCAAAAGCTACTTATTTTGGGGTTGGAGAGGGCTCAGTGGTTAAGAGTGCTTGCTGCTCTTTCAACAGGAGCTGGGTTCGCAGCATACACCTCATTTGCCTTACAGCCAGCCTGTGACTTTTCTGGCCTCCTCAGAGACCTGCACACAAGTGGCATTCACACAGACACACTCACACACATAAATAATAAAAGAAAGAAAAATCTGACAGAAGTGCCGATGCAGAGGTGGAAGGGCCTTGCCTAGAACAACACGATACAAGAGTAGGGGAAATAATGTTTGAACCACAGTTCACTTGGCTCTGCATCTTGGCACCACCCATTTGTATCCATCACAAACGGGGACTTATTCTCCCTCTGGTAGGTGAGCGAGGGAGCCACCCACATTCTCAGGAACTCAGTCCATAAGGGCAGTTTTGCTGCTCCACCACCCCAGAGAGATTATCTTTGGACACACTTCTACCTCATGGTCACAAGAGCCACCGAAACTCTGGGCATCTCACTAGAATTTGGGGTTGGGGGTGGAGGGATAGGAGGAGACAATGTTTGAAGCTATGATAACCCCTTTTCTCAGGAAAGCAAAGTATTTCTTAATTTCTAGCCCCCCCCCCAAAAAAAACGGTGGGTTACATATCAGTGGTAACATGACTACCCAAAACTTCGAGGGAGGCTGAGAAAAATCAAGATTTTTTTGGATGAAGGAGAAGGGCAGTAACCACAAATGCTGGGTCAGTTGCCACAGTATCTGGCCCAGTCCATGTGAAGTTGCACTTAGTTGCAATTATATCACACAGAGGTTTAATTCTTGCTTCCTAATTTGTTTCTTTACTGTGTTGCCATTTGCAGTTTCATTATCACTGTGTTTTGGTTTGGGACAGTTTGAGATGAGTCTCACCATGTAGCTCTGGCTGGCCTAGAAATTTCTTGTAGATCAGGCTGGCCTTCAGCTTACCGCAATCCTCCTGTCTCTCCCTCCCAAGTGCTAGGGATGAGTCGCCATGCTCAGCACTATGTTGTCTTGATAATTCTCATTTTAAAAGGCTTGGCGTTTCTTCAACTGAACATGTCACAGTGTGTTTATGGGCACTGGTGATGAACTACATTTTTTTAAGATCTTCAGGTGCACACGTCTGTACAGGTGGAAGTTGGAGAACCTTGGGTGTCGTCCTCAAGAACACAATCCACTTCTTCCGGGTCAGGGTTCCAGTTAGACTAGGTTATCTAGCCAGTGAATCTGAGGGAACTTTCTTTCTCTGCCTCCCCAACACTAGGATTACAAATACATGCCTGGATGTTTTGTTTGTTTGTAGGTTTTATTGTTTAGTTGGCTGGTTGGTTTTCGTTTTTCGAGACAGGGTTTCTCTGTGTAGCTCTGGCTGTCCTGGAACTCACTCTGTAGATCAGGCTGGCCTTGAACTCGCAGAGCATTTCATTCCTGTTTCCCATGTGGTGGGATTAAAGGCATGTGTCATCATCGAATTTGCCTTGATGTTTCATGTGATGCCTAGGGGTGCTTGCAACACAAGTATTTTACCAACTGAGAAGTCCCTCCCAGCTTTAAACCTTTGAACATCTTTTTAGAATTGTAGAGAATATTCTAATCACTACTTTTAGAAGAGATTTCATTGTTTATTCTTATTTTATGTGGGTGAGCCTTTGCCTGCATGTATGTAGCGTATCGTGTACACGCAATACCCTGGAAGACCAGGAGGAGGCCCCTGAACTGAAATCCCCTGAACTGAAGTTGCAGACGGCTGTGCAGTACCATGTGGATGCCGGGACCTGGTTCCTCTAAGAGCAGCAAGTGCTTTTATCAGATGAGCATCTCTGCAGTCCCATTATCACTACTTCCGTGCACAAAGCATCTACCATCGGGTAAAATCCCTAGCATCAAAGACTGTAGCATCTTTAGTGCTATCAATGTTATTCCATTGATCTCTAAGAGGGCTGTGCCTAAGTATATTTAATAAGTACATTTACTGATTTCATCACAACCATGCCAGCATGGAATTTTATGATTTTAAGGGGCTTTTTCTTGCCAAATTAGTACCATAAAATGATATAAGTTGTTATGGTTTTATTCCTTTGATCAAAACTGAAGAAAAACATTCCTCATTACAGTATTTATGTTTTAATTATTATTATCATTATTTTGAGACAGGTTCTTATTATGCAGCAGAGGCTGGCCTAGAACTTGCTACTATATAGATCAGGCTGTCCTTGAACTCAAAGAGATCTGCCTTCTTCTTCCTTCTTAGTACTGAGATTAAAACAGTGCACTGCCATGCCCACCTCCCCAGTGGCATGTTTTTCCTTCCTGCCTGCCTTCCTTTCTTCTTTCCTTCCTTCCTTCTTTCTGTCATTCCTTCTCATTGCTAGAAATAGAACAAAGGGTATCCTATACATTAGGCAAATTTCTGCCAATAAACATCACCCTGAGGCTCAGTAATTTTCATTTTTCTTTTTCTCTTTTTCATATATACGCAGTGTACATGTATGGGTATATAGAAGCCAGAAGTCAGTGTTGTCAGGCGTGTTCCTTTATTGCTGTACACCTTGGTGTTTTTGAAAGAGTGTCCCTCACTCAACTTGGAACTTGCTATTTCAGCTAGTCTAGCTGGCCAGCCCCTGGGATCCTGTCTTTGTCCCTTGAGCACTGAGGTCCTTGTAAACAGCATTAAGCCTAGTGTCTAGTAGGTATTGTGAATCTGAACTCAGATCCTCACGTTTGAAAACAAGCGCTCTTACCCCCTGAGCCAGCACCCCAGCCCCACACTTGGTATTGACCTTACTCTGTGCTTGTCCTCTTTGTTCGCTGAAGTCTTTGTTCATCTTTTGAAGTGAGACACTCACTTTTCTCCAGCATGACTATGGGCATCTGCACCAGCTGCACTTCACTGTCTCATGGGCTCTTGTAAACTCCTGGGTGGAGATTAGGACCCCAGGTCCCAGGTCTGGGCTCATGCAGTTCATGCAGATGTTGAAGGCAGCTCCTCTGGGTCCAAGTTCAATGCCTTCTCTTCCTACCAGCACTGCCTTTCCCCAAAATAGCAGACTTCCTGGGCTGAGGTTTGCACAGCATATCACCCACCCAGTCAGAACACACAGCCCAGAGCTCCTTGGTGAATTCAGAGTTGTACAATTTTCATCACAATCCATTTGATAACATTCTTGTCACCCCAAAAAGAAACGTTATGCCTAGTATACAGAGAGTGCCCAAGCCCATAAGAGTGAAAATATCTTTACACTTGGAGGAAAGAGGTGGGTGGGGGCTGTGTGAGCCTAGCCCAGAAGGGTTAGGCTACACCATGGACTTGCTACACAGAAGCTGTGTCTTTCCTGCTCTGCCCTTTGGTTCCCTTCTAATACAAATAAACATAGTTAGTTTTTATTATTATTATTTGTCTGTTTGTCTCATGTATCTCATGCTACCCTTAACACTTTAAGTAGTTCAGAATGACCTTAAGGTTCTGATCCTTCTGCCTCCGCTTCCCAAGTGCCGTAACCCCAGGGCTTGAGGAGTGAACCACCTTGCCTAGTCTGTGCAGTGCTGGGGATGGAGCCCAGCCCTTTGTTCCTGCTGGGGAAAAAAGTGTTCTACCCACTAAGCACAGCTTAATGAAACAGTTTTGCTACATAGTCCAGGCTGGCCTTGAACTCACCATGAAGCTCTAGGCTAGCCCCAAACTTGTAGCAATCCTCTTGCCTCAGCTTCACAAGTGCTGGGATTACAGACATATGCTACACTCAATTTCTGCTGTATGTTGGGCTCCAAGATGCAGGTGTTACAGGTAAACCAAGAGCAAAGACTTGGCCCAGTCCTTACATAGGCTGATAGAAGAGCAAGGACTTTGTGAGGAAGGTGTTAATGTCCAGCAACGGCCATCCCATCTGCCTCCAGAGATGTCCCAGAAACAGGTGCGGGCAGGCAAGGGGTAAGAGAAAAGCTTTTCTTCACAGGCCAAACACACACACACACACACACACACACACACACACACACACACACACACCTCTTAGGCCTTTAGAGGGCCCATTAGACAGAGTCCCACCCCAGCCACCCAAAGGCACAGATCAGAGCTCAGCCCAGGTACTGGAGTGGGTGTGACGTAGGCATTCACAGGGACCAGTAGATCATCCTAAACCAGCTCAATACAGGGCACCAGGAACACAACTTAGAAAGGTCTAAGCTGAGGGATGAGGAGAAATGAACCAGAAGAGGCTTGGAGTTTTATGCCTCTTCCTAGGTAGAGAATGTTCACCTTGATCAGAAACTGAGAGGAGAAAGCAGGGAAAGAAGGGGAACAGACAGGAGTGGGGCAGGACTTTCTCCTGGACGTGGTGGGAGGCCACGGAAGGAAAGAAACTTGAGAAGGCTTACTTCTCCAGTCCCAAGGTAGAAGGCCCTGGGGCAGGTGAAAGAAGACACCCAGTGACTCTAGGCCCATTGTAGACCCTATGGAATTCATTGCCAAGGTCAGTGGGGTGTGTCTCTGGTGTGGGAGCCAGCCCCTCAGAGAAAAGTGACAGTGGTCCTCACAATCACAAACTCTTCTATCCTCAGAGAAAAAGGTGAGTCTGCCTCGAATGGAGAGACCCATCAAAGTCAAATCAGAGTTGGTGAAGGTCCTATCCTTGGTGACCCTGAGGTGAAAATGTCCATGCTCTTGCTGCCTTCTGGTGGCAGAGAAGCAGGGTTCAGCTGAAGGTCTGAGGCTGGGCCAGGCCCAGGTCTGGTACTGAGAAGGGCCAGTATCCTCAGCTCACCCCTAAGGTATCCCTGGCAGCAATTACCCTGCCCATTTCCCTCTCCAGACAATGGGCCTGAGATGTCTCATGGCTATCTGTCCCTTCAGCCTCTAGACCCAGTCCCCAGAGACAATGGGCCTGTCACCACTGCCATCCTTAGCTGATGGATGGCCTTCACTGGTAGCTGAGCATCACCCAGGCTCTGGGAAGGACAGATTAGGTAGGTCTTGGTCCAGACACATCTGCCTGCTAGACAGGGCCCCAGGTGGGGGTCTACAGACGGCTCCCATTCTACTTCGCCATCTCCAGGAGTGACCCCAAGAGATGTTGTCCCGAGAGAAGGAGAGAATTATTAGGGAGCCTTTGCAAGGGCCCTGTAGAGAAAAGAAAGATGGACACCAGGCTACAGCTTTTTTATGGGTCAGAAAGAGTGAGACCACAGTGCACATGAGAGAGACTGTACCGCAGTATCATCTAAGGTCTACCCCAGCCCTAGAGAAGGAGTCTACCCCTTCCTTGAAGAGCCTACTTTCTCTCCGAGGTCAACTTATGCGTGCATAAAATGGGCTCCTGAAACTGTGTGGAGCAGATGGCCCCAGTGTGCTGTGTTAGTCTTGCAGGACTCCAACAAGACAACTGAGGCATGTAAAGAAAATAAGCTCATTTTGGCTCAAGATTGTGGAGAGCCAAGCTTAAGGGGCTGCATGTGACATAGGCTTTCTTGCTGATAGTGGAGAGGAGTTCATGGAGAGGTGTGAGTGTTCTCTCTCCCTCCTCCCTGCCTCTCTTTTCCTTAATGCCACCAGGATTCAAGCCACATTCTGACAGTCTTACTTAACCCTAGTCACTTCCCCAAGTCTCCGTTTCCCAACAGCAGAATCACATTGGATGCCCACTCTCTAAATGCCATCCAGTGCAAATTGAATGCCAGCACAGAAAGCCTCAGCGGACACACTGAAACCAAAGCCAAAGATACGGAAAGGGCCCTGACAACCAGGCAGAATGGGGCTTTGTGTTGGCCTTCTTTCCCTGCTTTTTCACTGGCTCTGAACACTGGGGTAGGGTAGGGTCGTGGCATGTCAAAAATAAGATAACCATGTCCTACCTGTACTCTGTTGGCTCCCAAACATGCTGAACTCTGCTCCAGATAGGAGGATTTTTTTTCCATCTAATATTATTTATTTGGATGATTTTTTTTTTTTTTTTTGAGACAGGGTTGTCTGTGTAACAGAGCCCTGGCTGTCCTGGACTTCTTTTGAAGGCCAGGATGGCTTCTACCTCACAGAAATCCATCTGCCTCTGCCTCCTGAATTCTGGGATAAAAGATGTGTGTCACCATGCCTGGTCTGTTTGTTTTTGAGACAGGGTCTCAGGCTGGCCTTGGAGTCTCTATGAAACTGATGCTGGCCTTGAACTCCCAATCCTCCTGCCTCTGCCTTCTGAATCAATCCTGAGATTTATAAGTTTGTACAACAATACTCAGTTCTGATTTTTATTTTAAATATCGAATCCAGAGAGAAGTTGGGAAATTAGCACCATTGTGTCATTTGCTTTGATTCCCCTCTTTTCAAAAAGAAAGCCACGTGTGGTACATAATCATAACACTGGCACTTGGAGGCTGAGACAGAAAAATCACAAATTTTAGGCCACCCTTGGCTACATAAGCAAGACCAATAAGATAAAATTGAGCTAGGTGTGGTAGCTCATACTTTTGATCCCAGCATTCAGAGGGTGAAAGGCAGGGAAAGAGGCCTAAGCAGACACGTAAAAACCAAAGCTGATCTCTGTGAGTTCAAGGGCAGCCTGGTCTATTTGGCAAGTTCCAGGCCAGCCAAGCCTACGTAGTGAGATCCTGTCTCAAAAGTAAATAAAAGAGAAATAACCTATCATAGACAGTAAATTCAATATGCTGTGTGTTTTGCCACAGTTTCAAAGGCACTGGGCTGGCACAGGAATCCCACCTCTTCTGAACTGTCTTACATATGTGGAAGCCTGGGATCAAGGAGAGGTAAGTGCTTCCTCCGGGAGGCAGTATGACAGTGTGGACCCAAGGCCTCGATGGTACAGTCATCCATTCAGAGCTCCCGCCCAAGCAGAAGTCCTTGCTGGTAAGACCACTGAGGCAGTCGGGGTGGGGCCTCTGCACCCCACCTCTCTACTTTCCCCTGTACTCTTGGAGCTGCCCCTCCCCCTCCCCTCCTACCTTCCATGCTAATGGCTCCGGAAGAAACTAATTGTCCATGATTCGCAAAACAGAGCATGCCAACTGTCCTCATTGTGGGGTGGATGTAAGGGAAGGCAGGCTGGGGGAGCAATTCAAGGCAGCAGTATGCATGGGCTGGTCCCCTCTGGTCCTACCAGCTTGGTCACCCAAGGCATCAGAATCTCAAGGGCCCTTTGGGTTCCCCAAGTTCATTTTTAATCCAAGTCTCACAGTGTGACTCTTTGTAACAGGGAGCCTTTACAATGTGCTGGTGAAAGAACAGGACAACAGGCATGTCCCATGCAGCAGTTAAAGGTTCCCTCCCAGACCCTGGGGGCAAAGGAGGAGGGGACAGGTCTCAGGGAGGAGTCACAGAGCTCCACCCCTGTTCTGCTGGCAGGACTGGCTAGGCTGCAGGGCAGAGAGCTGGCCCCAGACACAGAGCTGAGGGTGGACCAGTGTACCATGGAAGGACAGCACCAGTAAAGCAGGTGAGAACCAGGAGCTGGGAAGAGGGGCGGGACCAGTGGTGAAGGGAGGCCAAGGCCTCATCAGCACAGGGGAGATTTCTTCAGAGTTCTCATGGACAGGAGACCCATGCTGGCAGCAAAATTGATTTGAGCAGGAGAGGTAGGCCCCAAGGGGCTGGAGGGTACAGACAGAAGCAAGGGACACAGCACCCACTGAGACCTACTACGTACAATGAATATGGTACATAGTGATAAATGGACCTCAGCTCGCAGCCACTATTTCTTACCCTTTTTTTTGGAATGGGGCAGGTAGACTTAAGTATTATTTTTGTTGGAATGGGGTAGGTAGACTTAGGTATTATTCTGAAAGTGGAAAAGTTACAATAAAGGCAACTTTTAGAGTCCCAAAAATGTGCGCTTCTGAGGGCTCCTGAGCGCAGGATTTATTTTTGTATAAAGAAAGGGCATGCATTATTATTGTGAGGGGCCAGACGCCAAGTGGCATAAGGCCAGGACAGTCTAAGACATCTGTGCATGCCAGGCCTGGGACAGAAACCCAGGAGGCAGAGCCCTGTAGCTTGCCAGGAGCAGCTTCCAAATCACCCATGACTACTGTATCTCCAATTTGTACTTCTGGGTTATGATAGGCCAACCACTAGTGTCGGTGGGTGGAGGGACTGAAAATCTGTCTTGAAGAAGGGACAACTGAGGGTGAGGGGAGCTGGTCCAGGTAGTAGGGACAGTGTCATCAAAGGTCTCGAGAAATGGTGGTGGGGGTAGGGGGTATGGAAATGAATGATGCTTAGATGGGTGGGTGTGATGGTCCACAATTGCCATCTTCAGGTGGCAGGACTGAAAGTTCAAGGCCGGCATAACCACATGGCTGACCCTGTCTCAAACAAACACATAACAAAAACACAGGTGGCTACATGTGGGACAGACAAGGCAGAGCCTTGAACACCAAGCTGAGAAGCCCTGGAAAAACAAGAAAGCCCACAGGTCTCGAGCTCCTGGGCTGTGTCCACCTCTCCTTGGAGAGTGGATTGCTATGGCCCTCGAAACTCACCAGGGTTACCATTTTCCAGCCTCCAGTTCTAAAGACACTCCTGGAGACCATCCTTTTGTACAAGCAAATGCCACCCCTTTTCCTGACCTTTAATCCCAGGGCTTTGGCTCCCAGCCCAGTGAGGTCAGGAAACCAAAGAAAGGGAGGTTTGGGCCTTGCAGAACTCCAGGGAGGTAGCAAGGCAGAGAGATGGCTTGCTTTCTTTTGCTGTTGTTTTGACATGAGTCTCATGTGCTCAGGCTGGCTTTGGCTGCGGAGCTGAGGATGTCCCCGAACTCCCCAAGTGCTGAGACTGCACGTGTGTGCCACAATGCTCAGCTCACTTACCTCTGTTCTATTGTTTTGTTTTTTCTTCAGTCGACGCCGGCCAGGCGTGTGCTCCCCACTGTCCCTCACCTGCCGCTGCTGCATCCAGAATGACCCCCCTGGGTCACTGCCTCCTCTATCTTCTGGTACCTGAATTACTGAAGGGAAGGGTTCAGGGAGGGGGACAAGGGAGCTCAAAGTTGTTCGCTTTCCAAGTGGCCACTACGCTTCAAAGACCGTGAAAGTTAAGCCCTTGCATAGAAACAGAACAAAAGCAACTGCTAGGTGCTATGTCCTGATATTACCTCATGGAGGGATGTGCGGGCAATATCATTCTTGTGGACTGCAGAGCCTGCAGCTTCCACGTCGCGCCTTGAACACAGTAGCTATTCAACTATCATACACATTGGGGAGAACTACCTATCCAGGGCCACATCCATCTTCTCTTATCAGATCAGAAGTCTCTCTGGGACCTCCTATAACTCCTCACATGAATCAAGGAAAGGTTGGTATGAGGGGTCCCCTCAGGAAGGTCCCCTATGAATACAGCCCAGCTTCGTCACACTGGCATACTGGTCTGAACTATGCAGAAAGGGGAGGCGGTGTTCCCTTCAGACCCCTGTAGGAGGCCCCATTTCATTCCTGTTGTACAGAAAGTCTGCAGGGAGCAAGCCCTGGCCTGGCCCCACAGACTCAGCCCTGGGTCCAAAAGGGTGAAATGCCCACAAAAGTCTCTCCTGAGTGTATCCTCCTATGACCTCCAGCCCCCGTGGCCCCAGGCGAGATGCTGCAGACTGCAGAAGGGGTGTGCACGCTCACAGGACAGAGGCTGAGCTGGTGGCAAGCCCAAGAGTCCTGCGACCAGAGGTTTGGTCACCTGGCCCTGAGGCCCCCAGAAAGGGCCCCGGCTCCACGGCTGCCTAACTCGGTCTGGGTAGGACAAAGAGAAGCCGCCCTGCGGAGACAACCGCAGAGGCGTGAGTATGGGCTCAGAATCTGGGACAAGGAGGGCAGGGGTGGTAGAGTCCGGACCTCCCCGGGGATGGGGGGTCTCACGCGACAACACTTCCGGATGAGCTGGAGTTACCAGCTCGGCCATCCCGGAAGTGAAGGTTAACTCATGGGCAGGGGACCTGGACCCCTCCCCCCCTTCCTTCTCCTCCAGACTGCAAGCCGCGGCTGTGCCAGTGAGAGGCAGGCCCCTTGGCAGCCAGGGAAACTGAGCCCCTGGGCCGCGTGTTCCCACAGGCGAGCACAGCACGGCCGCGCTGGTGTTCGGCGAAAGGACGGCGAAGAAGGCGGCAAGGCTGCCCGCGGCCCTCCCCGCGCTGGCGGCGCTCACGGCCTGCGCGCACGTTCAGTGGGACGCGGCAGCGACCGAGGTGGCCACCGTCTTCTCGCTGGCCGCGCCCAGCGTGGCCAACGCTCTGCAGCTGCGCGCCTTCGCCGAGCCCGGGGGCCCCGTGCGCGCCGCGCTGGTCGTGCGCGGCCACCACGCACCCTTCAGCCACATCTTCCGCTCTGACGGCCGCTGGCACCACGTGTGCGCCACGTGGGAGCAGCGTGGCGGGCGCTGGGCGCTGTTCGCCGACGGGAGGCGGCGCGCCGGGGCTCGGGGACTCAGCGCCGGGCAGCCAGTGCCGCCCGAGGGTGTGCTCGTGCTGGGTCAGGATCAGGACTCCCTGGGTGGCGGGTTCTCGGCTCGCGACGCCTTCGGTGGCAACCTCACCGACTTCCACCTGTGGGACCGGGCGCTGAGCCCCGCGCAAGTGAGCCGAGCTCGCGCCTGCGCGCCACCCCCGGGGGGCCTGCTCTTCCAGTGGGATCCAGAGGCCCTGGACGTCACACCCCTGCTGTTGCCCGCCTTACCCGTGAGCCTGCTCTGCCCTGGTAGGCCTTCGGCCCTGCCCTGCCCAGCTTCTATGCCCCTCCCCTGGCTGGCCTGCAGAGTCTGGCCCTGCCCCTGATTAGCTACCCAGCTTTTGCCAATTTGATCTCTCCCAGTTCTGGCCACGCCCTCTTCAAGCCAACAGTTCCTGCCTGCAGGCTGTCCAATCTTAGTAGTCTTCACTTTAGTGTGGGCTTGCTCACTGCTGGCTTTAGGCCTCATCTCATTTCCCTGATCTCAGCAGGCAGCAGGCCCCATAACATGGTGATGTTGTATGCTGATTCCCAGTCATGCGCAGACACCATTTGGGCCTTCATGGGTAGACGGGTCCCGGCCCCACTGGGTAGGGTAGGAAGCCAAGATGTGGTCTTCACACCTTGCTGCTCTGGCTAGTGCCCTCGGAAGAGTGCCCCACGTGGAACCCGGGACCCGGCACCAAGAGCTCTGAACTCTGCTTGCACCCACAGCCTTTTCTCTGCTGCTACTCAAAAGGTGCGCCTTAGCGGTGTCGGGGCTCTGCGGAATAGTCGAGAAGTCAGGGCATTCATTTATAATCTCCAGGCTCGAGAACTCCACAGATCTAGGCAACAGTGCAATCAGTCCCAACAGTCCTGGGGGCCAGTCTCAGCTGTGTGACTTTGAACAAATGGTTCTTCCATGCTGTGCCTCAGTTTCCCCTTCTACCATGCTGTTTAATGCTCGAGACACTGCCACAGATGTCTTCCTCCCCAGAACAGCACATGGGGCAGGGGTGGTCATAGAGCAGGCTGGCCTCTCCTTTGCCCAGGACCCAACTTGGCCTCTAATCTTTTGCAGAGACCTATCAGCAGCTTCAGGACTTCCAGTCATGGCCTGATCAGGACATTATCAGTAGAGTGAATGCTCTGGCCAATGCCACTGTGGTGAGCCCATCCCTGGAGACTGGAAATTCTACGGCACACTGGGTCAACTCTCTTCACCTTGTTTTCCTTACCTGTAAAGAGACACCCATCTTAAATATCTATAGAAACCCCGTTTGTTCCTGCTCTTGGTTTAGAACCCCTGACAGCTGTGACAGATTTGATTCATTAAGATCCTGGTGGTACCCAACTGTGGCCCCTGGAGAAGCCCCTCACGTCAGTTGTTTTTCTACCCACAGCTCCTCCCAAGCCCCCTGTCTGAATTCCCCAGGATCTTGTCCTTGGACAAGGCTTCTAGCTTCATGGGTCTCCTGGAAAGAGTCCTGGCAGAAGAGCCAGGTCCCTTGGGGCCTGGGGCCCTACTGGCCATCCTGAACTTCCTGAGGAGGGTAGCTGCTCTCAGAGCTGAGGAGCAAGAGCTGCTGACCAATCCCTTGGAGGAGCTTGGCAGAAGCTTCGTGTCTGTGGCCAGCCTGGCCCTGGGGGAACAATCAGCCAGTGCATGGCTGTCTGTCAGGGAGGTGAGGCAGGCGGGGCTGGGTGAGATATGGCATTGCAGCCCCCCATTATTGTGTAACTGTGGGTTACACCTGTTTCTGAGGGCTGAATCTCTCCATCCCATGGGAGAGGCTCCTCTTGTCGCTATGAGTGGAAATTCCTCTTGAACAATGCACATAGTTAAGAATGTATTAAGAGCCACTGGTGAGAAGGGTCCTCCCCATAGCCAAGATTCTGCCAACTGCCTCAAGTGGGGCATCCTCTGTGTCAAGTGGTCCACCCACCGTGTCTGCCTAAACACACAGGCAGGTGCTCTGGAGAACAGGAAGTTGCACTGGAGGGAGAGCCTGTTAGAAAACTCACCCTTGCAAATTACTAGTGGACAGAGATTAATGTGAAACTTGAGCATCCATAGTATGGGTTTGACTCTGAATCCGTGGTGAAGAGGGAGGTGGCCCAGCCAGAGTGGACTCCAGTTGGCAAACAACATGCCAGCAGCCACGTGGCATGCTAGGAGACCTTCAGCTTGGCTTGGAAGAGAGCGCTGGAGAGGTCAGAGGAGGCTGAGGAAGACAGGGGAACCCAGGTCTTGATCTTGACCTGTTAGAGAGCCAGAACCTCAAGCATCTATAGCCCCAGGTCAGGGCCCATGCGGTGGGGCCTGGAGTGGGGGAGCAGGAGCAGAGCGGTAGCTTCCTCCCAGGTGGTTGGTGGGCCTATGACCCTGGTGATGACTGTGCAACGTATGGCATCCCTGCTGAGCTCCACGCTGACTATTGCGCAGCCTCAGATCCACATCCAGCATCGCCTTGCTGGTGAGCTACCATCCACTCCCACAGTGGGACCCAGATACCCTTCCTCAGTGTGGTCTCCGGGAGACCAGTCTCTGTACGTCCATGCCCTTCACAACATTCCCTTCCTTTACCCAGGCTGTGGCTTCTGCCCACAATGCCCTTCCCCTGACCCCCCGTCTGGAAAATTCCTCCCCTTGGAGCCCTGCTTGAGCACCAGCTCCCCCAACACACACACACACACACACACACACACACACACACACACACACACAAAAAAAAGCATGCATGCATACATGCACGTCTGCGCACGCATGCACGCACGCACACACGCACACACTTGAGTTCTCTCTTGATGGGCAGCTCTTCCCTCCTCAGTTACTCTAACATCTTGAACATGCCCCTGCATAATAGGCCTGTCCCGCCTTTTCTTGATGCCTCTGGGGTTCCAGAGCTATTTGAACAATCTCTGCCCAGAGCTAGACCCAAGTTCACATTCATCAAGTTCCTGTAGATCCACTTGGGGACTCTCACAGTGATCTTCAGCCACAGGTCCTGCCCCACTGTCATACCCTCAGGACCCCAGAAAGCCATTTTCCCTTGGGCTAGTGGCTCAGCCTCTCTGTGCTTGAGGGGTGGGCCCCCAGTCTTGTACTGGGCAAAGGACAAGCCCATCCTGCAACTGGACACCCCAGAAGAAAGCCCCGAGATCCAGGCACTGCTCCATTTAATCCCAGGCCTGGCGGTGCAAAGTTTGCACCTGAGAGGGGCCAGCGTTGGTGGGCACACATTCACCATTCCTGGCGGGCATCCGAATGAACCAGGCCACATCCACATCCCTGCGGGAGAAGTGAGGCGGCTCCTCAAGAAAGGTGAGTGAGGAGGAGAGTTGGCTGGAAGCCTGTTGTGTTCCAGGTGAGCGGCCTGCTGTGTGTCTTTCACAGGCTGCCCTCGCTTGCAGAGCCTTTCCGTCTCTCTATGTGTAAGATGGGCTCTTACCTCTTGACTGGCGGATGGCTACGAAGGTAGAAGCTCCCACCACATTCCGGCATCTGCTTAGTCTCCTCCAGCAAATCCACATGATTTCCTCAGAAGTGGTCAAGGGCCTTGACCACAAAGGGTTGGGGAATCAGTGCACAGGACAAAGGGATTTGGAACTACAGGTTGATATGTATGAACCTCGGCTGGCTGGAATTCTGCCTTTAGTCATTTTTCAGTTTGTGATCTTGGGAGAAAGCTGCTGGCTCCTGACCCTCGGTTCCCCCGTGAAATGGAGAGAGCAATGCCTGCAGAGACAGCTAGTGTCTCCCACTCTGCCAGGTCTCCCTGAAGTCACAGTCATCCACACCTGGTTCACGTCAAGCATCTTCCAGTATGCCCTGGGGGCAACCAGCCTAGAGTCCCAGGCCCCTGGTAGCCCAGAGGAGGCGAGGACGCAGAGGTGAGCAGACCCCGCCCAGCAGATTGCAGAAGACCTGTGTCTCCCCTGCACCCTAGGGAAGCCAGGCCTCCATCATGGTCAGTGCTTCTGGGCCTGCAGAAAGGAGCCTGGTGGAGCCCTTATCTGCCCCCCTCTTATCTGGGTTCTGGCTTTAGACTCTTGGAGGAAACAGAGATTTCCATCAAATCCCTGAGGCTGGACCTCAGGGCTCTGAGTCATGGTACAGGTGCTCTGCCCTCGGCTGAAATGACCCAGACATGCATCTCCTTTCCTCTCACTCCCCACATCCATCCTTAAAAGCCCCCTTTGTCCCCGCAGGTCCCTAAGCACCCAAGTGGGGTCAGCTATACTCTCCTCTGAGGTACGGGACACTGCTGGAGAGCTGAGCACAGCTGTGACCTTTCACCTGCAGCACCAGGCTCAGGTACCGGGTGCTGCAGCACTTGTCTGCCTAATTCCCTTCTCTGCTCCCCGCCGCCCCACACCTGCCAATATGCGCTCACTGGACAGCCAAGATCCAAACATCCTCAAAAGAACATGTTTGGGCTGGAGTGATGGCGTGAGGAGTTAAAAACTTCTCTTCCAGAGGACACTGATTCCATCCCGAGCACCTACATGGCAGCTCACAGCTATTTGTAACTCCTGTCCCGGGGATACAGGATAGGATAGGCCCCTTTTGACCTCTGAGGGCACTACAAATTGGTGTTGCACAGACATATATACAGGCAAACCACACACACACACACACACACAGACAGTCATTTTTATCCCCAATGATCTCCTCTGTCCTTAAAGGAGCAGAAGGGGAGTAATGTGCACTTTTCACAACAGCGCACAAATTGAGAAACTTTTTCACTGAGCCTTCCAACTGCCTGTTCCCTATGGCGCTCAGAAAGACTACATGATTGACCTTATCTTTAAATGGATAAAGCAAGCGTGTCACCCTAGGGCTGTATAACTAAAATAAATAAATGAATACATGATACATACATACATACATACACACATACATACATACACACACACAAACACTCACACTGACCCACCATTGGAGTATGTTTGCAGGTTGATATTCAGGGAGTCTTTGCACTGGGCTTCAGGGTGACAGCTAGTCCAGGCTAGAAGTGTGTCTCACAGCCAGAGCATTTGCCTGGTTTTGAGGCCCTGGGTCCTGTCCCCAGGACTTTGAAACAAAAACATGCAACCTCAATGATGGCAGGGTGCTACTCAGAGAGCCTTGGAGGGTTACACACTTGAGTGATGGGCTGGTCACTGTGCTGTATGAAGAGGGAGGGGATTCTCTATCAACTAGCCTGAAAAGGCTTTCATGGCGTGGGGTTTGGTTTCTGTCACGGTATGCAATGCCGTGAAATGAAAGAAATACAACTCCTTGTTCCCCCTCCCTTTTATCCCTTGGGACATTTTAAAGAAAGCTTAAGCCTCTGCGGTCCACAGGAGGTCATTAGGGACACACATGGACACCCAGTGTGGCTTCTGTGTCGGTTTGTCTACATATCCTCCTGAGTCTCCGTCAGCCTCATTGCCGTGTGCAGCTATTGCTCCTCAGCCTTGAGCGAGGGGTTCTAGAAACAGCCCCAGACACCTGAACCCAGACATAGGTGTTCAAATCCCTTACACAGAACAGCTCAGAAGCTCCGGTGCCCTACACACAGCTCATAGATGCTCTCAGTTCCTTTCAGTTCGCTCGTGGTGCCAAAGCAACGTCAGTGATGCGGATAGCTATATTCTAAGGTCTGGTTTAGACAATCAGGACCAGAAACGGCCTCTACGTGTCTAGGACAGAGGAAAAAATTTGCTTTAATATTGTCTTTCTTTTTTAAAAAATCTTTTTGGCCTGTGGTTTGTTGGATCCATTGAAGGTCGAGTGAATAAATATTCAGTTTAGCATACTGCTTAACGTGTTTTCAATGAAGTTTTTAGTTATCATTTAAACAATGAGCTTCACTATTACATTTTCATGCCTGTATATTACCATCTGCATATCAGTATACTCCACTCATCACTCAATTACCCCACTACCCTTTCTCTCCCTCCTGCGCCCTCCCTCCATTGCTTGCTCGTTCGCTTATTTATTAATTAATTAATTAATTTATTTATTTATTTGTGTGTGTGTGTGTGTGTAGCTCTGGCTGTCTTAGAACTCTCTCTGTAGACCAGGCTGGCCTTGAAGTCAGAGATCATCCTGCCTCTGCCTCCCAAGTCCTGGGATTAAAGACGTGCACACCACTGCTCTGCTCATTTATATTTTCATAAGTGCACATATACAGTTAAATCTAGATTCCACATATGAGTGAAAACATACTTGCCTTTCTGAGTCTTCATTCTTTTACTAGTGTGATAACATCCGTTCCATCCGTTTTCTTTGAACTAGCATAACTTTGTTGTTTTCGGCAGAGTAGAACCTTACTGTGGAGTGTAACATGTTCCTTATCTTCATATCGTGGTTATGGCGCAACAATAAACACCGATGTGCGAGTGTCTCTGTAGTGAGCTGACAGATTCCTCAGGGACCTGCCAAGGGTCGCGATAACTGAATCCTATGATAGTTATTATCTTAGCTTTTTCTTTTCTTTTCTTTTCTTTTCTAAGTCCTCACAGTTGTGCTTCCAAAAATCTTTTTTATTTTAATTTTTTTGGTTTTTCGAGATAGGATTTCTCTGTGTTGCCTTGGCTGTCCTGGACTCACTTTGTAGACCAGGCTGTCCTCGAACTCACAGAGATTTGCTTGCCTCTGCCTCCCAGAGTGCTGGATCACAGATGTATGCCACTACATCCAGCTCTTGTTTTGTTTTTCAAATCAGGGTTTCTCTGTATAACAGAGCCCTGGCTGCCCTGGAACTTGCTCTGTAGACAGGCTGAACTCAGGAAGAGCTGCCTAGCCCTGCCTCTTGAGTGCTGGGATTCAAGGTGTGCTCCACTACCACCCAGCTAATCTCAGTTTTTTTGAGGACCCTCTATAATGATTTTCACAACAATGGCACAAATTCACATCCCACCAGCAATAAAGGGGTCCTTTTTCCCTGTGTCTTTGTCAGCTTGTATTGTTGCTTGTTTTCTGTTCTAAATGATTTATTTGTATTATTTTAGGTTTTGTGTACATTTGGGGGGGGGTGCAGGTCCCCACAGAGGCCACAAGAACTGGATCCCTCTGGATCTGGAGTTGTGAGTGCTGGGAACCCCGCTCCCATCCTCCTCAAGAGCAATGTATGCTCTTAACCAGGGAGCCATCTTTCCAGCTCCATTGTTTGTTTTTTTGATGATGCAATGGATGAGAGGAATCTCAAAGCCATTTTGACTCGAAGTTCCCAGTGACAAAGGATGTTGAGCCTTTTATCTTATATTTATCAGCCATTTGAGAACTGTCTGTTCAGTTCATTAGCCCATTTATAGATTGAACTGCTTGTTTAGAGGAGGTTGGTGTTTAATTTTTAGAGTTCTTTACAGATTCTAAATACTAATTTCTGGTCATATATATATATAGTTAGCAAAGATTTTTCCCATTCTATACCTGTCTCTTCACTTGACCCAGCATCTTCGTTTTTATGCAGAAGCATTTTAATTCTATGCAATCCCATTTGTCAATTCTTATTCTGTTTTATTTGAGACACAGTTGTGTAGCCCTGGCTGACCTGGATCTTGCTATGTAAATAAGGCAGGCATCACACTTAGAGAGTTCCTGCCTCTGCCACTAGAGTGCTGGGATTAAAGGCATGCACCACATGTCCAGCCCCAATTCAAAGTCTCAAGCATTATACTAAGGTTGATGTATTACATGTGTGTGTGTGTGCGTCAGAGAACAACTTTCAGGAGTTGGTTCTCTTCTTCTCTCATGTATGCTACAGAGATTAAACTCAGGTCAGCAGGCTCAGTAGCAAGCCTTTATCTGAGCCATTTCACCAGCCTCAGAGTCATTTATTTTTATTTTCATTTTATAATTTATTCACTTATATCCCAATTGTAGCCCCTTCCTTCATCTCCTCCCTCCCTCTTCCCCCCATCCCCTTCCCCTAGTCCACTGGAAGGGGGAGTCCTCCTCTCCTGCCATCTGATCCTAGCTTATCAAGTCTCATCAGGGCTGCCTGGATCCTCTTCCTCTGTGGCCTGACAAGGCTGCATTACCAGTGGGAGGTGATCAAAGAGTAGCAACTAAGTTCATGAATGAGACAGCCCCTGCTCCCCTTACTCGGGAATCTACACGGAGACTGAGCTGGCCATGAGCTACATTTGAGCAGGGGGGCTAGGTCCTCTTTATGCATGATCTTTGATTGGGGCATCATTCTCTGCAAGCCCCCTTGGGCACAGGTTTTTAGCTTTGTTGGTCTCCATGTGGAACTCCTGTCCCCTCCAGCTTCTTCTATTGCCCCCCCCCCTTCCATAAGATTCACTGCACTCTGCCCAAAGTTTGACTGGGAGTCTCAGCATCTGCTTTGATCCCATTGGGTGGAGCCTTTCAAAGGAGCCTCTATGGTAGGCTCCTGTCCTGTTCCCTCTCTTCCACCACTTCTGGTGTCTACCCTGTTTGCCAGAATTGGTTTTTATACAAGGTGAGAATTAGGGATCTAGTTTTATTCTTCTACAAAGTGGATATCCAACTTTCTCAGCACCACCTGGCAAAAAGACTGTGTTTTCTTTGTGATTGTAGAAAACCACACACACACACACACACACACACACACACACACACACACCCCTGCTCCATGTTCCCATACACACTCACGTACCTACCTTGTCCTCCTTTCCTACCTCTAGGTCTTCCCACAGAAGATTCTAAAGCCCATCTGTGCTTTTTGGAACTTCAGTGTCAAGTGAGTTTCCACATTCATTTGCTTATTTGTGTCTTGTACGTGTATGGAGGTCAGAGAATAACTTGCAAGAGTCACGTCTCTCCTTCTACCATGTGGGTCCTGGGGATTGAACTCAGACTGTCAGGTTTGCCTGTCAGCAGTGCCTTTACCTGTTAAATCATTTCACCAAACTAAAACAGATATTTTTTTTAATGATGTCCCTTCTGCTTGCAAAGGAGCTAAGACTCAGGGGTGTTTGCAGTCTCCCCCCCCAAAAAAAAAAAAAAACCCTGCTTTTCAGAGTAACTCCAGACCCCATACAGCTCCAGAAGCTGGGACAAGGAGGAGGATGGTATACCCACATGGTATCGAGCTGCATCATAGGATGCATATGAAGGAGGTGGCATTAACTTTGGGAGGTGCCTAGAAGGAGACTCAGCTGTCCAGTGGCTGCTAGAGGGATTCCTAGGAGGCTGTGGCCCCTGGGCATTGATGGACTCTCCTCCTGGATCTGCAGCGGAGAGAATGACATCAGCAGCGAATGTTTAGCAACCAGTGCAGGCAAGAAAATGAGGCCACCGTTTCCTTTGACTTCCTCTAGTCTTACCATCCCTGAGAAAATCAAGCAAATTAAGAAAATCTGTGGATGGAAAACTGGGACCCAGAGAGTCAGTTACTGGCCAGTCACTGGCCATAGGCAAAGCAGCCATGAGCTTCAGGCGCCATAGAGAGACCTCCGCCTGCCTTGCCCTCCCCCATGTCCACATCTCAATAGCCCTTTTGCTCCTTCCCAACCCCAAGCTCTGATGCAGGGGGCTCCTGGGCCACTACCGGCTGCTTGGTGCTCACTCTGCACCCAGACTCTACCACCTGCTTCTGCAACCACAGCACCAGCTTTGCCATCCTGCTGCAGGTGTACGAAGCCCAGGTGAGCGGGAAGCAATGAAGTAACTACCTTGCACTGGACACCTGGAGTCAGGGACCAAGGCCCAGCTGCACCTGGGGCTTGGAGAAAACCAAAGTTGGGAAATGGTGGGGTGTCGGGGATGTGTGGAGCTGGGGGGGTCTAGGACTGGGGTTCAGGAGGGTATCCTAGTGGTCATGAAGATCCTGTAGAAAAACCATGGACCCAGATGAGTTTGAGGGGAAGAGGAGACTCAGGAGGGAAGAGGACTCCAGAGTAGATTAGGAGAGGCGGGGCTCCCTAGAGGCAGAAAGGAACCCAGTGTTCATTTGCTAAAAGGTTAAGTTAGAGCCAGTACCTTAAGAAGACACTGGGCCTGGAAGAGCCCCCAGGGAAACTTAGATGCTTATTTCCTGTAAATGGCACATCACAACCCGTCAGCAGCTTCATTTATAATTATAGGTCTGTGATCCTTATGAGTATCACCTGCCTCACAGGACCATCCCCCGGGTGGTCAATCCAGGACTCTGCTGAGTCAGTGGAAGCTTGGGTGTAGGGGTAGCTTTTAGGGAGATCCAGCAAGACAGATTCCTTAGAGAGACTTGAAGTCACCAGGCTGGGTGAGTCTGGTGCAAACCAGGATGAAGATGGGTTCCTCACTGTCCTTCTCTGCAGGAGGGTCCTGAAGAGGACTCACTGCTGAGGACTCTGTCATTTGTGGGCTGTGGCGTGTCCCTCTGTGCTCTTGTTACCACCTTCTTGCTCTTCCTGGTGGCTGGGTGAGGAAGTGTCCCACACCAGGGCTCTACTTGTCTCCTCTCAGACTCCACAGCCATCCCCACAGTACTTTGGTCCGGGGCTTCCCTTAGGGTGAGCTGGGCCCCCTACTGCCCTCACCTGCCCAACACCAGCAAGGCCAGGCTGAAAGGGTGTGAGGCTGGCCGGCTGTCCTCCTTAGTCAAGCCTTCTGCCTGTACAGGGTTCCCACTTCTGAGCGGACCACAATCCACAAGAATCTTATTCTTTCCTTGGCCTCTGCTGAGGGCTTCCTTATGACCAGCGAGTGGGCGGAGGCCAACAAGGTGGGCAACCAGCAGGAGGTTTGTAAGCTCTGGAGCCAGGAAAGCCTGAGAAGCCATTTGAGGTCTCCTCCCCCGTTGCCTGCCGGTGGCTTTCTTGCCCTGGTGGGGAGCCGATCCCAGAGAAGAAAGACCCAGATGGTACGAATGACAGAGACCTTTCCCCCTGACTCCTGTTTGGGTGAGAATGTCAAGCATGGCCATAGGATCAGGGTAAGCTGTGCCCAGAGCTGAGCTCCACAGTGACCTCCATCTTCCCCCAGGTGGCCTGTGTGGCCGTCACAGTGGCCATGCATCTCCTCTTTCTGGTTGCCTTCTCCTGGATGCTGGCAGAAGGACTGCTGCTGTGGAGCAGGGTGGTCGCTGTGAGAATGCAGCCAGGCCCCAGGATGAGGCTGTGCTATGCTGCAGGCTGGGGTAAAGACCCCTGATCACCACGGTTGTTCTTTTCTCTATTGCCACCCAACGCCGCCCACATCGGTGCCACCCAGACCCCTCCCCAGGCCCAACAGGACCAGTCACCATCCAACAGCACTTAAGAACTACCTAATACCTCAGACCTGGTACCACTGAACACCAGCACTCATCGCTACCCCATACCTGTTTCACCCAGTACCATCTGATGCTCGTCTCTGCCGTGCGCTCAGTTTTCTCAGTTATATCAGACTCCAGCTGTACCCAGTCTCTCTCTCTTAAGTCCCCTCAATTCAGCAGCCTCAATGCTCCACCTCTTAGATTGACCCAGGGATACCAGGGGACAGCTGTGGGCTGGATTCTAGAGGGAAATGGGTAGTGGCCTGGCCTGAGTCCATTTCTTCCTATCCTAGGCATTCCTGTGGCCATTGTGGTTATCACCCTAGCAATGCACCCCCAGGACTATGTGGCTTCCGGACACTGCTGGCTCAATGTGCACACGGATGCCATCTGGGCCTTTGTGGGGCCCGTGTTATTTGTGCTGACTGTAAGCTTGGAGGTGTGGGTGCCACAAGGGAGGAGCAGGTCGGGAGGAGGGAAGCCCTCTTGCCCACTGGCACCCAACCTCCAGGCTAACACCTGCATCCTGGTCCGTGTGGTGATGATCACCGTGTCCAGCACCCGCCGCCATGCACGCATGCTGAACCCACCGCCTGGCCTGCAGGAGAAGATCAGGTTCCAGATGTGGTGAGGCCCAGCTGGGGACAGGATGAGATTGGGGCACAGGGCCAGCTGGCACCCCACATGAGCCTGGTTGAGCAGGCTGAGTGAGCAGGGTGGGTCTGTGTTAGGATGTGTGGCCAAGTGTGAGCCTGTTCAGCAATGATCACGTGCAGCCTTAGTTATGGGCACTTGCGCTTGGGCATGTCATGCTATATGAGGCACTGTAGATACCAGCCACTGTCCTGGGGCTTCACTGACTGCAGAAGGTGCTGAAAGTCTGCTTGAGACAAGACAGGAGGATTCCCCAAGTCAGGCCTTCCTCAGTCCAGGATCAGAGTAAGGATCCAGGTCTCCAGCTCTTCCAAGGACCCTTCCCATCCCCAGCCCCATGACTGCTGGAGCACGACAGGGTGACCTTCTTCCTACAGCCTCCTCTGTTGGCCTTCCTCACTTGGCCCATCCCCACCACAGCAGAACCACTCAAGCCAGCAAGTCCCTGGAAAGACAGGAAGCCCAGGCCCCTGGAGAGGGCTGCGGAGCCTTCCTGACTCATGCTCCCCATTCCCTGCCCAGTTCCGAGCAGCTGCCCTCATTTCTGAAAACTAGACTTGGGAATAAAATCTTATCTCCCTTATCTCCCGGTACCACCACCCCTACAAAGTCCATCCAAGGGTTTTGCAGAGCATCCTCCCAGCTGCAGCTACAGGCCCTCTCTCTCCAGGCACTTCCTGGGTGCTGCTTCATCTATCAGACCCTAGGGAAGTACAGAGCTCCTCAGCTCTGCCTCCTTTCCCCCCACAGGGCCATGGTGAAGCCGGTGCTGGCCCTGTTACCTGTCCTGGGCCTGACCTGGCTTTTTGGCCTCCTGGTACACATTAACCCAACCTGGGCCTATGCTGCTGTGGGCCTCAATTCCTTACAGGTATTTCTAGACCTTGACCACATAGAATTGGGGGATGGGAGCTCTGGAACACTAGAACTCAGAGAGGGTATGTAGTTTGCCAGGACTGAGCAGGGGGTGAGCCTCCATCACAGAAGGCATCCAACAGCAAAGTGGGGCATTCTGCAAAAAGAGGAGATAAAGGTGATGTGGCAAATGGTGCCCTTATATCTACAAGTGAGGCATGATGAAGGACTTTTGGTTCATTAGTCACTTGAGGAGGATGAGGCCTATCAAGGGGATGGTCAAAGACTATGGTGTCTTGGCCACATCAAGGGTCTCCAGGAGGTCAGTGAGGGCATACAGAGAACTTGTGCCCTCTCCTTAGGTATCTCTAGCCCACTGTGGGGTTGGCTCAGGTCACCCCATCTGTGGTAGCAAAGGGCTAAGGAAGGGTTCAATCAGAAGACTGATACTGAAGTCACACAATGAAGCCATCCATCATGGCTTGGTGGCAGAGAAGCATCTGGGCACCTGAGTGTCCCTGTCTACAGGCTCTACACAGATCCGTTGGGGACCCAGTCAGGAACAGATGGTGCTAGCCCCAGGAGTAGATGGTAAGAGGCTGAGAGCCCCAAGAAGTGGTCACTACCACTGCTATCCCTGACCCTTGAAAGACTGTCTCCTTTGTCCATGCTAGCTAGCCCTACCCCCACTCCCTTACAGGGTCAAAAAGAAGAACAGGTTCAGGGCAAGGCTGAACAAAGGCATGCTTCCAAAATCAAGGGCAAACTCCTGTCTAGGGTCCTGTGTCCTCAGAGCAGTGAGCCTCCCTCAGAGATGAGTGCTGAGGTGGTAGGCCCTGCCTCTGATGCCTGTGTGATTGATTGCTCTGACCCGGCTCATAGTTTTATCTCAAAACCCAGGCTTTGTCCAGTTGCTTGCCCAAGGCCTCAAAGCAGCAAGAAGTAAGATGGGTCCACATCCAGTGTCTGGATTCTTAGTCCTTGGGGTGGTCAGCTTGGCTGCAGCCAGGTCCTGGCACAGTCCTCAGGAGGGGAGCCCTAACCACTCCTCATCCATTCATGCCACAGCCGGTGGCATGCCACCATAACGTGAGGTGCTGGGAATACAGCAGAAAGAAGGGGAAAAGTAACATTGAAGGTGACATTTGGGAAATGGAGGCCAATCATGACACAGATAAAGGGTGGCACAGTGGTGAGGGGACTAGGCAGGGACAGGAGAAGGCCTAGTCCTTGTGTCCTTTACCCCCTAACTAGCCAGCCAGACTAGCTGAATGAGGGAATTGCAGGTTCAGCGAGAGACCCTGTGTCAAAAGGTAAAGTGGAGGTTTAGCAATGGAGGTTGAGACCTGGCATCAACCTGTGGCCACCACGTGCAAGCATCTATATGGGCTCACACATCTGCAGAAATACATGTGCACACCCCCACAAACACGTGCAAACATGTGGGAGGCAAGAAGAACGGGGTTTGCTGTGTCATACGAGGGCCTCCCCAAGGTGGATCCTGACGATGATAGAGAGTAAGCGTAGTCTCTAGGACCGTGTTGACCTAAGCAGCAGAGCCCTGGGTGCTGTTCCTCTCCTGACATAGCTCCAGATCCCCATCAGGGGCTCTCTCCCAGCTCTGAGTGACCCTGGGGAGTTTTTTCTAGCTCAACACTGGACACCGAAGGTGACAGAAGCTTGTTGTCATGGTGATTACTCTAGCTTGCTGCTGGCACCCCTTTATGGCCAGCATTGCTCTCCAGCCCTGCTGGTGTGTGTGGGGGGGTTTAGGTCACAGATATAACCAGTGGAACACTCTAGACTCCCCATCTCCCTCTCCCCGCTCCCTTCTCCTTTCCCCTACTTGTGGCTTCTTTTGGTTCTGAACTTTCTCGGGTTCTTTCTGTCTCTCAGGCTGTCACTGTCGTCTCTGTCTCCCTGCCCCCTGTTGATATTTTCTTTCTGCCATCACCCCTGGGCTCTTCTCCATCCTCTAAGCTCTCTCCCTTCCAAGGTTCCTTCTCTGGCCTTTTTCTGGTTCCTGGGATGTGGTGCTGTCAGGCAGGTCCTTGACTAATTCCAGGCTGTGTGCTTGGATCCCTTGTGACTGTCCCCAGGCCTGGCCTTTCTTTTGTTCTCTTCTTTCTGCCACACTTTCTCTCTGTCTCTCTTTCTTCCTCCACTAACTTCCAGTCCTGCCCTTCTGTCTTGGGCATAAACTGGGCAGGATATACCTCAGGATGGTGATGAGGTCCAGAGAGGCCAGAATGGCCTACTATTATTATTCAGGACTGATTTTGTTTTCTTAAGGCCCGTTATGTCTGACCTTGTAGAAGGAGAGCAATGTCTCACTTCTATAACCAGCTGTCACTCACATCTACCTTGGTGGACCCGTCTAATGGCGAATGAAGTTCTCCACACCTCAGGGAATCTTCTGGTGGCCCAACTAAGATAACCTTTACAAAGCGCTGAACACAATACCTGATGCACACCAAAGCTCTATGAATGGGGACTCATTCACTCATTCATTCACTCATTCATACTTTCACAGATGCTCTCCACCGCCAGGCCATTGCTGGTTCACTCCCCAGAAAACATAGTGCATGTTGCACTGCCCTACCACTTCCGGTTACCACTGAGGCTGAGAGGCCAAAGGACAGCTAAGGCAGTGCGGGAATGGAGGGACCACTTATGGGAAAGGACTGGTTCTCAGTTAAGGTGTGGAAGCTATACGAAAAGGGGGTCATTCTGGGACCCACGGGAATGGGCAACATGAGGAAGGCTGGTGAGAAATGGGGCAGGAGGGACTCTAAAGTTGCTGTAAGGAACTCTGATGTTGTAGAGGGTGGGATCCATGGATGATGTCCAGCATGGGGTGGTAGAGTTGGGAGGGAGTTCAGAAAGATGCTTTTGTTTGCTGGTGAAGAATATAAAAAGGAAATGCGTGGGGAAGGCAACGCAGGGGCTGTGGAAGAGACAGGCTGGCTCTGGAGTTTAGTCATCTGTCTTAGGGGTTAAAAAGTCATGTGTCAACTCAGTTATGCCTGGGAACAGGGGCCCAAGGGCTGGAAAACCTAGGAGTCCAATGTTCTCTGGTCTTGGCCTCAGACTTGAACAGTTAGCTGCCTTTTATGTTGTCACATCATCCTTGAGTAAGTTCTGGGTTCCAAGTCTGACCCAACACTATGTTAGGACTCTCTGTCCATCAAATGAGGCCACATGAGACCTAAATATGGTGGTACTTTGTAAGTGGCAGGACCCTGCTGGTCCATAAACCTATGGAAAGGAGCCAGCTCCCCTCTACCCCGGAATGCTGAGCCCTTCACACTCAGTCACCAAAGGAAGCAAGAGACCAGGCCCCTAGACCGAGGCACAGGGCAAAGGACTTAGCTTTGGGCCTTTAAGAAGGTGTTCTCTCTACCCCTGTGGGGGCTGCAGTGGGTGTAAGTGGACTAGAGGGAGGGCAGGGCAGGCTTTGAGTTCTTCCTGCTACTCACTGTCACTCAGTGTCTTTACTGTGGTCCTGGGCTCTTGATCCAAGCAAAGTAGGAGGCCAGGCCACAGGGTGGGTGAATGTTCCTTCTTGCTGACACGAGGTCTGTCCTCAGGGCCCATACATCTTCCTTGTCTACGCTGTTTACAATGGGGAGGTGAGTACGGTGAGCAGGCTGTGGGAAAGAAATCAAGGGAGGGTGGAGCCCCCCTAGCCCTGGTTTCCACAGATCCAAGAATGGACCCACCCTCAGGGCTCCAGGGAGGATCCAGTCCTGACCTGCGCCACCCTGCAGGTGCAGCATGCATTACGGAGGATGGCGGAGAAGAAGGCAGCTGAGGTGCTCAGGGCAGAGCAGGTGCACCTGACCAAGGGTAAGGGTGAGGAGCCTTGGGGCCAGATGGGCAAGGCCAAGCACAACAGCTCTCCTTTCAGACACTCTCTGGTCCTTCTGACCCACAAGCTTCAGGTCCCTGGGCCATGGCTCTGGAGAACCCCACAGCCTGGGATCCTCTGAGAAGACCTGTTGCTCTCAGAGGTACAACCTCTCTACCCCCATGGCAAGTGCTATATGGTGCCTTGATTTCTCCACCAGTGAACCAGAGCTAGGAGAATAACAGCAGAGTCTATAAGCCCACTTGAAAGACAAAGAAGCTGAGGCCTCAAAAACTCTCTAATATTGGATCTTGGGGGAAAGCTGGGTGTCCAACCAAAGGTGGGGATTACCCAGGACTCCTGTCCCAGGGTTCCTAGCAGGGAAGTAGACCTGAGCCCCTGACACAAGAGCTGGGTTTAAGTACTTCAGCCTCAGTTTCCTCACCACTAATCTGAGAATAAAGTTCTGAGTGGATTTTTAGGGTGTCTAATGTCTTAGCCTATGCACAATTCATCAACTCGAATATCTCCTCTTACTAGGGACCCATGGACCCAGGATCTCCACAGCCTTCTCTTCCATTGCAGAACCCAGGAGACCGGTAAGGCTAGAACAAGGGACCAGCTAGTGTGGTGTTTGGAACAAAGCAGGGTTGGGAACATAGCAAAGGCTAGAACAGGGTAGGTGGACACTGACCCTAGGGACCTTGTCTTCGGTACTGGGAAGCTATAGCCTTCAGGGTGGCAGACCTAACATCCAAGGCCTCTTTGGGTAGGAGTAAGAGCTCCCAGAGAATAGGGAGCAGGAGAAAGGGTTTCTCTTTCCTGTTCTCTCTCTTAGGCCGTGGAGCTGACTGCATTCAGGACTTCAGGTACTTCTCTTCCTGGGCAGACGCCCCCATTTCTCCTCTGCCACACTGCTCCAAGATGAAAGTGATTTGAGACTCAACCACGTAGAGACTCAACAGTGGGTGGAACCCCTCCTGGAGCTGGTGCCGGCCAGCTAAGCAACCTGCCTGTCTCTTAGTCCCTGATCTCTGTCCCAGACTCCAGCTTCTACCCTGTGCAACTGAGTCCTTAAAGAAAGACTCCTTCCGAGCCTTTCCAAACCCCAGGGCAAGTGTTTTCCCCAACCCAGTGGCACATAGAACATGACAGTGGACCTGTGGGCAGCGGGCTAGGCTGGACACACCTCAGGCCCTACCCAGGTAGGGCTTGGGGTGGGGCTCAGCCTCCCTCTAGAGGACAGTAGAGACACCAGTCACCATTAACCTCATTGTCCCCTAGTTCCCCCAATTTTAGACCAGCAATATCTAGCTACGAACACTACATCATGGCAGGAATAGAAACCTGCTTCCAGAACTCTTGCTGGGGCTAGGCTCAGTGACCCCATATCCAGTCCCCTTTTGGCTCTGGTCCAAAGCAGTCTGGGAGGCTGCTTTTCTCAAAGTGTGCAGAGGAGGAGGCCAAGGCATCCAAAGGAGCCACAGATAGGCATCCCGTGTCTCATCAAGAGACAGGCTCATCTACCCAGAAGGGGCCAGCTGAGTCGTGGTGCTTGTCATGGGGGTGTGATCACAGCCCAAGGCTTTCAGCTGCTTTGCACGTTCAGCTTCCGGTCTGCTAAAAGGGGCCGGAGCGCCCCCTACAGGAAGATCAGGGACGCAGGACTAGGCAAGATCAGAGCGCGCAGCAGCCCCCTCACCCGAGGGGCCCAGCCCCCTCCACCCCGCCCCCACCCAGGAGGCACAGCGCGTTCTGCGAGAAAAAGAGCCACTGCAGCGCCTCTGTGCCTTTGTCTCAGCTGAAAGGGTGCGTTGCTAGGGCTGCTCTTGGCAACGAAGCCTCTTCCACCTTGGCCCCACCCTCCCGACCGCAACTCTGGCCCGACGAGCCCCGCTTCTCGCTCCCGGCGCCTCCCAGCCACGCACTCAGGCAGCCTGGGGAAAGGTCCCAGCGAAGGATGGCTGCCCGTGGTGCATCCTTTCCCAGAGCTCTGGGGACCCTGGGGCACGCAGGTGTTCTGCTGTGGAAAGAAACGGAGTCTCGGGGAGACCGTGAGGGGCCGACTGGGATGGCAGGGTCCCCCCCAAGTCTCTGTTCCCAGACCCTGCCTAATTTTGGCCACTCCTGCCGGCCCTGCCCCTAAGAAAGGGTCACTTTCCTTACAGGGGTCTAAAGGGCACGTGCAGGGTTTTCCTCCTTTCGGGAGCTCAGCGGCCAGAGGACCTCAGCTCAGCGTCGGAACCCCAGACTGAATGAAATGCACACCCGGCAGCCCCAAGTGAGAGAGAAAAGGTCCTTCTGTTTGTCTTGATTCCTCTCACTTTGTAGATGTGCCCTGAAGAGTCTGGTAATAAACCAGGTGTTGAAGCTTTCCGCCTGTGCTACCTCGGAGTCCTCCTAGCCAGGAAGAGGTGGAGGCGCAAGCCTGTCAGGGAGGAAGGGGAGCCAGAGACGCTGCCCTTTTGACTTTGGGATTCAGCTTTATCGCCGGGCTTGGTAGTTCTAGCCAGCATTTTGATAAAACAGGCTGTATTTGCCCATGTGTCAGGATGTGTGTGTGAAGGTCAGGGAACGGCACACCTGAGTCAGTTCTCCTCCTCCTCCACTATGTAGGCTCTGGGCACAGAGTTCAAGTCATCAGGGTTTGTGGCCCTTGCTTTTAGTTCCTGAGTCGTCTCTTCTGCCCAGCAGGTACCTGTTCAGCAGAGGCTGTGTCCTGGTGAGGCTGTAGTTCCTCACTCCGCAGGGAGAATGCCTTCGTCCTGGGCCCTCCCTTCGGGCAGCCTAAGGGCATGCGCAGTGGGTGTGGGCCCAAAACACCTAGGCAGTTTCCTAGGCCAGGCATCACTAGTAGCTCACAGGTAGCTGGGATTCCCTTGGGAGATGGGGAATGGCCGACTTGCTGAGGAGGAGCCTGCCTGCAAGTCATCTGAAGGCAGGCCAGGGTACCCTCCCCCCCCATTGTGCAGACACCAGTCAGGTCCCCATCTCTTTGAGGGCATGATGGGCTTTAGGGCCAGGAGAAGCAGAGGTGTGCTGGGTTCAACGTCAGGGCTCACGTCCAGGAGGCCCAAGAGAGAGGCCAGAAAACAAAGAGCCCAGACTGGGGCTTTGGGGTCAAGGATTGCCAATACCATCCAGCCCGCCTCCATCAGGGCTACAAAGCTGGGTCGGGGTGTGTGGGGGCAGGTGAATCAGAAAAGCAGGGTGAGTGGGAAGCCCCTAAGAACCAGTGAGGCACAGACAGTTCCAGGGGCCTTGGTGGCTTCCTCTCTGCATCCTATTGGGCTGCAACTGGGACACCATTTCTGGAGAACACCAGCTCACCTAAGCAAGCCCAGAGATCCAGGCATTTCTTTCTGGGGACCTAGGGTGTGGACGCTCAGTCAGTCACAGAATGGGGGATAGCAGGCACTCTCTCAGAAGACCTTGTGATACAGACCCCGCTAGTTTGGGGTATGACATGCACCCTGCGCACAGTAGGCGCCCAGAGAATGCCAGGTGTGAGCAGAGACATGCAGGCTGTAGGCACAGAGGAAACCGTTGGAGACATCAAAAGCTCTGGGAGGGCAGACCAGAGAGTCACAAGCGAGACGACAGCAGAGCTCTGCCTTTCGCTGGGAAGGCAGGCAGAAGCCCAGGAGGATGAAAGGCTAGCTGGTTGTCCACTCATTCTGGAGCAGGGGCTTTGCTGAGTGTCAGCAGAATACGTGCTCAGCCCCGGCAGAACCCTCCCCCTGGGGCTAGGAAGTCAGGGGCATGCAGAGAGGTAGAAGAGAGCGGTTCCTTGGTGACCCATAACCACCTGCATTTCCATGCGCTCTGAATCCCTTCCGTTGCAGAAGGTCCCTGTTCTGCCATAAAGGTTCGGGGGTGAGGGGACAGGACTATAGGGTTCTTTCCGTCCCTTCATCCCACACACCTCTTCCTCCTCCCACACCATCTATGCTCCAGCCAAACACAGTCAGCTGGCATCCTCCTCTTTCTTTTGTTGTCACACTGTTCCTTCTGCTTGGACTATCTTCATTTCTATTAAGCTGGTGAATTCTAGGCATCCTTAAAAAACCTTTTTTTTTTTTTGGATGACCATGACCCTCAGCTGTGAAGCCTTCTCACGTGACTTTCTTATTTATGGTTCAATTACATAAGGGATCACGTCACATAATCTGGTTAACTAAGACAGTTTTCTTTAAGCCTGGAGATTGCCCTGGGACAGGCGTGAAGCAGGAAAGGAACATCTTTTTCTGCCACCACCCCCCACCCCCCCACCCCCCGCTGGAGGGGTGGCAGAACCTTTTTCTGGTTGTTTCAGAGACCCTGGGTGGACCAGGTGTGGCCCTCCGTTAATCGGATTGGTTAAAGTGGGTGGGACAGTGGAAGCTCACACAATGAGCAGGCCCCTCCTCAGCTGTGTGAATGTGGGGAACCTACAAAGGTGCCTTGGAAGAACAGATCCAACAGGGCCTGAGGTCCTGGGGCACTCAGGCATTGGTCAAGCTCAGTGCTGCCACCTAGCAGGACGGGAGGGGAGGACTCATCAGCAATGGGGACAGACTGCCGAGAAGAAGGGAGACCCAGGCTGGAATCTGGGTCCCTGCTTTGTTGGAGAAGAGCACTCCTCCTGGATTATACCACTGCTGGAGTTGCTACAAGGACAGGGGGCTAACAAGTTGTTCATGAAATGAAGGCTCTTTCACTGTGGGGGCAGAGCTAGCACGGCAGGATAGAGCTGAGTCGGGACCCCAGAAAGTCTCAGCATCTCCCAAGCCTCATGTATACAGGAACAGGGTGCAGCCCAAAGCCCAACGGCACCCACTGTCTCTACACCCCGGGCTCTACAACCCTCTTCCACCTCATTTCTTTTCATATTTTCAGTGTGTATGAGATGTATGTATACACACATGTATGTCAGATACACACAATGTATTTAGATCATACCCACCTCCCACAGCCCAATTCCCAGGACTCTCCATATTCCCCTCCCACATTTTGTCTTCCTTCATTAATTTTTATGACCTACTCAGTCCATTTAGTGAAGCCTGTATGTACATGGGTGCAGGGCCTTTCAATATAGCACTGACGCATGGATTAGGGTCACGTCCCTGAAGAAATCTGACTCTCCTACCCCCAGAAGAAGCTATTGACAGCCAATAGCTCTGTAGCTGGGGGGGGGGCTGTGAGTTCCTCTCCTATCCATGCTGGGGTGTTGACTGGCTTCTTCTGCAGGTCCTATGTGTGTGTTTTCCACACAGGTCAGAGGACAACTGATGGGAGGCAGTTCTCCTTCACCATGTGGACTGTGGAGACTGAATGCAGGTTATCAGGCCTGGCAGATACCTTTACTTGCTGAGCCATCTCAACAGCTCCCCTCCCCAGAGGTTTGAGCTGAACACCATTTTGATGACAGGCAGACCACCACCACCACCACCCAGAACCTACCCCAAGAGGCTATGCCTTGCTTCAGAATGCAAAATTCACAAATGCTACTGGAAACTAATTGCAAAATTTATTTCAGGGCTGCAGGGCTGCAGGGGCTTATAAGGGCACTTCTTGTGTCAGTGCTGAGGGTCTCTGGCCTTGGCGGGGGCACGCATTTCAGGGGCAGAGGTGGGGTCTGAGCCAGGGTGATAGAAGACAGGAGACAGCCTTGTCCAGATGGGCAGACCTAGCATAAGCTGTAAATCTGACATGAAAAGCAGGAAGGACAGTGGATGCCCAGTCTGAAACAGAGGATAGCTTAGGTCCCCCACCCCCCAGTGCCTGGCCCTGCAGAGTGACTTTCAGACGCAAAGCAGAGGCCAGGGAACTGAGCCCAGCTTCAAGGGTTGTGACAAGGGACCCAAAAAAATGGAGCCATGAGAGAGTCCTCTGCACTGAGCTCATCTAAAGAAAGATCCGTGAATTCTCCTAGTTTCACCCATATCCCCACCTGCAGGCCTCCTGCTGCTCCCACAGTGGGGCTGGGGCAGAAGGCAAGCAACAGCTCTTTTCAGGAGTGAGGTGGGTTGTGTAAAGATGACCAGGTGCCACCCTGACTCTTGGAACAGACTTCGGGAGAAAAAACTTTGGTGCTAAGCCCTATACCCCAGCTCAGTGCTCAATCTGTCCCCTGCCGTTCCTTTCTCACGCACTTTCCAAGGACTGTCTAGGTGAGAGGAAAAGACCCCTGTTGGCTACAACCTGGTGGATAACTACCAGCCCAGACAGCTGGGTGGGCAGAGCTAGGACTGGAATGTTGACTACACCAGACTCTTCTTCCCTGGGTGGCTGGGACCTGGGAGAAGGGTGATCACAACAAAGTCCTTTTTCAGGTAATGGATCAGAATCAGATGGGTGGAGGGCTGGCCAGGGATCTTTAGCCCTACCCACGATCATGGCACCCTCTAGGGACCCAATGTAGCAAACTCAGTTTATAACAGTGGACTTCCTTCCCTTCTTCAGGGGAGTCTGGAGACCCCTCCTCTGCCCTCACTGATACCTACAGACTTTCCTTTGCCTCTGATTACAGGAGAGAGGGAAAGAATGACCTCTGACCCAAGGGACATCCAGGCCCATTAGGGAAACCCAAGCCTTCTCCTGGGATCTGTACCTCAGATGCCAGGAAAAAAAGCTGGGGGCAGATGAAGGAGTGGTTAGAAGCCACCCCTTTGGGGCACTCTGGGTGGCAGACACATGCCAGGTGGCTGGTGGAGGCAACGTACCCCAGCGTCCCTGCCCATCCTTGCCCTTCATCCCAAACACACAGCTCTGGAGCTCAGGGGCAGGGGCCTAGGGACAAAGCTCCCAGGTCACCTAATGCAATGAGTCCTTTGGAGGCAGTGGCACGCCTGCCGACTGCCCGCTGCCTGGCGCCAGGCTCAAGTCTGCTTGGCCTGTAGCATCTCGATGAGAAGGTTGTTGCGGGGCATCTCGTTGCCCAAATGCTTGTGGTACAGGTACTCCTTGGCCTTCATGCTCAGTGCCCGCACCTCCAACAGGCACAATATCAACTGCTGGAACTTGTCTCCGCAGTGCGGGTAGTGGCACAAGGTGTAATCCATCAGGGCGGCATTGGCCTTCTCCTGGGCATCCTTCACCAGGCCACGGTTTTTCAGGAACTTCACATCTGCAACAGGAGCAGCCCATCACCCTCTCGTCATGGTGCTGCCACCACAGCTGGGCTGGCACCATCACCAATATTACCAACACCACTTCCCCGGGAGACGGCAACCTGTGGGTGCAGAGACTGCCATGAGCCTCGGTGGCAAGTCTCCACCCTATGGCCTCCACCAGTGACATCACTGCTTAGTGTCCCCAAGCGTGTCCCTGTGCTTTCTTTGTCTTTTTTCTTTCCTCTTCTCTTTCTTTTTGAAACAGGATCTCACTGTGTCTTCCTGGCTGGCCTGAACCTCATTATGTAGACCAGGCTGGCCTTGAACTCACAGAGATCCACCTGCTTGTCTCTGCCTTCCAAGGAGATTAAAGGCATGTGCCACCACACCTGGAAAATCCCTGTATCTGTGTGGTTTTATCACCAGTACGGCCACTACCATCACCAACCACTAAACCGTGTCTCTGGCCCAATCATCACTGCTGCTGTCACCATGGATACTTGACAATCACCAAGACCACCAGCAACCTCAGCAGATGCATCGCTAGTGGGGTGTTTACACCTCTCCATTTTCTCTTCTATAAAATGTACCAAGGATGTAAAGTACTGGCTTGTGGGAAAACTTGTCAAAGTCTTTTTATGGCCGTTATCCCAGCCACCCTAAACATCGCCATCAACATCACTGTGAAAAGGACCTGTCTTGGGCTGTCAGGCCCATGAGACATGCTCTGGAAAGAGGGTCCATAAATGCAGTCATGGGACGCTGGGGTCAGCTTCTCTGCAGCACTGTTCGTGGTAAGGAAGAGGGGCCTAGGTGGCTGTGTGTCAGTTACATCTGGGAAGTCATGGGATGGACGGGGAGCCATGCTGAGAAGCAGGGCAGAGTGGGAGGTAAGAGAGAATGGGAAGATCTGGAAGTTTGCAAGGCAAAGCCATTTACATAAATTTAAAATGGTGCCAAAGTGTGGCTTAGAGTATACCATTAGCCCGGCACACACAGGCCCCGGTTCTATATAGGCTCTACGCTATCAAAAAAAAAAAAAAAAAAAAAAGAAAAAGAAAAGAGAGGGTTGGGGGAGGGCGGGAAGAAGGCGGCCAGGCAGACAGGCAGGCTGGCTGGCTGGCTCACTAGCCCTCTCCACACAGACAAGCTGTGTGAGAACAATGGTGACCATGAAGCTGCAGATAGACATGGAGGGACAGCTCCCAATGGGAGGGAGAGGAGCAGGTGGCTCGGTGTGGACCAAATGTGGCTGAGGCTGAAGTATGATCAGTGCATCCTCGGGCCTTAGTCCTGAGTTAGACACAAAAGAGGTTTTTGCTTGGGAGTAAGCCGCCCTGTGGAAGAGTCCCTGCCTGTTCCGCATAAAAGGTCATTTTTCCTCAGGCTGGAAATAGGGTGCCTGGGTCCTTTCCTTGTCACTCAGCCCCTCTCTCAGCCTGTCTCAGCTCATGTCCTGCTTAGGAGTTTAACATCGGTCCCCAACCCTCAAAGCCTATCTTGGTCTCCCTTGGGCTGTCGCTTCCAGAGGTTCAGAAGATGGGTCACTTTCCTCCCTTGGGGCACCCCAGTCTTTCTCCTGTGGGGGAGTTCAACCAGCACACGCTCTTCGCCCTCTAATCCCTCTTAACACCCACTGCGCCAGGGTTGCTGAAGTGCTTGGCAACCCTGATCCTCAGCCGCCCCCGGCACACCCGCTGAGGCCTGTGTTGTCCAAAGATGGATTTAGGGAAACCGGAGCTGGGCCTGTGTCGTATGGCAGGATTTGGCAGCTGCTGGCCTCTACCCTGACTCCCACCACCCTCTAACAAGTGAGCCAGAGTCATTTTCTTCCTCCCCTCCCTGGGGTGGCCATCAGCTCACAGACATATTTATGCCCTTTAGTAAAAAAAAAAAAAAAAGCTCTTTGTCTAGAGAGATACACCTAGATTCCATCCCAGCTCTTCCCTGCCTCGGTGTCCCTAAACAGCGAAACCAACGCAGCTGTACAGAGCAACCCAGCTCCCTGGCCTGGCCAGCTCCAGGTACATCTAAAGGTGACCATTGGATGTCATTCCACCAAGCTGGTCTCCTGGATGCAAGAGATGCCTACTAATCCCATCTGTCCTTGCCCCAAACCCTTTCCCATCCCTGTATTATCCACCGTCGCCTCCATACCGTCCCTGGGCTATTCTGACATTCAGAACTGGAGAAAGATGGGGTCTGTCTCAAGGCTACCCAGTAAAGGGGAGCAGAGGAAAGAGCTGAGGTGGAGGAGGATGGGACAGGATGCTGCTCAGATGGAGGGGATGAGGACACTGGGGCCTAGGCTTCCAGCTTTACCAGGATTTAGTGTTCTCAGCAACAAGCACCAGGGACTCATGATCACAGTGGAATAGTAGGGGGAGGGTGCAGGACAAGGACAACTTTCAGCGACAGCCCCTCTCTAAGAAGGCCTCTAGTCTCTCAGTTCACACATATTAAGACCTCCAAGACTCTGGGGCGCGAAGGCAGCTCTAGGGTGGATGGAGAGTGACAGCACACACAGCAGCCACAGACCGGAGCTGGGACCAGCTTCACGGACTCCCTGTTCATCTTCATCCCTTCAGACACCTAGACGGCAAGGAGTGCAGTGTGCCGAGACCACCCACATATTGCACACCCAAGCCTGCCTGATTCCAGGAGCTTCAGGGCTTCCTGCCGTGGGCAGGGTGAGGCTGGGATTCCCAGGGCTGTGAGGCTTCCTTAGGACTCTGGGGCATTATGCCTCTGCCATCTAGGGGGTTTGTCTAGGAGTCCCACCCTGGTTCTGCAGAGCTAACCTCTCCCTCACCTGGAAGCCTCAGATCTGTCGCCTTTCTTCTCTACCTTCCCCAGCTCTCCCAGGCCCCAGCTTGTCATGGAGAGTCTAAGGACTAGAGCCACTGTGTACTGAGCGGGGTGCCCTTTACCTCTCAGACCCAGGAACAGGCGTCCCACAGCCTAGAGATTCTCCCTTCACACCCCAGCTCTGCAACCAGAGGCACCTCTGAACCTGTTTTCTACAAGATGGGGCAGGTCAGGACAGGGACCCTTGCTGGGTGCCAGCCTGGGCCCGAGCCTGCAAGTGTGATGGCTCTGCCCACATCCCTGGAGGCGGAGGGGGTGGGAGACAGCACCCAACCCTGGGAGCAGCCGCTAGCTCCATGAGCTGGGGGCCCCCAGGATCTCAGAAAAGCCCCCTTTTCACGGTTTAATTGAATATTTGAATAATCTTTTCATTCCAGCGAGGCATAAAGAATGTTGTCCCAATAGCAGTGACTCAGGCAGGCGCCCCCGCGCACAATGGCCCCTCGAGTGGCACTGCTATTCAGTCCGTCTTTTGTTGGCTTGGAGCGGTGGGTAAATTGCAAACGCTTAAGGGAATGCTGCCGTGCGCCTCAATGGGAATCAGGAAATCGAATGTTAGGTCAATCCATTAAGCTTCGATTAAGTCCTCGGCGGAACAATGCCGGCCGGGCCCATCTTCATAAACACTGCGATTGCCAGGAGAGAGGCACTAATTTTAATTAAGCCTCCTTACCTGCCTCTGAGCTGCCTGAGATGCTATTTAGACGCCAAATGGCACCCTTCTGCAGAGACGGGCGAGAAGGAGGCGTGTAGAGGGGGACGGGGTGGGTGGGTGACAGTCACTGCATGGGGTTGAGGCTGCCCGGCCCAGTGCGGTGATACGGAGCCACAGGCAGACTGACTGGAAGTCTGTGGACAAGTGATCAAGTCCTGTTATGAGTCCTGGTCTTCCTGGAAGCTCAGCTCTGATGAGGTGCCCTGCATTTCCGGGTCAGAGGGCCACCCGCCTTCACCTCGCTAGAGGTGTTGTCTGCTGCAATGCTCTGGGCTATCTACCCACCATCCTATCCCAGGCTGTGGCTGGACAGGCCTTATGATGATGTGCAGACGTGAGGTGGTCATGTTATTCCCAGGACGGGAGCCATCCCAGAGGAAGGCTCCAGGTACCCAGTAACCAAGGCCATATACAATTCAGCCTCTATCTACCTTATGGCCTTCTCTCTATCTATCCTCCTCCCATAATTTGCAACAGGGAGGTTCCTTCCTTTTGTCTCACCAGAACACTCCTATTCACACTGCCAGTCCCAGCTCAGATATATCCGCTCATCCTTCCTCCAGACCAGGGCAGAGCTATCCCAACTCTGATCATATGGGACTGCTCACCTCCTCTGCCAATATGGAGCCTCTTTCCAAGAACTCTGTGACCCAGCGTGCCTCTGTCACTGTTCCCACGTTCTCAGCTCCAATAGGTTCAAGCCCCAGACTCACTGTCTTCTGTGCCTCTGATACCCTTAACCTTACCCAATTTCAGGCCCACTGAGCTAAGAACTCCTTAGCCACTGTGGCCAGACCTGAGTCCCTATGCCCAGAGACAATAAAGGCCCGGGCTGGACACAAAGCATGAAATAAAGATTGAGCCTGGAGCCTGGTTTGTCATTCACTCTGGCTCATTTGTTTATGGATGAGGATTTATTAATAAGGATGATTAATTAAAACATCAGCACACACTTCTGAGGGCTAAGACTGTGGTAGAATCATCTCATTATATCTTTGCAGCATGCCAAGGACACTACAGCTGCCATTTCACAAATTCGGAAACAGAGGTTCAGAGAGTGAGTGACTCCCTCAACTCACAAAGCCAGAGGGACCAGAGTTAGAATCCAGGCAGCCACGCATGTACACAAGCCTTCCCACGCTCTCCCCTCCAGCCCTGATCTCTCGGTTACTGGAGATAAAGTTAACCTATGGAGGAGGCTGAGCCACCCTAAGTCAAGGCACCACTAAAAGCACAGCCCCATGTGGAAGCAGGCTGGGCGTCCCAAAGGGAGGCCAACGTCCAACTGGACCTAGTAGCTTTAGTTGTAGGAGAAACGGGGCTGCGAGGTCCTCTTGGAGCTCTTCGATGGAGCTCTGACTGGTGCTGAGAACCCCTCTCTGCCCGCCACCCCCACCCAGGATCCTCCCTAGCCCAGCCCCTAAGGCTCTGCCACACTCTAAGGCAGTAACTTTGATGCCATTTCCTAACACTCTCTAGAGCCCCAGCCAGGCTGAGTCCCTGGCCACGTGATCACAGCAAGAGGCCAGCTCTGCCTGAGCACTGGGCTTCCTCACCAGCTCCCGTCTTCCCTGTTTGCAAACACTTCCCACACCCTAGGAAGCATCACTGCCAGGCTGCCACAAAGACACATCTCCATTCTGCCCGCCCTCCCCTGACTGCTTCCCTGCTGAAGAATCCTCCACCTTGCTCACCCGCAAAAGCAAACAGAGCCGCTCTCTCTCAAGCTCTGTCTCGGGACGCGGGTTCTCTGAGGTGTACCGTGTGCTGGTGCATCTTGCTGCTGCGCATCCCCATCTATGCATTCCACCCTTTACAAGACACTTGCTGTTTCCCCGAGTGGCTGGCCCTGGGGGCAGCAGTCGGGCTCTTTCCCATTTGCTATGTTGCTCCCAGCACCAGGCAGATGTTCAGCAGATGTTTGTAGCATGAATCAATGTACGGGTGAAGGGATCTAGAGTCAGAACTTGGGTCCCTGTAGTTCAGGGAGTTAGGGAAAGTGAGGACCCCAGGATGGGAGCCAGGGGGGAAAGGTCTAAACACAATAGGCATTTAAGTGTGTTACCTATGCAGAGCAGTTTCTGGAATGATCGGCCAGAAACAATTCAGATGCTCAGGAGGGCCCTCACCCCCATGAGAGGGCCCCATACTCCAGGGAGCATCCAGGCAGGCCCTGACCACAGGCCCTGCGTCACTCCCTAAAGGAGGGCGCTGCCCCTTGGGCTCTCTAAGCGCAGTGGGGCCCCCAGCGTCTTTGCCACGCTTCACTGCAGAGGCTGCAGAGCCACTCACCGAGGCTGAAGAGGATGAGGAACTTGAGACACACGAACTCCTGGCGGTCCAGCTGCAGCGCGTGCAGCTGCAGCACCAACTCCTGCGCCCGCAGCACCAGGCTGTGCAGCAGGGAGCCAGCCTGGACGGCCACTGTGCTCAACTCCACCTGCACCGGCAGAGGGCGAGTCAGGGAGGTGGGCAGAGGGATGGCGGCTGGGGGCCGGGGATGGCACAGGGCAGAAGGGGGCCATTTTGCCAGCTTTGTTCCATCTGTTGGCCTAAGCTAAACACCCACCCCATGGCTGGCCTCTTCTTTAGTGGCAGTGGGGCAGGCTCCAAGCAGTGGGAACACTAGGGAGCTGAAGGATACTTCATTTACAGAGAGCTGCTGCCAGCCCAGTAGTGGGAACTGTTGACTGCAACAAGAGCCCTTCTTCCCTGGGGCAGGGGAGCAGGCAGCAGGGGTAGTTTGGCCTGAGCACGGGAAATGCTGTGTATGGCCACCAATAAGAGCCAGTCCATCACCACCTAACTCATGCTCTCTCTCCCTCCCTCCCTCCCTCCCTCCCTCCCTCCCTCCCTCCTATCTCTTTCTCTCTCTCTCTCTCCCTCCCTTCTCTCTCTCCCTTCCTCCCCATCTCTTTCCTTCTCTCTCTCCCTTCCTCCCTCTCTCTCTCCCTTCCTCCCCATCTCTTTCCTTCTCTCTCTCTCCCTTCCTCCTGCATTTCTCTCTTTCTCCTTCCCTCTCCCTTCTCTTTCTCTCTCTCCCTCTTTCCCCCTTCTCTTTCTCTCTCTTTCACACACACGCACACACACACACACTCATGCAGATATATTCACAAGGCTGTTACCTGTTCACCGAAGCTATGCTGCTCATGTCTTCACAGCCACACCCACTCACGCCCTTCGATGGCCATTCACAGCAACACAGACACATACCTGCATATGTGTTTATGCTATGGCAGGCAGCTATGGACACCCACGCATCTCTGTATGTGCAGAGTCACACACTCAGACATAGGTGCATGGGCAGACCCAGCATGCTCCTGCAGCCTGTATGCCCTCACTCACTCACATCCCAGACCCTGTATTTGCACTCCTGTGGTCCAGGGTCATCCCTTGGAACCAGCACCCCCCTTCCTGCTTTCAACGACCTGAAACACGGGAGGTGTGAACCCATGACGAGGGACATAGGTCGTGAGGGGCCGAGGTAGGAAAGTAGGGCCTCAGTCTGCATCTTGTTCCGGTATCGACTGTGCCCACTATTCAACCTGTGTCTCCTCCTGGGGGCGGGCTCCTGTCTCCAGGAATTATCTTTTCTTCCTCCTACTCCTCTCCCTGTATTTCCTCTCACCATCTGAGTGTTGTCCTCTTTATATAGGTGGTTCCAGATCCCAGCACTTTGGGCTCCTTCACCCACATCCACTGGCAACCCTAACGACCTCCTGGGGGCGGTGTTCAGGAGTTTCCAGGCCTTCTCCATGGCTTCCCACCCTGTCGCGTTACAGTCTCTGCTCTGAAGGGGCCCAGTCCTGAGTCAGCTCTCTGGGACTTTTGCCCACACTTTCATTTATTCGTTTGCTCACTCATTAATTCATCATTTATGAGAGCAGGGATCCTACAGGGTCCTGCTTGCTTACCAGCTCCTAGCAATGCCTGCAACCTCATCTTTTATACCTGCCAACCCACAGGTCCTTGGCAGTTCTCTGAACCTCTTCTGAGTCCTCGATCCTGCTGTTTCTACATGTGTGACAATGTAGACTGCCCCTATCACCTCAGTACCAACTGGCCAACTCTGTCATATTTTGGGGAGATCCAACCCCACTGTTATCTCCTGCAAGAACCTCACCTAGCCATCCTACACCCTGGCTCCTCAAAAGGCCCCAGGACACAGAAGTCTGGCTAGTACGTGTCCCTCAATTTAGAATTCAGGGCACCCCAAGCCATCCTAGGGAGGTCTGGGATCATGCAGAACTTAGGATTGGACCAGTTCAGTCACCTCCTGTCCAGTAATTAGCAGGATACTGTCCTCCTTGCCATACTGGACCTGGCGGTAGATGTGGTCAAACACCAGCAGCTCGCTCCAACAGTTCTGCAGCAGTGTTATCTGGTCAGCCACCTGCAGGGGAGAATCATGCAGAGGTCCAGCTGGGGACTGTCCCCTGGGACCTTCACCCCAGATCTCCACTCAGTCCCATCTACCCACCTGTTTACTTTATTGGGACCCAGTGAGGGCCTCCTTCAGGTCCTGGCTCTGTCTTTCATGAAGTGTATGACCTTATACATATTGTCTGAATTTTTCTGGACCTCTATTTTCTCAGTTGTACAGCGTTTCAAGTATATGAAGATGGCCAGTCTCGTATCCCACACCCAGGAAATCTCAGAGACTAGGGACTAATGTTGGGAAGACCAGCCCTCACCCCTTGTGCCATTGGCCTGTGGAGAGCCCGTGACCATGGCTGAAGGGTCCTGAGGAAGCTGCTGAGGTGCCTAGGCTCCTGGGGAAGAAAGGAGGCTACCTGGCTCATGAATACCTCAGCTGTCTGCAGAAATAACAGAACAATGAGCAAGGCAGATCCTAATCCTCAGAACGTGGTTGGGCCTTGGAGCCCAGGAGAGTGCAGTCCCTGATGACTGCCCTCCAACTCTGGGGTCATTGCATCCTTCCACAGAAAGGGCAGAGGCTTCCGACAGGAGCAACTTCTGCTTAGAGCCATGAGAAGCGGCACATTACCATTTCCTCGTTCACTCCTATACTCAACCTCTCCCTCCTCTCGCCATCCCCTCCCCATTCACCTTTCCTCCACCTAGCCCAAAGCCTTTCTTTTTAAGATAATGGTTTTAAATTTGAGAGAGAGAGAGAGAGAGAGAGAGAGAGAGAGAGAGAGAGAGAGAGAAAGGGCATATAGAGGTTCTCTTCTTCTACCATTTCCAGGAATGGGACTGAGGTTGGCTAGGTACTCCCAGGCCTCCCAGGGACATACCTTGCAGTGACTACCAAGCTTGCTGTGTGGCTTGTCAATGCCGTTGACAGTCATCACTCAATTTACAGGGAGAAGAAACTGAGTGCTGAGCTCAGGCAAGCTACCTAAGGTTGCACAGCACAGGGTGGCCCCAGGCCCATGCACTTTATCACCAGGTATAAAAATGACGCGTCCTTGTCCACCTTGCCACCCAGGACTTCAGAGTCCCCCATAGACTGGCTGCCTCCTCCATGAAGCCCTCTTCAAGTCCTCTTTCTCACTACCATTTGGAACTAAGATTGGACAGACACCAATCCATGCCTGTCTTTCCTGGTCCTTTGGAGTGTTAGAGGTAGGAGTGGTGTCCTCCGTGCCACTGTTGGCCCCTCAGGCCTTAGCAAGAGGCTGATGAAGGGACATTTTCCCCATATTCATCTTGCCATCAAACCCAGGTCCAAGAAGAGATGACTAGACCTAGAAACTAGACCTGTCCTCTGGGAGGGCAGCCTTTCCTCTTCTCTGGGGCATCCTCAGGCAGGTGAGGAGAAAGGAGAAGGCAGGTGTGGGGGCTAGTTTTATGTCCACTTGACACAGCAAGAGGGAACCTCTAGCTGAGAGGAGGTGAACCTCAGCTGAGAAAACGCCTCCATGAAGTCGGGCTGTGAGCAGCCTTAGAGGGTGTTTTCCTAATTAGTGATCGATGTGGGGGGAACCTACTACCGCTGTAAGCTGGTGGTCCTGGTTCTATAAGAAAGGAGACCGAGCAAGCCGTGGGAACAAGCCAGTAAACAACACTCCTCTCTTGGCCTTTGCATCAGCTCCTGCCTCCAGGTTCCTGTCCAGTTTGAGCTCTTGCCTTGGCTTCCCTCAGTGGACTGTGTTTCAGGATATGCGAGCCAAATAAGCCCTTTCATCCCTAAATTGCTTTTGGTCATGGTGCCTCATGGCAGCAATAGTAACTCTAACTAAGACAGAGGGTGGAGAGGAACGAGCAGCCAGACAGTCATGCAGGCTCCTCAGGACCCTGCCTGCCCATCCCTGCCCCAACACACAGGGCAGGATAGCAGGAGGAACCTGCTTCTGCCAGACTTTACCTCTTTCCTCTCTGGGTCACCAGCCCAGGCCTCTGCACGTCCTGAGCCCCATCACTGTCGACAGAGAGCCAGCCTCTGACTGAGGGCTACTCCCCAGCCCTCCACACATTTCCCTCTCCATCACCCTTTCCAAGGAGTAAGGCAAAACTCCAGAAGCACGGTGCTAGAGCCCTGTATCCCTGCCCAGTGACAGCTACTCAGGACAGATAACCAGACAGGATCATCTAGGTAACACCAGGTGCGGGGGAGGTCTGGGAGGATCTTGGGGGCCCCTGAGAACAGCTAAACATCTGAGTGGAAGAAGCCTACAGGTCAGTCAGAGTGGCAGCAAAGTAAACAGGGCTCCATGTGGCTGACCCAGAAGCAGGCCCGGCTAGGCATGCTCTGCCCCCATCTCAGCCATAGGCACAGATACCCTTGTGCCTAGAGGGAAGAAGCAGGGCAGGAGAAACGATAAAGAGGAGCATTAGGAGATAAGCAGGCTCAGCCAAGCTTGGAAGAAGGTAGAGGGGTCACAGTGACCTGGGTGCTCAGCCAGACCTCAGCCCTGGGGCTGGGTGGCCCAGCTTGAGGAGGATAATCAGGAGGCTGCAGCATGGACCTATGCTGAGCACTCCAGAACCTTCGCCTCAGTTTTTTTTTTTTTTTTTTTAACTTGGCCATGCACTCTCCTCAACCATGATTTCCTGATCTGTGATAGGAGAGAGCACTCCTCCCTCTTCTGCGTCAAGACAAAGCAGACACAGTTGACATTACAGAAGGCTCGGGGCACCTGGATCAGCCCTACTGGGCTCTATCTTCCCCTTGGCCAAGCAAATTTCCTTGCCATGCCCACCTCTTTGTGTGGGTGGGTAGATGGACACACAGACATCTAACTCCAATACACACACACACACACACACACACACGCACACGCACACGCACACGCACACGCACACGCACTGCAGCTGCCTGCCCTCTCCACAGGAATTGAGTGTGTAAGGGTGTCTCTAGCCCAAAGAGCTGGTTTCCACCTTCCTCTTGCCACCTTGGAAACAGAGGTCATTTGCAGTCCTGGCTTGGAGTCCCTGGACAGCCCAGCCTGTCCGTTGGGCCCTCCTATGGCCTACCACAAATCTTGGAGCCCTGACACTGCCGTCTGCATCTAAGAAGGGTATTGATGGTGCTGCGCTGACCTCTCCCTCAGAAAGCCTCTCTGGAGCCCCTGGGGTTTGATTGGCCTGGCAGCCAAGGCCAACAAGCTCAGTAATTCTTCAGGGTCTGACACTCCATGGCTGGCCATGGCACACTCCTGGCTAAGCCCTTGTTTATCAGCTTAGTACTGACAGACTTACTGTGTCTCAATAAACCATCTATCTGAGCAATTATCTGCTGCCCATGGGGGCCCCTAGGGGAAACAGAGCGGAACACTGAGGGATGGCAGAGGTCAAGATGGACTCCTATTACCTCCTCCGGCCTCTCCTTTGTAGTGAATATGGGGCCTGGTGAAGGTGAGTCTCCCACCCTTCAGGTAAGAAGTTTGACCCACCAGAGGCAAAGTGGGTCCCATTTTACAGAGCTCAGAGGTACATGGGCCTTGTGTGTCCTTCTCTGAGCTGTTCCTGGAAAGCCTGGGAATGTAGATTCTTCCTTATGCTACAAATACAGGCAGACCAGAGGAAGGGGCCGATTCCACTGATGGAGTCCATGGCAAATTTGACTGAGCCACATGCCAAATTCTTTAACTGTTGTAGCTCACCCAGCCTTTATAAGGCTTTAGGAAAATGTTAGTTAAGCTCCCCCTACCTTACAAATGAGTAAACTGAGACCAGAAGAGCAGAGTTCATTGCTGAGTCCACAGATTGGATGCCTCGACCTGCCTTCTGACCACCTCTAGAAAGCCTTGGCTCCCTCAAATGAAGCAGCGCTTTCCCACTGGGTCCTCTGTTTCTCACCACGTGAAGCGCCCAGGGACCTGCTCACTGACAGTCTACATGTGTTTTTAAGCCCTCCCTGCAGCTTCCTGGGTTCAGTTTGTTCTAATGCCCCCAGTGCCCATGTCAGGTGCCACCCCAGTCTCAGCGCCACAGAGCCTCCCTCCCATCACCTAGGATGTGCCCTGCTCAGAGGCAGCTAACGTGGCATGGTGAGAACCAGCTTACTGGGCAGCCCCAGCTCTTCCGGCCTGCATGACTAGGCTCTGCACACAGACTCCCAGCCTGATGAAGCATGATGGCTCACGAGGGGCTGCAAGGGCTGGGCTTGGGCTTGTCTGCAAGGCCTCTCATAAGCATCGCTGATGGTGGCTGGGGTTCCTGGGCTCCTTTCACAGGTTCTGGGAAGGGGAAGCAGGAAGGTTTGGGCCACAGAGAAGCCAGAAGCAGGAAAAAACACTCAGCAACACTAGGACAAAAGCCCTTCCCATCCTGCGTGACCCACCCCCCAAACCAGGAAGGCGGCCAGAGGAAGTGCCCTGCCCCTGGATCTAGGATCCAGGAAAGCTGGGAAGGCTTAGCGCCTTCTACTCTCTGTTCAGGGGCTTCAAGAAATGTTTGCAGTGTCTTCTCTTATTTTTTTTTTGGGGGGGTATCTTCCAAAGCACTCAGCACTCAGTACAGAGCAGGTGGGCAGGTGGGAGGGCCCACTATCTGACCTATGTCCATCTCCTACATCCTAGAAAGGGCCAGTGAGAGAAATTACCCAAGACAGAGACATGGCATGTCCTTGGCCATGGCAGGCCTTACACAGTGGAAATGAGAGCAATGGTCATCAGTTCCTAACTCCCAGAGCCCCCTGGGTCAAACCTTAGGGTGCTGCACCTTATTCCCCTCTATGCCAGCCAGCCAGGCAATGCCCCCAGCCCATCTGGCCACATGCCCAAAAGGAAGCCCAGGGAGAGTGGCTTCAGCACTGACAGCCTCTCAAGGCTGCCGTGGCTCCCGCAGGGGGGGGCAGCAGCTTGCTGTTTATAGCCAGCTTCGAAACAACCATTGGGGCTTGACCTAGGAAGGTCAGGTTGGGTTGTACCCATGCCAGACAGCAGTGAGCCTCGGTCAGAATTCTGGTGTCTTGGGGGTGGTGCACATAAGCAGCTAGGTAGGGCACTAGAGTCAGCTCTCAGGCCTGAGGGCTTCGCACTAATTGATAAACTGACTCAAAAGTTCTTCCTGTGGCCAGCCTCAGTCCCTCCTGCTTTCTTTAGCTTCATGTGCACTAACCCTGGTTAAAAAAAAAAAAGGGGGGGGGCTACAGAGATAAGGGAAGGCAGTTGCATGTGTCGAGTTCAGTGGCAGAAATTTACATCTGATTATCCTGCACACACACACACACACACACACACACTCACACACTCCCTCACAGGGGCAGTGAGCACCTTTGCATTAGCTAGGTAGGAATCAGGCCTACAAACCCCCAAAACCAAACACTCAGAGCCCCATCTATGACAGTTGAGGTGGTGAAGATTTGGTGTCCTTTCTGAATAAATGAGAAGATAGGATGGCTGGACCTCCTGACATGGGCTAGGGATCTGGGGGACCAGACAAATGTTTTGAAGGAGCCTAGGGTCTCAGAGAAACAGGGAGCTGCCTACAGAAAGCCAACTGGAAGAGAAGCAAAGCCTGGAGGTGCTAAGAGACTGAAAGCCAGGGAGGGGGACACAGGAGAGACAGGGGCCAAGAGAGACAGACTGGAGAGACAGGGAGAGGGATGGGCAGGGGGCAGCAGGCACCAAGAAGCTGCAATAGCTCAGAAATGCCCTTTCTCCCTGCAGTGGTGCCTCCCCGACACGGCCTGAAGCCATTGGGTAGGACTGCCCATCCAAAGGGTTGTGCTGGGCAGCTGAGAGTAGTAGCTAGAGCCAGGGGCTGGGGAAGGCGAGCCGGGTACCCACCTCCAGCTCCTTAAACACCATGCATCTTCGTGCCCAGTCCACAATGGAGATAAAGGTCTGGTCCGCCATCCTGCAGAGGAGGTTGAAGGGCGCCGGCTGGTCAGAGCGGGTTTTGGCTGGCTCCTGCAGACAGCCCACGATGCGCGCGCGCACCTGGTCCTCCTCTGGCTCTAGTTGCAGCAGCTGCAGTATGAACTCTGGCACATTGGGCCCTCCCGGGAAGGGTTCCGGATAGCTGTAGGGTGGTCCCGGCTGCGGAGGGGGGCTGGCATAGGGCTCTGGGTACTCAGATTTGATGGTGTGGTTAGAGAAGGCAGGATAGAGGTAGCCAGCCAGAGACCCATGGGTACTAGGCACAGCCATGGGCAGAGCTGGGGCTCCAAAGTCACCCAGCGGCCCAGTGGGTGGGCCAGAGACCAGCGCTTTGGGCTCATGTGCATGCAAGCTAGGGGGCAGCATGTAGTCCGGTGGGGGAGGGGGGGGCGGGGGCACCCCCATCGGCGGTCCGTTCTCCAGCTTGAAGCCATTGGCCCGAATCTGTGCCTTCTTCTGCTGCTTCAAGGCCCGGTCTCTCTTGTACATGGGCCCAAACTTGTTCCGTCCACCCCTCATTCGATCAGCTCGCACAGCTGTGGGCAGGAGCAATCTGTCAGCTTCTGCCTTCCTACCTGCCCGCCACAGATCTTTCCAAAGATATCTCTCTCTCTCTCTCTCTCTCTCTTTCACTCTTTCTTTCTTTCTCTCTCTCTCTCTCTCTCACACACACACACACACACACACACACACACACACACTCAAGCATCACCATTTCCCCATCCCCACTCAGTGGCCTTCTCTGCCCACAGGTGAGAGCAGGAGCCTTAGCTTGGCATCCCAGGCTTTTCTCCACATTCTCTATGACCCCCCCCCCCCATCTCCTTCCCCTCCTCCTGCTTACCCACCCTTCCCTCTATTATTCTGTCCGCCTGGAACCCTTTTCTTTCTCTTGCATTCTTTTTTTTTTAAACACCCAGTCCAATGTCGTCACCTCCAGGAAGAGTCAGGATTACCCCGGCAAAATCTCCTATCCTGCTGAAAGGGCCTGGGGCTCCGCTCTGGGTTCAGATGCCCAGCCCAGGGCCGGACAGGGAGATGGTGAAAACGAAAAGACCTTAGTCTGCTTTGCTAACAGTGGGGCGCCGGGCTACTGCCTTTTTGATTCTGCTGAGCTCCTGTTGCAGGATGACTGGGGCTTCCCCCACTGCCTTCTACTGGGAGCCTGCTGGAGGAGGGGATTTATTTTGCTGACCAGATGTTTTTCTCCTGGCCAAGAATGTGTCACCAGCCAGACTCAACAGGTGCATCTCTGCAGCTCCAGTGTGGCTCCAGCCCCTGCTCAGACAGGACCCCACCCAAGCTCTGAGAAAAGGGAGAGAGCTGGAGAGAGGGGTGGTGTTCCACCGAGCTGAGGGCTTGGGAGCCTGCCGACCAGATCTTGCTGCCGGGAGGGGAAGTAGCCGGGCTGTTTTGCTCCCTTGGGCTGCCTCGGAGGCTTCTGCGACCCACGATAGCCCACTCGGGACCTGGACCTAGGCATGAGGGCTCCAGGCATAGGACTAGGTACCTCCTCCAATCTCTAGGTAGCAGGGTATGGCCACAGCTCTCCTAGCCTTTAGGGCCTTCTCTGCAACAGCTGCTGGCTGGGCACTCAGCCCGGCTGGGGCCAGCAGGGTAGAAGCTATGACTGTCCACTTTCTGAGCCTGAGTCTGTCTTGATGGACCGTTGCTGTCCTCTCTGGACCAGGACAGGGGTAGGGAAGAGGCGGCAGCGATAGGCCACCGTTTTCCCCCTCACCTCAACCTTGTCGGGGCTGGGCTGGGAAAGCATGGGAAGGAATCCCAGTTCCCGTGAAACTTAGATGCGAGACGGACAGGCAGATGCACGGGCTGAACGGTGATGGACAAACAGCAGCAGAAAGGGCGACAATAATGACGGTTACAGCCATTCTGCTGAGTATTGGCCCTCACGGAGGCAGCTCCCGATTTTTCTTAACCCCTCAGCCCTCCCACTGACACATTACGTTTTAGCTCGTTATTCGGGCCGGGCCCTCTGCAGCTCAGAGAAGTTAAGGTGTCCCTAACCTACAAGTGATGAGGCTGGGATCTGAACACCGTCAAGTTCCTGAGAACGTTGCCTCTGGCTGATATGGGGATTTATAGGGGGCGGCCAGGCGCTCCTCAAAGCACCCCCCTTTGGGGACTCTGCTCTGTCCTGGAGATAGGCTCAAGCCCTCAGGGGAGAGGTTCCTGGGTCTCAATAAGCATCCATGGCCGGCAACCACCCTGCCTCAGCCTCCGGAGTCCTGGGATTGCAGGCAGCGCCCGCCGGGCTGGAAGTCTGGTTTTTGACATTCTGGGACCGTGCCCGGGCGAGCCAGCCCAGCCCGCCAGGCCTCGCCTAGCGCTAGCCTTCCTAGTTGCCTCCGCTGCCCGCGGAGCTGGGGTCCCCACGCCAGGCCGAGAGAAAGTCCCCCAGAGAAAGAAACGGCGCCGCTTTCCCCCCTCGGCCCCTCTCCCAGGCCCGCCCGCGGCTCCCCGGGGCGGCCAGCAGTCAGGGGTCCCGGGCGGGCGTGCAGGCGCGCACCTTCCAGGCGCATGCCCACGGTCAGGCACTTCTGGAAGCGGCAGAAGGGACAGCGCTTACGCTGCGTCTTGTCGATTTTGCAGCTCTGACTCTCGGTGCACGTGTATTGTTTGTTGTTCTGGACCGTGCGCTTGAAGAAGCCCTGCTCCAGAGGAAGGGAGTGAGCGCCAGGCCCCGGCCCCGCACCCCCGCCGCCCCGCCGCCGGTGCCCTCCCCGGCACCACCCCGGCCCCGGGGCCGCGCTCACCTTGCAGCTCTCGCACGTGAGCAGCCCGTAGTGGTAGCCCGACACCTTGTCCCCACACACGGGGCACAGCTCGTCCAGGTCCTCGTCGTACGAATAGTCCATGCCCGCGGCGTCCGCCTGTGGGAGGAGGGGCAGGTGAGCGCGCGCCGACGGCCCCCGGCCCGGGGAGGCCCCCGGCCCCGGCTGGGCGCGGGGGTTCGCCGCCCGGGTCCCCGCGCCACCCGCCGGGGCCGCTCCCACGCCGCCGCCGCCGCGCCCGGGCCGGGGCCCTCGGGCTCGATGCGCCTCCATCCCGTTTCGTTCGTCTGAGAAGCCAAACCCCGGCTCCCGAGAAAAGCAGACAGTCGCGGGCGCCGGGGAAGCGGGGCGCACAGCCCGGGCGGTCGGGGGGCCTCCCCGACAGGGACCCGGGGCAGAGACAGGTCTGGCAGAGAGAGAGAGAGACCCCGGCTGCGGCAGCTCGGCGGAGAGGGGACCCCGGGCGACGGGGACGGGGATGCCGAGCCGAAGGCGCCGGGAGAGGGTCAGAGATGGCCGGGCGCTCAGGACGTGGGTGGAGAGACACGGCCAGGTGACAGATCGCGTCCGTAGGTGACGGCTGATTGACAGGGGGGAGAGAGGACGGCCAGACGACGGGCGGCCGAGCGGGGAGCCGAGGCTCGATGCGCGGCCCAGAGCGAGCGGGTGCCAGACCAACGGTGGGAAACGAAAGAGACGGGATCCGGGACCCGGAGTGACAGGGCCCCACGGGGAAAGCCCGTAGGCACAGCCAGAGACACGGGGAGAGACACCGAGGCACGAGAGACGGCCCCGGGGAGCCAGGGAGAGGGCGAGAGACGGGGACGGAAAAACCTGGAGAGACGGAGGCGGCGCGCGGC
>NW_026585895.1:43240547-43258510 GCF_907164565.1 Psammomys obesus | reverse complement strand
TGCCCTCCCCACAGCCCCGCTCGGCCCTCAGCCTCACCTCCTGGCCCTCCAGCCCCAGCTCTCGGTCCTCCGAAGCCCAGGGAGCTCTAAGAGAACGGGGGACCCCCCCTCCCCAACCCCCGACACCCCGGAATCCGGTCAGGTGAAAGCTTCGGGCTGCCGCCTGCGCGGGGAGGAGGCGAGCTCCGGTTTGCTGGTCTAGTTTAGGAGTGGCCAGGGCCGAGGTGGGAACGCTGGTGGCTTGGCGGCGTGGAAGTGGCTCAGGGCGAGCGTGGCGCGGTGGGCGAAGCGCTAGCGCGGGGCGGAAACCAGACTTGGGAGCCTACCTAGGCTGCACGCACCCACTCCAGCCCTGATTCTTATTCCGAAGCCAGGTGCTCCCAGAGGGTAGCTGAGGATGGGAGGGTGGCGCGGTGGAGTGGCCAGCGAGAGTTCTGGGCCAGCCCCGTTTTCCTGAGAGTCCCCCTCAGGGTGCTCCCCTGGAAATGGGGAGTGTGATCATCGCATTCTGCTACCTCCCCGGTCTGGTAGGCAGAGAGCTCCAAATGCGCCCCCCACGCCCCCATCTTCCCTTGAGCTCTTCTCTAGCTAGGGCAGAGATAGAGGGGAGGGGAGTGCCTGGGAGCGGACTGCGTCCTGGAGGTGAAGGCGGCAGAGCAGCAGCTGCTCTGGGCTGGGAACCAAACCGTACCGCTTTTCAAGTTAGGTAACCGAGGCCGAAAGGGCTCTGAAGAGGCCTACTCGGTGCAGCGCAGCCCCCTTCGCCTGCAGGCTGGAAGGCAGGCCTGCAGGCTGGACCCGGACACCAGAGAGCCGTCCAGCAGTTACGCCTTGGCAGAGACCTACACACCCCAAACTCTGAGTGGATCCCGCCCCATGGCCCGGGCTTCTGTGGGTGCTGGACTAGGGTGCTCGAACAAAGTTGAAGATGGGGTACCGCGAGCCTCTCAAGTCGCTCACCCTGCGGAGGGAGGCACCGAATCTGACCGACTTGGCTATTCTGTCCTGTATCAGGCAAGTCACTTTTCTCCTCCGAAAAGAGCCAGTCCTACAGATCAAGGTTGGGTGGAATTTCGTGAATAAATCTTGGAAAGAGCGAGGGCCAGAGATGTGTGAGGCCCTCTTCCCACACTGAGCACCTACAGGGACAGGGGGGCTTTACGGGCCTCTGCACAAATCCGCTTCAGATAGAAACCCTCAGAAAGCGAAACTGCGGAGGGAATGGGGTTCAGTGGCAGGCCACGCCCAGTGTGAGGCTCTCTGTTCATTTCTAGCATCTAGCATCGCAAAAACACAAATCCAAAGCAAAAGCTCCCAGAGGCACAGAGGCACAGAGGCTGGTAGGCAATGGGGGGGGGGGGGGGGCGGGCTGGGCTCCCGACGGGGCATCTCTAGAGTAGAGCCCACCACGGGCCTCTTGGACAACATGGGCACTCCTCTGGGCTAAATGCCTGGTGGGATGGGGGATGGGCACCAAGACTCTCTATCTTTCTGTGTTAGCTCTTTCTCCAGGGTTCCACTGAATGCCTCTCCCGGCCCCTCCCCACCATATACCCTTACTCACAGCCCTTCATCCATCTACCCAGGGAAGCGAAGTAGACACTGGCCGAGACTGACAGGAGAAACAGACATACACACAAGAGGGCTCAGATACCTCCATAGTGGCCACCCAGACACTTAGGCGGCAAGACTCCAAGACCAGAAGACAAGCCTAAGAGACCCTCAGGACAGTCATGGAACACCACACCCACAGGAACACCCGGACACCGCCAACCACTCTCAGACCCCACTGAGTCTGTCCGCATAGGCCTAGCTCCTCCTAACACAGCCTAGAAAAGATGTAAGGGGGAAATGGATCTTGAGAGACCCCTGGCCTTTTCCCTGCCTAGAGTTGTGGTCGTTCTGTAGAGCAGGCAGTGGCCAGTCCAGGCCAGAGCGAGGCACTGAGGAGGGAGGCTGGCCATTAGAGGCCTGGCCCCGGCCTTCACTTACTGAGCGGAAGGAGAACTCTCAGCCGGATAAGGGTGGACACTGGGCACCAGCGTGCTGGCGCGGAGGCTCCCAGGCCCCAGGTAGGGCAGTGGCTGGCAGACTCTCAGGAACTTCTTCACCCAGCAGCAAGCGGAAAGCAAACTGACCCTGTCCGACCGTCCTTTTCTCCTCCCCGCGTGGGTGTGGGGGGGGGGCCACCGGAGGCCCAATTGGTCTCTGCCCCCACGTGACTCCGCAGGCCTCTCTCCTTCTTTGTTGGTGTTTCCCTTCATTTGGGTCTATATCTTTTTTTTTTCACTCTCCTAAAAAGAAAAAAGAAAAAAACTCTCTTTATGGGGGGCTCCGGGTGGGGGCAGAGGCCAAGGCACTGGGAGGACTTCTCCAGCTGGCTGTCCAGGCTGCTGTGGGAGCCTGAGGCACGGACCCCGTGTAGGCAGATAGGCAGCCGCTTGTTAGCGACTGGGTGGGAGTGGGACCTGATTTATGGGCTGCTCCCTCACCAGGCTGGGAGTTTCTCCCCTTGAAGGGCTTCCTCCCTGGGTTTTGGCCTGGACTGTAAGGTCCAGCTTGTCCCAGATCTGAATATGGAGTAGAATGGCTGGTGTGGAGAAATGGCTATGGTGGACCCCGGCAAATGGAGTTCATGTGGCTTTTGGCGCTGGCTTCTCTGAATATCACTATGTATTGGGAGCTGCAGATATGTTCCATTGGCAGCTGGGGAAACTGAGGCTGTGCCAAGATTGCTGGGCTAGGGGTGTGGCCATGTGGGTTCAGGTCGGACTATATGGGTACCAGGCTCCAGTAAGAAAGGGCTGTTTTTGTTTGGTTGTTTGTTTGTTTGTTTTGTTTTGCTTTGTTTTGAATCTAGAAAGCCAGGCTTCCCTGCTTAGCCAGTTCCTGAACTGGCCTGGTCTTATGGATCCAAATTTCGGAATCCTGCACGGTCTTCCATCCCACACCTTTTGCGTAACTGATGCCTGCGTTCCCGTAGGCCGGGCGTTTGAGCCAAGCACTGCTGTAGGCACTGGAGGATACAGTGATGAAGAACAGGACCCCTCTGTTGTGGAAAGATTAGCAAGCATTTGTTCTGAGAGGCGACTTGGAGCACAGGCTCACCAAGTGGGGAATCCTTGTCAAGGACCCCCACTTCACTCGAAGAGACAGGCATGTCAGGCAAAGCTTCTCATTTATGTAGTTCTGGATGACAGGGGCTTTTCTGGATAACTGAGCCACTTAGATTTAAATCCAGAATGTCTTTTCCTTATGTTATCACTTGGCTTTTTGTTGTTGAGCTTTGAGACAGTGTCTCATTATGGAGCTCAGGCTGGTGTCAAACCTTCCAGCCAGTCCCTTGCAAGTGCTGGGATTATAAACATGCACCACTGCAGCCTGCTTCAAGTTAAAAAACAAACAAACATAGTTTAATGGTGGTTTTACTACTATCTAGCGTAACATTTGAGTAAGCACATTTGAATTATATCTATACCATTACATGCTACTCCCCCCCCCCATACTCAGGGCTTCAGTCAAGCCTTTTAAACCCAGAAAGTCACATTTTTCTTGTTTAGAGCTAGAATTTAATCTGATTCCTTTTGTCTCATTTTTATTATTTCTCAGTTTCCCACTTCATTTTACTATTTTTGTTTCATTTAAACATTTTGGCTTTTTGATTTATTTAATTCTGTTGGACATAGGCTACCACTCTGTAGCCCAGGCTAGCCTCTGATTGGTGGCAATTCTCCTGCATTAGCCTTGAGTGCTGGACTTGCAGGTGTAAGCCTGCCTCTGCTTCCTGACTGTCATGCACAAGTTCTCACTTTAGAATCCATGCTGCTTATCTTCTGAGTTCAGTAAAGAAATAGGCTAGAGAATGCCATTTCACAGTGTTGCATACACATCACCACAAAAAATCTGGGTTTTTTGCACCCCTTTTTTGATGGGAGACTTCATGAAGTAGGAGTCTACATCTCCTGGTGTATGTGTGTTTGTGTGTGTGTATGTGTGTGTTATTACTGGGGCTCAAACCTAGAGCTTCAGAAATGCCAAGCCTGACTTTTAAATTTTTATTTTTATATATTTATTATTGTTGAGGCAAGGTCTTACTGTGTAGACCAGACTGGCCTGGAACACACAAAGATCTCCCTCCTGCCTCTGCCTCCTCAGTGCTAGGATTACAGGCCAGTGGAACCACCACCAAGCAGAGCCTGCCTTTGTTTTGTTTTGTTTTGTTTTATGAGGCAGGATTTCTCTGTATAGCCTTGGCTGTCCTGAACTTGCTTTGTAGACCAGGCTGGCCTTGAACTCACAGCGATCTATCTGTCTCTGCCTCACCGAGTGCTGCCTTCTTAAACAGGATATATGGGGTCTTTCAGCACCATGGTGCTTTGGAAATAAGTGGTGTGGTCTTGGCAAGTCCTTGAGATTTGAGAGTTGCTGGCAGAGACTGGGTTCCATTCCAGCTTGGCCCCTCTCTGGCTGTGTGGCCTGTTTACATCTCTTCGCTGGGCCTCATGTTCCCTTTTATAAGAGGTATGGTACATGCAACTTATCTACTGTCCTCTTAGTATACCATATGTACTCAGTAAAGTGTCAGCAACACACACACACACACACACACACACACACACACACACACACAGACCTCCTTCTGAAGGCCTGGCTGCTCTGTCCTTAGAGGCCTTTTCCTTGTTGAGTATGACATTGCAACATCGCTGTCAACCTTGCTTGCCCTTCTGTGACTCACCTCAGCTAGGGGGAACTCTCATGGGAAGGGTTGATTTCTCTCTGGGTCTTCAGCACTGTTGAATGCCCGTTCTTGCAGAGCAGGCCCCATGTGCTTGTCTGAAGGGCTAGAGCTCTGCTGTTTCTTGTGTTGTCTCCTCTAGGGGTTAGCTGTCAGTGACAGGCTGGATGTGCTTCATTCCCTAGTCAGCCCTGGATATGACATACTCACTTCTCCAAAGATACCCTCTATTCTGGCCCACTGGCCCCAGCTCACACGGGTGCTGCACCACCGGACCAGATAGAGAAGGAAGGAGCTGGGGCTGTGAGCATAGGAATAGCGCTATGCTCCTGTGAACCATTACGTACCTAGGCTTTAGACTCAAGCCCTTGCTACCGTCCTGGGAATGGGGTCGAGAGTATCTTTATCTCACCCCCTATGAGCAACACTCAGGCCCTGGCTAAGTCAGGAGGCAGCTCTCTAAAGTTACCTGAGCACAGACAGCTCAGCAGTGGGAAAGCAGAGAGCTGAGGCGTAGCCTACACTCCATCTACTGTGTGCCCTGGGCAGCCTGCATTGCTGTGTGAGCTCAGCTCCAATGCTGGGGGTCCGGGCCAGGAGACCTATTGCAAGGAAGCAGAGCCACAGCCCTGATTCAGCACTGCCTCCCCAAGGCAAACAAAGCTTAGAGGCTCACTCCTGAGGAGGGACTTTCCTAAAGTGCCAGGCTTGTTTCCTGGAGGTAGAAGAAAGGACAAAAGAAGCAGAGACCCAGACACTGAAAGGAAGGAGGGGGGACAGTTGTGACTGGGGGACAGTGGGGAGAAACAGCTAGAAAAAGAAGCTAAAGGGTGAGAGGGACACAGACCTACTAATGGTAAGGAAGATCCATAGATGGTAGAGGGGAGGAATGAGAGAACTTCAGGAGGAATAGAGAAAGAATTGTGCAGGAAGGGGGAGAGGAAGGGAGGGCAGAGAGAACCAGATATAGAGAGATGAAGACAGAGAATAGACTAAAGGCCGAGGGGCCTGGGGAGCTGGAGGCAGAAGGAACTAGCTGCAGAGACCCCGCTCCGGGCAGCGTAGGGGGCGGGCCTGCTGGCAGCAGTGGAGGCTGTTTCCGCTGCACCCCTTATCAGCCCGCTGCCAGATGTTCAGATCCGATGCCAATGTCAGAGAAGTCCATAGTGCTGGGTCAAGGCCGTGGCCAGCGGGAGCCTCAGCTGCATCATGGAGAGGGGGCGGGAGGGGAAGCCTTCTTTAGACCTGCTGGCTCTTCCTCCTCCTGTGGCTCACCAGGCTGGACCACCTGGTGGGGGGTGGGAAGATCAGGCACTTCCAGGGGGCTACCTCTCCAGGCTGAGAGCCGGGGGCTTGTGGAGGCAGGGTCTCTGGAGACTGGCAACATGTGGCTGTGTGCGCCAGGGTACCCCTGCCACCCCGACATTTGAGGTGGCACATGGACACACACACATATGCACACACCCCAGTACAGAATCACATGGGGACAACTTGGAATTCATTCAGAACTGTCTGTCTCAATACCTCTCTGCATCCCTACCCAGCCAGCACGCCTGCTCTGCCTAGCCCCCTTCCCATCCCCCAAACCTAAGCCAAGACTGCGGCCAGAGCTGGAGCAGCCAGGTATAGCCCTCTTGGTGGCTGGTGTTGTTCTAACAGATGCACTTAGAAACTGCAATGACCTCCAAAGGGACCTTGGACCTTCTAGAATGAAGCCCAGTAGAGGCCCTCCAGGCAGAGGCAGGTGCTGGGTGTCTGGGAGGGCTGAACCTCCAGCCTTGGGCCTGGGCCTCTCTGCCATGCTCCAGGAGCGTGCAGCGCAGCTGTGGCCCCTTCCTGGGGCAGCTTATCTCAGAGCGCACACGCTTGGCCCTCAAGAGGTGACCCAGCCTTGCACCCCACATTCCTCTCCAGTTCTGCAGCCGGTGGGCCCCCCACAGCTCTGAGACTGGGCCTGTGCTTGGGAGGTAGTCAGAGCTGCCACTGGGCCCAAGCCCCCTCAGTCACCACTTGTGTCTCTTGGCCTTCTCTGCTTGTCTTGATGAATTTGTTTATTCCCGTATCTTTCTCTTGGATTGTCCCGATTTGTTTTTCTTTTCTTTGCTACTTTCAGTGTTCTAATATATTTTTCTTTGCTTTTTCTCCAGGGTCCTTGAATAAGACCAAATCTGGGGACATCTCTGCTCTTTTGAATCAGTGACCAACTTTAGTGGGAAAATACATAAAAAGTCAATCCTTGGTGAGGGACCAAAGGGCCTGGGAAAGAGGAAGCTGTCCTGGGAGCAGTGGGGAGACTGCCCCTTTTCACCCACCTAGGAAGCCATCTCCAGAAGGCACATGAACCAGGATCTGGTGGGCTCCCCCATGTAGGAGGCTTGGGGTGGGTGGGGTGGGGTGCGGGGAGGAAACTAGGACTGGAGGTCTTAGCCTGAGGACCTCCTTCCTGTTTGTAGGGAAGTGACTGCCTCAGAAAGCTGCTGGGGGAGAGGAGGGAGGCCATGGTGACTTCCGGGAAGCTGGCCAAGGGTCTGAGGCCGCCCTCCCTGTGCCCACATGGGGTTCTCCAGTCACTTAAAATAGTGAAACTCTGGCACTGATGATGGGCCCAGCCTGGACCTCAAAGAGATGCAAAATATGGTTTGTGCCACCAGTAGGGGTGTGTGTGTGTGTGTGTGTGTGTGTGTGTGTGTGTGTGTGTGTGTGTAGGTGGAGGGTGGGGTGGGGAACTCTACCCAGTTATCTAGTCCTAATCAGATTGTGGCCCATGGCCACAGGGAGAAAAAACAGATTCCAGACCTGAAGCCTTAGATGCAAGTTTCAGCTCTTGCACTGAACATCTTTGAGACTTTGGTCTGGTGCCTGCCTGGCTTTCAGCCAAAATGAGAGTGGTGTGGCCACCACAGAGCTTTACCAGGCATAAAGCATAAAGCTCAGAACTGGACTTTCGTTGGCTGTGTGCGTTCTTACTGTACTCTGCTATACCTATAGCTCTCAGGACTGGGTGCAGAGCAGGGAAGGCTTGTGGGGAGGGAGCTTGCAAGGAGGGCAAGGATGGGGCTGTGGTCTCCATGGTGAGACTTGTTGCCAAGGGAACAAAGTCTTCAGGAGCCCTGGGTCTGGCAGTTGGGCACTTTTGCCACAGGAGCTGGAAGGATGATTGTCATTGCACCCAAACTCCTGATGGGCCATCGGGCCAAGGCCAGGCTGAGCAGAGAGGAGGCTCCTGGGTTTGCTGGGCCTCTGCTGCCGGTGGAGGGGCTGCAGCTTCAGCACACAGCCTCCTGTTGGAGCTAGCCACTGTCACTCCCAAACTCCTGAGCCACTCTACTGATGGACAGGGCAAGTGGGGACCAGGGAGGCATCTATCTGGGTCAATGTCAGAGTCCACTGTGGAGGAGATGAACGGAGACCCCTTATCGATGCTCCTGCTGTCTCACAGGTTGCCTGAGGGAAGTAAACCCTGGAAAGAATTCCCTGCAGCCAGACCACTCAATCCCAGCACCCACACCCACACCTGTGCCCGTTTCTAGATGTTCATGGCTTCACTTGATGGAACCTGGAGTACAAGCCTCCACTGCTGACTGCACAGACATGTCCTTATTCATCTGCAGCCTGGTGAGGAACTCAGTGAACGCAGGTGCTTTCAGCAGGCACCCAGCATTTATTTCTATGCATTCCTGAGAGCTCCCTAGTTAGGTCACCTGAGGCAAATAATTTATCCTCTCTGGACTTCAGTGTTTTGTTTCTGTAAAATGGGATCATTACTGAACATACCTCCCATGGTTGTTCTGGGGTGTGACCTCATGGATGGCACTATAGTCATCCACTCAATGTCTATGTCACTTATTATTTTGGTGATGAAACAGAACTTGGGCTGTCACACTGAACCATACCTCTCCATCCTTCTTCTTAGATTGTCACCTCACACCTTTGAGGAAGTTCAAAGCTCACCATTACTTAAGGAGCAACTTAGATATTTGGAGAACACTGTCCTAAATTTTTACCCCATGGAATGGTGACTCAAGAAAAAAAGTCTGATGATCAGGCAGTTTTAGTATAACCTGGTTTGGCTAAATGAGATACTTCTTCAGGTAGGACTTCCCACAGCCTTGCCTATGCAAAGGAGTCTGGGAGGAAAATAAAGATTGTGGCATTTCCTCAGTTTCTGGCTACAGAACTGTTTCTTTTTGACAGAGCCTTCATGAGTGACTTTGTTCAGAGAAATCATAGACTGTCTGCCTGTGGCGCCCCAGGGATCTTGGGATGTCATTGCTTTTCAGCTCGATTAGGGGTTGGGCCTGTATATAGTTTACACAATTAATCTTTCATTGGTTGGTTTTTGAGTATGGAAAGGTTCAACCAAAGGCCATTTGTTCCTGAGCTTTGTTACAAACTCCACTTGTGCTCAAAACTGCTGAAAGAGCAGGGAGGAAGCAATTGTAACTTTAGTATCAGATAGACCTGGATTCTGCTGCTTGCTCAAGTATCATCTTAGGCAAGTGGCTAAACTTCCCTGAGCCTGTTTGCTTCAGAGCAAAAGGGATGGCAGGGCATGGTGCAGCTACAGGGTGTGGCTGTCGCTAGGCAGCCAGCATACTCCCTTCTCCTTGTGCTTCTTTCTATCTGGCCCCCTTGTGGGGCTGTGAAGACAGCCTATTACCTCCTTCTGCTGTGGTCCCTTTGTTTCAAATCACCTCTTTCAAGCCTCAAGGGCTCTTTGGTACCTTGTGCTGGGCATGGAACATAGAAGGCAGCTGGGTGTTCCTGTTTCACGCAGGACGATTTAATAGATGGATGAGACTCTTCTGGCATTTTATCTTGCCATTGAGGAGCCTCCCTCTGTCTTTACAGCCCTCACCCTGCCTGAGTGTGTGAGCAGGACTACAAGATGGCTGAGCTTTGTAGCGGGGTGGATCTGGGCTCAGGACACTGCCCGTGTTCTCTCCCTTGAAGGTTGAAAAGTCCCCTGACTTTTCAATTCTATATGCTCACATATTACCTAAGTTATAAAGGAGCCCTAATTAGTTTTCTGTAGTCAGGTATTAATTTGATAGACCACTGAGTAGGGAAGGCAGACCACCGATCACCCAAGCACACTGTTGTCGCGGACACAGCTGACACTCAGCACATGGGCTTCTCCCAACTCCTTCCAGCAGTGCTCCAGGCACCAATGACCCCCAACTCAATTCTTTCCTCATGTTCGTTTGTTTAATAGGATCTTAGAACATGCTGCAGCGGCTCTACCCTGGTGGGCAGGTTCTCAGCGTGGCGATTTTCAGAAACAGCCTCATCAGGGAAACCTCCTCCTTTAGGTCCTTACTACTTGTTCCCATCCCAAGTCACAATACTCTCCTCATAGTACTTCAAAGATCGGCGTATCTGCCACCAGGCTATCCCTTACTTGTGTTTTTTTTCTGCCTGGGAACCTTGTGCAAGTCTTTTCACCATTCTCAACCTTAGTTTCTTCATTTTCAAAAAGAATTGCCCTGGAAGCTCTTGGTGGTCCAGGTTTATGACAAAATCAACACAGTGCCCGAAAGGCAACAGGCACTCACGGGCTCCTGAGGCTCTGGAGCAGACCACTTTCTGCCAGGCTCTCAGCAACAGAGATGGGGGTGGTGTTGGCTATGAGCAGGAGTCCATGCCTCAAGACATACGGCCCTCCCTCCCCCGAGCCCCAGATAAGCTTCACAGACAGATGGCACGTGCAGAGGATTCACATTTATTGGTTCAAATACAGTACCTAATACTTGTTAACATGCATTTCACACTAATTGGTCACATTTCCACAGGTAGTCACTTCACAGAACAGGGCCCACCTCTTGCCAGCAGGCAAGTGTGGGAGGTAGCAGAGGGCCTGAATAGCCTGCAGAGCCCGCCAACTATCACTTGGTCATGCAGGGTTGATGGAGCCAGGCTGGCAGGCAGCCCTTGGCCGGCCCTTTGGGAACAAGGGCTCAGAGACATCCATTCATTCGATTCCTACACTGGACTGTAGGAGGACTGGGAGGTAGCTTGAGGTAGGCTCATGATGCACTTGCCATTAGAGTCCCCGAAATCCAAGCTATGGAGCACAGGAAGGGGTGAGGCCTCTTCTAGGGATGGCTTGTCCCTAGCTGGGCAGGTGGAAAGGACTCCCCAGACACTGCCCAGACATTACAATGCAGCCACAAGCCCCTATCGGAGGCCTGGGATGGCAACACAGACAAAAACACCAACAGTCCAGGGTTTCGTTCCCGACAGAAACATGTAAACAGCACGGGAGCTACAGTATTCTTTTCCCACAGGACTCCTCAGAGAGGAATCGACCAGGATGTCACTCAAGAGGTAGTCTTTTTTTTCCCCCATGGAAATTTGAGTCAAAAACATTATCACCTATTAAATTTCAGTTAAGAAAAAGGTCAGCAAAGAGCAAGAGAACCCTTTGGGTGGCAGGGCTGGCTTCAGGGTTTGGAAGACTAGCCTCCACCAGTAACACATTTTTCTAGGGTTTGGAGCAGGCCCTGGCCTTTCCCACAACTTTCATTTAAGCTAATAACTGATACCCGAGCAAGCTGGGGCTATTTAGGACTGCAGATGAGAAAGGATTTGTCCTGGGCAGAGGGGCTAGGCTTCCCAAGAGCACTGGAGAGGCTCATGTGCAGGGTGGTCAGAAGTCTTGAGGAAACCCACATCTAGCCAAAGAGGTAGCTTGCTCAGTGGCCTGGGTTGCTCACTCTAAGGAAGAAGTCAGGGTCTGACTCTCAAGCCCAGGAAATATGCTACTTGTGGCAGCCAAGAGAGGGCTTTCTGGGGACCCTGTAATTAAATACACATCCCTGAGCTGTGGCCCCAGAAGCGCCCACTTCAAGGCTGACCAGTTTCTAGCACCTGGTGGGATGATTGCCGTTTTTCATCCTAAGACACAGATAAAACACTACTTCACAGACACTGCATGAGGAAAAGGGAGGAGGATCAACGGCAGAGGGAGTGTGGGTATACCCATGGACCAAGGTGGGGGAGTCAGTTAGTGGGTTTTCTTTTTCTTTTCTTTTTTTCTTTCTTTTTTTTTTTTTTTTTTTTTTTACTTTTAAAAGAGAAATAAAGAAGAAAAAAAAAAGAGCAAAGTTTAGTAGAAGGGCTGTTCTGAAAGGCTGAATTTCTTAAAACAACTGCAATTAAAAAAAAAAAAAAAGAAGAAGAACAAGGAAAAACCATAAAGAACAGTGTTCCAAAGCCAGAGACGTAGATGTCTACTCCGCTTTCTGCCCTATGGGAGGTCAGGGCCCCTTTACTTTGGCTAAGCGTGGTCACAACTTAAAGGCTACCTGCTGCCTATCTGTCTCACTCTGGAAGAACAAATGAGAGAGGTATAGGGCAGCAGGCTAAACAGCTGGCTCAGCCCATGGCAGTGTGTACTTCCCTCAGCAATGGGCAGTCACAGGTAGGCTGTATGTGTGGGCTGTTCTACCCCTCCACTGGTTCTGAGATCAGGACAGGGAGGTTCCTGGCTGCTTCCTTCTACCCTAGAGGCATGCCCCTTCACTTGTAGGTTGGCACTGGGTACTGGGTGTCCTGAGCCAGGTCATGTGCTTTGAGATGAGTTGTAGGGAATTTCTCCAAACTAAGGGTGAGACTACTAAATCTTGCAGAGGACACAAAAGACCTACCAAGGACTCAGGGAGCAGGAACTACAAAGCTCTGAGACTCCAAACTTTTGTCTTGCGTCAAGACAGCATATACAAGAAAAGGGGGAAAGCATGTATGTTTTGGCATAGTGCAAGGAGGTGGATTCTCCTTCTCCACATGGCTTTTGGGGTTATATTTTTTTTATGGTGGAAAAATTTTCACTCAAAGTGAGTATTTTCAGTGGCCTGGATCAGAGAGGACAGAAGAGAGAGGATTGAGATATAACATGCACAAGTTTTTCCTTCTTCCACTAGCTAAAAGGCTGCCTGTTAACCAAACATTATGGGAAAAAAGGCAAAAAACAAGCATACCAAACCTCCCCCTCCAACCTTTCTCTGTGTCCTTCAAACCAAAATCACAAATACATCTAGTGGCTGACCTAATGTCTCCACGCTGCTAGCTACACTCCTACCTTCTCCTCATAATACCTGAGTTTGCAATGCAGCACATTTACTTTACCCTGTTTAAAAGAAGCCCATGTCATAAAAGGACTGGGTGCAGAAGACATTAAAGGCGGTCCACAGGTCAGGCTCCAGCTCGGAACACACAGCCACTTGGCTCAGAGATTCTGCAGGGCTCTTGGCAATGAATGGGCTCTTTGTTCTGTGGAATCTGCTGCAAACATTTGTAAAAATGGATTTGTACAATGGCAACTTGCAAAACCTTTCCCTTACTCTACAAATTAACAACTTGCTCTGTTTAATACTACATTATTGGAGAGACACCTTCTTGCCTCATCAGAGCTTTGACATTCAACACAACAGGTGAAATGCTAATTTGAAAAGCAACTTCAAAAACTAATAATTTGACAAATGGAGGTCTAAGCAAAGAAAGCTGTTGTGTGCATACAGGAACTGTCTCTGATTCATGTCTCTGATTCCTAGCTTGAGGAAAGCAGCTGAGAATCTGACCTGGAGCCAAAAAATGTGATCTGTTTGGTTAAATACAAAAATTCAGGCAAACAAGAAAAACATTGTGAACTTAGAAACAAACAGACACACCAACACACGTATCTTCCCACCAACACATGAAAAACATTCTATCTGGAACTTTCCCGAAGAACACATCTTTCTTCTCTCTCTCTCTCTTTCTCAGAGTGGCTGGGAATAAGACTGAGAAGTAATGATGCTCTGAACTTTGGACATCAAGTGACATAACTGTCACTTTGCTGGTACCCGTAACATTTCAGTGGACAGGAAAACTGACAAATGGAGACTACCTGGGATACACAGGTTGTGGTGGCCTCCTGGGTAAGTTAATAGGCTTTGTTGGGGAAGAGTAAACAGTTCCCGACCAAACAGGCTCAAGGAGATACTGTGGGTGTGGCAGGCCCACCAAGGGATACAAGCCAGTGGAGCAACTGTCTGGGGTACTAGCTGTAGGAGGGCCTGGTATGGGCAAAGGGAAAAGCCGCTGAAACAACCCTAAAACAAACCTGGTGTAGTCCTGGCCAAAGTCTGGAGGGTAAGAAATCTTCCTAGAACTAGGTGGGGCAGGCAATAAAGCACAGGGGGTCCAGGTTGCCTCTGCAGAAGCAGCAGGCAAGACCTTAGAAAACATGAGGTAGTTTAAAGCCCCTTTCCCTTCCAGGTTCTTCTGGCTCTGTCCCTCCAGGGCTTAGTAGGCCAGACCATTGATAATACTTGAAAGACTAGATGGGCTTCTCTGGGTCTTCGCTTTCTGTTCCAGAGCCCTGGCAAACTGATCTTGTTTTGGAAATAATAAGAGGGCTTACAACAAAATTTAGGAGCAAAGTCTCTGGTCCTTCCTATGTTTAAAAATGGCAGTTTTGGATTTGGTTCTGGGAATAAGGTGGGGTGAGAAAAGGGGCTGGCAAAGGAGTCTTATTCTTTCAGCAGCCTGGCCTGTGTCCCTCTACCTTTTGAGGGAAACAAGCTAAAGAAAAACAAATCAGAAATGGCATCAGAATTCAGAACATGGCATTTTCCTGCCACCTTTCTAAAGGACTTACAGAAAATCAAATTCATAAAAGGGAGGGATGGAGTCTGAAAAAGGTAGGCCTTGGTAGATCTGGGTCAGGAAACTAGGCAGCTGTGAGCCCCAAGGGAGCTGGGAGGGAAGTCCTATACACTAATTTATTGTCAGGACTCTACCTGGATGAAAACTTGACAGCAGCATTCAACATACAACAGTGTGTGGGATGGGAGGGGTGCAGCAGAAAGTAAGAGCAGAGTTTCTGCCCTTTGGGCTTTGTGGGATGAGATGATGGTTAATCCCCATCAAATGTTGAGGATTAAAATCAAAATGCCTCTCAAACATCCCACCCACCTCTTTAGTAAATCTCCCTATACCACTTCGCTCCTTGGGCGTACTCTTTTACTTAGTAAGTCTGTGGCTATAAAAAGGCAGTTTGCTCTCAAACAGACAAGTGTACGGTCTGCTGAGAAAATGTGGAAAAGGTAGGGATGGTCATACCCCCGTTTCCATTGAGGTAGTTGTCTTTGTCAACATTATGGAAATATTCATCTAGTCCATCCCACCCTCTCCCTCAAAATACAAAAAGAACTATCTCTAAACAATGACAACACGGTAACATTAGACATCTTCACATTCTGTAAACTGCAAGGAAATGCATCTGCTGCATTCACACAAAAGCATGTGCATCATGTTGAAGGCCATACATTCAACTCTGTCGTGAAATAAATATATAGAAAAATGAGGTTAAAAACAGACAAACAAACAAATTCTTCTTGTGATGGAGGCAGCTGCTCCACAGTCTCCATCTTGGTCTCTGGCTCTTTCTTCTGGAGCCTGTCCTGCCCACCCAAGGCACTGCGGACGGCCCAAGGAGGTGCAGGGCACAGGTCACTCCTTTACTGCACTTGTTTTGCAGGAGTGCAGCACCACCTTAAAGAGGAGGGGCAGCTGTTCCAGGGGCACATTCACCATCTTTCCTAGGTAAAGGGAAGAGACGAGGAGTTAGCAGTGGTCAGTAAGGAAGGAAAGTGTACCTTGTCTCCTCTCAGGATGCTGGATCTCCTTGGTACAGGATGAGGGCACGGTAAGTATCAGGAGTACCAAAAAGGTCACAGGGTTAGATAATGTTAGGGTGTTTAGGCTAACTCTCCCAAATGCTACACTTGCTCTGTGCCAGTCAGTTCAATGCACTGTCTCATTCAGACTCATAATGTTTCTGACTGTGATTGCCTTTTACCCCCATTTCACGGCTGAAACAGAAAGGGAACCCTTCTGAGCACTTCGTAGCTAAAATACTATAGGAAACTTGCTTCCCACCAACTCTCCAGCATTCTATAAAACACTACTCTTCAAGAAAGAATAACTAATTAATAAAAGTACTGGGGAATTAAGGAGTAGAGTTACAGGGGCAAATAAATTTGAAATGTCTGGAGATAAAAAGAGTTTGTCAGTTTTTTTTTCACCAATGAAACTCCTCAGAGCTTTAAGCACACACTTTAAGCAAAGCTACTAAGGCTACAGTTTTCCCCAACAGTACTTCAGAGTCACCTGGAGGGCATTAAAAAATACTGATGCCTGGGCTTCACCCCATACCAGTTAAGTCAGAATGTCGGGAGATACAACCTAAACACTGGTATTTTTCAAAAGTGGAGGTGACTGAAAATATTGCCATGTCCAGCCTACATCTGCTAGACTGTTCTGTGGCTCAAGAAATATAGAAAAAAAAATTCTGTCAGACTAACATGTTTTCCTTAAAAAAATTGTATTGCTGAATTTTACAGAAATAATCCAGTCTAAACATCACCCCCGTGAATGTGGACAATGAAAACAAGAATCCTCATTAAATGACGTAAAGCAACAAATACCAAGGTTATGGTCTGAAACAGACCTACAACTGTCAGGAGCTTAGCAAAGGGTTCAAGACCACAAACACACCCCGACATACCAAATTCCTTTGTAAATGCAGAAGCTTACAGTGCCACTTTATATGGCTCTGGAAAGAGTATGTGCAATCGTATGAAATAAAGTCTTTGAAAACTGACATAATTTACACGTAAAATTCATTATCTAAAAGTATACAGTTCAGGAGAAGGAGTGCAGACACAGCCTGCTTTCCTCATCCACACACCACCTGAACACCACAGGAGCCTGGGAAATGCCAGTTTCTCCTTTCTAAAATGAAACACAGACTTCCTATGACAACAGTACTTTCTGAGGACAAGAGTAGTAACTCTTCCTGAAGCTGGCGATGAGACAGGAGTGAGCATCCTGTGAATGCTGCTCATCTCAATCCTTCACAAGCCTGGAGAAGCAAGGAAAGGTGGAAGTCTGGACCCAGACTATTACCTGCGATGTAGCGGATCTCTGGCAAGCACATCATAAGATCAGGAAAGCGGTTTGGCTGATGCGTGTATTTATACTCAGTGAAATCCTGACAAATGTACCAATACCGCTTGTTCAGTTGTTCCAGCTGGGAGGCACTGGTCAGACCCCTGATATCTGTGAAAACAAAAACAAAAATCACACAGGGAAGGGAGGGTGGATAAAATCAGATTAAAAAAAATGAGATGTTATTAAACATGGCCATAACAGAGATCTTTTCTCCTTCTCATGTGGGGAAACTAAGATCTGCATAAGGGAAACGAAATAAGATAGAAAAGAAAAAAAATATGCAAAGTACAGCCCTTTGCCTGTACCCTTAGAGTTCTAAGCTGGGTATTTCAACATTACATCAAGCTTTTAATAAAGGTATGGTGGCACAAAACAGGCCCCACTGAGGGTGGAAGAGGTGCTAACTCCTTACCCAACAACCCTTCACAGCACTTTGAATTGAAGGTTGTCAGGAGCCTGACGTGTATCATCTCCCTGTGTTCTCACTATTCTATCTTGATGTATATATGTATGTACATATATTTACCCATCTAAAGTACAGTGGATGAATAAAGCATCCTGTATATAAATCATACCCAGCCTTTGAGATCCAGCAGACATTCTCTTCCTTTAAGAAGTTCCTATTGATCTTCCCCCATATGCAGTAAAATTAATGTGTTGAGTGTTATGGACGAGGGGGCTGGTCTGGTTTTTATTTTTCTCATTCCCAACTCCTGCCAATGTCCTTAATACATGGTACAGGGCTTGGCCGGAGAAGGCATGTAGGTCACCTGATAAATGCATGATGGTATACAGATAGGAGCAGGAGCTCTATGCAGCACTGGAGGGTTGAGTGGGGGAGTAGTGGTAAAAAGGAAGGCCTGATCAAGAGTCTCTGGAGTGGAAAACTGAGCACTTTCAAAGCTACAGGGAACAAAATCACTCAGGGAAGGGGGCATTCTTATGCTACTTTTGATAAAAGAACACCAATTTTCCTTCACAGGCCAGTTACCAGCAAATACCACATGCGACTTGTTGGTAACATGTGCCACTTGTTGGCAAAATGCCTATAAACAACTGGACTCCTCTAATGGAAGAGTGGGCTTCATGTGCACATGGAAGTTTGTGTGCTGCTACTCCTCCTTGGGACATCAGCGCCACTGCCAGCCTGTTAACCAGGGCCTCATCTCCAACAGTTTCATCAGTCACTCTGCTCTTCTTCAGTTGCTGGTAAACTTGGTACATATTTTAA
>NW_026585895.1:43176891-43240537 GCF_907164565.1 Psammomys obesus | reverse complement strand
GGCAAAAATAAATACATAAAACAAACTGCTGACCTTACCCCACCACCTGCTCACCTTGGTTCAGGAAGTTAATTGCTTTCATGCATGCGTACTCCTCATTGCTGACCTTTAGCTGATGGAACTTGTGATATAGGTAGATGAGTCGTTCAATCACCTCCATCCCTTCATCACTAAATCTGAAGAACAGAGACAGGTTTTTACCTGGAGTACTGATACCAGCAAAGGCCAGGAAGGGCAGACAAAGGTTATCTATGATGGTAAAGAAGCTCTATTTCGGGGAAATGGAACCCACAGGGAAATGCTTTGAATGGCAGCCAGGTTAGATTATGTAAGTTGCTATTTCCAAGGTCAGGCAGAGTCAAGTAAAACTAGGTTCAAATCCAACTCCACCACACAAGCCTGCAAGATTCTGGGAAAGTCATTTGACCCCTGTAAGCTTTGAGGTCTCCCTCTGCAAAATAATGTTTGCCTGCTTATGCTAACAAGAGCTGAAGGAAATCTGGGATAGAAATGAAGAGAAATATGACAATATTAAGATACAGCTTTTGTGGAGATGCAGTCTCCAGTATCAATGACAGCTGCCATGGTGACTCTATGAGAGCCTCAGCCACAATGTAGAAAACGCTTCCAATTATGTTTGTTTAGGTTTTCTGTTTCTAGCAAGGCTGAGATTATATACAATAAAAAAATCTTACTGGCATTCCTGACTTCAGCCCAAGGGACAAGAAAACACTTGCTGAGTCTTTATACCACAAGAGCCTTTATGCTGGGCACCGTCTGTGATTCTCAACTCTATGAGCTAGGTGAAACAATCACCCAGGTGAGAAACAAGTTCAACATGGAGAGGAGACCAGCCCACCAAAACACAGCTAGCTGGTGGTGCGATGAGAACCTGGAACCTGGCCGAGCTTCCCAAGTCTCTTCCAACATCCAAGGTAGTCTGCTCATGCAGAACAGACAGGCTTCTTGAACTATTTACACGTGATTTCTCTTCACCTAATGAGTTCTTACATGACCCCAGGTACACAGGTAATAAAAATAGGCATAGAAATCTAACACTAATAATAAACTAATAACACACAGTGGAATTAATTTTATTTCTATTCTTTTTATGTTTTGGTGTAGGTGGCATATGTATGTGGCATGTGTATGTATATATACATGTTCATGTCTGTGTGTGTAAGGAATATATGAGGAGCCAGAGGTTGACAATGGGGATCTTTCACTGTTGTTCTCCACATTATTTCTGGGGATAACAGTCTTGAATTGAATTTGAGTCTCACTAATTTGGCTAGATTAGCTGGCCAGTGAGCTCTGGGGGATCTACCTGTCTCTGCTCCCATTCAGTGCTGCCATTACAGACATTCCCAGATTCATACATGGGTGCAGATACCTGAAAGGGGTCCTCATGCGCTATGCATTTATCTAGTAAGTGCTCTTCTCTAGTCCCAGTAAATTTATTTTGACACAATTCTTTGACATGTAATTTTATCATTTATTATTTATTAAAGAAAATATCAATTTTGTATACTAATGAGATAGATATGCTTCTTATTTTTCCAGAAGAATTAAATTGCATCTCTGTATTTGACACTGCAGAACATACAGCAAAGTTTTCAGGGTTTTTTTGTTTGTTTGTTTGTTTTTTGTTGAGACAATGTCTCTAGGCCATAACTGGCCTAGAACTCACTACAAGATAGCCTGAAATTCAGAGAGCTGTTTGTCTCTGCCTCATGAGTGCAGGAATTAAATGACTGTTCTACCACATTTGGCTTAATTGATATTTTGATTTTATAACCATCAATAGTTCAGTATGAAATGACAGAAGTATACTTAGGGTTATTTTAGAAATTGTTGAAAATTCTGTCCTAATCCCAAGTCAAATTCATTTAACAAATTTTCAAAATTCCTTTCAAGTCAGAAACTCAAGCAGCAAACTTTTGTTTCTGAAATAGGGTCTCATTTAGCTCAAGCTAGCATTGATCTCAGTGTGCAGTAGAAATGGTCTTACACTCTGCATTCTTCTAACTCTATCTCCCAAATCTGAGGTCTCAAGACATGTACCACCACACCTAACTAAAATAAAACTTGATATAATCCAAAACCGTAATTTGATGCTTAAAATACTGAGGAATGATGATAGGATGATACTCAAAGTCTTTGTTTCCCAAATTAAACCACCATGTTTCTAGAAGAGCAAAAATAATAACAACCTGGCATCTGAGCTAAGGTATCTCTGGCAATATTTATGTATGAAGGTATGTGCAATGCATTCAGTGTTCAGAACCAAGGTGGCAGAGAAGCTCTGATCAACATACTGCTGGAGACACTTGCACTCATAGGGAGACACTGTGGATACACAGTGAGTTTGATTTTGAATTTTAATGCCTACTTGTTGATGTTTAGAAATCTTTCAGTAATGCCAATTGTTTTGTGTTTTCATATACAGTTACACAGTTACATGCAGTGTTGTGATACATAGTTTAGGAAGCTGGGCTCTAGTGGAGATGACCCAAATCTGGCCACACTCTCTACTTTGAGCTAGAAAATTAACACTCTGGGAATAGAGCATGTTTTAGGTAAAGAGGCTCTAGATATGTCACCAAGCAAGGAGCCTCTCAGTTTGCTGTGTGAGCTGCTGTAAGCTGTGACAGCTAATTCAGGTTCCTTGATGATCTAGCCCAATGGCTTTTATGGCTTTATTACTACTTTCCCAGACTGACTAATAGACAAATTCATATTGAATAACCACTCGAAAACCCTTACCAACCATTCTGCTGCATGTTGAGTGCTGGGCACCTTTAGTATTATATATATAATCTCACCCTCCCAATTTAAAAAAGTGTACTAATCAAAATTTCCTTTGTTCATGTGTGGGAATGAAGGCTCAGAGCAGCTACTGACTCTACTCCTGACATAAAGGCCCTTTCACAGGCATTCTTATTTTCCTGATAACTTGTGAGATGAACCATATACCTACCTCTGTATTAGGACAAGGAAGCAGAAAGAAGTGACTCTGCTAAAGTAACACAGTAAGAGCGAGCCAGGGCTTCTGAATTCCAAGTATAGGGGCTTTCCTACTGGTATACTACCAACCCTGTCAAGTTCTTAAGTGCTACCTGGGAAAGGCTGCCACATGCTACCTCATGAGAAACCTTAAGAGCTTTGTGTTCCAACAGCACCACATCCTAGGGCCTAGCCCTAGGAGGTGGCAGGTACTTCTGTGCTGCTTGCAGGAAGTAGTGTGCCTAGGGGTGAAGACCACTCCTCATAATAGTACTTGCTGGATACTTAAGTTGTTGAGAGAGAAAAGGGTTTCACTGATGATTCCCTATAGTAGCTGCATAGAGTAGTAGGATGGGGATAAGCTGAGGTGGAACATAACACAGAAGGTAGGAATAACACTGTTGACATATGTTTGATAGTCGAGCAATGTAGCAAGAACAAATAATGCTCTGTCCCTTAATCAGCAACTTCTTGCCCCAACTGCTCACTATTGCATGGCAGGACCTGCAGGTGTGTGGCTATCACCCAGACCCTGAGCTGGCAGTACCAAACCTGTTGCTGTTTATCTTGACCTGGAGGATCACAACGAAGCTCTCAAGTGCTTGGTTTGTACATGTGCCCAAGATCTGCCCTTTCTCTTAGGGATAGCACATCCCTCTATTCCAAATATCTTATAAGAAGCAGCCATCATAGTCCCTTGGCAGTGGTTGGGGTTGGCAGCCAGCCCAGCAGTCCCCACTCAGTCTCCACAGCTTGGCTGCAAAGCTTTCCTCCACACCCGCATCCCACCCTTTGATAAACAAAATTGTTCTCTGTTCCATGGGCCTGCTTTCTCTTCCAGCCGTTCCTCCTCCACATCTGCCCACTCCACAATTCTGACGCCCCTGTATTCCCTGTCTACAAATTATCAGCATTCAAAGCCATAAAGTTGGACAAACACACCCATTCTTCTCTTGTGTTCCTATCACACAAGCATTCTAGGACAAGGAAAACATTCCTGCCAAAATCCCCCAAACCACTGGACCATTCAGTCAGCAATTGAAGCTGACACTATGTAAGTTATATCCATTAAGGGGTGGAGAGGACTAGCTCTTTCCTACTCATCTAAATGTACCTTCCCCAGCAGCAGTCACCAGCTACAGTCTTTAAGGAAGTGTCATCTTCGTATCACATACAAGTCATATTACAGCTCCATGATATATTCTAGAAAATTATTCCAAGAGTTTGGTATAGTGTATTGGCAGAGAGCTCTGGCTTTGGAGCACAACACACCTGCATAGTAATCTTAGCTCCATCTTTTCCTACCTCTGTAGCCCCGCATGTTCATCTCTCTGAAATTCAAGGTCCGTATATCTACAGGGATTAATAGTAGCAGTCTCATAGGATGACAGCAAGGAACCAACAGCAACATAAGTAAAACAATGATAAAAACTGGTGCAACAAATCCTGGTCATTATTACTATCACCGTCATTCTTCTGTAACAAGGAGCAAAAAGACCGTGTTTCCTGAGCTGAATAGTCAAAAGTGCCCATTAAACTCCATCCACTCAAAGCATCTTCTCCAGGGAGTGAAAGGGTGTTGATTAGGGTTTAGAGAAGTCACTGGCTGGTACTACAATCTGCTTTAAATCACATTTGTCCACCTCTGTGTCTGATAACAGTCTGACAAGGAATAGGCACCATAAACTTGATCCAGTATTGAAAAGAGAAAAGGAGCTGGCTGTGCATCATCTGGGAAGACTTTTCCTGACAGCAGGCACTCACACTCAGGAGCTGTGAAGAAGCAAAGGCTGCCTGGAGGAGTGGGAGTAGTACTGAAAAGTAGGAAAGAGCTATGGCCAATTAGACTCCTCACCCTGGAATTCTAACAAAGAGGGGATGCTTGGCAGTGATTAACCTAACCCCAGAAGCTCAACTTCCAGACCTGATGACCTCCTGATCCTCCTGTATACAACTCAGACTTCACAGACACTGAAGCCAAGTCAGAGTGGTTTATCTCCCACCATGCTCTTCCCAGATGCACTCGGGACCACAACTGTCCTTACTCACAGAGCCCTGCTGATCCCATATCTCTGACACCCCTAGTTTGGTGCTGCCTTCTCTTCCTGAGTCATTGCTGTGTCATCCCTCCTTGTTTTCCTTTCCATGGACACAGAGCAGCCAGTCGCTTAGCCATGCTCTAATCGTGCCCACACCAGAACCACAGAACACTTTTCTCAAATGTAACCTTCCCAACACATCAAACCCAAAGTCTTCTTTTCTTCTTATTAAAAAACAAAACAAAAAGAAGAGGACAACACCAAAAACAAAAAACAACAAACAAACAAACAACCCAAACAAGGTGTGGCTCATGCCTTTGATCCCAGCATGAGGGAGACAGAGGCAAGTAGATCTCTATGAGTTCAAGGCCAGCCTAGTCTACAGAGTGAGTTCCACTACAGCCAGTGTTACACAGAGAAACCCTGTCTCAAAAGATAAACAAACAAACAAACAAATAAAATAAACAACAACAAAAAACCTCTAAGGCCTCATGCAGTCTGACTGTGCCTCAAATTTATACTCTTCCTAACTTCATTTTTCAAAGTGTTGGCATTACAGGTATGCATCATCAAGCTTTCAAATGCACCCTTCTGAACTGTCTTGTCAGTATCTTTGTCTCCAATTACTTCTCTTCCCTCAGTTTTCTGCTGCCTACATCCTAATGTTAGGACCCCTTTTAGAGCCTTACACATAGAGTCACCTAGGATTATTTCTAGGATTTCCTTCCTTCCTTCCTTTTTCTTTCTCTCTCTCTCTCTCTCTCTCTCTCTCTCTCTCTCTGTCTCTTTCTAGGAAGGGTCTCACTGTTGTCTCTGGTTGTCTCTCTGTAGAACACGCTAACCTTGAACTCAGAAACCCATCTACCTCTGCCCAGTTCTGGGACTAAAGACAGGAGCCACCACACCCGGATCTTCTAGGAATTTTTTTCTTTCTTTCGTTTTTTTAAAATGTATGTTTTTATTTGTTATGAGTGCTCTGTCTTCATGTATACCTGCATGCCAGAAGAGGGCACCAGATCTCAAAGATGGTTGTGAGCCACCATATGGTTGCTGGGAATTGAACTCAGGACCTCTGGAATTGCTGAGCCATCTCTCTAGCCCCTCTTCTAGGAATTCTTTTAGTCTCCGGCCTTCATCCTGTTCTCTATACTGTACTTAGAAAATTCTCATTTCAAAATGCAGCTCAAATGTCTGTTCTTATGGAAAGCCAAGTACACAAGCATAGCCCTCACTCCTTAGTCAGTTTTTGAATAGTCCTTATATCCTCCTCAATCTCCTTCAATATGATCTTGCATTACAAACTGTATCTGCTACTATAAAATAAGGTTAGAAGTCTCAGAGTCAGAAACCATGTCTAAGCTGGTTGTGGTAGTGTGTACCTATTACTGAAGCTATTTAGAAGATTGAGGCAGGAGAATTCTAAGTTTGAAGCCTGCCTGAAAAACTTAGATCTTACCTCAAAATAAATGAGAAGGGGGCTGGGATGTGATCTCAATGGCAGAACACTTACTAGCACATGTAAGACCCTGGATTTAAAATTTCTAGAACCAGATAGGAAGGGAGAGGGGGAAGGAGGGAAAGAGGAATGAAGGACAGAAACCTTATCTGCATGGTCTGTATTCCTAGAAATCTTGCCTGAAACAACTCCCAACACTTGTAGTACCTGCCTAGAAAAATGGTCATGCTATAGGGAGCAGAACCTAGAGGTTGATTCTACTACTACTACTACTACTACTACTACTACTACAGGTGAGAAGTCCCAGGAAGAGCTAGTAGATCCCAAGCAACAGGGAGGCTGGGCTCTCTGAGCCCAAGTCTACAAACTGACAATATCACATCAAGCTTACTGCTATCCAAACAGCCCTTCAATCCAAAGTTATGAGGTGGAGACAGAAATTTGATGGAAACAACGAATTAGAGGATGTAGAAAAGGGGTTAGGTCATCTGTTTATAAGACAAAATGTCAGGTAGGTGCACCCTGAAGCCAGTGAGCAAGGCAATGCTAGAAAAGCAAAGGAGAGAGCTGGTTCTCAGACTCCCACTCAGCTGTGCACAGAGCTCCTGAAGGCCTTGAAGTTTTGCTCCCTGCTTAAGTGTTGGCCTTGTTTTTATGTAATGCACATAATGCTGGTTGGTTACTGATGCACCCCAGTCCTGTAAGGAAAATTATAGGCGCCAGTACCCTATGTTCTCCATATCTCATTTATCCTTGTTCTGCGTACCTTGAAATCACATGACTTCTATTATTTAAACTGTCCAAAAAAGGTGGTTTTTGAAATGTTTATTTAAATGTGAATTAAGCTAGCTAAGATATTTCATATGAATAAACTAATAAACCAGAGAAGTTATTGAAAGAGAGACTTATCTTATCTTGGGGGTCAAAAATTAAGGGTCTTATCTGCCCTAGGTCTTCAAAGAAAGTGACTAGTATTTGGACAGGTCACAGAAACAGAAGGGAGAAAAAAGGCTGTTCTAGAGAAGGAGGTTGGAGGATGTTGGTCAACTAGAAGAAAACATTATAGCAAAGAACAGCCAGGAAACCTGTTTGGCTCAGTCCTATGCTCTTGACATCGCACCACACCTTAGGTACCAGAAAAGAGCCTAAGCAATCAGGCAGGCCACAGGGAGTGGGGATGGGAAACTGTGGAACAAGCTCAAGGCTAGCCTCTAGATTAAAATCTAAAACCCTTAAGGGCTGGGTTCTCTGAACTTCAACTTTCTCATTATAAACAAGCACAGTGGCACCTATGTTACCACAAGTTGTAAGAAAGAATCAGTAAGTAATAAAAAGCTGCCTACAGGGGCTGGAATGATGTCTCAGTGGTTAAGAGCATTATCTTCTCTTCCGAGGAACTGGGTTCAATTCCCAGTACCCACATGGCAGTTCACAAGTTCCAGTAGATCCGACTCCCTCACACAAACATATGTGCAAGACAAACATCAACATATTAAATAAAAATAAATAAAAAATTAAAAAAAATAAAGCTGCCTACAATTAACACCAAGATGACTCCCAAGTTCCTTAAGGATTTAGATTTTTGCCTTTCCCAGATATACCAACCCACTAATCTAGACAAACATTAAAGAAACAGCTTAGCACTTTGCCAGTCTGTATGGCACTAACTCACCATCCTCACCTTGTTGGAGAGAGACTTATTGTACCACCTTTCTATCCATTTAGAATCTGTGACTAGCTGATAATACAAAGCTGATAAGTGACAGGATAAAGATTAAAATTCAGGTCTGTGGGGTTTAATGTGTCTCCTTTGGAGACTAGGCAGTCTTGCCTCACAGGGAGCAGCTCACCTGTGTAGTTCTTCATCAGAGGGTGAATACTTGGCAGTGACATCAGCCAGCTCCCCAAAGATCTGCTTGCTGTAAACTGTGAGGGATGAAAGCAGGATTAACTCCTGCCATGTAGAGCTCAAGAGACAAGTGTAATCCTTGATTGAGAGCTCGCAGAAGAAAGGCAGCTTCTTGATCCAGGCAATCTGCCTAAAGAGCAACTCGTCGGCCAGGCGGCAGAGCAGAGCAAATAGCTCTGCTTGTGTCACAGCATATCTGGGGGTACGGATAGGACAGAGTCACTTCCATCAGCCAGAGAGTGGGGCTAGGTGCACTGGAAGAGGGTACTCCTTGAAGGCACAGTAAGTCCTTGGCAGTAGGCCCCTTGCCCTTGACCACAGATTTCCAGTGTCTCTCAACTTCTTATAAAGGGGTAGGGTTGCAGCCAGCAAAAAGCTGAGGTGGGGGAGGGGGGGTGCAGTGAGATGATCTGCTGAGGACAAAGGAGACTTAGAAACTTCTGGAATTATGAGGGACTGTTACTCTTAATGTTGATGTTCTCTGTTGTTTCATGCTGGAGAAGAAATTCTTACTCATTCATGCTCTAATTTTGGCAATGAAAACTAAAATGGGGATGGGTCTGGAGCATACCCAGTATAAGGAACAATTCCTATACATGCAAGAAAACAGGAACAAAACCCAAAACCAAACATGCCCAAGGGCCAGGTTGCTGAAGAGAACAGAGGCATTTAGATGCCTTTTCTGTCCTCACTGTGCCCCCTGGTGGTGACAGTTTAGGAACCAGAGTTGCTCAGCTTTTCCTACAGGCTATTTCTCCAGCCCACAGCAGGCCTCTGAGTCTCAGCTTTATTCCTCTCAAGGTCCCTGGTCCACTTGTCTTCCTCTTCCTCATACCTTACGTAAAAGCTTTGTGGGATCCTTTTGGTAGATATTTAATTCTCTTCTTCTGAAACTGGAGCCTAGCTTATGATCTCAGGGTACCCTCTAGGAGGCAAAAAGACTTTAGCAGCCCATGTTCTCTACCTAAAAAGTAATGGGCGCAACAATGGGTGGTCCAGATGCCAAACTATATAACACTCAAACACAGCCAAGTGCAGACTGAGATCTCTTCCATTCACTCAGGCCTGCACCAAAAGCTGTCAGTTGTGTGCTATAGGTTACTCATGGGCATGCTGGTTAGGGATATAGACAGGTCACAACCAGTTAGGGCTTGAATGATTTAAAAACCCTAAACCTGATGTCAAACTTATTTTGTGCCTAAGGGCACAAGAGCAAACATTCCAGGGCTTAGTTTACCTAGACCCACGAAGAAACAAAGGCCCTTCAATCCCACTTCACAGGAACTGAAAAGTAACCCTGACTGCACTGAGAAAAGATGCTTAAGGGAACATGGGGGACCAATGCCTTCAATGACAAAGCTTGGGGTATAATTGTTGGGGCTATTTTGTGACTTCAAGGGGCCAAGCAGGGAAGAATTCACTTACCCATCTTCAATCAACATGGGTGTGCCCAATGGCTCCAGGTCTTCAGCTGACATCAGCTGGTGAATCAGACTGTAGGACTGAGGGTCCAGGCTTCGAGCTTGTGGGGGCAGAAGTGGTGAGTGGCCAGAATAGCTAAAAAGGTGCGGTATGTATTGGTAATGTGGAGGCACTGACATCCCCATGTACTGATCCCTGAACGTCATAAATCCATTTAGTTCCACAGACCTACTGGAGAGAAAAACTTTACATTAGGAAAAGCCATGGCAGGTTGAATACCTGCTCAAAGAAAATAAGTCAGGAGATGGCTGAAGTATTCTCTGGTCTTGAAGTCTGTGACCAATCAAGCTATGGACAGAATTTAAAGGTTACATGCATATCTATTATTACATTACACTCATGAGACAAAGACTCTGTGTGGATGCAGAAACAAGAGGTTCACCATTGGCAAACTCAGTGACCAACAAAATAGGGTGATATAAACAATTATGGATTAGATGAAGTCTTTGTCCTGATGTCACACCTAGCACCTTGCTCATGCTAGGCAGGTGCTTTGCTACTGTGCTATATATCCTAGCCCTCTTTCAACATTATATCTTAAGATAGGGTCTCACTAAGTTGGCAAGGCTAACCTTGAATTCACTTTGTAGCCGAGGCAGGCCTAGAAGTTGTGATCCTACTGCCTCAGCCTCCTGGATAGTTGGGAGAGTAGGTCTTCACCACCAGTCCCAGCTGGAATAGTTTTTAATAGATACTAGTAGTCTATAGTGACAAAAATGTGTGTTTGTATTGACCCAAATCCAGTATCTAGCATGGAGTATAGCCCGAGTTCTTTAAGTCTCTAACTTTTAGAAAGAAAAAACAACAGTACAACTTAATGAAATAAAAAGCTGTAACTGAATCTGAAAAGATTGTTTCCTGCCTCCTTTCTTTTGGAAAAATCTACCCATTTTCCCAACTAACTGTAAAAAAAAATTACATATATGCAAGAGTGCATGAGTGAGTGAATGCCACATGCATGCATGAGAGGACAACTACTGGGAGTTTTCTTCTTCCACCGCGTAGGTCCTGGATCATCTCAGGTAGTCAGGCTTGGCAGCAGTGCCTTTACCTGATGAATCGAATCATCTCACCAGCCCACTGCTAATTAATACTTTAAAAATCATTTAGCTTCCCTGGATGTCTCTCCTATAATTGAGTCTGGCAAACTATAGCCTATAGGCCATATCTAGCCTAGGACCTTTTTTTTTTTTTTTTTTTTTTTTGAATAAATAAAGTTTTTTGAATAAAGCAACACTCACCGCTTTATATATGGCACTGTGATGCTTTTGAGCCACTAAGGCAGCGTTGGAAAGCTGGACCCAGGCCAGGCTTACAATGTCTAAAATAGCAACTATATGATCTTTTAAAATTTATTTGTTTGTTTGTTTGTGGACAGGCTCTATGTAGCCCTGCTGTCCTGGAATGAGCCTTTTTAAAAAGATAATTTCTTCCTTTTATCATTTGTGTATGTGCATGTGTGTGTAGGCCTCAAGGCTTTTGACATAGGGTCTAACAGGACCTGGAACATACTGATTCAGCTAAATTAGCTGGCCAGTGAGCCCCCGTGATCTTTCAGTCTGTTTCTCTAATGGTAGAAAAGACAAAGACAAAAAAAAAAAAAAAAAAAATTATATTTCTTACTGCACACCTGGTTTTTGTGTGGGTGCCGGAAGTGAACTTAGGAACTCAGGCCTGCAGAGCAAGCAGTTTATCAACTGAGCTATGTCTACAGGCCCACTCTGTAGCATTTTACTTATTTATTTATGTATATGAGTGCTCTGTCTGCATGCCAGGAGAAGGCATTGGATCCCATTATAGGTGGTTGTGAGCTACCTCTTGAACTCAGGACCAGTGGAAGAGCAGCCAATGTTCTTCAATTCTGAGCCATCTCTCCAGATTCCTATTCTGTGACATTTCAAGAAAATACTTGCCAATTCTTATCCTATATGAAAGATTTTTGGCATAAGGAGCCCTTCCATGGTAGCCCAAAGCTATACAACTATCAGCTAACTTGAGAAGCATGATTGCCTCAAGAGGCTTTAATGTTGAATTCCCCAATAACACGGACTCTGGTAAGTCAGAAAAACTGCAACTCAACAGTCAGGGTATTGAAATATTACTGCTAAATAAAGCCTATGTGGGCATGCCCACAAGCGGAACCTAACACTGCAAAAGAGATGGCTGATGTTTTGGTCTTTGTTAAAGACCTGATTTTGTACCATCCTGTTCCCCAGGAGGCTGAGGGGCCAACTGCAAGAATCCTGGGACAGCATGTAGACAACTACTGTCCACCAGAAGGTCTTTGGAGGACTACTGATGGACTAGGCTCTAGGTGACGATACTGGGTTTGCCTTTAGCTCACCTGGATGATAGTGTGGAGCCTGGTGAGGGCTGGTTGCTTTCTGAAGCCCTGTTCCCAGGGGAACTGTGGTCGCTATCACCATGGTTGCTCCAGTGATTAGCTTCTTCCTCAAACTCCTGTCCAGACATGATTCTTTCAATTTCTTCTTCTGATATCTTTGACAAGAAATGAATACATGTTAGATTTGGTGCTATAGATAACATCTGTTCTCACTCTAGGAATCAGAGTTTATAATGAGGCTCTCTTGTAATCTTTGGACTTCTTTGAATATGCCCAGTACATTTGGACACAATCTTTGGACACTTGCCTTCTAGAACCATGGTTTATTACTACTTTCCCCTGCCTATTTACCTTACTTTCAAGCCACAAAGTCATTTTCTCACCTTGTCTTTGACTCTTCACTTTCCTAACTGAAACTCCATTCCTCAATGACAATCTCCTACTTGCCCTACCCAATAACGGGTGTTACCTCCTCTATAAAATCATCTACTGTTATTTACCCATTTATAATTATGTGGATTCTAAGAAAGAAAAGACAGCATGTGGTTAACGTAAACATTCTGAAGGCGGAATGCCGGTACTCAAGCCCAGAGTATACCACTTCTAGCACAACCTTGGGAAAGTTATTGAACTATGTGAAGCTAAGTACCTCCATCTGTTTGGTAGGTAGAACAAAAGTCCTTCCTCATTGGAGTCTAGTGAGGATTAATCAAATCAGTTACTGAAAAGGGAGTCTAGCAAGAGTAACAATTATGAAAGCACTGAGAGTTACAATACCATCATTTTTGGGTTGCTTTCTTTTCAAAGAGGGCACTGTAGTGCCCAGGCAAGTCTTAAATTCCTAGGTTCAAGCAGTCCTTCTGTTTTATTCTTTCAAGTAGCTCAGACTATAGGTGTGTGTGCTGTCATTATTACAGAATACTTATAGTAACATCACAAAAAACATCATCTGTAATACCTAAGGCCAAGATAGGACCTAGAAAAGAGGTACTCAATAAATGGATATTAAGTAAGTGTTCGTTTGCTAAGTACTGACATGTACTTTCCTATGGAATTTTTTTTTAATGATCTAAGAAATTTGTCCTAAAGATCTCATTTATTATGAAGTCTGTAGAGTATATGGTGTCAAATCAGTACTGAGGAATCAAGATCCAACATTAAATCTTTTTATTATTTCTCTTTTTTCATTAATTAACTAATTAGTTAATTTTATATCCTGGTAGGAAGTTCCCCTCTCTCCTCTCTTCCCAGTCCCTCCCTCTCACTCCCCCCTCCCTTTCATCTCAGAGAAGGGAAGACTTCCCATGGGTATCAAACTGCCTTGGCATATCTAGTAGGACTGGGCTCATCTTCTTCTTTTGAGGCTAGATATTCCCAAGTCTATTAAATAAATTGAAGAAATCACAGCTCACATAAGTCACGCTGTACACTAGATGTGGCCAGGGGTATGAGGAAGAAACAGAAACATGCTAATACTCAGTCCAGTATTCTATAGAGAACAAATAATCTTCTATACAGTTTCTAACCTAGGGCTGAGGCCTAATCAGTCAGTCAACAAAGAACAGAGTAAGTGCTAAGAAGGGGACAGAGGATTTTTGTTGTTGTTGTTTCTATGGAAACCTCAAAGGCCATTTTCGACCAGGCCTGTCTGGCTCAAATCTGCATATTTATTTGTTCTAGTGGTCTCTGAAAAAACCCTGAACTGTTATGATCATAAACAGAAGCTTTCAGAAGTCAACGCTAGCAGAACCAGTGAGATGGCTCAGCAGGTAAAGGTGCTTGCCATGCAGGCCTGATGACCTGAGTTTGATCCCTAGAACCCATATAAAGATGGAAGAAGACAATAGATTCCACAAAGTTGTCCTCTAACCTCCAACAATGAACTATGGCACTTGTGTGTTTGCACACACATGTAAACATTTATACAATAACATATGTTATATATTATTATATACAATAATATATATATATATATATATATATATACACACACACACAATAATAAATTTTTTTTTAAAGAACTGAATGTTAATGAGAATACAGGGTAAGAAGGATTTAACTAGTAGATAAAGAAGTTGGTCTGAAATAGTTTGGTATATAAATTGAAATGGAGTGATTATTTTTGAAAATTAAATGAAAAAACAAACTCCAGCTTTTTCTCTTCAGGATCCTTATAAGCATAAATTCATTGCAGCCTGATTAATCACGGTGACAGCAAGAACAGAGTTTGAAGGGCAGGAAACAAAGACTGGCTGGGTGAAAAAAGCCAACTCATGAAGGCAGTTTACTCCAGTTGGAAGCTGGATTTGCTGCCCATTGTAGGCCCCATGGGCTAGGAAAACGGGCAATCACTGATAAATGACTACACAGAGGATAGAACTTGTTGACACAGAGGACAGAACTTCTTGGGAATGCTTAACGTGGGTTCAAACTTCATTAGTTATTTCCCAGCTAGATGCTACTGGGCAAACCAAGTCACCCAAGCTCTCTGTGTTTCAGCTTATCTGTCTGCAAAACTGAGGCAATATTACTCTTTTGTAGCTCATGGCTATCACATTGGAGCTAGAGCAAAGAAGTATACAGGTCAAAGTAGACTGACTTAGAAGTTAACCCAAAATAAAGTTATAAAATATGACAAAGAACATTTGCTCAATAAATGGAAACTACACCTCTCCTTGTTTTTAAGAACAGCTAAATATAAGCTGGGCATAGGGGCACACACCTTAAATCCAGTACTCAGGAGGCATAGGCAGAGGCAGGCAGATCTCCGTGAATTCAAGGCCAGCTGGTCTACAAAGTGAGTTCAAGGGCATTTAGGGTTATTACACAGAGAAACTCTATCTTGAGGAAATTAAACACAATTGAGAACTTATAGATCACAGTTCTAATACACCATCAATCAGTAAATAGGGAAAAACCAAAATAATATGGTCAGAAAAACAAACAAACAAACAAACAAACAGATAAACAAACAAACAAACATAGCAGCAAGAGAAATGACTCTTCTGAGCACTGGTCTTGAGTTCTCAAAGGAATAGCTTACACCCATCTGTATAACCTGAGTACCTCCTGGCAGAACAGAAGCAGTCTTACAAAGAATCAAGACTGCATTAGGTGCTTCTAGAGCAGCGGCTCTCAACCTTCCCAATGCTGTGACTCTTTAATTCAGTTCCTCCCAATCATAAAATTATTTTTGTTGCTACTTCATAACTATACTTTTGCTTTGTTATAAGTTATAGTGTAAATATCTGTGTTTTGTCTTATATTATTTATTTTCTATTTATAAGTGTTCTGCCTGCATGTGTGTCTACACACCAGAAGAGGGCAGATCTCATTATAGATGGCTATGAGTCACCATGTGGTTGCTGGGAATTGAACTCAGGACCTTTGGAAGAACAGCCAGTGCTCTTAACTTCTGAGCCATCTCTCCAGCCCAAATTTCTGTGTTTTTTGATGGTCTTAGGTGACCCATGTAAAAATGTTGTTCAATGCCCACAAAGGGATTACGACCCAGACGTTAAATGCTACTATATTAGAAGACTTTTTCCCCCCATTGAAAAATATTTAAGAATTTTCCCTGGGGCTGAGGAGATGGCTCAGTGGTTAAGAGCATTGACTGCTCTCCCAGAGGTCCTGTGTTCAGTTCCCAGCAACCACGTGGTGGCTCATAATCATCTCTACCAGGATCTGATGCCCTCTCTTCTGGCATGCAGGTGACTTGCAGTTTAGCACTCAGATATGTAAAATAAATAAATCTTAACAAAAAAAGAATTTTCCCAATAGATGATCTATTACACCTAAATATGAAAAGAATGAATAAGGGTCAGATAAGAAAAATCCAAAACTAGTGTCAGATGTTGAAAACTGAAAGACTTTCCTCTAAAAAAAAAAGATGCCCACTTTAGTACTGAAAACCCCAGCCTAAGAAATTAAATAAAAAAGAAATGCAGGGCATCTAAACAGAAAGAAGTTAATCATCTGTGTTCATAGAGAACATGAAGTAGAAAATGCTCAAGATATTAGGAAAAATATGTTAGAACCCATAAATTCAACAAAGTTGCAAAATAAACAATCAACACAAACCAATTCTTCTGTTATATGCTATCAATAAACAATCTGGAAAGAAAATTTTAAGAAAAAAATTCCACTTAGAATAGCATACAAATGTAACAAGGTTATAAGAGGATGAAAAGACTTAAGACAGCGAAAAGCATAAAATATTGCTGAAAGAAATTACACACAAAGCATGTTTGTGGACCAGAAGACTTAATACTAAAATTTAAAAACCATCCTAAAATCCACAAAAAAAAAAAAAAAAAAAAAAAAAAAAAAAAAGACTCCAAGCAGGAGCCAGGGTCTCTCTCCTCTATGTCTCTCTCACTCTGATTTTATTTATTTATTCTGAATGCTCTAGCTGCACATGTACCTGCATGCCAGCAGAGAGCAGTAGACAGTATAGATTGTTGAGAGCCACCATGTGGTTACTGGGAATTGAACTCAGTACCTCTGGAAGAGCAGACAGAGCTCTTAACCACTAAGCCATCTCTCCAGCCCCCAAGGGCAATCTTAAGAAAGAATAATGAAGTTGGAGGCTACATGCTTCTTGGTTTTAAAGCATACAACAGAGCTGCAGTAATTAAAATACTGTGGTATAGACATACAGCTCACTATAATGCAAATAGAAAAAGCCCAGAACTGCACTCAGAAGTACATGGTCAAATGACCTTCAAAGATATAAGACCACACAGTACTGAAAGAACAGTTTCTTCAACTATCATTGCCAGGCAAATGGCAGTCACATGAATGCAGGCAGAAGTAAAGGAGGAAAACAACACCTCTCTTGTCTTATACTACCCACAAAGATCAACTTGAAGCTTATTAAATGTAAGGTCTGAAATTGTAAAATTCCTGGAAGAAAATAGAAGAATAGCCTTTTAAGGTTCATATTGGCAACAACTTCATGGTTAAGACACTAAAAGCCCAGGCAACAAAAGCAAAACTACAGAAGCAGGACTGTGTCCAAACTCCTGCACAGCCAACAATCATCAATCCTTGAAAGGCAGCCTGTGAGCTGGGAGCAGTGGTGCATCCTGTAATCCCAGTACTTGGGGAGGCAGAGGCAGGGTGATCACTCTGAGTTCAAGGCCAGAATGGTCTACAAAGCGAATCCAGAACAGATAAGGCTACACAGAGAAACCCTGTCTTAAAAAAACAAAAACAAAGAAAGAAAGAAAGAAAGAAAGCATGTGCAATCAGAGAAAATGAGTCAGCATCTGCAAAAATAGTGAATTTGATGGGTAGAGTTTTCAGTCATGCAAGACGAAAAAACTCCGCGAACTACTGGGCACAGAGTTAAAGACATTCATATATACTTAAAATTTGAGTAGTGTTTGCTGTGCAAGTAAGAGGATCTGAAGTCAGATCCCCAATACCCACAGAAAAGTCAGGTGTAGTGATATGCACCTGTAACCTTAGTGCAGGAGCATGCCTGGGGTATGGCCTGTCAGTCAGCAAGCAATGGCAAGCTCCAGGTAAGTGAAAGAGCTTGTCTCAAAAACATGAGGCAGAGAAGCACATAAAGACAGTGTAGGCACCCTCCACGAATGCCTACATGGATGACAGCACTCCCTCCAAACATATAACACATACACACGCAATCACATGCTTTTAGTCCAGACTAAAATAAATTAATTTTCAAGGGAAAATTACAGGAAGAAAAATGCTTGATAAAACTAATCAAAACAGCAACGCTGGGAGTTTTACATACAAATATGAACATACTTTGTACTCAAATGGCAGGAAATTTCCCATATATCAGTATATAATTATTTTTTCTAAAATGCAAATCTGTATGTGACACTCTCTATTTACAAATGTGACTGCTTCTTGGTATAGAGCTAAAAAAAAAAAATCTTTAAAATCGATCCTGGCTCTCCATGTGCTTGGAGATTCATTTATGGGTGGGCCATAAAATATATCCAATTTTCTAGACCCAGGAGACCCTTCTGCTAGCAAATAAGAACAGGAGGTATAGGCTGGTCCCACAAAATCTTTAGAGACAAGGTTAAAGAGAGCCGAGGTCACTCTTTAGAGAACTGATTGAAATTCAAGGACTCTGCCTTATTTTTTGCCACTCTACAAGATGTGCCTAATACTCAGGTTTTATTCTGTGATTCTGTCTGTGTGTCATTTCACTCTATTCTGTCTAGCTTTGATAAACCATGTTTAGCTTGTCAGAACACCTACATCTTCCTTCCCCTTCAAGAATCAGTTCAAAAGCACCTTAAGAGACCTTTCCTGAGTATTCTCCAGCCTCCAAAAAGAACAAAAGCATCCCTGGGCATCTTCTGCTAGCTCTCAGTGTACTCTGGTATTATTTACTGTCTCATAAGACTAAGCTCACAGTATATAGACCAGCAGAGTAGTAACCTGGTAAATAGCTATGGGATAGAGTGAAAGAACATGAACACTGAAGCCCCTGTTCTGTGGGTCTACCAGTGGAGTCCAGGCAAACAATTCCTAGAGCCCAGACAGATCTAAATACCGGGAAGATAGTATGACAGGCCTGTAGGCCACTGAGGTATTCAGAGAACCTGCGCATGTGCATTGTACCCCCGAACAGGGCCAGCACCCCCTCATGTGCTTAAGCTCCACCCTTCTAGGTATCTACATGCTACAGCACCCTGTCCTTCAAGGCACACTTCCATGAACACACCTGCGCTTGCACACATGCGCCTGCGACCTTCCTCCTTAGCTACAGCTGAAACATCAACATCTACTTTCAAACCGGTGGACCTCCCTCATCTTCCTGAAGAATACTCCAGACACTAGAGACAAGATGGAACCAGCCTGAAGTACAGACTCTAGGAACAAACAGCAAAGGTTATGGATAAGCAGACGGCTAAATCATTGGCGTAAAAACACATTCAATAAAAATCAGGACATCATGACTTTACCAGCAACCCCAAAAATCAATGGGTATTCTAATTCATCAGAAACAAAGGAAAATGATCACAAATTTATACTTATGTAGTTATTAGAGGCACGTAAAGAGGAAATGAACAAAGCTCTCAAAGAAATATAGGCAAATACAGTCAGACAAATAGAGGCACATGTAGAGGCATATAGAGAGGAAACAAACAACAACAACAACAAAAAAGAGGCCATCATGGAAAGACAGGAATCCACATTCAAACAGAGGAAGGAAATGGTGCAAGAGATGAAAACAGAATTAGAATCAAAGAAGAAAACACAAAAAGAGAAAACACTGGGGCTACAGAACTTAGAGAAAAGATCAGGAACCACAAAGGTAAGTATCGCCAACAGAATACAAGAGATGGAAGACAGAATCTCAGGCACTGAAGATACACTTGCAGAAATTGATACAGCTCTCAAAGAAAAAGCAAAATTGAAAAAGTTCCAAATACAAAACATCCAAGAAATCAAGGATGCCATGAAAAGATGAAATCTAATAATAGGAATAGTCGAAAAAGAAGATTCCAGGCTCCAAGGTCCAGAAAATATTTTCAAGAAAATGATAAAAGAAAATTTTCCCAACTTAAAGAAAGAGATGTCCATTAACATACAAGAGACCTACAGAACACCAAATATACTAGACAAGAAAAGAAATTCCTCATGTCACATAATAGTAAAAAAACTAAACCTACAATACAAAGAAAAAATATTAAAAGTAGCAAGGGAAAAAGGCCAAGTAACATATAAAGGTAGACTTATCATAATCACACCAGACTTCTCAACAGAAACTAAGAGAGCCAGAGGGGCCTGGGAAGAAGTCATGCAGACTCTAAGAGAGCACAGATGCCAACCCACCCAGCAAAGCTTTCAATCAACATAGATGGAGAAAACAAAATATTCCATGGCAAAACTAAACTTAAGAAATATCTATATAGCAACCCAGCCCTACAGAAGATACTAGAAGGAAAACTCCAACCCAATGAAATCAACTACACCCAAGAAAACACAGGAAAAGACACCTTCACAACAAAAAATTAAAAGAAAACATGCATTGAATCACAGTAACACCAACAACTCCACAAATAAACTAACATTCATTGATCACTATTATCTATCAACATCAATAAACTCAACTCTCCAATAAAAAGACACAGACTAACAGAATGGTTGTGGAAACAGGTTCCAACATTCTGCTTCATCCAAGAAACACACCTCTGCAACAAAGGTAAACACTACCTCAGCGTAAAGGGCTGGAAAAATGTTTTTCAAGCAAATGGATCCAGAAAACAAGCTGGGGTAGCTAACTTAATTTTATTAAATAGACTTCCAACCAAAATTACTCAAAGGAAAAATCCACCAGGAGGACATCACAATCCTGAACATCTATGCCCCAAATACAAGAGCCCCTACGTTTGTAAACAAAACATTATTAAAGCTCAAATCACATATCAATCCCAACACCTTAATTGTGGGAGACTTCAACACTCCACTCTCACCAAGGGACAGATCATCTAGACAGATGCTAAATAGGGAAATAATGGCACTTACAGAGGTCCTAAATCAATTGGACCTAATAGATGTTTACAGAACTTTTCACCCAAACTCAAAAGAGTACGCCTTCTTTTCAGCACCTCATCGAACCTTCTCAAAAATTGACCATATAGTTGGGCATAAAGCAAGCTTCAGATACAAAAAGATCAAAACATATATAACAAAAATCATACATACACACGGAAACTAAACAACTTTCTACTCAATGACTGCTTGGTCAGGGAAGAAAGGAAAACAGAAATTAGAGAGTTCCTAAAATTCAATGAAAATGAAGGGACAACTTAACCCAAACTTATGGGACACAATGAAAGCAACGCTAAGAGGAAAATTCATAGCACTAAGTGCCTCCAGAACAGAGTTTGAGACATCTCATACAAGCAACTTAATGTACACCTAAAAGCCCTGGGGGGGGGGGGGGGGGGAAGGCACATACACCCAAGAGGAGTAGATGATTAGAAATCAAACTCCGAGCTGAAATCAGTGAATTAGAAACAAAGAAAACAATTCAAAGAATCAATGAGACCAAGAATTCGTTCTTCGAGAAAATCAACAAGCTAGACAAACCCTTTGCCAAACTAACTAAAAGGCAGAGAGAAACTATCCAAATCAGCAAAATCAGAAACAAAAAGAGGGATATAACAATAGACACTGAAGAAATCAAAACAATCATTAGGTCTTACTACAAAAGCCTATATGCCACAAAATTTGAAAAACTAAATGAAATGGACAATTTTCTTGATAGAGTCCATTTACCAATATTAAATCAAGATCAGGTAAATAAATAGATTAAATAGTCCTATATCCCCCAAGGAAATAGAAGCAGTCATCAAAAAAGTCTGCCTTCCAAAAAAAAAAAACAAAAAACAAAAAACAAAAACAAAAAACAAAAACAAACCCAGGGCCAGATGGTTTCAGCGCAGAATTCTACCAGACCTTCAAAGAAGAGGTAACTGTAATTCTCTTCAAACTATTTCACAAAATAGAAACAGAGGAACATTACCAAATTCATTCTGTGAAGCCACAGTCACCTTGATACCTAAACCATGCAAAGACCCAACAAAAAAAAAAAGAGAACTTCAAACATCTCTCTTATGAACAGTGATGTAAAAATACTCAATAAAATACTTGCAAACCGAATCCAAGAACACATAAAAGATATCATCCACCATGACCAAGTAGGCTTCATCCCAGGCATGCAAGGGTGATTCAATATATGGTAATCCATCAATGTAATCCACCATATAAATAAAATGATGGAAAAAAAAACCACATGATCATCTCCTTAAATGCTGAAAAAGCATCTGACAAAATCCACACCCATTCATGTTTAAAGTCTTGGAGAGATCAGGGATACAAGGCACATACCTAAACATAGTAAAGACAATATACACCAAGCCTATAGCTAACATCAAACTATACAGAGAGAAACTTGAATCAACTCCACTGAAATCAGGGACAAGACAAGGCTGCCCACTCTCTCCATATATCTTCAACATAGTACTTGAAGTCCTAGCTAGAGCAGTAAGACAACTAAAGATCAAGGAGACACAAATCGGAAAGGAAGAAGTCAAAGAAGTCACTTTTTGCAGATGATATGATAGTATACACGAGTGACCCAAAAAATTGAACCAGAGAACTCCTTCAGCTGATAAACACCTTCAGCAAAGTGGCCGGATACAAAATTAACTCAAAAAAAGCAGTAGCCCTTCTGTATACAAAAAACAAAAGGGCTGAGAAATAAATTAGGGAAACAACATAAAGTACTTAAGTGACTCTAACAAATCAAGTGAAAGACCTGTTTGAAAAAAAAAAAAAAACTTCAAGTTTCTGAAGAAGGAAATTGAAGAAGACATCAGAAGATGGAAAGATCTCCCATGCTCATGGATCGGTAGGATTAACACAGTGAAAATGGCCATCCTGTCAAAAGCAATATACAGATTCAATGCAATTCCCATCAAAATAACAAAACAATTCTTTATAGAACTTGAAAGGACCATTCTCAATTCCATATGGAAAAACAAAAAACTCAGAATTGCTAAAGCAATTCTGTACAACAACAGATCACCTGGAGGTATCTCCATCCCTGATCTCAAGCTGTACTACAGAGCAACAGTAATAAAAACTGCATAGTACTGGCATAGAAACAGAATGGTGGATCAATGGAATCGAATACAAGATCCAGAAATTAACCCACACACCTATGGATACTTGATTTTAGACAAAGAAGTCAAAACCATGCAATGAAAAAAAGTCAACAAATGGTGTTGGTCTAGCTGGATGTCTACATGTAAAAAAATGCAAATAGATCCATATTTATCACCCTGCATAAAGTAAAGTCCAAGTGGATCAAAGACTCAACATAAAACCAGAGACACTAAATCTGTTAGAAGAAAAAGTGGGGAAGAGCCTTGACCTCGTTGGTACAGGAGACAACTTCCTTAACAAAACACCAACAGGACAGGCTCTAAGATCAACAATCAGTAAATGGGACCTCATGAAACTGAAAAGCTTCTGTAAAGCAAAGGACACTGTTATCAAAACAAAATGACTGCCTACAGACTGGGAAAGGATCTTCACCAACCCTATATCTGACAGAGGGCTAATATCCAGAATATATAACGAACTTAAGAATTTAAACAGTGGGGCTGGAGAGATGGCACAGAGGTTAAGAACACTGTTCTTCCAGAGGTCCTGAGTTCAATTCCCAGCAACCACATGGTGGATCTAGTGCCCTCTTCTGGCCTGCCTGCAGGCACACATGCAGGCAAAACATTGTAAACATAATAGATAAAATAAAATGAAATAAATTATAATTTAAAAAGCAACAAATCAAGTAAAAATGTGGAACAGAGCTAAACAGAGAATTCTCAATAGAGAGATATCAAATGGCAGAGAAACACTTCAAGAAATACTCAACATCCTTAGTTATCAGGGAAATGCAAATTAAAAAAACCCTCTGAGATTTCAATTTACACCCATCAGAATAGCTAAGATAAAAAACTGAAGTGACAATACATGCTGGAGAGGATCGAGAAAGGGGAACCCTCCTCCACTGCTGGTGGGAATGTAAACTTGAACAACCACTTTGGAAATCAATCTTGCGTTCTCTCAGATAATTAGGAATAGTGTTACCTCAAGCAAGATTCAGCCATACCATTCCTAGGCATATGTCCAAAATATGTTCAAGTATACAACAAGGACATTTGCTTAACCATTTTCATAGCAACTTTATTGGTAATAGCCAGAATCTGGAAACAACCCAGACGTCCCTCAACTGAGGAATGGATACAAAAATTGTGGTACATTTACACAGTGGAAGGACATCATGAAATCTGTAGGCAAATTGTGGGATCTAGAAAAGATCATCCTGATGGAGGTTTCCCAGAAGCAGAAAGACACACATGGTATATACCCACTTATAAGTGGATATTAGACATATAATATAGGATAAACATACTAAAATCTGTACACCTAAAGAAGCTATGCAAAAAGGAAGACTGTGGGTAAGATGATCAATCCTCACTCAGAAAGGCAAATGGGACAGACATCGAAAGAGGGAGAAAACAGGGAACAGGACAGGAGCCTACCACAGAGGGCCTCTGAAAGACTCTACCCAGCAGGGAATCTAAGCAGATGCCGAGACTCATAGCCAAACTCTGGGCAGAGTACAGGGAATCTTATGAAAGAAGGGGGAGATAGAAAGACCTGGAGAGGACAGGAGTTCCACAAGGAAAGCAACAGAATCAAAAAATCTGGGCAAAGGGGTCTTTTCTGAGACTGATACTCCAACCAAGAACCTTGTATGGAGATAACCTAGAACCCCTGCACAGATGTAGCCCATGGCAGCTCAGTCTCTAAGTGGGTTCCCTGGTAATAGGAACAGGGACTGTCTCTAACATGAATTCAGTGGCCTGCTCCTGATCACCTCCTCCTGAGGGGTTAGCAGCCATACCAGGCCACAGAGGAAGACAATGCAGCCAGTGTTGATAGGATCTGATAGGCTAGGGTCAGAGGGATCCTCCTCCCCTATCAGTGGACTTGGGGAGCAGTATGGGAGGAGATGAGGGAAGGGGAAAGGTGGGATTGGGAGGGGACAAGTGAGGGGGCCACAGCTGAGATACAAAGTAGATAAACTATAATTTATTAAAAAAAAATTAAAAAAAAAAAAAAGAACATGAACAACAAGGTGATTTTTGCTGATTACCAGCAGGCTAAGTTACCTATAACTTTAACTGACTGATCATCTCTGACCATCTCTGGATGATTTAGAACCAGAAATGAGCTCATTGCCTGTGAAATTCCTAGGAAGGGATTGAGAGATCATAAGAAGAGCTTGAATCCATTAACTTCAACACTTAGGACTTTAAAAATTTCAGCAGTTAAGCGCATTGGGGTTTAGAGGACCCAGGTACAATTCCCAGCACCCACATGGCAGCTCATAACTGCCTGTAACTCCAAGTTCTGGCACTCTCACCGAGACAAGTATGCAGGCAAAACACCAATGCACATTTAAAAAACAAAAAACAAACAAACAAACAAACAAAAAAAACCAAACCAACTTTAAAAATGTTTTCACATTCAGACTCTAAAAGCAGTTTTATAGGAATGAAAACAAAGATGGCAGAAGAGAGGATCAAGGGGAATGGCTGAAGGAACATTTTGATTACCAAGCTTCTAGAACATACTAAGAGAGTGGGTATAAGGACTCACCTGGACTGGTCCAATGCTCTTGTTCCGGCCTCCAGGCATGCCATCTTCTCTGATGGCTAGAAAGAAATGTAAGACAGTCAGAAGCACACTCACGGTCATTTATGAAGAAAATGAAAACTTATCTGTCCTAGCACTCAGCAGGCAGAGAAAGTCTGATCACTGTGTATTTGAGGCCAACCTCATCTACAGAAGAAGAGTTCCAGGATATTGAGATCCATATGGTGAGACCCTGGCTCAACACACGTACATGCACGCACGCACACGAGTATCTTTCCTGCATGTGTATACCCCATACATGCCTGGTGCCCACAAAGGTCAGAAGATACATAAGATTCCTAGGAATCAGACTTACAGATGATTGTGGGTACTGGAAACCATTTGGGTCCTCTGCACGAGCAGAAAGTGCTCTTTACCATTGAGCCATTTATCCAGCCCCTAAATGATACTTAGGTGGGGTTTGTTTTTAAGCTTTAAATTTTAAACTTTATTTTTATGCATATGGGTGTTTTGTCTGTATGTATTTCTGTGTACCAAGTATGGTTTCCACAGAGGCTGGCAGAGGGTACTAGATATCCTGGGACCAGAGTTTGAGACAAACAAAACAAAACAACAACAACAACAATTATTATTATCAAATTAATTTTTTAAAGACAGTCTTATGTAGCCCAAACTGGCCTTGAACTTGTAACATAGCTAAGGCTGACTTAGAATTTCTCCTTGCTATCTCCTCTAATGTGCTGGCATTATAGGCATGTATCACTATGCCTTGTAATATTATTAATGAAGGTTCTTAATATGGGGGCACAACACAGGGAAAGGCTTTGGAAAAAGACAACTTTTGAACTGAATCTTTCAGGAGGATTTAGGAAGGTAGAAAATATTGCTTCAAGGTCAGTAAAGAGTGTATGAAAGATTGTATGAGATGTGGTGGCACTCTCTCTTTATCCCAGCAGTCAGAAGGCAGAGGCAGGTGGATCTCTGCCAATTTAAGGCCAGCCTGGTCTACAAAGTGAGCTCCAGGACAGCCAAAGAGACACAGAGAAACTCTGTTCTGAAAAAAATAAATAAAAGGAAGGAAGGGAGAAATAGTACTAAAAGGCTCAAAGGATGGCCTGTTCTTTCTGGGAACTTTAAGTGGTTGAATCAGGACAAAGTATTCTGGGAGAATGAGTTATATGTGGGAAGAGTAGTGAGTAATGAGACCAAATATGGCCAGATCATAAGAAGCCTAGGTTGCCAATGTCTTGTGGACATAGCTGATGAGCCTGGAGATAAGCAGGAATGCAGGGGAGTGATGTGGTCCACATTGGCATTTCTGGAAAAAAAAAAAAAGATTGTGATGGGGGCTTGAAGGAGGTAGTATTAACAATAACAGAGGGTAAACCAATACACCATGTGAGAACACGTCTGGCTATAATAACCTGACACCAAAACAAAATGAAGTAAAACTGGAACCATGGGGAATCTGCAAAGTCCTTGGGGTGGGACTTTCTAGAGGATTCTGTAAGTAAGTAAAAGCTAGGATGGAAAATAAAAACACATGATTGCCATGCAAGCCTACTGACCCAAGTTTGATTCTTGACACTACCATAAGAGGAGGAAAGAGAAAACTGACTCTACTAAGTTGTAGAAACATAGACACAACAATAAAAAATTGAAGTTACTTTTTACATTAAAATGTGTATTTATTGTATAGAATGTGTGTGCACATGTAGGTATGCATGTGCTATGGTATGTGTGTGTATGAAGGTCAGAGGACAACTTGTGGGAGTTGGCCTTTACCCACTAAACCATCTCAACAGCCTTTTTTTTTTTTTTTGATATTTTAAGGTAGGTCACATTTATAGAATAGCTAAATAGTATGGTTAGTTCCAGTATGTTCTGTACCTAGCTTTTTCCTTTTGTCAATCTGCTGCATAGCCCATAGACTATTCATCAGTACCAAGAAATTAACTTTGGTACAATACTTCTATATATTAACAAAAGTAAAGCTTTCTCAGCATTTCTCCAGTTTCCTACTAATGTCTTCTCTGTCCAGAAGCCAATCCAGAATTCAACATTGCATTTAGAAATCATGCTTCTATTATTTACTCCAATTTGTAACAACTTTTCAGCCTTTGTCTTCATGATCATGACACTTTCCAAAAGTATTTCCAACAATGTTATTTTGAGGAAAAAAAAAATGCTCTTCAGTATGGACTCCTAAGTTTTCTCATGAGTAATCTGATAATGAACTTCTTCTGTCTCTCTCTCTCTCGGGATGTGTCTGTTTCTCCCCATACTCTCATTTCTGTGTATGTGTGCTTAAGCTTTTCTCAGCATTTTCTTACAGGGGTAAAAAATGCTGGTATATTTACTAGTGATACTAACTATCCTGGATAGTCTTATGTCAACTTGACACAAGCTAAACTCAACTGAAAGGATGGAACCTCAAGCAAGAAAATGCCTCCATAGAATCAGGCTATATAAGCAAGACTATGTAACATTCTCTTAATCAGTAATTGAAGGAGGTAGGGCCCAGTCTTCATTGTGGTTGGGGATACCCCTGGGTAGATGGTCCTGGGTTTTATAAGAAAGCAGGCTGAACAAGCCATGAAGAGTAAGCTGGTGAGCAAATCCAGTAAGCAGTACTCCTCCATGGCCTCTGCATCAGACCCTGCTTCCAGGTTCCCTGCTTTGTTTGAGTTCCTGACCCCCAACTTCCTTCGATGAAGAACAGTGATATAGAAGTATAAGCCAAAGAAACCCTTTCCTCCCCAACGTGTTTTTTGGTCATGATGTTTCACCAGTCATAGACTACACTTTTGTTTAAACCCTTGCTAATTTCTGTTGGACTCCCTACAGTGGACTTTGGCTTCAAGTTAGTTCTGGGGTATTGCGGGTCTAACAGTGACTTGTATTTTCATCATGCCTTCTCCACTTAATGAAATTCTTTCATAAGGAAGAAGGGTCACTTCTGTTTTTTCAGTCAGGCATTTATATCAGTATGAACATGCAGATACTTATTTCTGAGCCTACAAACAAATTTAGAGATATTCAGTTAGAACAACCGTAGTTACTAGAAACTCTCAGGTTGAGTTCTGTGCCCTTTCACTGTGTCCTGTGTGCTCACTCACATGACCACAAATGCTCTCTCTCTTACTATTTATGATGTTTATGTGGATGCCTGTGGCGGTCAGAAACGGATCCTGAATCTCCTAGAGATGGAGTTAAAGGTGATAGTGAGCTGCCTGACGCGGGTGCTGGGATCCAGACTCTGGTCCTCTGCAAATTAGTAAATGCTCTTAACCACTAAGCCATTTCTTCAGGCTCTCCAACCCATTCTCTCTCTAAGCACCTCCTATTTTTTTTTTTTCCAAGTACTCTAAAACTCTCCAGGCTTATAGTTTTCTTCTTCCAGTCCTGCATTCAATTAGTTCTCCATGGAGACCTCACTATTTTTACTGACACTAAAAACAAGATCTGGGTGCTGTGTGTGTAGTCTAACCTCATGTAACTATTAGACTTTATAAATACATGTATGTTTACTAACTCATCCATCCATCTACCTACCTATCTATCTACCTACTTACCTACCTATTGTCCATCCATCTATCCATCCACCCAGACATGAGTGCCATATTGATACCACTGATTTTTACCAAGTTTTCATTCTAGCCTTTCTTGATTAATAACTTCTTTCTCAAATACAGTATATTTATTTGCTTGTTCAACCATAGCAGTCAATTAAAGACAGAATTCCTAACATATAACCTTGAAACAACTTTACAAACTAGAGTGCTTTGTTTGTATATGATTTTTTCCTTACCATTACAATATTCAGTTAAAATACTGCTTTCCGAGGCCAGCTTCCTTCCTCCTTACTACCTTGGTGTGGTTATGTGATTCATTTTTATACCAGTTAGATGAACTCATCATTACGGTGTTGATCAATCTCTCCACCCCAACACATTTGACTAACTTTTTATGTCCATTAAAACTCACTTTTTAGTAATGCACAGTTTATGGCTTTTGAAAAATAAATAAAATTGTACATCACCAGCCATGAAAGTTTCAGAGAATTCACTTTCAAAAATGCCCATGGCAAATGTAATTTAGTCCTGCTTTCTCAAGATTAACCAGAAGGTGGCAGGTTTCCCTCAGCAGCCTTCACTAGGCTACTAAACCAGCTTCAGGGACGACAAACAGGCTACTCTCTATCCACGTCTGGGCTGTAGCACAGGGCTTTAAGAGGAATTACAAAGTATGTTTCTCTTCCCTAAAGCATGAGTTTAGCTGGAGGCTCAGAATCCCACATGCCAAATAAATAACCAGAATAATTAATCTGTGTATGTTGTCAAGAAGGTATCCCTAAGAGTGAGGCTTGAGGTATTTAGCAGTCACAGGCCCTGGGCAATGGAGATGAGGAAAGTGGAGTATCAAGAAAGCCAAACCAAGAGTAGAAAGACAGAACTGGTCTGATATTGGTAACTGGAAAGGATTTCTGTAAGAGACAAGTAGTAACAGGGAAGAGAATGGGCTTCCAGGTAGAAAAACAAACAAGTGCATGTAGAATGGTGTAACATCTGGCCCTGGGACCCTGCTCCAGCCAGAGAAGCTACAAAGATAGGCAGGGAACAAACTTGGCAACATTTCAAATGCCTTCCTATCATATTTGTTTAACATGCAGCAAACACATGGTATTCTAATATGCAAATAGTTATGCCACTCAGGAAATTTATAGAACAGTATATTGCCTCCGTGGTTAGGCAGAGCTCTGCATAACACATTGTAACTTCAAAATTATTAACTGTCACCATAATCATCCATAAGATAAGTATTACTAAGTGATTTTTATGTCCCCAAGCTGCATGTTTAAACTGGGGGTAAAAGTCAATAGGACTAAGATCAGAAGGAAGGAGAGGAGGACCTCCCCTATCAGTGGACTTGGGGAGGGGCATGCGTGAAGAAGGGGGAGAAAATGTGGGATTAGGAAAATGTTTATGGGGGGACACAAAGTGAATAAAGTGTAATTAATAAAAGTTGAAAAAAAATGATTTTCATCATTTAAGCATACATACAATAGAAAAAAAAAGAAAGAAAAATGAAGTCAGGTATGGTTGCTCATATCTATAGTCACAACACTTTTGAGGCTGAAGCAGGAAGGTTGCTGTAAGTTGGAGGACAGACTAGAATATATAAAGAAATCTTTGCAAGCCTGGGCTACAGTATGTGACTATGTCTCAAAAATAAAAGAAATACAATGAGTACAATAAAAGAGGATGGAATACAAAAAGAGTCAATAGGATTGGTGTGTATGACCAACACATGGAGAATGCAAAGTACAGAGTTGTTTATGGCACACCTAAGTGCTCAATAAATATAGGTTCTGTAAATAAACTAGAAGACATTAAATTATTAATAACTCTTACTTTTCTTTTTCCTTTTTGTTTAGCTAATATATGTGTGTATAGGGGTATATATGCCACAACCTACCTGTGAAGGTCAGGGGACAACTGTCTGGAGTTGATTCGCTCCTTCTAGCATATGGTCTGCAGTCACTGAACTCCGGTCACCAGGCTTTGGTGCCAGGCACTTTTCCCTGCTGAGCTATTTTGCCAGGCCTTTCTCTCATCTTTCCCTAAAATAGTAAAGCTCTCAAAATATCCTTTTTATGTTTTTTTTTTTCATTTCTAGTTTAGTTTTTCACCATATTCTCTCTCTCTCTCCTCCTGAGTATGGGATTAATTAAAGGTGTGTACTACCACTGTAGAGCTTTTCATTATCATTTCTAACACCTTGATGGCACAGTGGTTATGAGCACTGGCTGGTCTTGCAGAGGATCTGGGTTCAGTTCCCAGCACCCACATGTTGGCTCACAAATGTCTGTAACTCCAGTACCACAGGATCTGATGCCTTTATTGATTCACAGGTTCCTATGTAAACACGAAACAAATATATATACTCAGGAACACACATACCATGAAATTAAATAAATACACTTAAAATACATTTATTGTATGTAGGTATGTATGTGTCGGGGTACAAATATATCAAGGCACTCCTGTGGAGGTCAGGAGATAAACACACAGGTCCTAGAAATGAAACTCAGGTGGAGAGGCCTGGTGGCAAGCACCTTTATCTATTGAGCCTTCTTGCCATCCAGTATATTTTTTTAAATATTTATTTTACAAAAATTTAAATTATGTGTCTATGCAAGAGATATGTGCATGCGAAAGCAACTGCCCAGAGAGACTTGAAGAAGGCATCAGATTCGCTAGAACTGAGGATCTAGAGTCACAGTCGGTTCTGAACTGCCATGTGCGTTCTGGAAACTGAACCAGAATCCTTTACAACAGCAGTATGTGTTCTCTCCAGGCCCCTGCTTGGCCTTTCTAATAACTTTCTAGTTGGCTATTTTGCTCTCTCTACCTAATCCTTCAAAGATTAGAATCAGTTTAGTCATGGTATCTCAGGCTAATAGTGCCCAGAAAACTCAATAAACTTCAAACTCTTTACCGAACTAGACAAACTTCTAAATATTTCTACAGTCTGAGTATGCTGTATCTAGTACACAAAACAATATCCTACTTTATGCCTTCCCAATTAAATTCCTATCACTGTTCCCTGAATAGGTTTGTGGAGTATAGAGCACAGTGAAAGAATAATTGGAAAGTATAATAGTTGCAGATGAGGGGATGGGTGAAGGGTAGGCAGAGAGAGCCCTGAGCACCAACTCACCCTTCCTGTTCATGCCCATCTGGAGACACTTAAGCAGGCGGCAGTACTGGCACCTGTTCCTCTGCTTCCGGGACATGACACAGTTCTTGTCACGACTGCACCGATACACACGTTTGTTGCAAATGCTTCTCTTGAAAAAACCTTTGCAGCCCTCACAGGAGATGATTCCATAGTGCAAGCCTGTGGCACGGTCCCCACAGATGAGACAGGTTCGTTGTTCAGCTCGATCATCTGGAACAGAAACTGAATGTGTACAAGTTAGAGCATAGTGGAGACAAAGAGGTTAAATTCGCAGTTCCTAAAACCTTCAGGCCTGCTGGGTAAATCACAAATACCATAACTTCAGGCAGCCTGGCAAGTCACTGGAGTGCCTTCTCCAAATCATGTACCCATTAGGTCTTTGGGAAAGAGCTGTTTTTCTAACTCTGTGCTTTTAATCTAGTAACACAGTATTCTTCCTCTCTGTCTCTTCCTAAAATATAGAGGAAAATGGACAAATGAGCACTTTAAAGTCAAGACATAAAGCTCATCAGTCACAGCTGAAGAGCTGAGCTTTTAACAATAACAGGCACCTGAAACCCTGAATGAATAAACTTATAAAAAAAAATCAATGAGTAAAAACTAGCCTTGCAAAAGAAATACTCAGGCTGGAGAGATGGCTCAGAGATTAAGAGCACTGGCTGCTCTTCCAGAGATCATGAGTTCAATTCCCAGCAACCACATGGTGGCTCACTACCATCTTTAGTGAGATTTGGTGCCCTTTTCTGGCATGCAGGTGTTCATGTAGGCAGAATACTGTATACATAATAAATAAATCTTAAAAAAAAAAAAGAAAGAAAACACTCTAAACTACCAGTGAACTGCACGTTGTAGTGGAAGGGCTCAGACTTTAAAGAATCTACAAGCAGAACCTGTAACACTCTGGGGGAATTTGCTGATCCCAAGTATAGGGTAGAAAACATACAAAATGAGCTTTGTTGTGCTTTTCACACCAATCACGAGGTCATGTCAAAAGGAAAAATAAGACAGTATGAAAATCTTCGACTAATCTAAGATAAAGCAAGCCATGCATCAAAAAAGAGTACCAAGGATAATGGATAAAGTGTCTCAAATCTAGGGCGTGAGGTGGCTCAGGAAGTAAAAGCACAAGTCTTTGCCTGTGTTCCATCTCTCCAGAAGCCATGGTGGATGGACCAAACCAACTACCAAAAGTTGTCCTCTCACCACCACCAGCACATGACCCTACCACACCTCACACACAAAAAAAAAAACCTTAAAAATTTCAAATTAACAAAACAAAACAAAAACCCAAAACAGTAGACTCATTAAGAACATTAAAAATGAAAAGCCTGGGTGTTCACAACTAGGTACTTGCTAGCTCTGTCTTTGTGAAAAGAACCGTCAACTTTTGAAGTATAACTACCTACCAGCAAGTGAAGATAGAGAAGAGGGTACAGCAGCAGGAACTACTGCCATGATGAGTCATGCCTTAAATGTGGTGCTAGACAGCTCTCTCCAACTTGGGTTTACTGAGAGGAGTCACACTCCTTTCTAGAGTACCCAGATAATTCACTAAGCTTCACCAAACTATCAAGAAAAGCTATAGGAAACCATCTAGAGATATAATAAGGTTATCTTTACCTAAAATGAGAGTCCTATCTGAGTATAGCCTTATTCTAAAATTGTTGTTTTTGTTTCTGTTGCTATTTGGTTTTTGACTCAGGATGTTATATATCTGAGACTGTCTTTGAACTCCTGGTCCTTTGTCTCCACACTTAGTTCTGGGATTACAAGTGTGTACCACCATGTCTAGTTGTTTCCAAAATGCTGCTGGTCATCTCTGGTAGTCAACAGTAAGTAAAGGTAAAATATTAGCCCCGGTTACATGCACCATGCAAGAAAGGCAAAAGACAGATCATGGCATATAGGCAGTAGCCATGTTAAAGAAGCAGATGTAAAAGTTTTGGTTAAAAAAAAGGGTGGTGCTGAGGAGACAAAGGTTAGGGCCAAAATGAAGAATTTGAAAGTCAACAACATTTAAAGAGCTAAAGCTAGGCCAACAGATCGGAACCACCACCAGGGCAGAAGACCCGAAGAAATACAGCAAGAGGAAACAGGATATTCAGAGAAAGGTAAGGATTGAGGGAAGTCAAATGAGAGGGCATAGTTTCCATAGAAGAAAAGGGTAGATTGGTTATATATCCACGATTACTACAGAAATGTAGATGAAAGAGCTTTCCAAAGATGATAACACTGTTAAATGCAACAGATGGAAGAGTGTAAGAAAAAGAAAAGGCTCAAAGATCAGAAAGTGAACACCTTTGCAGGGGTTTGGGCGAGAATCACACTGAAATAAAAACAGGCCAGGAGTGAAGGTGAGGGTCTGTAACCCTGCACTCTCAAGGTAGAGGCTGGAAAACCTCAAATTTCAGGTTAGTCTGGGCCACTTAGTGAGATCTTATCTCAAAAGGCCAAACAAACAAACAAACAAACAAACAAACAAGGGCTGGGAAGACAGCTAGGCAGTAAAGTGCTTGTTTGGGATTGCTCAAAGCTGTGGGTTTTATCTCCATCACCAAAATAAAACAAGTAGCAAATATTTGGTAAAGAAAGAAAACAACTACTTATAGATTATAATCCATATAAAGATGGATGGATGGATGGATGGATGGATGGATGGATGGATGGATGGATAGATGGAGTCAACAAAGTACCTGCCATATCGCATGAAAACCTGAGTTTAGATTCCTAACACCAACAGTCTGTGAGCCCCCAGTACTGCCAGCAGGAAAGGAAAGGCTGATGGATTTTAGGAGATCTCTGGGCCAGGCAGTCAGCCCAATCAATAAGCCTTTGGCTCTAGAAGAACAGGGTAAATGGCAATGGAGAATGACTCTCAGTGTCAGCCTCTGGCCTTCCTATGCACGTCCACCTAACCACACTCACACGCACAAACACACATACACACACAGATGCACATACACACCCCCAGAAACATACACCATGCATATATAGATATACACAAAAGAGTGCAAGATAACACTTTGTTAGAAGTAGCACATTCAAGCAGATTGCTTTTATTTTATGTTTAAACTAGGAAAGATTCAGTCACGTTTAAAGAAGACAAACATAGAAACAAAGACTTTCAAGAGACGAACGATCAACTCCCCAGTACCATTCAAGGACATGTGGAATAAAATTTATTTTAAATTTTTAAATGTATCTTTTTAAATGTACGAGTGCTCTGTGTGCATGTACACTTACACCCCAGAAGAGGTCATTAGATCCCTTTATAAATGGTCATGAGCCACCAGGTGGTTGCAGGGAATTAAACTCAGGACATCTGGAAGAGAAGCCAGTGTTTTTAACATCTGAGCCACCTCTCCAGCCCATGATCAACTACCCAGTACTATGAAGAGTTATATGGAATAAAATGTAATAAAAACTGTAAAAATAAGAACTAACCAGATACTGTCCTACCAAGCAATAAATATACACCAAGATTAGCAATACTCTATAATTTGGTTAAGTTCAGGCTAAAACCTATTACAAAAACACCTCTTGCTTTCATTGTTTCACTAAGCCTTGCTGTTACTGGATAACATCCTCATCCCAAAGAAGGACATTCTACCCATTCCAAGGGCTCAGGTTACACAAATTACAATTTGGAAACAGATTTTTATCAAAACCTGTTATTCAAGCTGTAATGACCAGATTTAAGAAACATTACAGCTGCTCACTTGACCAAAATCACACTAACAACCAAAGCAATTTGAACGTGCCTGGCTAAAGGGTTGTTAAAGAAAAGCTGGAACCTAAATTACTGGTTCCAGCTTCCAGATCAGGTAGTTGCACATTTTAAGGATTGACTTGTTTCCTAGGTTGCCACCATCCAAAATGAAAGTTTCAAGGTGGTACGACAGAACTGAGACTCTCAAATTTTCATTTAGAAGTAGAGCTTTGCTCTATTTGCATACCACTCCTTTTCCACACACTACTACAAAAATCCATTTCAAGAGGCCACATATGGAGTTCTCAGAGGACCTTTTCAAAAACTCACATCATCTGAGTGAAAACAAGCAAGCAATCCATAAAAAGGGGTGTGGGTTGACAGGAGGAATAAGTGCCAGTGCTCTGGGACTCAGCAGCTGATTGCAAGTCATAACAGGTTATTAGGTATTCTTTGGAGTACTAGAGGAGACTGATGGTTGCCTACACAAGGAAATGATACATGTTTAAGGAGATGGAATGTTAATTATTTTAGATATGATCACTATATATTATATACATGGGTGGATTTATCGAGCTATACTCCATAATTTTTTAAAAGAGTTTTTGAAATTGTATTTGCTATATATAGCTCAGGCTGGCAACCAAATTTGTTAGCCTAAGTACTGGGGTCAAAAACATGCAGCCACAATGAACAGCTCAAAAACTATGCATGGGCTGAATGTCTGGAACTTATTTTTATTGATTGATAAACAAATTTTAAAGATCTACTGTTTGTTCTAGTTGAACTGTCACTGAGAACTTTAAGGATTCCTTGCTAACTTATATTTTTTAAAAAAGTTAGTTGGCCCGGCAGTGGTGGCGCAGCCCTTTAATTCCAGCACTTGGGAGGCAGAGGCAGGCGGATCTTCTCTGAGGCCAGCTTGGTCTACCGTGCAAGTTCCAGCACACCAGGACTGCACAGAGAAACCCTGTCTTGAAACAAACAATCAAACAAACAAACAAATAAAAAATTGGTTGAATCTGATAAAAAAATATAAAATTTTCTCTTAAAAATGATATATACTGACATTTTCTTAATTTATAGCTTGAACACATACATTATAACTCTAAACAAATATTTTTGAAGTTAGAAATATATAGGAAAAAAAGAAAACACTGATTCGCTATTCAATAATTAATATTTCTTAATTCTAAACATCTTAAATTTATTCACTGGGTCAACACTTCAGTGGACAAAGAGAAGTGGTGATGTGAACTGGAGAAGAAGAGGGTACAGTTACCTAGAGTCCAGTTAGGACAAAAGTATGCAACAGGAAATTTCAGCCAGAGGACATAGTACAGACAAAAACTTGCTGGCTATAGTATGTTTTAGAAGTATACTGTTTGTGGTAGATGGAGATGAGGAGGTGGTCTTCATCTTGTCGGGAGACTCAGCATGTTGAGATGGACAGACAGCAGCTTCTGTAGCACATGCCTTCTGAGCTGTCTGTTTAGCTTACACCACACTTCCTTTCTTTGAAAATGACCATTGCTTCATTGTGAGGCACTTGTTTTATATTGTAGACAAGTGGACCTTGTAGACAGTTATGGTTACTGCTGCTTGGTAATGAGATACTTATCCAAGTTGATCCACTGAAATTCTCTGACCCTGAGATTTTGTACTGTAGATAGCATTTGTTAGCTTCTAGTGAGATGGAGTCTGAATGGCCAGTGATACAGTCTGTTCTAGAAAATCATGCTTGCCTATGTGGTGGTAACTATCACGGAAAGGGGATGGATGGAGTGAGACAAAGGTGCTCTACCATACTGCCTGAGAGATACTGAAAGTGGTTGTTGTGGCCTTTACCATCTCAACTCTTCTATATTTCTTTATGACCCATGCTCTGTTGCAGTTTTCTTCCAGTAACTTCCACTCAGTGCCTGAGTTAAATTTGATCACAATTCTTATAATCAAAATAAATTCCACTATGACAAACTTTCAAAACAAACAAACAAATCAACCTAGCTCCATCTAGAGGTAAAAAATAATATGGAGAGACAAAGAAAGAGGTACCCTACCTATCAGGGAAGGAAAATATAAATAACACAAATTGGGGGAAATCAAAGAAACAAAGAACTGTACAAAATAGGGGGTGGTACAGAGAAACTAGACAGAGTAGGCCAAGGAACAGAACAACAGAGTTAAAAATGATGGTAGATCTGTACCATGTGGGTAGAAATGTACAGTGTAGGAGGCTGGAGAGATGGCTCAGAGGTTAAGAACACTGGCTGCTATTCCTGAGGACCCAAGTTCAATTCCCAGCAATCACATGGTGGCTCATAACCATCTATAATGAGATCTGGTGCTCTCTTCTGGTGTGCAGGTATGCAAGCACAGGCACAACACTATGTATAATTAATAAATACATCTTAAAAAAAGAGAAATGTACAGTGTAATTAAGCCAGGTGTGGTGGCACATGCCTTTAATTCAAGAAGTTTAAAGGCAGAGGCAGGTGGGTCTCTGTGAATTGTAGGCCAGCCTGGTCTACAAAGCAAGTTTTAGAACAACCAGGTTAAACAGATAAACCCTGCCTTTAAAAACCAAACAAACAAGCAAAAAAGAAAGAAAGAAAAAGATGTACAGTATGAAAGATTTTAAGTTAGAACAAGAAAGAATTCAGTAATGGTCAAAGTTGTGCTGTAAATGAGGTAGCGAGAGTCTCATATACAAAATTATACTAGTGTTCAATATTTTCTAAAAGCAAGGTATACACAAACCGGAGACCTAGGAAGCAACAGGAAGAGTATTATAGACATGACATGAGTGCTAGTCTTTTCTGAGGACTGAGTTGCTCCCTAAATCCTACACATTAGACAGCATGGAACACTATAGGGAATTGTTTCCCCAAGGAATGGGCATGAGAAAGCACTAAGGTAAGGTCCAAAGGATACTGACTGTATTGTTTTGGCATGAGAAAGGTCAAATACATGATATGAAATCTAGTGGTCTTTGCAATTTATTTGTTTGTGGTTCTGAAATGTTTATAGCTACAAATAGGTGCTAAAACTTCTGTGTTCCTCAATCCACAGGTAAAATAAATCTACAAACAGTAAAATGAACAAAACAGGAAATCCTGTCTATCTGAAGGGTACTGTGAAAACTGTAATTTCTCTGGAACAGGTAGAATTTCAGCTCCTCAGAGCTTAAAGGGACATCACACGGTCATCTACTCCAATCTAAGTAATACATTCTAGCATCCACACCAGAACAAAATACTATTTCCTTACCATTACAGCTCTAACTGAACAAAGACATGCATCACTGGATCTTGTAATGATGCTCCCAAGGCCTAACCATCCAAGCTCAATCCCAGGGAATCAAACAGTAGAAAAAGAGAATCAACAACCATATGCTGTCCTCTGCCTTCTACATAAGTGGGACATGAACACCCACACAAACAAATGTAAAAAAGATGTTAAGTGACTGGTGAGCAAAACATCTATAGAGCTCTGAAGTGGTGTTGCTATTTCCACAGTATGGATTCAGGAACTCAAGACAGAACCTTTGCTTTTCACAGAGATAGCGGTCAAATTGGAGGACACAATGTGTGACAGTGTACTCATATTTAAACAGCAGCTGTGATCTCAGTGATGAATGCAAACAGACTCCAAGATTTATTCTGAGTTTATTATTGTGACAAAGAAAGAGTTATAAAAGGTCTTTTTGGTAAACAAAATAAGAATATTAAAAAAATGCACTGCTACATTCAGGACTTTTATGTCAAATTTGTTAAGAATTCTAGAGGAAGTGACAGTAATGGTTAATCTTTAGTATCAATACAATGGAACTGAAAACTACTTGGGAGACTGTATACAGCAGACCAGAGAAGATTAACTAAGGGAATGGCACATCCTGAATATGGGCAACACTATTCCACTAGCTGGGGAAGCCAGATGGAATAAAAAGAACATGGAGCGAGCCCCAGATGAACAGGCATCTTCTTTCCTGGATACTATAAGAACTACTGTGCTCTACCACAGCCTTCCTGGCAGGACATACTAAACCTGAAACTGTAGAATAGAACAAACCCTTCCTCCTTCTAGCTGTATGTATGTCATGAGCTTGCTCACGGTAACTCCGAAGTCTGATGACACCACTACACTCTGCACATTCCTAGAACATGTGGCTTCACTTAAAGTGGATCTCAGAACTGAGCAGGGACCTAGGCAGTTGATTACCAAGCTCTGGGCTGGCACACCAATTTGTTATGTGGAGTTCTTATAACCTGTGTGCTTTTTAACAAAACTACATTTTATTTGTTTTATAGGTATGTGTGTGCTTGTGTAGAGGTCAGAAGACACCTTTTGAGAGTCAGGCCTCCTTTCACAATGTGGATCCAGAGGTCTAAACTCAGGTTACAGAGCTTGGTGGCAGACACCTTTACCCACTGAGCTATATTGCCAGCTCAAACTGTGTGCTTTCATTTAAAGATAGAGAAACTATACTGTTCATTAATTCAACTGGTTTTGTGCTTGGTTGGAGCTATACATTAGGGGTACAGAAAAAAAATAAGAATTGCTCTATGTCCTGTGATGTAGTCTAGTAGAAGCATATAGTTCCAAACATTAAAAAGTGTAGCAAAGTATTAGAGGCATAATGACAGCAACACAACACGATGCAGAAAGGTATGCTGGCCTATAAGGATGAAGCTGCATGCAGCATGAGAGGCTTTCTTTTTTTCTTTTCTTTCTTCTTAAAAAATTTTTATTTATTTATTCATTTATTTATTTATTATGTATGCATGCAATGTTCTGTCTGCATGTATACCTGTGTGCCAGAAGAGAGCACCAGATCTAGATGGCTGTGAGCCACCATGTGGTTGCTGGGAATTGAACTCAGGACCCCTGGGAGAGCAGCTAGTGCTCTTAACCTCTCAGCCATCTCTCCAGCCCCTTTTTATTCTTTTTTTTTATTAAGTTATGCTTGCTTTACTGAAATCATTGTATTTTTACTTAGATTTATATTGTGAAAGATGATGATCTAGTAACTATAAAGTATAACAACACTTTTGGATAGAGTTTTGCAGAGACAGAAAGGAGAGGATATAGTCTAAGAATATAGTTTGTGTACCACTGTCACCACCACAATCAAGGTTCAGAATAGTTTCCTTAGTCCTAAACCCTCTTTGATGTTCTCCCTTTCCATCCATACAGCCACTTTGCTCTCAGTCTCTACCACCCCTGATCTGTTTGGTTACACAAGTATTGTCATATGGAGAATGTCACACAGATGTAAATTAAAAAAAAAAAAAAAAGACTCAACAGTTAGCCTTTTTGAATTTTGTGAGTAAGCTGTATCAAACCCAGGGACTAGTGCATGTCTGCCTTTATTCCACACTTCTACACACTGTGCCACACACTAGAAATAATCCTTTCTTTCCACCCACATTCCAAAGCAGGTTGGTGTATGAAGAGGATTACAGAAGACTGTATCATGATACATCAATTCAGTTGTTTAACATTTTAAAATCCCACAAAGGACTAGAGAATTGGTGAGTAGGTCTTCTCAAAGATCATCTTGACTATTAAGAAGAGGGCTTGAGCAATAAACTATAAGGCATGAGCAATAAAATAACTTCAATAACTACAAGTTATAGCTCCTTTTCATTTGTCAGACAAGTGCTTTGCCACTGACCCCCATCCCTAAACCCAGCTTTTTTATACTGTCCATAGCTGAACAGTATTCCCTCAGATGTTTGCTGAGCCATTTACTTTTTCAAGACCATTTTGTTCTTAAAATTTGAGATAGTTATGAATAAGGCTGCTATAAACATTCATGCCCTAGGAACAAAACTGTCAAACTGTTACATGTAGGCCATTTCATTTGCATTCTTCCCCTTAATATGTATGTATCTTTAAATACATACATGTATGTGTGTGTGCACATACACAAACACACTGTGTAGAACATTTCTTTGTATGTTCGGATGCCATGCATATTATCTTTGGAGACACGTTTATCTAATTTTTTTTCTTTGCTTTGCTCGGTACATCTGTTAATATTCAAACAGGGTCTTCCTAGGCTAGCTTTGAATGCATGCTCCTCTTACTTTAGCCTCCTGGGTGATGGTATTATGTGTATATACCAACATACCTAGTTCTTAAACTTTCTTACTTGGGTTGTGTCCCATATTTTCTCTCTCTCTCTCTCTCAGTAGTTCAAAGCCTTGAACAAAGGCTCTGCCACTGAGTGATATCCCCAGCCAAGTTATTCTCTTATTTTTGAGTTTTGAGAGCTATTCATAATTTTTGTCTAGAAGTCTTAAAAAGTTTTTTTTTTTTTTTTTTTTAAAAAAAAGATTTTTATTTGATGAGGGTTTGCCTGAATGTATGTAAATAAAACGTGTGCAAGCCTGGTACCCTTGGAGGTCAGGAGAGGGCATCGGATTCCTTGGAATTAGGGATAATTGTGATCTGTCATGTGGGTGCTGGGAACCAAATGCTGGTCCTCTACAAGAGCAGCAGATGTTCTTAATCATTGATCCATCTCCTCTTGTCGCTGAACAAGATTTCTTAATTAAAAGCTAAATGACAAATGAAAAGGAGCTATAACTTGTAGTTATTCAAGTTATTGTTCATGCCTTACATCCTACTGCTCAACTCTCTTAATAGTCAAGACGATCTCTAGAGAAGACCTACTCCCCAATTCTCTAGTTCTTTGTGGGATTTTAAAATGTTGAACAATGAATTGATGTATCATGATATAGTCTTCTACAATCCTCTTCATAGATCAACCTGCTTTGGAATATGGGTGGCAAGAGAGAATTATTTCTAGTGTGTGGCACCTTAAGTGGGAGAACTATAGAATTTAGTGAAGCCAGAGAATTAGGCTGGAGCTTAATCATAGATTTCATTTTATGTTCTGGAAGTAGTGACTAGAACGTTTTAAGCAAAAGAATGTAAAAATCCCTATGATCATACTGTAGCATGGACTGCAGAAGAGGGTATAGGAAGCCTATGAGAAGGAGACAGACAGTAGGTAAAAAGGTGGTCATCTAAGTGACAGACAAAGCTAGCTCAAGCTAGATGGTTAGAGGACATTGTATTTAGATTTGAGATCTATTTTGGTGGGAGCATTGACAGAGCTAGATGATGGAATATAAAAGAAAGTAAAGGAATTAGGGAATGACTCCCAGATTTCAGTTTTAAACAGCTAAAGGATTTTGAGTGTTTACCAAGATTTGGGAAGATCACTGACGAAACAAGTTAACATGAGGGATAAAAGTAGGGTCTATAGAGTTTGACTCTGATAAGTTTGTGGTCCCAATCAGAAAGTTAAAAAGATGTTAAGAGAGTTTAGACACAGAAGTCTGAAGCTCAAGGGAGGTTCCTGGTTAAAGATACACTTTGTGTAGTAGTCCCCAAATAAACGAAAGACCAAAGTCAACAAAAGAGAAAAAACTAGCAGAGAAGAGTTAAAGGACTAATTCCTGGGGACATGCTAACATTTACAAGTCTCAAAAAGAAACGGAGAAACTGTTGATCTGAGACAAGGTTTTAAAGAGGGAGGGGGAAGGTGGCTTAGTTTGCAGAATGTTTGCTTAGCATGAATGAAACCTCAGGTTCAACCCCCACCATGACATAACCAGATGCAGTAGCTCCAGCTCTCAAGAAGCAGAGTTAAGAGAATGCTAACCTCAAGGTCACTCTTCCCTGTAGGGGATTTGAAACCAGTTTGGACTACAACACCCAATTTTAGGTGGAAGTAGGTGTAGAGAAGACCTGTATACTGGAAGTCAAGGGGGGAAAAGTACCTCAAAAAGGAGACAATTCAAGACTAAGTTCTCAGGTGGCTGGAGAACAGAAATTCAAGACCAGCCTGCCCAGGCTACAGAGTAAAATCAAGACAAGTTTGTACAATGCAGAAAGGCCTTGTGTTAAAATAAAATATAAAAATAAGACTGAGGATACTGTGGGTTCAAACAAAAGCAAACATCAGGGAGAGGGGAGATTGATATTTTTAGCCATTTTCTTTCATCTACTAGCAAATAGTACATCTACTAGCTTTTGTAGTATAAGACTACATACATGGATAGATCTACATGAAGTGATCAAGTTAGGTAATGTCTGCCTTCCTAAAGAGAGCGCACATATTTTAATGGTTTTAGTGTGAAGCTATATAGAAATCCTGAGGACCCATCTATATTCATTTCTAATCCCTAAATTTCATGGTGCTGCCTTAATGCTCACAGTGACTACAAATTTTTCTAATTTCTGCAAAGAGCCATCAATTCACTAGAAAGAAAGGTTACTATACAAATACATTAATCTAGAATAGCAGCTCGAGTGTTATTAGTATACAGATGTCATTTCTTCATTTAACTGTTTATTTACTTATTTAGAGACAGGAAGTATCCCTGACTGGCCTGTAACTCATCACAGGCTGGCCTGGAATTCACTCTGCCTCTGCCTTCCCAAGTGCTGGGATTGAAAGCATAAACCACCATTCTAGGCAGTAGCACTCTTATTTATTTTTCAAGACAGAGTTTCTCTGTGTAACCCTTGCTGTCCTAGCACTTGATCTGTAGATGAGGCTGGTCTGGAACTCACAGAGATCCACCTGCCTCTGCCTGCCAGTGCTATAATTAAAGGAGTGAGGCACCACTGCTTGCCTGTCCTTTTTCTTTTTTTTTTTTTGGAGGGGGTTGGTTGTGGGGGCTGACGACGATGACTCTTCTTAATAAGAAACTTCAGTAGTCAAATGAATCCAATGCCTGATGATGGGAAGCACCAGATTTTTATTGTCATAAATTGTTTTGATAAATGTTCCTAAGAGCCTCTTTGGAATAAACCCAAAGACAATTTTCTTTGGTAGTTGTTTTTGATATAGTTGCTGAAAGTGTCTTTTTACTTTTCCAATAGAGGGGTGTAAATTAAACTCAAATTTAATTTAATTTGGATGTCTCTAAAAAGAACTATAGTCTCTAGTTGAGAAATATAATAACTGAACAAAATATAACTACTTGCATTCTACAAGTCTTTTACCAATAACCTCTATTTTCACATCAACCCTGTTAAGTAAAGGTTTAATCTTTTTATGGTGTGTGTGTGTGTGTGTGTGTGTGTGTGTTTAGTATTTAAGGGTCTAAGCTGGGTAATTGTGGTGCCACACAACTTTAATTCCAGCAATTAGCAGAGGCTGGCAATCTCTTAGTTCAAGAGCAGCTTGGTCTACACAACAAGTTCCAGGATAGTCAGAGCCACACAGAAAAATCCTGTCTCAATAAAACAATAAAACAAAACAAAACAACAACAACAAAAAGGTATAATACATAGCCCAAACTGGCCTCAAACCCATTGTCCTCTTGTCTCAGCCTCCTGAGTGACGGTGTCACACTGACTTGTAGTTTAAATCTACAGATGAGGATATGGGTGCTACTTTTGCTTTAGACTTTATAATTACAGGGAGAAGAGGGAAAAAGAAACACTCTTTGAGGGGACTACAGAAATGGTTAAGACCACTTGCTGCTCTTCCAGAGGGTCCAAGTTCTGTTCCCAGTGCCTACACTAGGCAGCTCACAACTGCCAGAAACGCCAATTCCAGTGGATTCTATGTGCTCTTCTGGCCTATACAGGCTCTTCAGGCACTTAAATGGCATCTACATACATACACAGACTGTGCACCCTTTCTCTCCCCACATACAGACAACACACACACACACACACACACACACACACACACACACACACACACCACTCCCCAACACATAACCCACTCTTTTAGTTGTCTAACCCAGAGAGGGCTCTGTGTTTGGAGACATGAATAGGGGAACAGTCAGGCTGCTGGGTGGAGAAAATGATATGAAACTACTTTTGGAAAATGCTATTCTGTAACCGGAGTGTTAAGCAAATATAGCAGGCCCCAAGACACAAGCTTTTCACAGGCTTCCTCTCAGCTAATAGTCAGCTCTTGTCCAAGGATACAGCTCTCCAACCTGTCTCACTGGTCATACAACATTTTCAAGGCTGAATTTCCAAAGCGTTGATTACTGCCTTCTAAACTGAAACATTCCCTAGGTACCTTTTCCCTTGAGGTATAAACAGCATGAGTCACAGGCTTAGCTAAGAACTCTTTCCTAATCTTCCTAAATTTGCTACTCTTTGAAAATCATACTCATTTCAAGCCATGTTAAACTCGTTACAGGTTACTCTCACAGATGCTCTCTTATTTAGTGTCCATAGCCTAGGATAGGTATTGCTGTCCCCTATTGTATATAAATGAAACTGTGGCCTACATAGCCAAGTAACAGAATCAGCCTGATGAAATTCACTTCCTAAACCAGAGAAAGCCAGTAGCAAGCCACTAGATGTAGTCAAGCATGAGCCATCTAAGTAGCAGGGGCTACCTTTGCCACAGAGACCAAAGGATCCACTTAAAGGTAACAGAAATAGCAGCAGTTTGGGGTTTTGTTTTGATTGCTTAAAAATTCTTTAGAAATTACAACTGGCCCTCCTGAAAAGCCTTAGAGAGCCATCAGCCTGCTAACTCCCGACCCTTCCTGCTTCTCACCCCAATGAATGCAAGGTCCTTGGATCACTGTGTGAGATTCTAGACCCTGTTAGAGTCAGCAATTGCCTTTATAGTTTTCAGGATTTTCAAAATATACAAAACAGGTGGGTATTGGAAATACCCTTAAACTCTTAATCCTAACATATATAGCTGCATTTTTTCATAAATATGGTGTTTTCATCAAAGTTTTAGAAAAATAATTTTTGTACTATCAAAAAATTCGAGATGTGAATGTATTTCAATTGCTTCAATAAACCATTGAGGCATGTAGAAAGAAGAACCTTGCAAAAACATTCACTCCTTGGATAAAATGAAATCTCAGTAGCAAGGTGACAGAAAGAATGACCTGGTTGTTTGGTTTTCATAGTAGTCCCTCCAATATTCTTCTTTCTCCCTCCTCTAAATCAAACATGATTGCAGCAATGTCTGTGTGTGAAAATGATAAAAGCAACGAGCCCAAATCCCAACCTCATCTTGAACCCTGAAGACTTTTATGGCTTTTCCTTCACTAGGCCCTCCCCCTAATACACATTAAAGACCAAGTTGTTCAAAGGGGTCATAGTAGGTTTCATACCTCATTTTAATACAATGTAATGGTAACTAAACTTCCAAGTTTTTTAACATAATTTTTTCCTTTAAGTATTAGTGCAGAGTTACAATGTATCTGACATGGAGAAAAAGTGCTATCAGGCAGGCATCAGATTTTCCCTTCACACAACATTTTTCTTCAACAAAGAGATATGGACTAAGTGTGTGTGTGTGTATACATACAGACAAATATTCACACATATCCAGAAGACCCATGAAATGTCTTAAGTATTTGCCTTAGCTCAAATTGTTCAAAATAAGTCTGGTCTTAATTCAAGAAGCCTAAATAAATTGGACTTGCTGCTAATTTCAATGCTGGTCTCCCCCTTCCCCCACGTCTTCTTCCATCTGTATGCCTGCAAGTCACATTACAGACCCCCAGCTGTTTTATTCATTTATTCTTATAAGTTTGGGAGAAGAATTAGAGGCTGGTTTTGATTCCATTTTTCTCAGTTCTTAACATTAATTGTCACCAATACTTTGAAGGGTTAGTGTGGTAAAGACATAGCAACTGCTCCATTACTCTTTCAACTGCCATAAACAGTTTGCATAATAAAATAGCCAATGAATTAACCCCTTGGTCCTCTGGAAAAAGATACAGCAAAACAGAGACCTTATAGTTGGACTTGGGAAAAAGGAAGCTTTAAGGATGAAAATCTGCACTGGAGCAAAGGAATGACAAACCCTTTAAATCTTTAAAACCACAATTTATTTGGCAGAATTGCTCACTTTCCCCCACTCAGGCATTTTTGTCTAACTTTTGCACATACACATTTGAATATAATGAGTTCACAACATCAGTGTATTTTAAGATAAATCCTATGACTTTTGCACATTTCTTAGACTACAAACCTGGATTTAAATAATTTCAAAATAATGCACTAAGATCATCTGTGTAGTTCAATCCAAGTTTTAAGAGCCAATACCAGCTGTTAGGGGAGGGGTTTCACATATGCTACACAAATCCTCACCAAATCGTATTGTCTGCCTTCCTTCTCTCATTTATGAAAAACCAGTAAGTAAAGCAAATGTTAGAAGAAAATAGAAAAAAGGGAAGGAGAGAAGAGAAAAATAATAGTAATTCAAAATGCTTAGTGTTTAGACATATATAATCACCACCAAAACGCTCATCCTTTCCAGTTCCACATAGTGTCAGCATGAGGACAAAAGGCATTTAAAAATCAATTCGGAGTGATTTCCAACAGGCGTTGCCTAGCTCTACAAGTTAAAGAATGAGAATACTCCCAAATGTTGAGAGGCACTCAAGTTATTTTTCCTCTTTTAAGGAGCAATCCAGCTTTCTCCGGAAATTCATTTTGTAGTACTGTTTTGGTTTAGGTGCCGGTCCTGCAAGCTGGGCTGTTCACAAGGGCTGCATCTATCTTCAAGTGTGCACAATGGCCTCTCTTGCGGCTCTCTTCCCCTGTTATTGATCCTTACAGATGCTCTAAGACCCTTCCCCCACCTTTCTCCAAATCCCAACCCCCATCCTGAAAGATAGCTTAAGAAATAAGACTTCCTGCCTAGCGACTGGCAGGGCTGAAAGACCAGATTGTATGACTCCACAGATCAGGCTGGCCACAGTGAAGGCTTGAATAGAGTTAACCCTCTGTGAACTAAAACAAAACATTTGCATGCCCAGCTGTGACAAAGGTTAATTTAAATGGACAAGGGCCCAATATCTAAAACCAGGCAACACTTTTTTTTTTTTACAGTAGCATTTTCACTGAGTTTTGTAAGCAGTTAATTTTGCCTTTTAAGCTTCTACAAACCTCATTCAGCTAGGATAATTAATTTTGCTTTCTGGAATTTGGTATAAAAAATTGGGGAAAACTATAACATTTTCTTGTTTTGTATGCGTTCTCGTTTTAGTACCCGAACTTATTTTCTGTCACTGAATGGCTAAGAAAAAAAAATTAAAGTTTTAGAACTTAATGAGATATACACTTTGGGAGAATTATCCAGGCATCGGGATTTAGTAGACTACATATCACTAGGAGATTCAAATTGGTTGGGGGGAAAAATCCCCCAAGCCCTAAATTCTCCATAACTATCCCTTACAAACTCATGCACCCACTACCCTATATCTCTGCCTATCCCTAACCTATCCAAGGAATCCCAAGAAAACCTTGGTTCTTAAAGTATTTCTTTCTGTAGAATATATCTAATGAATTCAAGAGCAATTTAATAAAGAATTACTGTGTATATTAAGGGAAGAAGAAGAGGAAGATGCTTATGATAAAGGTACAGGTCTAATACATAATCAGTAATTTCTACACCCTTTTGTTTCTACTAACTTACAATAACTGCCATATTATTAGTAATGCTGGCATATAATAGCATAAAAGAAACTAGAAAACAACATTTAAGGAAGGGAGCAACAATATTATACAGAAGAACCCTACTCTGAGTGGAAGACTCACTTCCCTCGTTCATGCATTCCCGGAGCAATCACAAACTTGCAAAGCCGCCTGTGACAGATGTTAGCCATGCTGAAGGGGCTGGGAAGCTTTCCAGGACAATTTCATGGGTACTACCGTTACTAGAAATGTATCAATTGGTTCAAAGACTTGAGAGCTCTTTTGGCTTGATAATGCCAAGTCTTAAACTCTACATTATCAACACAGCAAGTCATTAATGCTAAAACTGTTTGACAGCTATAATTTTCTTTCCCAGCCCAAATAATAATGTGGGATCTTAGGGTTTCTCATTTAAATAGGAGGCTACTCCATATAAACAAGTTATAACAATAACTAGTCAGTGTTATTTACAGTACACAGAGAAAAATCTACTAATTTAAAACACATTTAAAAAGAAATTAGCAACAGCTTTGTCTTATACCCCAAACCATAAAGCTTTAAGTCCCATAAGAGGACGAGGCTACCTTATCAATGGCCTCACGACCCCAATCCTATCTATAATTAACAGTACTAAAGAAGGCTTTGGCAGATTGTAAACTGGATTAAAAAATTTTAAAAAGAAACAAATTTTGTCGAGAGGTAAAACCCACAATGTTTAAAGATAACATTTACTGTATACTGAAACACAAAGTTTAAATTTTTTTCAAATCAATATAAAATCCAAATCCAACACCCCTTTCCTGCTCTTTCTATACCAACCAATTCACCAAAGCTTCTATTTCCTATAGCTTCTTTTTTAAAATTTCACAACATTTGCAGCCAGTTCCTATTAAAACAAAACAAAACTTGGCTGAATTCTGCCAAGATACAAAAAGAAAAAGAAAAAAGAAAAAACAAAACACCAATTGTCTGTGACTCTGATCTAAACCTTCCAGAAATTTTTCTAAACTTCCTGGGTCCCGGACTTAAACAAACAGTTCCCTTACCTTCCCATGTCTCCATTTCATGCTTCCCGGAGTCTGCTGAGAAGTTCCACTGCAGCCATGAAGAGACAGAGATTACAGGGCAAAACCAGCTTGATGACTACCCTTCCCACACTTGGTCAATTTCTTTCTCTAAGCAGAGCTACAACAGTCATCCTCACAGGTCAGTTTACAAGCCGGTCATGTGATTACAAAGTTCAGGCTCTAAGGTCACAGTGTGCATGGAGTTCGTTTATTACCAAAGGTTATCTGAGTGGAACTGATAGACTTATTTTTCTCAACTAACAATACTGCCTCACACGCCTTTCTAAGAACTAATACAAGAACATTTAAAGTGAAATGTTCCTCCAGTCTAAAGCAAGTCCTAAAAACAAAACAAAACAAAATCCAAAAACATTTTTGAAGAACTAAGTTTAAAAAGGTTCTAGGATGTATTTTTTTTTTCTTTCCTTCTTTTTTACCCTAAACCCTATGCTACGCTGTTTCTAAACTCTGGATTAGAAAATTTAGTGCTAAAAACTCTGACCCAAAGAAAAGGCAAAACAATTAAAGATAAGCATAGGGTTTGCTCTTTTTTTTTTTTTTAAAGAGTTGGAGTTCTCTGTTTTTTGTCATTATAATAAATAATGACATGGCAAATTCTTCTGAGAAAACTAAGTTTAGGCTAGGTGCTGCTGGAGGGCTCCCCTTTACCTTTCGGGCTCCCCTTTACCTTTCAGTCTCCCAAACCGGTGGACATAGAAAGACACACACTTGAAAGAATGCAGAAAAAGGAAACTAGGACTTCAAAATACTTCTGGAAATCACAGGTTAGAATTCTTGCCCCAAGCCAAAAGGCTGCATCTTTTAAAATTGGCTTCTTGCTTCATTCCTAAGGTGCAGATCTTAAGCAGCCACTGGGCCACCCTCCCAAATCCTGAACACTCAGCTGAGAAAGAAAGGGTTTGCAAATAACACTCTCACCTCTCATTACTGGCCAAGGAGTTTCTGAAGGCTAGCAAATCTGGGTCATATGGAAATGACACCTGGCCAAATACTCAGCTGTCCATTCAGGTATCAGAAGATACACATAAAAGAGTACCTGGCTCCTGGTACGTAGACTCTCCTTGCTGTTGTTTTGTATCCTGAGGATCAAACCAAAAGTACTGTACATTCTAAACAAGCACACTGCCTTGTGGGTTTTGTTGTTTTTTTGTTTTGTTTTGTTTTGTTTTGGAGAGACAGGATCTCATTATGCAGAGTCGGTTGTCCTGGAACTCACTTTATGGACCAGGATGGCGGATATTAAAGGCATAGGCCACAATGCCTGGCTTTCTTAACAATTCTTGATACACCTATAAGCCTAAGAACAGTATTAAACATACTTTATATTTTAATTATAATTTAAAGATATTGTAACTCTTTTTAGCGGGCATGTTGGCACATGCCTTTAGTCCCAATGCTTGAGAGGCAGAGGCAGGTGGATTTCTGTGAGCTGGTCTACAAAGTGAGTCCAGGACAGACAGGACTCTTACACAAAGAAGTCCTGTCTCAAAAAATAAAAACAAACAAACAAAAAAAGTAATTATTTAAGAAGGCAAGTTGTAGTCTGGATCACAGAAGTGTGTTTTTCCATATTGTCATTTCCATAGGTTTTTGAGGACACTTTACAGGATTCCCTGGTAGGCAGCAGGAGAGAGGTGAACATAAACCTCACTGCCTATGAGATGCCAAAGCCACAGTTTGGTAACAGCTAAGGCTCTGGGGACTACTGAAAAGCTACTGCAGAATACAATTCACTTGGGATTCTAATGCTGGAATTTTGAGTTAGAAGGGAAAGTTAGTTGGAAACATTTTTTATTTGCTAATATTAGCTTTCTAATATAGGTAAGAGTAGATGAATAAAATCTTACATCAACACTGCATCTGAATCCACATGTAGGATGGAACCTTAGCTAGCTCCCAAGATACTTAGTTACATTTTCATTTTATAGATGAAGAAACCAAAACCCAAAGAAAGGACAGGCAGATCATTAAACCAATGAAAAAAAAAATAATCCTAATTTTTCACTTCTTCCATTATATCACTTAGGTTAAGAGCAGAGGTAAAACCTCTTTAAATGCTGTGGCTAAAACCATTTCCCATGTATTTGTTTAATTCAAATGAAGGCTCTTAAAGAGACCTACAAATTCTAAAGCTGAAGCAAGTATCAAGACTAATACTAGTGCATCAATGTAATTAAAAAACTATGTAGTTCTAGTGGCCTCAAGGTCATGGCAGTCATTTTGGCCTTGTTTTAAAGAAATGTTTGATGAAAATCTGAGACAAAGTAAAAGCAATGGGACTGCTCTTATAGAGAGACATCTGATAATTTCAGAAACTCAAATATATAGAAATGTTTTAAATTTTCCAACCTTGCAAAGATTTAAAGAGAAAATATGGGCCCAAAGACTAGTTTGTTCTCATGTGTTAGACCTTTGATAAAGACCATCCCCATGACAATGGAAAGAGTTTGCTTCAGCTAAAGAGAAATAGTGAAATCACAGTCAAGACCACACTGCCTGAGACTGCAAAGGGAAGTTCCTGACTGCATAAAATCCAAGTGAGTAGCAGAAGGATTTTTAGTTATGCTTTCTACTCCTTTGTGTTGGAAAGGAACTTTCAGGGTTTAAAAGTTGAGGTGAGGTGAACTAAGTATTAGGACTAATAAAGCAGTCTAGAAACTGGAGATTTTCATCCAATTCTACAAACACACATTTTTCACTATGAGGAAGATATTATGCTATCTATGGTGGCAGAGTGATATGTCTCATCCTTGCTCCAAAGGTTCTCATACTCCATCCTTATATCTCCACTACTCAATACTAACCCACTGGTAATGAAAATACACTAAAGCACAGAAATGATAATATAGTATTATAAATACTGAGACAGAATTGGGTAAGAAAATTATTAGGGAAATAAAAATGATCCAGTTCAGTAGGTCAAGGCACCTGCTGTATGAACCCATATATTGGGTCCTGGCTATCTAAGTATTTTCCATTTTTACACTTACTTGATCCTGGATATCCTGATAAAAATCTAGTGCTGGGAATAAAAGATTTCTTACCATGAACCTCTACTTACTATATATAATGGGTGATCTTTGTCTGACATACACGTTATACATCCCCCACTAGATTCTAAACTATGAGACTGTGCCCTTTGTTAATGACCATTGCAGAGATAATGCATGACCAAAAAACAGCCAGTCAATAAATATTTTACCAACAAAAAGCAAAGAGGAGTTGGTTCTGAATCCAGCAACAAGGAAAAAGGAAAGAAATTCCTTCAAGACTATAAACAGTCACCAAGAAATCTGCCCATAGGCCATTTCTGCAAAGCCAAAACCAGTTCTCCCAGTCTCAATTCTAAGGCTAGTCTACCTCACCCATATCCAAAGCTTTCCTCTAACCAAGGGAATGAAGGTAATAAAATTGAAGGCTAAATCAAGAGGACCAGCTGGTTGGAAATTGAACAGATATTAATCTTACTATCAACAACCTCTATCCTTACTCTTTACCAGAAATGGAATCTCACAAAAGAGAAAACAGCTAAGTCTTACCAGTATTCTTTGGGGTGGAGCTTGACTCCGGCTGGCAAACAGATAGTTCTGTCAAACAAGATATAGCATATTTAATTCAAATTTGAGTCAAGTGTATAAAGCGACCAAGCGTTATACACCCAAGAGAATTCTCTTGGGTCCTGGAGTCATATATTGCTCCTTGAAGCTTCACGACCTGATAACTGTTTCCAGGAAATCCTCACCTAAGATGTAGCTATCTTAAGTACCTTGAATGTGTCTTCTCTTCTTTATAAAACTTGTGCTTTGTCCGAGCTCTGCTTAATTAATGATATTAACCAGTCACCTAAGACAAAACCCTATGAATCCTTGAACCTTCCTTCCTCCCTTGCATATCATCAACATTTTACCTTTTCTATCCACTCAAAGGTTACAGAATTAACCACTACGAAGAGCAATTACTAACCAACAGCGGAACAATTCAAGCATCTTTAAAAGATATAACCAGCTAAAACACAAATTATTAAATCTTCAGGTTAGGATTAGAAGCATAGCTCAGTAGTAGAATATCTGCCAAGTGTGGGAAATTGAGTTCACTTTCTAGCACCACCAAAATGAACAGAAAAGAAAATCTATAAGCTAATAGTGCTAGAAGTAGGGATATAGCTCACTTGGCATGTACTTGCCATGAGGCCTCTGGGTTTGATGTCTAGTACCATATAAATCAGGCATAGTAGCTTAAAGGTTCTGTCCAGCCTAGACTACATGAGACCTGGAAGGGAGGGAAAGTGAGGGAAGAAAAGAGATCCTAAAAAATTACTTTACCATCAATGGCTAATGTGCTTGAAAAGACACCAACTTGCTTTTTCTAGATGAATTACACTATGTGTGCTGGCCAGTTCCACGCTAACACAACATAAGCTACAGTCATTCTGGAAGAAGCACTCTCAATATCCTCATGGGGCAGTCTCCTCAAAAGTTGAATCTGTGAAGGTGATAGTCTCTAGCCTCCATCTACTAATACAACGACAAGATTCAGAAACACACATTCATCTACATCACAAAGATATACTAGAACCCTTCACAACTTCTCCCTTTTCATTACCCCAATACTCTCAAATCAGTGTGCCAGCAAGTTCTAAAATGTGTCTCTGGGTGCACTAACTCAACGTGATAAAAGGTAAAACACCTCACCATTTTGTAACCAGCAAGGTTGAAGAGATTATTTTAATTCTATCTGGGTGTTTCAAAAAGACTGTGAATAACTTTCCTCTTTGAACATTAAGTTATAGTGCTATTGTGATAGCCATCTGAGAGTATGCTCTTTCTAACCCCCAGTCTTCCTTTAAAGTCACTTTCCTTACACATCAAAACCAAAACCCAAAACTAGGATTCAGCCATTCTGGTTGATAATATACAAAATACTAGTCTGTCACCAAGATCCTTGCACAGACCAACAAATCCAGAAACAGTTAATATTTTCCTTGTTCTTAGGCACCATGAGTCAGTTTTCCCAGAAGAATCTTTGTCCCAAAGCCCACTGGGATGCTTGTTTGTACATCTCCTAGAGGAAAGGAAGGGAACATCATCATCACCCTTTCCTTGTTCCAGAATTAGTCATAAATGTTCAGCATTTAAAGCAAATCAACACTGAGCAACTCCTACTTTGTGACAAACAGGGGAGGGGGTTGGTGGGTCAAGATGCTCTCCTTGTGGACAGCAAGCCAGTGGGAGATACAATGGTACTTCTGAGACCAGGGGCAAAGCACAATGTGTGATCAGAGAAGAGGTACTAATCTCAGCTGAGGTGGCAGCAGATTGTCACTGTGTTTTTGGCATCTAAATATTTGATGGAATAAAAAATCCTAGCGAGGCTCTTTAGAGAAAAATTGAGCTGAACTGTGATGCAGTACTGTTAATCTTACTGTGTTTCAGAGAGTTTATGCTTTCTGATAAAGTTTCCAAATAAATTAAACAAGGAATCAAAAGTAGATATAAGTAAAAGATGTTAGGCTTCTACTGGTGACTTGAATACTACTACTTCTCTGTGCCTTGCTCTCAGAGGCCTTCTAGATTACAGGGAGCAAATCTTCTTTTGGAACCAAAGGCATGATGTATGCAGACCCTCCAACTCATTCTGGGCTTTGCTGTTTAAGACAAAAAAACAGTGTGGCAAATGGTGAAAGAATGTGATAGAAGTCCAAGGACTTCCAGGAATTCTTCCCTTGAACTTGTCCAATCATCTTTTTCTAATGGTGCTTAGAAAAAAATCCAAGCATTACTATAAGATTTGAATGGCACAAGAGCCAAAGGAAACTCTGTCAGGGATACGGGCAAATGAGTGCATATTGGATACTATACAAAGGAATCTCATAGATTATCCCCTTCTCTGAATTTAACTGGGTTACTCAGTTGCTTTTTTAAAGATTGATTGATTGATACATTGTTTTGCCTGCATGTACACCTGCATGCCAACAGAGAGCACCAGATCTTATTATAGATGGTTGAGAGCCACCATGTGGTTGTTGGGAATTGAACTCAGTTTTCTTAACCTCTAAGCTCTCTCTCCAACCCCAGTTGGAATCCTTACCAGTCTAGGAATTTGCCAACAAGAAGTAATACCCTTAAAAATTACATTTCTTACAGTGCTATATTAATGGAACTATATAATGGTCCAGTGTCAATACTAAATAGTTTTCAGGATCACTGTTTAGCATCTCCTATTAGAAGTTATCACATAAGTGGGTGTGTTGAGAGACCATCTGTGGTATTATTTCTTAAAACCAAACCCATCGTTAAAGTGCATATACCATTTAACCCAGCAATATGAACATTTTTAGGAATGCATATTCTACAGAAAAGCTTATATGTGTAGGAGTGAAGAGATATCATTGTAGGGGTCTGGGGATGTAGCTCCACTGATAGAGTGCTTGCCTAGTAGGCTTGATTCTCAGCACTGTGTAAACCAGGCATCACTGCTCACATCTCAAATCTAACAGAAGTAGAGGCAAGAGGATAGGGGTTAGGGCATTCATGGCTTCTTCAAGGACAACTTGGGTTACAAAAAACCCTGGTCCCTCTCTCCAAAAAGAGTTCTTTTCAGTATTTTATATACTATTTAAATTTTAAAGTTTAAAAAATTGCAACCAGGGGGCTGGAGAAATGGCTCGGAGGTTAAGAGCACTGCTTACTCTTCCAGAGGTCCTGAGTTCAAGTCCCAGCAACCACATGGTGGCTCACAACCATCTATAATAAAAATCTGGTGCCCTCTTCTGGCCTGCAGGTATACATGCAGGCAGAACATTGTATTACAATAAAAGAAATAAATCTTTAAAAAAAAAAAAAAAAAAAAAAAACTAAAAAAAAAAAAAAAAAACAAAAAAACTTTAAAAAATTGCAACCAATGGGGAATAATTGTCAACATATGTTACACATTTAGTTGATACAGAGAATGAGACAGGGATTGGGGAGACAGTGAGTAGGAGCACTCACTGTATAAGCACAAGGATCTGACTTTGACTCACCAGCATCTGAGAAACAATTAGGCATGTGTGCATATGCTTGTAACCTCAACACTATGGAGTGGAAACAGGCATATTCTGGAAGCTTGCTGGCCAGCCTGCGCGGCCAAAATCACAAGCTTCATGTTTAGTGAAAGAGTCTGCCTTAAGAAAATAAGGTTGAGGACTAGAGAAATATAGCCTACTGAACTGTTTAAGAGCAGCAGTTCTCAACCTGTTGTTCACAACCCTCTAGGCAAACCTCTATCTCCAAAAAAAAAAAAAAAATTACACTACAATTCATAACAGTAGCAAAATTACAGTTATGAAGTAACAATGAAAATAACTGAATGGTTGGGGTTACACAACTGTATTGAGGAACTGTATTACAGGGTTGGAGCTTTGGCAAGGTTGAGAACCGACAGTCTAGAGGGGTCTTCTAGGCTAGAAAGGAAGGGAGTAATATTCCATTGTATAAATGTACCACAATTTCTGTATCCATTCCTCCGTTGAGGGACATCTGGGTTGTTTCCAGGTTCTGGCTATTACAAATAAAACTGCTACAAACATGTTTGAACAAATGTCCTTGTTGTGTACTTGAGCAAATTTTGGGTAAATGCCTAGGAGTGGTATAGCTGGATCTTGAGGAAGTACTATTCCTAGTTGTCTAAGGAAGTGCCAGATTGATTTCCAGAGTGGTTGTACAAGTTTACATTCCCACCAGCAGTGGAGGAGGGTTCCTCTTTCTCCACATCTCTCCAGCATGTGTTGTCACTTGAGTTTTTGATCTTAGCCATTCTGATGGGTGTAAGGTGAAATCTTAGGGTCATTTTGATTTGCATTTCCCTGATGACTAATGACATTGAGCATTTAAGTGTTTCTCTGCCATTTGATATTCCTCTATTGAGAATTCTCTGTTTAGCTCTGTACCCCATTTTTTAATTGGATTACTTGATCTGTTGCTGTTTAACTTCTTGAGTTCTTTGTATATACTGGATATTAGTCCTCTGTCAGATATAGGGTTGATGAAGATCCTTTCCCAATCTCTAGGCTGTTGTTTTGTTCTGATGACAGTGACCTTTGCTTTACAGAAGCTTTTCAGTTTCATGAGGTCCCATTTATTGATTGTTGATCTTAGAGCCTGTGCTGTTGGTGTTCTGTTCAGGAAGTTGTCTCCTGTACCAATGAGGTCAAGGCTCTTCCCCATTTTTTTTTTCTAAGCAGTTTAGTGTGTCTGGTTTTATATTGAGGTCTTTGATCCACTTGGACTTTAGTTTTGTGCAGGTTGATAAGTATGGATCTATTTGCACTTTTCTACATGTAGACATCCAGTTAGACCAGCACCATTTGTTGAAGATGATATTACTCAGCAATATAATACAAGGAAATCATGAACTTTGCAAGTAAATAGTGGGAACTAGAAAAGATCATCCCGAGTGAGCTATCCCAGAAGCAGAAAGACACACACGGTATATACCCACTCATATAGACATATAATATAGGATAAACATACTAAAATCTGTACACCTAAAGAAACTAATCAAGAGGGAGGACTCTTGCTAAAATGCTCAATCCCTATCCAGAAAGGCAAAGAGGATAGACATCAGAAGGAGAAAAGAGGGAACAAGTCAGGAGCCTGAGACAGAGGACCTCTGAAAGGCTCTGCCCTACAGACTATCAAAGCAGATGCTGAGACTTATAGCCAACCTTTGGGCAGAGTGCAGGGAATCTTATGAAAGAAGTGAAAAACAGTAAGATCTGGAGAACACAGGAACTCTACAAGGAAAGTAACAGAACCAAAAAATCTGAGCACAGGGGTCTTTCCTGAGACTCATACTCCAACCTAGGACCATGCATGGAGATAACCTAGGACCCCTGCACAGATGTAACCCATGGCAGTTCAGTATCCAAGTAGGTTCCATAGTAATAGGAACAGAGACTGTCTCTGACATGAACTGATTGGCCTGCTCTTTAATCACCTGCCCCTGAGTGGGGAGCAACCTTACCAGGCCACAGAAGAAGACAATGCAGCCACTCTTGATGAGACCTAATTGACTAGGATCAGAAGGAAGGAAAAGAAGACCTCCCCTATCAGTGGACTTTGGGGAGGGGCATGTGTGCAGAGGGGGGAGGAAGGGAGGGATTCGGATGGGAGGAGGGAGGAAACCACAGGGAGGATACAAAGTGAATGAAGTGTAATTAATAAGGAAAAAAAAAAAAGAAAGGAAGGAAGAGAGAACCTAAGCATAGTCTAGCAGTTTCCCAGAGTTACAGATATGAAGCTAGAAGTTAAGGAAGTTGATAAAACTAGAAACAGAAGTTCACAGGGCACTGGACTAGATAGAGGGAGAGGCTACAAAGAGAATGCACAACTGAGATCTACACAGGTTCTCTAAGTCTGCAGCTCTAGATTATACTGTGTGTGTATCAGAGGAAATTACCCAAGCTGAGGAATGAATTGCTAAGGAGAGGAGAAAAAAAAATCTCTGGGGCTCTTTCAGGACTAAGATTTCTTCTCCAATACTGGGGATGGAACTAGGAAGCTTTATGCATGCCAGGCAAGTGCTCTGCAATGGAGCTACACAGTTGAGAATTTTTATTTCACCCAGCCAGAATGGAAAGCTTTCTGAATTAGAAAGGTTCCTGAGGATTGTGGTTAACATTCATTTATTTCCCAACACCTATCTTTCAGGTATTCTCTGAAAGCACTGACTGGCTTATCAGACTAACTACTTGATATATTCAATCCAAATGACAGACTCTAAGGCAGGTGGTAATGACTGGTTTGTGGAATGAAAGATAAAGTTAGCAGGAGCCAGATGAGACAAGTCCAACAGGTTGAGAGGACAGCAGACCTTAAAACACTTTGCCTTAGGCTCTTCCTGACAGAGACAGAAGTCCAACAGTATAAGCAGGAATTCCCTTTGCATAAAATGACTGTTAAAAAAAAATCATTGAAACTTTATTTCAATGACACTTACACTGAAAGTTTCTACTGGTGCTTTTAAGGAGTCTATACCACTCTACACAGTGGACCTTAACAATTTGCCATGTCTTTCTTTGCTAGAGACCCTTAAATGCATTAAGGCAATTCTTGTGGGCCTATTCCTAAAAAAACAAACAAACAAAAAACTACACACACACACACACACACACACACACACACACCCTGGTTCTTTGCAATCTTACATGTCCTTTTGGTCCTAATAAGGTGATTTTGAACTCAGTTTTGGTATAGGTGTTTACTCAGCTTCATATAAATAATACACTTAGATTCCACTGAATATCTGTCCAGATTAAGTTAATTGGATACCTGACTGTGTAACATTAAAATTTTTCAGATGAATGAGGCATGAAAAGAAAAACATCAAAAATATAATTCTATCATTATAATGTCCTTATTTACGAAAGAAAATTTACTACCGAGAAAACAAAATAAAATGGGTTGGGAACTTTTTAGTATGTGCTTCACAGTTAAGAAACACAAAGATCTGAAAATCAACACTCAACATGATGCTATGATATGACAGAGCATGGAGAGGCAACTGGAAAGGGCACATGGAGTTTGAGACCCGAGAATGGGAATATGGTATAGAACTGGAAGTGAAGTACTCTTTGCCTTAAAGGCCCGCACAGCTTCAGAAATCAGTGTTTATGGCAAATCCTATACACTGGAGACTAGAGAGGGATACTAAGCCAACAGCAGCACAAGTTTTAAAAAAACTTGTTTGTTTTTGTTTACTTATTACAAGCTTTCTTTCCTTCCTTCCTTCCTTCTTCCTTCCTTTCATTAAGCATAAAGCATTCTGCCTGCATTTATTTTTATGTATGTATGTATGTATGTATGTATGTATGTATGTATGTATGTATGTATATATGTATGTATTTAGTTAGTTATTATGAATACAGTATTCTGCCTCCATGCCAGAAGAGGGCACCAGATCTCATCTAGATGGTTATGAGCCACTGTGTGGTTGCTAGGAACTGAACTCACGACCTTTGGAAGAACAGCCAGCAGAAGTGCTCTTAACCTCTGAGCCATCTCTCCAGCATCACAACACACAGTATTTCAACCTTTTTATATTTCTTATTATCCCACCCTTCCCACTCTTCATTCTGCCACTAAGCACATTAAAAACAAAAACAAAAACAACAAAAAAAAAAAAAAAACAAAAAAAAAACTTTCAAAAGCATAGTAAGGATATGTGGTTTGGCTTTGTTTAAAGGATGGAAAGCTGCTTCCACTTCTCTTACAGAAGCATTCAAGTGAAAAGTCACAGGCTTCTTTCAGGGCAATAAGAAGAAAAGAATTAACGTAGGTTTACATGCATATTAATTCTTCCTCTGCATAATACGAAGCAGAACATACACTGCCAAAAACTCAGGAATGTTCTGAGAACATGTTAGGATGTGTATAAACATTTTACAGGTGGATGTGCCATGCAAGAGCTATACATAACAGAAACAACAGTAAGCCAGAAAACACATCTTTAGGAAAAGAACAATAGAATTGAGTGAGCTGGTGATATGGACGGTGACTTGTTCCCAAGTCTACAAATGCAAAAGTAATCACAAACAAAAGGACATATTGTTTTGATTTTTTAGTAGCTTTCTAGGGAAAAACAACTTTTGAAACAAAATTCTTACTAAGTTATTAAACAGGAATTTCTTGAGATATTACCTTCCTCTTAATGTCTAACCTCCAAGAAGCAAATAGGTTCGAACACAGACACTTGTAGACATATTAAACACAAAGAATTCCTATAAATCAATAAGGGAAATAAAACACCAATGGACAAAGAGTACGTCCAGGGCAAAGACCTCTCAGTAAGATTAGTTTATCAGGGCTAGAGAGATGGCTCAGCACAAGTAGTAAGAGGGAACTAGAAACCATCCATCAAATTGGCAAATAGAGCGATTATTTTATTTTACTTTAAGTGGGTATGCTCATACAATTCTAGCAGTTGATGTACAGCTCTTTTCAAAATTTGAAATGCACATACCCTCAGCTCAAGAACCCCAGTTTTTTCTTACAGAAGTATTCACTCTTGCTCACAAAGACGAATGTAGAACAATGACAGTAGAATGTCTGTCGCAATAGTTGGGATGAGGAAATGACTGAGGAGTTAAGAAACCAGACTAAATCCAGGCATAGTGGCACATGCTTATTACCTCAGCCCTCTGGGAGGCAGAGGTAGAAAGATTTTTGTGAGTTCTAGGCCAGGCTGGTAAGTCCAGGACAGCCAAGGCTACACAGAGAAACCCTGTCTCGGAAACAAAGAAAAGAAACCAGACTACTACACCTTGCCCAGTCTCACACACACTCATTCTAGATCTTAGTTTGGCTGTCAGTCATTTGGAGTTATTTTGGGGTGTTTGCATTTGCTATGTTGTGTTCTGCTTGGTCATGTTTAGCAGCTGTGGCCACTTCTCTGGGTGGACACATATTTAAACATTGTTCAATACCTTAGTATTAACTTTTCCTCTTACAGACAAGCACTATATGATGAAAATTTCTGAATATGTATCTTTTCTAATGCCTGCAATTATTTTTAAAGAAGTAAGTTTTGGGATTGGGTCATGCAGCTGGATACTATATTTTAAAAAAAGTATTTATGACTCTATATAGCTTTAGGACTATGGGCTTAGGTCCCACAGTGATCAAAAACCTCACTCCAAACCATTGTGAGTGTCCTTCAGCCCACCAGCAGAGGGCAGCATTTCCCACATAAGCAAAGCCTCAAAAAAGCAGACTCTAAGACTGGAAAGGGATGATTAGGTGACAAAGGCAAAATCCACAAAGTATGGTAACAATTGCACCCAAGATTCTGGAGATAGAATAGACCCTAGTTTCTCCAAGACCATACAATAGGGACTACTTACAACTAACGAGCACCCAACACTGTGTACTGGCACCACGAGAGAAAATTAACTAACATTCACAAGCATTTATACCACTCTATTATCCATAATTTTTATGGCATACCTATATCAATTTGGATCTTACTAGCAACAAAAATTCCTGGAGCCCTACACCAAAAGGCCTAAAAGGGTCCGTCCACACTTGAATCTACGTTTCCATTTTCTGCTGCATAAAGAATGAAAAGGGCAAACTCCTTGACCCACCAGAGATGTTTCTGTGTTTGTGTATCTGTGTGTGTGTGTGTGTGTGTGTGTGTGTGTGTGTGTGTGTGTGTGT
>NW_026585895.1:43140167-43176881 GCF_907164565.1 Psammomys obesus | reverse complement strand
TGTGTGTGTGTGTGTGTGTGTGTGTGTGTGTGTGTGTGTGTGTGTGTGTGTACGTACACATAGGGTTACATAGGGGATAGAAAAAGTTGTACAGGCATGAGTGATACAAGCACATGTGGAAGCTGGGATTTGCTCCTCACCATTGCTTTTGTTTAATGTTTTAAGAACAGAGTCTTGGTAAGATAGTGGAGCACGCCTATAATCCTAGCACTCAGAAAGCAGAGGCAGGTGTATAGACAGTAAGAGGTACTAAAATCTGACGTCATCCCCAGGCATATCCACAGAAGTTCAAGCTCTGATCTTCTCTCCTCAGCTTCACAATAGCAGAAAAAGGTGGTATACAGAGCAAAAAGAAACCACTATCCTGGTGGAGGTGATGGTGGCAGCAGCTGTGGCAGACACAGGTGGATCTCTGAGTTCGAGGCCAGCTTGGTCTACAGAGTGAGTACAGGAGAGCCAGGACTACACAGAGAAACCCTGTCTCAAAAACATTGTGAATTCTAAATAAAAATCAACCATGTATTTATTAGTCATGGTGTTTTAGGGAAACTAAACTAATGATAGATGAGTGGGTGGGCACATGGGTGGATCAACAGATGTAGGATTTATCATACTAAAATTGGTTTGTATTACCATGGAGGCTAACAAATTTAAAGAAAAAAACTACAGTGAGTATTAGCAGATTGGGAACCAGTATTGAAAGTCTGAAGGCTTTCAGGGCAGACAACTATGAGAACTAATGTTCCAGTTTGAATCCAAAGGTAGTGTAGTGTAGGGAAACTATATGAAAGAGACTATTTCAGGCCTGCAACTGATTGAGACCTATTCACACTATTGTTCTCCAAATCTGGTATTCTTGTGACCTAAATAAATGCACAAAGTGTACAATACAAGTAGATTTAATGAAGTAAACACTAGATTTAATGAAGATATTTGCAATATTAAGCATCTTAATTTAATTTCATTTTATCGTGGTGCTGGTGCTTGAATCTTGTACTTCACACACCCTAGGCGAGCTGCAGCCCTTGATCACCATTTCTGTGCTTCTTCTTAGTAACAGTGTGTATATACCTGTGGCTTTTTCTACTACATTTTCATAAATGTTATCTCATCTGATCATCATAGTACCTCCTATATGATTATTAAAGTAGAGATACAAATTCACTTATCCAAAGTATCCTCAGCTCTGCATATTTGGAGACTTGCTAGAGAATGCAAACATAACAAGCAAGGCTGCAGCCTGCCCGTGGTCTTCTAACTCCAAGCCCTCAGCATTTGTCACTTGTCCATGCTCTCTTTGTTCTTGAGGAAATGAGGAAATTGTTTGAATGTCTTATGACCTTTCTTGTATCTAATATTCTACTCAAAACCACTTCAGGATAGAAAGTTAACCAGTAACATATGGAAAAATGTAAGAATGTTGTTTTCAGATGCCTTTAATGATACCCTGAGGTTGAAAGAAAGAAAGGTAAGTTAGCAACAGAAAGATTAACATCGAATAGTGATTAGAGCAGGATAGATGGATTGTGCTATTCTAGGCTGTTGTTTCCACAGGCAGTGAGGAGAGAGGACACTAGTAAAATGTAACTGATCTGAAGCAAAAACTAAGGCACAGAACAAGCTATGGAAGCTCATCATGGAGGCTCCCACTGCAAGATATGATAAAACAGTATTTGATATCTTGAAGAATTTTGTTTTTTAGATCCAAGAAACCTTTTCTGTTTGTTTGTTTTTCTGGTAACAGCCTTGGCTGTCCTAAAACTCACTCTGTAGACGAGGCTGGCCTCTAATTTATAGAAATCTACCTCTGCCTCCCGAGTAGCTGTGATTAAAGGCATGTACCACCACTGCTTGTCAAGAAATCTGCTTTCTTGATTTTATTTTATTTTTCTTTTTAAGGGAAGCATCCAGCGGACTTGTGAAAATAGTTCTTGAATAACTCCAATCCTAACATTTAGCCCCTTGGATGTCATCAGGGATTTTGGAAGAAAGGATAATTAATGTGAAAGTAATTGGAGGAGCTGAATGTCACCCATTCAGAGACAAAATACAATTTTAAAGGACTCTTTTCAGTATAATACATAAGAATGGATGGAAAGAAGGTAGGAATGTGATATTTATTTATGCATTTACAGACATGGTCTATGTAGCCCTGTCTGGTCTGGAACTGTGTACATCAATCTGACCTTGAACTCAGAGATAGCATGCCTCTGCCTCCTGAGTGCTAGGACTAAAGACATGAACAACTAAGCCTAGCATTTTCTAAACTTAACTAAAAAAAAAAAATTCTTTTTAAAGGAAAAAAACAAAAAACAACAGTTGTGATGGACTAAGTATAAATGTCTTGGCCATTATATTCAGTGGTAAGAAGCCAGCATATGGGGGATGGAGATGGCTCAGAGGTTAAACTGGCTGTTCTTCCAAAAGTCCTGAGTTCAAATCCCAGCAACTACATCCATCTATAAGGAGCTCTGGCGCCATCTTCTGGCCTACAGGCAGAATACTGTAAGACAGATAGTTTTTTTTTTTTTTTTTAAAGGCCAGTGTATAGTATAGAATACACTTCAGCTTCAAGTGATATATCAAGTCAAAGGCAGGCCAAGCAGGTCTCTGGTCTCCTGCAATACTTGGATTTTTCCTCTCAGGAGACCTTTGAGGATCCATCTTTAATTCACATTCTTACTGCCTCTTGCCACCACTTTCCAGCTGAAAAGAGAAAAAAATAAAAATAAAAATCTGTGGTGTATAGTCTACCAGTCAGAGGCAGGAACTTGTAGAGTGATCAGTAATAAAATGAGAACCATTTACTACTAGCTTAATTAAATTCCAATCTAACACATTAAATGGGCTAAGCAGAGCTTGCTATAATAACAAGAAGGTATTTACCAGCAACAAAATAGGACAGTGAGTTGTTTAAATATAATTACTGTTTAAATGGCATCACTGTCATAATTCACGTCATGAGTCATAATTCATGTAGCTTAAAAGCACTTAAAAATTACATTTACCCCACCACCACCACCACCTGTGTATGTGCGTGCGTGTGTGATCAGGCTTGTCAACAAGCACCTTTACTCACTGAGCTATCTTGCTACCTGTCAAAACATCATGATCATTTAAAAGTAAGTTCACTTAAGACTATGACTTCAGAAGAATTTTGCAACAAGGTCTCATTAACTTCAATTTACCAGTGGCAAATTAGGCACGCGCGCGCGCACACACGCACACGCGCGCGCACACACACACACACACACACACACACACACACACACACACACACAGACACGGTTGGGGGGGACGACAAATGTCTGAGTAGATGGAGCTAAGACTTGCCTAAGTGCAAGGTATTCCTTCAAAGCCAATTCCCCAAGTTCGCAGGTCTTACGTGGTGTAAGGCCCTTCATTTCTAACAGCCTCCTTAACTTCACCTTAAGACAGTGTTATTTGTACAACATGCATAAACACTGTAACTGTGGCTTCTAGTCATTTCAAGTTAAAGAACAAAATCACACAAGTTTTAAGCACTTGCAAGAATTTTCCAAAATAATGTCACTGGCACAGGGTAAAAATTAACTTCCAGTGGCTCAGACTTTTCCCCTTCAACACTATAAATGCTTTGGGAGCAACAAGAAAGATCATTTCCTAAATCAATATTTTATTTTATTATTTCAAGACAGGGCTTCTCCTTGGCTGTCCTGGAACTCACTATGTAGGCCAGGTTGACCTTGATCTCATAGATAGACTGACTGCCTCTGCCTCCCGAGTGCTCTGGAACAAATGAACATTTTAAATGCCACTTCCTTATAGAGTAAAAGAAGAACACCATGGTTTCCAATTTTTCCATTCTTGTTATCAAAATAACAGAACTTGAAAATGATGGTTCTAGATCAAAATGACTATTTCTATTTTACAGTATAATGCACAGAGTTAAAATTTAAGCCTATGTTAGACTCAGTAATCTTTCTAAACTTATCCATTCCAGTTCCTTCAATCAGCTGCTTTTGAAAACCAGCAGAGGCTGCCTGTGGTAAGGGAAAAGAAAGTGGATTCTGAGGTGAGACAGAGATCATCTATATTGTGGCTCTATGGCTTGATGCTTCTGGATGCTTGGCCAAGTTACTAAACTGCTCAATGTTTCAGTTTTCTCCTATGAAATTGAAGCCATCATCTCTTGCCTTTAATGGTCTTTACGAGGCATAAAATAAATGGACTAGCATCAGGGCAAGCTCAATTCCTGGGAAAGAATTTCAATGAATAGTAATGGGTACTCAGTGGATACTGCCATGAATCAGCTTGAAACATCTTAAAAGGAATATGTTTGTTTTATTTCCCATCACCCAAAGAGAAAAGTGAACATTAATGACATAGTTGGTATCACTAAAAAAAAAAAAACAACTTTAACACAGTAGGTATTTATTCAGGACAGCTTTAAAAGAAATTAAACTACCCTGTAATCCCACAGATTTTCCTTAAAATAGAATGATAGGCCAGCTGTCGGATGCTTTCCTTTATAAGAGTTGCCATGGTTGGGGGCTGGAGAGATGGCTCAGCAGCTAAGAGCACTGACCGCTCTTCCAGAGGACCCCGGTTCAATTCCCAGCACCCACATGGCAACTCACAACTGCCTATAATTCCTGTTTCAGGGGATCTGACACCCTCACATAGACATACATGCAGTCAAACAGCAATGTACATAAAATAAAAAGAAATACATTTAACAAAAAAAAAAAAAAAAATTCAGAGTTGCCATGGTCATGGTGTCTCTTTACAGGAATAGCAACCCTAACTGAAGACCAGCTGAGACATCCAACCTTGTGGACTGAGCAACTACTGGATTCTTGGACCTTCTGTTCATAACCAGACATTGTTGGATTAGTTGGACTGCAGCCTGAAAATCATTCTAATAAACCCCCTTCTATATATAGAAAGATTTATTCTATAGGTTCTATTTTACTAGAAAACCCTGACTAATACAGTATCTTTCGCAAATCAGGTCTGTTTGTTTCCAAAAACTACCTAATCTCTCATAAAATGGCCTCTAGCTCCACTGATTCCAACAATCCAGGGGTCCTTCCAGCACACCACAGGTTGTTCAAGAATGATATTCTGGTCAACTGCAAACTAAGGAAGTAGAGTGAAAATGCTCACATAACCTTGAAAGATTGCAACTGGCTGAGTAGTATACCTGTTCACTCACTCTTGGAAGTCTCAAAAATATAGCTACTAGGAAATCTGTGATAATTTTTTCCTGTAGTCCTTGTATAAAGACTTTTGCTCCCTTAACCGGACAGCATTTTGCATCAATAGCTTCTTCAGGACACAAGGGAGTGACATTCCTCAAAGAATAAAATTATCGGCTCAACAGAATACCACCAAATCTAGAATCTGGAATCTATGAAAATTCAATGATGAGAAAACAGTTGCTTTGTATATTATATCCAAAGGAACTTTAAAGTTCCTGGTCTCATTGAACCTGACCCTATGGCCTAATCCTTCTGAGCCTGAGGCTCTTCTACATTAAAATGGAGTTGTAATAAGCACTACCTTTCTGAGTAGTAATAAAACCTAAAATGGAATAAATAATGTGAAAGGAGGACTTAACCTAGAACATGGCTGACATCAAATTTGAAAACTACCTCTCCTGATTAGGCAGCTACTCAGTTATCATTCTGCCCCTAGCCACCTCATGGGAGCTTGGGAGGCTCAAATAAGGTAAGGTGTGTAAAAGTACTGAAATATGGCACCATAACCACATCCAAACACTACTCAAGACACAAGAATGAGTATTTTTATAATCCTTATCATTAAGAGTTAATCCCCCTTAGCCAAATGTACAGCTTTAATCCCAGCACTCTGGAGGCAGAGGCAGGCGGATCTCTGAGTTTGAGGACAGCCTGGTCTACAGAGTGAGTTCCAGGACAGCCAGGGCTACACAGAGAAACCCTGTCTTGCAACAAACAAAACAAAACAAAACAAAACAAAACACTCTCTGTGTAAGAGAAACTCGTGGGGTAAGAGAATATGAGAGAGGACTCAAGTAATAGAGGTGAGGAGATAAAGAAAGGGAAAGTCACTAGGATATATTTTACTTGAAAATGATATAATGATATCTAATATTTTGTATAATAACTTAAAAAAACTAAAGAGAAAATTGTGGAGCACAGAACAGGCCAAATCTAGGGGCTTCACATATGCTAAACAATTACTCTGGGACTTAGCTATGCCCCAGTTCGTTATAAAAATAAGATAACTTTACTTTATAGTTCCTAAAATCTCAGGATAGGATACTTACGAATACAGATAATCAAAAATAATAAAATATCGAGTGAGGGTCTGGAGTAGTTGTAGGGGGTAGATATATTAAAATATATTGTATACATGTATGAAATTCTCAAAGAATAGATAAATAATTTTTTTGGTTGTTTTTTGTTTTGTTTCTTCAAGACCAGGCTTTCTCTATGTGTATTCCTGGCTGTCCTGGACTCTCTTTTTTTATACATCAGGCTAGCCTTGAACTCACAGAGATCTGCCTGCCTCTGCCTCTGCCTCTGAGATTAAAGGTATGGACTACACAGCCGCCAAGCGGAAGAAAGGAGGGAGGGAGGGGAGGAGGGAGGAAATAAAGCAGGAGGAAAGGGAGGAAGGAAATGCAGCATATTTTTAAAACTTTGAAGAAATTTAGGGAAAGTAGTTGGGAAAGGGGTTATTGAACAGGCTAGAGAAAGAAAATGATGCTCTGTACTGGAAGACTGTAACCAGAGAAGCAGCAGGGGTCAAGCCACATTCAATGCTTATGATGGATGTAAAAGGAGACATGAGAAGCAATGAGATCAAGTGAAGCACACAGCTAAAAGTCTCGGTAAATAAAAGATAAAGATCTCAACTATGGAAAGGCTGTATGCTCTGACCACTACTCAGGCTCTCAGAAGACCAACCAATGTTTGAGCTTGGTTCTATCACTTATTAGCTGCATGACTTTGATCTAGTTACTTAATTCTTTGAGATTCAGTTTTATCCTCTGAGTTTCCTGGCTCAAAATATAAAACAAACAACACACACCTGCAATCCCAGCACTCAGGAGGCAGAGGCAGTTGGATCTCTGTGAGGCCAGCCCAGTCTACAAAGTGAGTCCAGGACAGCCAAGGCTACACAGAAAAACCTTGACTTGGGCTGGAGAGATGGCTCAGTGGTTAAGACCTCTGCTCTTCCAGAGGTCCCGAGTTCAATTCCCAGAAACCACATGGTGGCTCACAACCATCTATGCTGGGATCTGATGCCCTCTTCTGGCATGCAGGTGTACACGCAGATAGAGCACTCACATACACAAAATAAATAAATCTTAAAAAAAAAAAAAAAAAAGAGGGGGGGGGGGAACCCTGACTCTAAAAACCACACAAACAAAATCCAAAACCCAAAAGACTCAGTTTTATCATCTATAATATTAGGGATATAAAACCCATCTAAATAGCTATAATGAGAGTTAAATAATGTAGAACACTATACAGTGTTAACTCCCAAGATCCCTTCAAGCACAAGTCTGAGTAATTACAGAGATGACCAGAGGCACTGAAATATAGTAATTGTACTTTAGACATAAAAGTGAGTTAAATGCCCCAAGTTCTAAAGTACTGGTGTATCAGGCTAAACAATTATTTTTATATGAAACTGTGCATATAACAGCAAGTTATATCAAGCAGAGAATAGAGGCCAATAACAATCTCTGACTACCACCAATTTTAAATAAAAAAAAAAAAAAAGTCGCCATATACTGAGATTCAACTTCAGTTACAAAACATAGTTTCTGGTATATACAGTGATCAAAAGAAGTAAGATTTGGGGTGGGGGGAAGGGACTGTCAGAAGGATAAGGTGTTCATTTGTTAATGATAGCAGAAATTAAAAATAAAAAGGCAATGACCAAATTCACTGACTAGATTCAGAAGCTATTAGAAAGGGAGGTAGCAGAGAACCTAATGTTATTATGATACAGTGTGACTAGATCCACCAAAAGAATTAAGAGGACACGGTTGTGCAGGTTTGAAGGACCAGAGGGGCAAGTAGATGAAAATACTTGCAAATCAGTAGAAATCCTGGCATGGTGGAACAGGCAGAGGTAGTAACTGAAACCCAGAGCTACACAGAGAAACCCTGTCTTCACAAAACAAAACAAACAGGATCTAGAGCCAAGAAAGGTTCAAAAAAGTCACTGCATCAAAACCATTCCTCATGTCTCCTGAGGTCTTAAGGGTTTTAGTTTTATCTAGCAACATAAAGTGAATACTTATGACATGCCTTAACTGTAAAGCCCTGAAGAATAAACTTATAAGATGTATGTGAAGATGAACATAGTTTGCTCTTTAAAATCAGGAAAAGGTACTCCATTTTCTAAACAAAGATGATAAAAACTAACCCTGTAAAAGTAATACTTTTATAAATATATAAGCACTGTAAACGTATATAATCATAGACTCATGTCTTCCACTGTACACCTGTAAGTCAGATATGTCCTGACAGATCCTGCTGAATGTTAATTTAAATATTTGCCACACATTATGTATATATATTTGTATTAAGAGGAAAACCATATACAAATTGGGATGTATCCAAAGCCTAGGTAAATGACGGAGAAGCCAGATCTGACTACCCTCCCTCCTGCCCCACATCACTTACCACACAGCTCTCACAGCCTTTGTCTCAAAACCTGAGCACAAGTCTGCCTCCCGCCCTGTGTACCTGCTGTACAGTATGACTCGCCAGTCAGTGAAGCACTAGAGTAGACAAACTGATATTACCCTCAGGCACACACATACAATGATTGTGAGTATTTTGCTTGCATGTACATGTGTTCACTGCATGTTTGTTTGGTACCCAAGGTCAGAAGAAAAAGAGTATTAGATTCCCCTGGAACTGCAGTTACTGAAAGTTATAAACTGCCATGTGTGTAGGTGCTGGGAACTGGATCCAGGTTCTCTCGAAGTATAGTAAGTACTCTTAAACCATCTCTTCCACTTCTTAAAATTTCTAATATTCTGATCCATAGTCTCCCTGAATCAATATTCTCCAAATTCTAATATTTAGGAATTAAAATTACACCTGTATTTAAAGGTCCATGCTGTATCATTAATGTGTCAAAAACGCATAGACTGCATGATACCAAGAATGAGCTCTAATGTAAACTCTCTTAGAGAGAGAGAGCTTGTGTGCACACATGACAGTAATGAGGCAAAGCATAAAAAGCAGTGGTGGTGCACGCCTTTTATCTCAGCACTTGAGAGGCACAGGCAGGCAGATCTCTTGGCTACACACAGAGAAACCCTGTCTCAAAGAAAACAAAAGAATAGTTTTATGATTATAATTGACATATACTACTTGGAAATGAAATGTTTTAGACTAGCTGTAAATGTATACTGGTCAGGGCAATTACTGAAAGAAAGCTCTAAAAGTATAGTTGGTATAACAAGAAAAGAATAAAACACAAAATGCTCAAATTACAAAAGGTAGAAAACACGGAAGAAAAATACAAAGATAATAATAAAAATAGTAGAGATTTAGTCCAACTCTACAAAAAAAAAAAATCGCTCTGAATATCCATGTAAAGTACCTGTTATGGGATTGAGAGATGACTCAGAGGTTAAGAGTGTTGGCTGCTCTTACTAAGGGTCCTGAGTTCAATTCCCAGCAACCACATGGTGGCTCACAACCATCTGTAATGAGATCTGGTGCCCTCTTCTGATATGCAGGTGTACATGCAGGCAGACCACTATACATAATAAATAAATAAACAAACCTTTTTTTTTATAAAGCACCTGTTATAATTGAGACTTTTCAGAGCAGCAAGAAATAAAACTTAACTACATTTTATTTATAGTAACCCCCACTTAAAAGTAACAGATAAAAAAATTAAAGAAATACGTACAGTGCTTACAGCATTTAAAAGAAAGCAGCTATCATTAAGTCAGAGAAGAGTCTAGAGCAAAGACAGTTCACAGGTAATGCATAATGATAAGAGAGTCAGTTCTCCAGGAAGACATCAATGCATAATGTGTATGTACCTAACAACAGAGTGTCAAAATACATGAAGCATCTACTATTGGACTTTTTAAAAAGATTATGTATACAGTGTTCTGCCTGTATGTATGGCCAGGTCAGAAGAGGACACCAGATCTCAGTATAGATGGTTATGAGTTACCATGTGGTTGCTGAGGATTGAACTCAGCACCTCTGGAAGAGCAGCCAGTGCTCTTAACATCTGAGTCATCTCTCCAGCCCCTCTTCTTTTTTTTTTTTTTTTTCCTTTTTTTCTTTTTTTTTTTTTGTATTGTTGGAGAATTTCATTCATTATATTTTTATCATATTCTTTCTGGTCACTCCATTCAAGAAAACAGGTTCTCTTTCTCCCATTAGCTATTATTTGCAAAAAAAAAAAAAAAAAAAAAAAAGCTTTTTGGCTATGGGTGGAATGTATGCCACTTCCCCACATTTGTGCTGGGATTTTGTCTGGCTTGAGCATGTGTATGCCGTTGGTCTTTGTGATTTCATATAGTATCAGTCCTGTTGTGTCTGGAAAATGCTGCCTCCTTAAAATTGTTCACTACCTCTGGCTCTTAGAATACTTCCACCCCTCTTTCACAGAGATCCCTGAACCAAGGGGATTCCACTATTACAGTTGGAAAACTCAAATCTGTGTATCTACTCAGCTGGCAGAAATTCAGCAAGAGCATACTATATTTAATAGCACTATCAGTCTGGATATAATATCATCCTATAACAATAGTTTAAATAAGCTCACAAGGAGCATTGTGAACCATAAGTTCCTCTAAACAAACCTGAAATAATGTATCACATAATATCTTCTCTGACATAATTGGAATTAAAATTAAAAATCAGCAAGAGATAAACTAAAACAAACAAACAAAGAAAACAAAAACACAAAAGACCCAAGTACTTAAAATACTAAAATAACATAATCTAAGCTATGAATCAAGAAAGATGTCCAGAGAAAGTTAAAAATAGATCAAACAAGCCAAGCACAATGTATATTCCTGTAGTGCTAGCACCTTGAAAGCTGACGCAGGAAGATCATTTGAGACTAAAAGCTCAAGACCAAACCAGGCAATATGATGAGATCTCTGCAAATAACAAACAAGGAAAAATAACCTAAGTGAAAATAAAAACCCAAACTGAGCAAAGTTTGTAGGGTGCAGTAAAAGCAGTGCTTAGGCAGCACTGAATGCATTTTAAAAAGTAGGAGGAGGGAGAAGGAACAGGAGGAGGAGGAAGAGGAAGAAAAGGAGAAACATCAATCAATCATTCATATAAGCTTCCACTTGAGAAAAATCAGAAAAAGGAGAGGAGAGACAGATCAGTCAATAAAGTGTTTGCCAGGAATAGTGGCACACTCTTGAAACCCTACCCTGAAGGCAGAAGAAACAGGTAGACCCCGGGCTCAGAGAGACTAATATGCAAATCCTGGGTCCTAGTGAGAGACCTTATCTCAAAACACAAGGTGGACAGCTCATAAAAAGGATCAGAGGCCTCTACATGTACACCTTCACCAACACGTGTGGGGCTACAGAGCTGGCTCAGTGGGTTAAGAGTACTGGCTGCTCTTTCAAAGGACTGAGGGTCAACTTCCAGCACCTACACAGTGACTTACAATCATTGGAAACCTCAGTTTCTGGGGACCTGACACCCTCTTTTGGCCTCCACAGGCACAGGGCACACCTGTGCTACAGACTTAAAGGCAGACAAAACTCCAATACACATATTTTTTTTCAAAAATTAAAAAACAAAAACAAACAAAAAAAAAAAAAAACCCAAAAAACATGAAGGTTAGGGCAAAAAGAAATGACATTAAAAGTAATAATAAAAAAAAAAAAACAACAACAAAACAAAAGCTGATTCTTTGAGAAGTTCAATTAAATTAATAAACCTTTAACAAGGACAACAGGACAACTAAGGCCAAAAGGGGGGCATTAAAGAAGGAGAGCACATTTCAGGAAATGACAAATTTTGATTGTTCATCAATTAAGCTGGAGAGACAAAAATGAAAGGAATTGTCACTATATTATCCATGAACATTAGAAGGAAAATAAAGCAGGCAGTGGGAGCAGGGGGTTAGGCAAATCTAAGTATAACAACATATATGCACAGAAACAACAAACTAAGTCCCATTATTTGGATGCCGAAAAATGTTTAACTTTTCAGATTCATTTTTTGGCACGGGGGTGATGGCGTAAGGAGCACTGTACCATGGCCATAGGGGGACTGGAACTACCTGTTGTGACTCTAGGAGGCTTTTCTACCCCAGCTAGTTCCCAAATAATCAACACAGAGCCCTTTTAAAATTACAAAAGCTTTAAGGCACCACAACTGGGGAGATAACAACCCTCTAAGCTTTTTTGCTATTTCCCAGATACACACCCCAAGTTACCTGCCATGATTGTTCCTGCTTGGGCTGCTTCTGTTCCATCAGGGCAGCCCTTATGGCCACATGGCTCATGGTCCATTCTGCCTCATGTCAATTTCCTCCTTTCCAGCTCCTCCTCTTGTCATCTCCTTCTTCTCTCCTGGTTACCATCTGACCCCAAACCTGGGAACCTAAGCCCCACCTACTTCTCATCTGCCCAGTTTCCAGGCTTCTGGATATTTTTTTTTTAACCAGTTATAGAATATTGGTGAGCAAATTCACACAGTCATGTACATAGTATCATTTGGTGTAGGCGAGAACCCTCTTGTCTATGCAGCAACCAGATCTTGGGGGCCAGTAACTACCATTAGAACATATAGCACTAGACCAAACCCCAACAATTATCACACTCAGCAGCAAGTATCCTTACCCACTAAGCCATCTAGTCAGTCTCAACTAAAGATAATTTAAAAGAAAATGAAGGACTATAATAAACAAATCATCATTAATTTGATCATCTAGTGAAAACGGTTCCATTTCAAATGTCCTTATAGATACAATCTGCAAAAATTCACAAAGCCAATTTAAATAGATCTGTACCTATTAAAGAATGGAATCAATACCCAATAACTTTCTAAAATAGAAATTATCAAGCCCAACTGGTAAATTGTTGGGTTGTAGGTAAATTCTACCTAAACACAAAAGAAATTATAACAATTCTGTTACCTTTTTCAAACTTGAAATTCTCAGGAAAAATTTATTACCTGAGAAAAAGTCCTGGGCTGGGGAGAGACCTTAGTTGATAAAGTGCTTGCAGCACAAGACTGAGGACCTGAATTTAATGGCCAGAACCTAAGACTCGTTGACCAGCCTGTCTGACATACTCAATGAGCTCCATACCAGGAGAGACTAAAAGGTTAAACAGTACCCAAGAAATGAATGAAACCAGAGACAGACCTTTGTTCATAGGCATGCACAGAGGCACCCACACAAATACTTAAATATACATGTACATGCACGTGCCCGTGCACACACACACACTCATAGAGAAATGGAAAATCTAAGAGAAAATCTCTCCTAAGGCCTACAATTAGCACCAGCAGCCCTAAGAAGTATTGACTGTGGTTCATTACTGAACACACAGCAATGGTTTGCATGAGAATAGCTCCCATAGGCTCATAGACTTGAATGCTTAGTCACCTGGAGGAAAATTGTCTTTAAAAAGATCAGGAGGCTGGACTTAGAGAGGGCAGAGAGGAGATGAGGGAGAGAGGAGGCTACAGCTGGGATACGAAGTAAATAAACTTTAATTAATATAAAAAAATAAAATAGGCTCTTAACACACACACACACACACAAAAGATCAGGAGGCGTGGCCTTTTTGAGAAGGTGTGTCACTGGGGATGGGCTTTAGGATTTCAAAAGCCTGCTAGGCCCAATGTCTCTGCTTTCAGCCACTGTTCCAGCACCATGCCTGCGCCTCTATGCTGCCATGCTGACAATGAACCCTCTGAAACTGTTAGCATATGCTTTCTTTTTAAGAGCTGCCTTGATCATGTTGTCTCTTCACAGCAATAGAACAGCAACTAAGACATGTATCAACTAGGTTAAAAAAAAAAGAATGAATGGTCTACAAAGTTAGTTGCCAAGGCTACACAGAGAAACCCTATGAAAGAAAGAAAGAAAGAAAGAAAGAAAGAAAGAAAGAAAGAAAGAAAGCTTGAGGGGAGATCTAAGTGAGGTTAATGGCTTTGTCCAATAAATCATGAAGACGCTGTTTCTTCACATCTCAGCTTCTGTATATGTATAAATGAGGACGCAGTGATAATGATACAATGACAACACCAGAGAATTTAGATTTACAGGTTTGCAACTGTAGGGATTAGTTCTTAGAGTGCTTAGAAGTTCTTGCTGATTTCTTTTTATTTTACTACCCAATCTACTTTGTCATCTTTATCCTTTATATTATCCACAGAATTATATTAACTGGAAACTAAGGGAGGGAGGAGCAAAAATCAGCTCTATCATGTCCAACAGGCCTTATTGTCTATCTTTAAAAATTATTTAGAGCTGGAAAAATGATTCAGTGGTTAAAAGTTCATATTGCTCTTGCAGTTTAGTTCCCAAGCCCCAAGCTGTTGAGCAGCTCCCAACTGTCTGCAAATTCCAGATGTATGGAGATCTGATGCCCCTGGCTTCTGCAGGCACCTACACTCATATGTACATATCCACACACAGACAAACATAATTAAAAATAAAGGGCTAGAGCGATGGTTCAGCAGTTAAGGGCATTTGTTGCTCTTGAAGAGGACTTCAGTTCAGTTTCCAACACCCACATGGTAGTTTATAACCATTTGTAACGCCAGTTTCAGGTGATCTGATGACCTTTTCTGGCCACCTCAGGCACTGTGCACATTCGGAGTACACATGTAAGCAGGCAAACTTTCATACACATAAAATACAAATCATGTTTTAAAAGTAAATTACCCCCAAATCCTTATAGCTTTAGTTATATGATCAAATGATTAACACTGGGCTAATTTCTACCTCTGAGAAAATAATCATTTTCCTGGCAGAATGTAAGAACCCAGAATGATCCAGCCCTCCAACCCAATTCTTTCCACATGATTTGATCATTCTCCCTAGTAGACATTGGCACCTAACTATATCTACCCCGTCCTAAAAAGAAAGATGTCCAAAAGCCCAGAGTCCCTTTAGTTCAAGTCCAAAAGGAATAAGCTATATCCAAGTAATGGCAAAAGAATGAAAAAAAAAAAAAAATCTGAGCTGATTAGCAAATTTTGCCTTAACCTGGCTATAGAGGTCAAGAAAGATTAAATTTCTGATCTCCTTGCTTTTACCTCAAGTGCTGGATTACAGGCACATGGCACTGTGCAAAGTTTATTAAGGGCTGGGTACTGAACCCAAGGCTTTCATGCATGCTAGGCAAACAACTACCAACTGGAATACACCTTCAGTTCCAAATCCTCAATTTTTTATTCAAAAGCTAAATTCATGAAAAGTAAAAACCAGCCCCAAATACCCAAATCTAGACAGGTTAAAAAGAAGCCCAATAAAACACAAAGGCAAGTCCATTTTCTTCTAACCTACTGGTTTCCTATATAACATAGCGTCTTGCTCCCAGGGACTATAAATGGCCACTCCTACATTGTATCAGCAATAGATCCTCTAAGGAGAAGGTCTAGAGTTTCTGTTCCATGGCTATGTGATGACTCATGGCACAGTCCCCGAAGTCGTAATTTTTTTCTCTGAAAAATGAGAATACTTTTGTCTCACAAAATAACTACAAAAATTAAAGCTTAAATGTATCCAGACGATTGAGAAATAAACCTTTGAGACCTTGAGTGTGTTGTCCAGTGTCAAGTAAGTGGCAGTGGGACTTGGAGCAGAAAGAAATTCTGAAGCTTTGTTTGTCTAAGAATCTGGGTTTGTCTAAGAATCTGGGTTCAATTCCTAGCTCTGTGAAAAAGATCAGGGAAAGAATACTTCCCAGAGTACTTGGCTCACAATAAATAATTATAGACAATTCTCTTTCCTTTCACTTTATATAGCTTTATGCTCCAATTCTCCTTTACATGAGACTAAATCAGCCAGGCGCAGTGATGCATGTCTTTATCCCAGAACTGGGAGACAGATATCTGTGAGTTTGAGGCCAGCCTGACCTATACATAGTGAGTTCTAGGACAGCCAGGGCTACACAGACAAAGAAACGAACAAATCAGTAACATGACTAGTTTGGAAACACCCAAACTAAATCTAGGTTCTAGAAATATCCACAAACACCTTTTTTTTTTTTTTTTTTTTGAGACAGGGTTTCTCTGTATAACCTTGGCTGTCCTGGAACTTACTTATAGAACAGGCTGGCCTTAAACTCAGAGATCTGCCTGCTATGCTTCTGCTCCCAAGTGCTGGGATTAAAGACATACACCACCACTGCCCAGCTCCTTTCCCATATTTGTGCACTGACTCCAAGACATATTTCAAAGGTTCCTAAAATAAAAGACCTGTCTTAAGACAGGTCTTAAAACTACTATTTTTAAAAAGGCAAAACTAGCTCAGGGCAAGACTAAGTAATAAGATACAAGTCCTTTGGGGACCTCTGGGTTCCCCTCGTAACTAGTAAGTACTATTAATTGTATTCTGCCCAACATTATCAGCAATTCTAATTGGCAAAGAATTCTTTGAAAAGCATTGACACAATAAATCTGAGAAAAAGAATTTCTATTCCTTTCAGTATGCTTTGTTTTTGGAAATGTACATCTATGTAATCATTATTAAAGTTCATCTGAAGGTTTTTACTTTGGTATTGTTATAGGTTAATGTCACTAAGGAAGCCATTTAATGTGGTAGAACAAACAAAATTTCAGAATTTCTTTCTGCTCCATCCCACTGCCACTTACTTGACATGACACTGGACAATATACTCAAGCTCTCAAAGGTTCATTTCTCAACTATCTTGGTTTTCAAAGTTGGTTGTGAAATCAATTTAGTGGTCTGTACTAACATTTTTCATTTTAAGTAAAAAAAAATATTGGGTAATATTACATGATATTTCATCTAATTAAAAAAAGTTGATGCTGGGGCTGGAGAAATGGCTCAGTACGTACTGCTTTTACAGAGGGCCTGAGTCTGATTCCTAGCACCCCCACACACCAAGAGGCTTAAAACCACCTGTAATTCCTTTAGCCTCTGTGGGCACCTGCAACGATGTTCAACATAGCTGCACACACACAGTGCTCTCATATACAAACATATATGTAATTTAAAAGTAATTAAAATTCTTTTAAAAACTAACAGATGCTAGTGATCTGAGAATATAAACTGTATGTTATTTTCTGTATCTGCATTCCAGAATTTGAAAAAATAATGAACATTAACTACAGGCTAACAGTTAGCCCCACTAGACTCAAAATAGCTAAGCACAATCTTAATAGTGGGGAAAATCTTCATAAATTAACCTTTGCTTCCTTTCAAAGTAGTTTGCCCTTAACCATATTATACATAGAGAAGACAACATACATTATTTGTAATGGGCATATCCTTCTTATTGACATAAAACAGTAAGGTCTAATTAAAATCTATAGTATATTATAAACTAACAGACAACCAGTCTGCCAAACTGCTCAGACAATAGTGATATGTGGAAATGGCAGAAGCTGTGCTTTGGACAAGTCCTCTCTTATGAGGAAATGGTTATGAAATGAAGATAGGCTTCACATCAGTACTGTTTTGAAAAAATTCCCACTCTGCTAAGATATTCAAGAGCTGGCTCCTGGAGTGAAAGCCCAGGCAAGATTCAGAGCTTAGAAAGGACACCAGGTAAAGGTGGAGTAGAGTTAAGAGGGTCTAAAAGTACCAAACAAGACAAGAACTGCACATTTCCTGCTCTTTTCAACGTTAGTCACATTACCCTCTCTGACCAGACACAAGTTCAATCTCTGTCATCTCCTCTTCCCCTTGCTCAGATTAGACTTTTACTAGCTCTGTATATGCTATGGTCCATTCATCACTTTGCTAACTATTTGCATATCTCAGTTTCTGTAAGAGGCATTCCCTGACACTTCCAAATTAAAGGACTCTCCAAATCACCATCCCACATTCCATCCCCTAGTCATCATTAAATCCCTATTATATTTTCCCCACAGCATCAATTTTTTTTTTTTTAAGGCAGGGTTTCTCTGGGTATCCTTGGCTGTCCTGGACTAGCTTTGTAGACCAGGCTGGCCTCAAACTCACAGAGATCTGCCTACCTCTACCTCCCCAAGTACTGGGATTACAGGCGTGTGCCACTGTGCCTAGCATATGATTTGTTTTTTTTACTGTATAGTGCTTTGGTGACTTATTTTTCTGCCTTTCTAGTTAAATATCAGCCCTCAAAGGGCCTTACTGTTTTGTTTTTAACAACCAGAATAGTGTCAGTTGCTTAGATACATACATACTTTTACCCCCTATGTAAATGCAGGGCCTCAAACATACACAGTATTTGCATGTGCACCCCCCACACATACACCCCCCCCCCAAAAAAAAAGTCACACATATTAAACGGACAGAATGGAAAAAGTATATATCTAATACTGATTTAACACCTAACACTGATTAGACTGTATTAAATTCCTGGATAAGAATTCCTGAGAAAAATAAAACCCTTATCTCAGAACTAAGGTCTCAAAATGCAATCTTTAAAAAAATGTTTATGGGTGTTTCACCTGTATCTGTGTATGTGTATCAGGTGCCAGAGAAGGCCAGAAGGTCCCCTAGAACTGGAATTACAGATAGTTGTAAACTACCACGTGCGTGCTGGGATTTGAATGGGGGTTCTCTGGAAAAGTCACAGTATTCTTAACCTCTGAACCATCTACCTCTCTAGCCTCTCATAATTCAGTTTCATTGCGTCAATATTTTAAAACAAATGTCAATTTGACTAAACAAATGAAGGTACTGCCTTTTATTAACAATAATGTCATAACTGACAGTCCAGTTTCCAGTAGCCCTGAAAGGTGATAAACTGGGTATGGTGGTACATGCTTTTAATCCCAGCACTCAGGGAGGCAGAGGCAGGCAGATTTCTTTGAGTTTACAAAGCTAGTCCAGGACAGCCAAGGCTACCCAGAGAAATCCTGTCGATAGATTGATAGATAGATAGATAGATAGATAGATAGATAGATAGAGCAGAAAAAAGAAAAAGAAAGACAGGTGATAAACCCCAAGGATCCTAGTTTAGACAGAGGATTGTGTTGCAAGAGTAAAGGCTAGGCAACAGCTCCAGGGAGTCTGTTTTCATACCACCCATCTCCAAAATCCCCTATATGACAAAAGAATGATAGCCTCAAAAAGAAACAATAAGAGATAAGCTGCTGCTTCTTCATGTGTTCAAACACTCTAAGATCTTAAAAAAATTCACTTCTCTGCTATTTTATCCAATTTTCATTAAGTACAATTTATATCTACAAAACTTCCTTCCTTTCCTCCTTCCCTCCATCCTTCCTTTCCTTGCTGGATAGGGTGTTACTATGTAGCTGAATTTGCTCTGGAATTCACAATCGTCCCCACCTCTGCCTCCCAAATGCTGGCTTACTATAGGCACACATTCTCAGCTTCAAACACCACTTTTATAATTGCCTTATCAAACTGCAAAATCAGGACCATGGAGTGGTCTGGAGAGGAAGCTGGTTAGGATCACAATAAATTCCCAAATCAAATAATTAGCTTAGTTACAGCACAATTCATCAACAATAGGATGGCCTACGACTCGCAGTGAGCTGCATTATTGTGTTTTAGGAAGAGTAGTTCCCCCTGACATATATATATATGTATATAGGTGTAAGCAACCACTGCATGGGTCATGCCATCAAACAAAAGCAACACCTACAAAGTCTCTCTCAGTGACTAGAAGCAGCCAGACACTCAAACTGCCAGTCCTGAATTATGGCCTCTGAATGGTGAGGGCTTCACATTTCACCGATCAGGGCACAGCCCAATCAGAAGACAAACCCCTGCCCTGCCGGGGACCAGCAAATCCGCTTTCTTCCAGTGTGCACATGACTGAATGTGCTTCTGTCCATCATCTGGGTCATATATAGTTCAATGCGAGCTAAGCAGACAGGGCTGCAAGGAAATCTGGTGCGGTTCAATACCTTGTCTAGCCTGGGCTCCAGTATCTTTTTTTTTTTTTTTTTTTTTTTAACTGACAAACTCATTTTTCTACAGGGACAGGATGCTGTGCTGGCTGAAGTTCCATTTCTGCAGCAAGAACCCTATCTGGAAGCACAGAAGTTGTCCTCTAGCCACAGCAGCTCCAACTTTTTTGATTGTTGTTGCTGCTTTCTCCCATCACCCCTATCCCCTTTTGACAAAGATCCAACTGTAAAAAGTCTTACGTAACAGTTCAGGACTACTTCGGTTCTTTTACCGGGTAAGCACTTTCAATTTTTTTTCCAGCTAAAAACCATTTTAAAATTGCATCTGTTGAGAGGCTTGACTAAAATCTTTTAAGTAATTTGTGTGGTGAAATACTGTCACTGATTTTTTCGTCTCATTTCTGCACGTGCTCCTTTGTTCTCGGAACAGAAGCTTTATACGCTCCCCATAACGCAGCTGCAGAGTTATTAAGTCAGTTATTATAAGGAACACAAAGGTTGCTTTGCATTCTTTGTCTTTAGATAATTAATTTTGTATTTGTTTCTCTTAAAACAAAATTTAAATAAGGAGGAAATTAACAAAGAATAAACTGTTGGAGAATCTAGCAAAGTTTGGAGTTTTTACCACCTTTTTATCTGTAGTTTTGTACGGCCAAACACTTGTGCCGCCTGGGGCGTTGGGGGTAGAGGCAAGCGTAGACAGAGAGGAACTAAGCCAGACATGGACAAAGGCATGAGCCAAAACCAGACAGTCCTGGCTGTTCGATAGGCCAGCAGTGGGTGAGACAGGTCAGCCAGCTGCAGAGGTGGGAGGGGGAAAGGGGGCATGGATGTGTGAGGTGCTCATGCGTGCAATCGTGACTAGATTCTGAAGCTGCCAGCCATTTTCCAAGCTTTGTATAATCTAAAGGAATGTGTCTCTCCTGAAGCAGTCTTAACAGAGCCACTCAAAGAGGGGAGTACAAGAGACACCAACAGCACTTAAAATCAGAAAATACCGGAACTCGAGTGGACAAGAGGGAATGCACAGGGTGTGTGGAAATTTTTTAGTGATCTGGAATGTGTTGAGTGACAGGAAGTGCTCCAAGCTCCCCCCCAACTCTTCTCAGTCTCGCCTGCTTTTGTCTAACTCTTGTAATCTACACACTACTGCTTACAAAGCTGTCTGAGTTTAAGACAAAAAGAAACATAAAAGGCTCTCTATTTCATAGTACCTGTAATATAGAAGAAATGTAAAAGCATGGTCCTTCAATCCTATTGACATTCTTTTCAGGTATAAAGAAGATATGTAAAATAACTGTTCATAGATAAATGAGAATCATGAATTACAGTGCAATTTTAAACATAGAATTAAAAAACAAACAAACAAACAAAAAAAAAAAAACCTCTGGTATAACTTGAGTAGGTTCCTAATTTGAAGGCAACTTGTTTTCTTTGGTTCATATATTACATGTGAAGTTGGATTTCCTTTGTATAGATGTGGGCTTTGGGGAAAATATTCAAAGTAACAAGAGTGTATGTACTTTAAAAAAGAGGGAGAGATTATTTCCCTTCTTGGCCCAGAAAGTACTTTAAAGGACTAATTCCTCAGGAAAAGCAGCTGTCTTTTACTTTTGTTTGTTATAAATGTTAAGTAGAAAACTTTTCAGACAAAAATAACATTATTCTAAGTGAAAAATCAAAGTGTTCCACAAACTTTAGGAACACTAAAAAACAGCCAAATAATTTAAGACCTAGCCCTACTTATGAAGTGGAGAATTAAGCCTGTGTACGATATTTCTTTCTAATGTCTCTTGCTCCTACCACAGGATGTAGTGGGCAGCCTAGGAGTTAATCTTCCTTAGTGTGGCTCTGAGCCTTCATGCCGAGCAGACATTATTCACATGATGATTCGAAAAAAATCCATTCATATATCTCACTACCTGGATTTGAATAGAAACCAGACAGCAATTCTTTAGTTCCAGCCACATTCGCCCCACTGGACAATAGTGATTTGTTAGCACAGAGTCGCAGGCTGGGGACACAAAGCTCAGAGCTGCAGAAAGATGCAGAATTCAGAGAACAGGAAGTTACATGCTCCAGGCACTCCTGGCAGCTCTTGGATATAAGGAAAAAAAAAAAAAAAAAGGAAATAAAGAGAAAAGGGCAACACAGAAATACCATGTTTAAAAGCTACTTCTAGCATTTTAGCCACCTCCAGTGTCATAAAAGCTGTATTGTTAAAGTACTTAAAGTCACGAGTCCTGGGTGCTTTCTTTTCTTACTACAGAAAACTTCATTCAAAGCCTCAGCACAGTCAGCAGTAACTAAAGTGTCCACCGTGTGCTAGTTGCACAGTCTGCTCTGGCAGAAAGGAGAGGAACATTTTGTAAATAAAGCCTAGGAGTACAAATAGAACATAATAAAGTTAATATCCTTTTAAATTTCTCTCATAAAACCATTCAAAATTCAATTGTACCCACTCTAAACAAATTAATTTTTCTCTAAGATAGCACATAAGATTTACTACTGAATTTTATTTAAGATTTTCTCAGAAAACACATATCAGTTTAAAACTAGCATAACACAGAAAACTTTTGCTTTGGGTTATATTTGCCAAAACAAAAATTTTAAATCAAAGCTTCAAGAACTAAGAATTATATTTCCTTTTTTGGATTAACAAATTATAATCTGTTTTACTTTATCTTGAAACTTTTAAAAAATTAATGTAAATTCTAAAAGAGAGGGCAGATAATTCTTCAAACTCAATTAATAAGCGAAGGGGAGGAATGTATGGTTCCCATTCAGACTCTATGGTGTAGCTTGAGCATCCACAGGACAGACTGGTGTCCATTCCATCCAGTAGAAAGAGGAGACCCTTGCAAAAAGAAGCTGTTTTGTTTTGCCTCTGTGATCTATGAGGAAAACCAAGCTATAAACAGTATCATACCTAGGATTTCAAAAGATCAAAAAGTACTTTGGAAACATGAACTGTTCAGTTTGATTATATCCCTTGACACAGTTTTGAGCTAGACACATGCCAAGTTTTATACTGCTGCCAGTGACTGAACTTCCTCACCTTCTATCACTGCTAGTCAAATGCCAAGTGTCAGTTCTACCTCTATCTGTGTGCTGTCCAATACAATAGCCATTAGTCACACATGGAAATTCTGATTTACATAAAAAAGAAAAATCAATTATTCCTCCTTACTAGCCTTATTTCAACACCTCAATAGGCTCATATAACTACTGGTTATCATGCTGGATGGCCCATATAGAAGGTACTTCCAAAAACAAAACAAAACAAAACAAAAAAAACCCCAAAAAACAAAAAAAAAAACCAAAAAAATAAAAAAATAAAAAAGAGAAGGTACTTCCATCAACGTCATTGAACAAAAGTGATATAAGCCATGTTCATACCATACACATTGTCTTCACTACACATAGTTGGGCACATGCACACAACCTACAGGTAAAAATGCAATAGCATATATAACAAGATAGTGATGGTATATCTTAGATACCTTAAAAAATTGAAAGCAATGGTGAGGCAGAAGGTCCAGATCCATCTTTCTTGGTTTACAGTGAAAACTATAATTAAGAAAAATATAAAGAGAATAGTGGCAGAAGAGGAGTAATAGGTAAAGTAAAATGAGCCACCAAATTTCTTTCCAAAGATATGATATAAATAATTCTATAGTCTCTCTTATACTATCATTGTTATAGATTAAATGTAGAGTAACAGAGCAATGGCTGTTGCATCAGTCAGACCTGGATGACTTTACTAGCACTCACTTTCAGAGCTAGATGGTACAAAGCAAATTAATTCACTGCTCAAACATATTGGCAAAACAAGAAAATGGTCATGAGACTGGAAATATGAAAGAATTCTTAATGAAGGTAATACGATGCCAACCACAAAAGGGGCAATGATTGTTTACCACATTTTAAAATCTTTACAATATAACTCCTTCTAAACACATACTATTCAGAATATGAGGCAACCCTTTAAAAAAATTACTCTAAAATGTTGATGCTGGCCCTACCAACTAAGTAAAATGAAAATATATGTATGCTGGACAACTTTTCCAAGCCACCAAGTGATATTTGGGACTCTTGAGCCTTAAAACAATCTTGCAGGGGAGGAAGTGCTTTATTCCAGGAAAATCTCAGGTCAATTTGGCTCAAATAAGCCAGCATGGTCTCTATGTGTTCAGAGCTTTGAATTTAAGAATTGTGTAGGTATTAAACAAAGTCCGAAAGGCTGAAGAGTGGGTTCAGTCATAAAATGCTGACTGTGCAAGCATAAGGACTTGAGTTCAAAATCCCAGCAATGGGGAAGGAGTGACAGAAGACGACCCCTTGCTTGGGCTTGTAGGCCAGCCCAACCTAGGCACCAGGCTCAGAAGAAGATCTTATCATAAAAATGAGGTGGGAAGTGCAGAAAGAAGGCAGTTTGTCAGCTTCCAACCTCTGCACACATGTACACGTGCACCCACTTACACTCTGCAGCCAAAATGGAGTGTCAACAGTATCCAAACATTGGGAGCCTCATACCTGTTCAAGAATAAAAGGAAAGCTATTTATTACATCTATTTATTATTTTAAGGGAGAAAGCCTGAGCCCTCACATATAGATGTCAGCAGGTAACTTGTAGGAGTCAGTTCTCCCATCCACCATGAGACAGATGGACGGTTTGGGGACTGATCTCAGGCCACTGTCAGACTTGGTAGCAAACATAACTTAGCAAAATATCATCTCATCCTACTTGAAATGGCTATTTGAACTTAGGTTTACAATGAAGATTAGATGTAATGAACAGTACCTCCTCCCAAGGCTTTCGTGATGAACAGAAACAACAAAAACAAAACACAGCACGCCAAGTGACTTATTTTTTGACCAAACTTTAACCCCAAATTTATCACCAAAAGAATTTGAAGAGATTCTTAGATTCTGATGCCTTTTCTCAACCACTGGCTTGCAAGACTGTTTTAAGGTTCAAGAAGCACAAACATTAAACACCTAGCATAGCTGGGCATATAGCACACACCTTTGAGCCCAGCACTCAGGGAGGCAGGGGCAGGTGGATCTTTGTGAGTTCGAAGCCTTCCTGGTCTACAAAGTGAGTCCAGGTCAGTCAAGGCTACACAGAGAAACCCTGTCTTAAAAAACACAAATAAACAAAACAAAAAACTCCCAAAACAAAACAAACAAAAAACCTTACCTAACACTGGTTCTGGCACATGAAAAAAAAAATTTCTATTCTAACTTCTAATGACTTCAAGTCCAGATGAATATTTGACAGCTTTCCTGATACAGAGAATGGAAAAGTATTCCACTGTGATTCACAGAAGTTAGTATTCTGTTTAAAATTAAAATTAACACATAAGTGTAAAAATGGTCAACACTGTACAAGGAACTTAAAATCTTAGAGACAAAGACTGGATAAGGTAACTGAATTTAATGAGAAACTTATCTGAAAGAGACACAGGCTATCAGAGTTTAAACATATAAATCTACATGTTTTTGCTGCAATGTCTATGTGTGCACCACATGTGGGCAGTGCCTGCAGGGAAATGTGTTAGAGTTTCTAGAACTGGAGTCACAGACAGTTGTGCTGCCATTAGATATCTGATTATAATAATGTAAATGATAACATATTGTTGAAAAAATATTGGTACTATTAGTAGATCTAAAAATTGAGGATGATTTTTTTCCTAAACAAGTTCTCACTATGAAGCAAGGCTGGCCTGAGGTTTTCTGCATGCCCAAGCTAAACCTGAATGTATAATACTGCCTGCTTTCAGTATACCAGGATAAAGAATTTCTTTCCTTAAGTTAACAGGTATTTTATAAAGGCTCTGAAACATATTTCTATGAACTCTTCTTGGTTATAAAATATGTCTGGGCTGGAGAGATGGCTTAGAACACTGAGAGGTTTAGAACACTGACTGCTCTTTTAAAGGTCCTGAGTTCAATTCCCAGCAACTACATGGTGGCTCACAACCATCTACAATAGATCTGATGCCCTCTTCTGACATGCAGGTGTACATGCAGACAGAACATATACATAATAAATAAATCTTAAAAAAAAAAAGAAATTTTAAAGAAAGTCCGAAAATACAGCCCATAAGAAACTAAAATAGCCTACTGCAGGCATGAAAAAGAAATTTCTGTCTTTTAAAACTCAAAGTTAAACAAATAATTCCTGGGTAAAGTATTTCCCAATCACATCTGTGGATATATGTCAAGTTGAAGACAATTAAGCAGCAGTAAGAAGTAACAGGTGTCTTTCACTGATGCTGACTGACAAAGGTCAGATCTGACACATGACCCTTTCAGAACATGCAGGGCAGTAAATTTTCTAAAGCAAACAGAACTGTAAGGAAGACAGTATGGTGTAGTAGGCAATCTTAAAAGGCTGTTTTCTGACAGAAATAGGCAAATCTAAGATGTGATATTCTCTTAGCTCTTCACTAATTTTCTAAAGATACCCAGTACAAAGGATTCTGGATCCTCATTTAAACACTAATTATAAAACTAATCAATATTAAGTCCTAATATGTATAATAAACATTGTGAGACTTAGACTGAATAGTGGTCTGTGTGTGGAGCCACACACCTTTAATTATAGCACTTAGGAGGCAAAGGCTGTCAGATATCTATGAGTTCAACGTCAGCCTCTACACAGTGAGTTCCAGACAAGCCAAGGTATCAAAAACAAAAAACAAACAAAAATAAAACAAGAACAACAATAAAAGACTAAAGAGTGGAGAAAATTTAAAAACTAAAACAATTACTGACAGAGAAAACCTGTCTCAGGAAAAAAAAAAATCTAGATTAAAGGCGTCAAAACAAAACAAAACACAAATATCACCTGCCCTAAGAGAGCAAATGAACAATTATAAACCTAGATAATTAAAAGCTAAAGCTCATGTTACTATTTAAAAAAAAAAAAAGGTACAGAGCTAAACTCAGAAACTTTGAGAACAGGTCCAGTGATTGAAGCACTGTAGGATCTCTGGTTGTTGTTGCTTATTTTTTTGTTTGTTTTGTTTTTCGAGACAGTTTCTCTGTGTAGCCTTGGCTATCTTGGACTCACTTTGTAGACCAGGCTGGCCTTGAACTCACAGAGATCTACCTGGCTCTGCCTCTGCCTCTTCCTGACTGCTGCAATTACAGGCATGTATCACCCAACGCACCTGGTCTAGTATCTTATTAGACTTCCAAATGGGCTTAAAAAGCCTTTAAGGCAATGAAATACTTCATTGAAATACCTATAGGCTGGCTTCACAGTAAATATTAATCAGATCTGTGAAAAGTCACTACCTCATAAAGACCTACTTTCCCTCTGATGGACATTTAAAGATAAAATTTCTGGACAGGATGGAATTTAAGTGATCTGGTAAGGCAGAGAGCAATGTTCTAGGAGGATCTTATGATACTGAATACTAAATGTGATATTTTCTTATCACCCCCATTCAGCTTTCCCTAAGACCATGTTCCTACATTTACCATTTTCTTTAATGATACTCAATAGGATCATCATGACTATATTGCTGGCTAGCATTCGAACCACAAGTAAGCTGCTGCTTAGCCATCAACAGTATGTAAGATACAGCTAACTGTAAGATAGCTAGAGTCATTACTGGGTTCCTGTAATAGCTTGGTATATAAACCAGGATCACTCATGCCTACAAAGTATGGGACTATTATTAACCCCTCTTTCACCTGGAGTTTACTTTGCTGGCGTAGGAATATACAATGAAGCTGCTGTTATCATGACAAAATGATACAATATTACCTCAACACAACCGGATGCTCCTAAGAGAAACACTTGTTTCTCCAGTTTCTTGCTGCTTCTAGAACTTAGGTTTCCATGTAGGTTTTTCTCACCGATAAAGACCAAGTATCACTGAGAGCAGTAGCTCTAAACCTAGTCATGGACAGCTGAAGCAGAAGGCTGAGAATGAAGCAAGCCTAGGCTATGTAGCCAGACCTTGTAACACACATAAAGAGATCCAATCATCATGTGGGTTTTGTTTTCTTCAAGAGGTGAAGCTATCTGGCAAATAGTATATTAGAAAATTAGTTACATAGCCGGGAGTGATGACACATGTCTGTGATCCCAGTACTTGGGGAGGCAGAGGCAAGCGGATCTCTGTGCGTTCCAGGCTAGGCTGGTGTACAGAACAACCAGGACTGTTAAATAGAGAAACCCTGTCTCGAAAAAAAAACCAACAGCAACAAAAAATTATTCATCCTCTTCCCCATTTAACTGTTGAAATACTAAATCCCTACCAACAGCTGTATTAATGATAATTATACATAATTTTTGAAATCAAAATTTCTTGAGGAAAAAAAAATCAACACTATCCAGTTAAATAGATTTCATTCACATGAACAAATAAACATGCATAATGTTTATCCAAATACCTATAGTCAAAAGAAATGAAAATGGTAACAAGGAAAAACAAAACCTCTCCTTTCAAAAGAATAAGATTAGCTTCATATTTTATTTCTTTGTAATTTTCCCTATAAACTCTGCTTGTGCCTTGTGAGAGTGACTTCTTTGCAGTAGATACTGGACTACATGCAAGAAGAATCATCACAGTGTCCACATGCTCAAGACACAAAGGCTGGCCAGCTCAGCATGAAGTCAGGCTTCCTGGGCAAGTGCTGCACTGGCTTAAGGACCGTGAAATCTGCATAGGTTTAGCTTCGCCAACTAGTAAGGGCCACTGATGAAGGAGCTACCATGTATCCAGCAGTGGGTGGTTGTGCAGTGTTCTTCTAAACACGCTACTTGGTAATCACAATCACTGAGTAAGACACTGTTACCAGCCTGTCTTACTGATGAAGACACCAAGGTTCTGAAAGAAATTACTCACCTGCTAGCATAAGAATCCAAATTCAAACTCAGATATTTGGCTCTGGGACTGTTCATTTCACTATCTAGGTTTATTTTGTATTTTGTTTTGATTGGAAGACCATATTTGCCCATTTCCTTTGTTCCTGTTAAAGACCAGATAATTTTTTTTTTGTCCCTATAACTGAACAAAATTAGCTTCCAAAATCATGGCTGTACAAGGCATTTCTACATATGATGAAAATAGATTCCTAGATGTCAGCAAGTATACAGTTTAAATTATGCATGAAACTTTCAAAAATAACTAGATATCATTTATTTATTAGGCTTCAAGTCTCGAGAAAAAAATAGAACTATATAATCTCTTTAAAAATGAATCAAAATATAAGCTGTAGTCTAATTTGAAGAACATATTCAGCACTTTCTAAAATAGCAAAAAAAAACCCCATCACATTAAAGTTCTTATAACATTGTAATATTATTTAACATTTATACCTTTAAAACAATAACATCTCTGTGAACATAAGTCATTTGTAAACAGAGATGCAAAATCATTAACTTTTTTATTTTTATTTATTTATTATTATTTTATATTATTATTATTATTATTATTATTATTATTATTATTATTATTATTATTATTTTACATAGAGCTTCTCTGTGCAGTCCTGGCTGTCCTGGAACATAAACTCTGGCTTTGAACGAAGAGTTGGCCTGCCTCTGCCTCTGGAGTACTGGGACTAAAGGTGTGGGCCACCACCCCTGGCATTATTAACATAATTTTAAAGACCCTTACTCTACTTGAAAATTGAACTTAAAAGCCAGACATAGTGGTGCACGCCAGTAATCCCAGCAGTTAGGGAGTCAGAGGCAGATGAATCTCTGTAAGTTTGAGGCCAGCCTGGTCTTCAAAGAGAATCCAGAACTGTCAAGGCTACACAGAGAAACCCTGTTTTGGAAACAAAACAAAAACAAACAAAAAAATTGAACCTAAAAATTTATACTTAATTTTGTTAACATATTACTAGGAGCTCAATAAATAACATCCTTAATTTGATGCAAACAGCAAATGGTGAAGATAAACAGCTCAGGTAAACTAAATCAAAGCTTCATTACTAAAATTTAACTAAAGATTGTTAAATTTCAGTTATCTCAGCTACAAAAATCAGAAAAGAATTGTTATCCATTCAGCCACAAATGTCTCCAACAACACAGTGTCTATCCTATGACCAATACAATGTTCAATTATTATTCGTCCTCTTCTCCTTAGTCTGTCTCTCTTTAAAAATTATTTTATGGGTATTTGGCCTGCATGTTCATCTGTGTACAAATGTAGACCTGGTACAGATGGAGGTCAGAACATGTCCGATCCATTGGTACTGTTATTACAGAGAGCTGTGAGCTACCATGTAGATGCTAGCATTTGAACTGGGGTCCTCTTTGAGAGCAGCCAGTGGTTCTTATAAACCACCTCTCTAGCCTTCTCACATCTTTTTTTTTTTTAATCAGGTTTAGATAGAACTCCAAGTTTACTAGAGAATATGAAGGAACAAGGACTGTACTGACCATCACTTATAGCCAAAAAGCAAATAATTTGTTTCACTAGTTTTCTGGTACTTGTTTTCTCTACTTTTCTGGTACGTGTTTTTCACTAGTTTTCAGGCACTTGCTTATTGAACTTTCAAAATAGCATAATTTATTCAAACAAAGAGTCACTGAGGCTAGGCAATGGAGGTACAGCCTGTAATCAACAGTGAGGAAACTAAAGGGAAACCAACATAAGTTAAGGGTCAGCCTGAGCTACATATACATAGACTATGACTTTAAAATATTTTAAAAGTCATTGAATGCCTAGTCTGTAGCATGCCAAGGATAGTAATGCCTTCAATATCTCCACAAAGAGCTCACAGTCTATTTTAAGAGATAGACCTGATTATGGACACTGCTAGAAAAGCCTAGGATGTGGAAGGCACAAACTAGAAGCCCTTCATCTTCTACTTGAGAGACAATTTTGAAGACAGGGTGCCTGCAACAAGTTTGAAAGATAAATAGACTTTGCAGAAAGGAGAGCTTCCCAGACACTACCAATATGAATGAAAATACTGATATGACAGATCAAATTGTGTAGTTAAGAAACCAAATGTGCAGCTTTGCTCAAACTCAGAGAATAGAGGTTGAAAAGGTAGGAAAAGGCCCGTTAGGGTCAAGCTATGAAAGACATTCTAGCCCCAACACAGTAATTCACTAAGCTTGCATTGAAAGAGTGACTTCCAGGCTGCAGAGATGGCCAAGCAATCAAGAACATACTGCTTTTGCAAAGCATGTGAGTTCAGTTCTCAACACCCAGTCAGGAGGCTAACAAAGGCTGATAACTCTTGACACCAGGGGATCTGGTGCCCTCTTCTGGACTCCACGGGCACTTGCACTCATACATACACATGATTAAAAATTAAAAATAATTCTCTTTAAAAAGTGAATTTAGAACCTGGTCTACAAAGTGAGTCTAGGACAGCCAAAGCTACACAAAGAAACCCTGTCTCAAAACAAAAAAATGAATTTAGCTTCATTTCTGAGTTCATTATAAAGCAAGACATGGTAATACACATTCTTAATCCCAGCACTCAGAAAGCAGAAGCAATCAGATTCCTGAGTTTGAGGCCAGCCTGGTCTAGAGAACTAGTTCCAGGACAGCTAGGGCTACACAGAGAAACTCTGTCTTGAAAAACAGAAGCAAAGAAAAGTTTGTTTGTGGTGTGACCAAGAAAAGAAAGAAGAAAGGGACATTTTGCTCTAAATAACCTCTATAAAATGCCTTTGTCTTGTTCCCCAGTTATAAAATGAATGTGGCCATATGAGATCTTTAACTTTAACATGGTCCCAAGTATCTACCCTATTACTTGTCATGCTATTTAATATTTCTTCAACACAGCCATTCTTTCTTTTAAATAAACAGAATACTTTAATATTGACAAATAACTCAAAAGGTGAGAAATACAGAAAAAGTTTAACCTTGGGCTAGGGTTGTTGTAGTTTTATGGTAAAGTACTTAATCTAGTGTGCACAAGGCCCCAAGTTCCTTTCCCAGACCACTACACCAAAAGAAAAAAACAAAAGTAAATAAAAAGCAAGCAGGGGTTGTACGTGTGTGAAACTCTGCTAGGTCTCTCATAACCACACTGCTCTCCTTACATAAATGTTTCAGGGACTACCCCAAAGCCTATTTTAACAAGCCCATGACCCCTACGCTTCAGTTCAACCATTTAACTAAGTTGCTCCCTAGATTTAAAAACAAAAAAGAGAGAGTATTTTTTTCATATCAAAATACAGTAGATATAATAGGGCACAGTGGCACATGCAGAGGCAGAGGCAGGTGGATCTCTGTGAGTTTGAGACCAGCCTGGTCTACAAAGTGAGTCCAGGACAGCCAAGGCCACACAGAGAAAACTTGTCTCGAAAAAACTAAAAACTAAACAAAACAAAACATCCAGTAGATATACTGCAAACATATAAGCTTGAGATGCACTGCTTTACAAAATAAACACACTTGAGAAGTCAGCATCCAAACCCGGACTTTGTGAATTCTACTAACAGCTCAGAACATTGTTGGCACCCTACACTCTCCTACACATTTTATTCCCCCAGGAAACGTAGTCATTATTCTACCTCCACCACCTAGTATTAGCTTTGTGGGTTTCTGCACTTAAGATGACTATGTGCTCAGTGGTGCAAGCGTGTCATCATGGCACGTGTGGTATGTGCTCTCTAGCTCTGCCTTAAATGTGGACACATTCAAATAAGGGAGGCCTACATTCCACAGGCAGAAAGTCATCCTACTCTCACCTTACTTTCAGCCTGACAAACCAAACAGCTAAAGCTACAAGTACATGTACACATCTTTCTTAGATAAAAGAAACATTTAGATCAGAATAATCAATTCTGAAACTGTCTTAGAAATGCCTTCCTGTATTACACGAGTTTTTATACTTTGACACTCCACAAATCATCAATCCTGAGAAAAATCAGAAGAAGTGGCTAAAGAGGCCAAAATACAAACAAATCTGCATACTTTAGAATTAACAAGGAATCCCATCTTGTTAAATCAAGGGCAATCGTGTAGACTGGCTACCATTAGCTGACTAACGAAGTAAACGAAACACTAAACTGTATGAACAAATACAATGAGTAGATTGTATTGCAGCCCCTTTGTGCAAGGGGCTATTAGGTGCCAGAGCCACATAGTGGCTAGCTTGCATTGAAATGAAAAGGTTTTATTTACAATGTAGCCAGGTATGGTTAAAGAGCTGCAGCTGCCTGTTGCCATCTGAGATTTCCCAGTGGCAGCACTACTCCTGTTGGCATGCCCATTACTATTTCTCTTAAATGATACGGTGCTCTTATGTAGCTCCAGCATGTAATTTTTTCGTTTCATCAAAAGGGGCACACTCCACAGTCTTCTGAGCATAAAAATATGGTTAGCAAGAGAGTATCAAGAAGACTTGATCGAAAACATCTGACTTTGCTTCCCTGGCTACCATCTTTCCCCAAGAGAAGCAAGGAAAAATTATATCCCTACCAGTATGTGTGTGAGTGATTGCATATTCTGCTCTTGGGAAGAGTCGAAGACTGGGTAAATAGGTGGGATATACCACGTGGAATAGCCTAAATATTCCCATGCAAAGAGCAGAGTTCATATGGAAAGTACAGTTATACAAGGTGTGCCCGTGTTACTAGTCTGAAGAATTTACTTAGAATAATAAGAATGTGGGAACTAAACAAAGGAAATGTTTGGGAGCACATCTGAGGCTCTTTCCATTATCTTGGAAAGCAGCACATTTATGACCCGTTGTTTCCCTTACTCCAGTGAAATAAAGGTGTGGCATTGTGTTAAATATGACCCAGACAGCCCGCACTGAAACTCAACACTGAGGTTTGGCAGTGACCCTAAGTATTCTATGTAATTCTTACATCATTACCCTGATAAGGGTTTAACACCAAATTAGTGTGGGTTCTGATGTGGTTTAAAGAAAAACAAAATTCTTGCCTTAAAACAAACAAAAAACCTTACAAATAGTTATTTTACATGCTTTGGGAAATATTTCATCCAGGACCTTTCTGAAGGACAAATATTTCCAAGTTACTAAAAAGGTATTATATGCCTGTAATTTAGTACCCCAGAAGCACTCAGGAATATAAACTAGAGGCCAAACAGAGCTAATACAGGGAGACTCAATCTCAAAAATTAAATCAAAAATTAATACTGATTCTAAGGAGTTTAAAGGACATTAAATTGGGACATTTTTTAAAAGTTGTACATGATATATATATATAAATGTATGTATGTGTGTATATTTATATTTAAAGACTTATTTATTTATTTTATGTATAAGTCCTCTATCTGCATGCCATCTGCATGCCAGAAGAGGGTATCAGATCACATTATAGAAGGTTATGATGAATCCACCATGTGGTTGCTGGGAATTGAACTCAGGACCTCTGGAAGAGCAGACAGTGCTCTGAACCACTGAGCCATCTCTCCAGCCTCAAAATGGGGACCTTTTAAAGGGTTATTAAAGAACAATGTAAGTTCTGAGCAAGGAACCTAGGTCTGTGACAGGCACAGGATGCCATAAGACTGAGCTTCTGCTGACTCTCTTTTGTAATGTTGCAATCCCGCTGTGGTTATAAAGTTTTATTTTTGTGTGTCTTAGCTGACCCTGTAAGTCTAACAGTTGGGAGAGCTGTATATACAGGCTTTACAGACTGACTCCTAAATATGTGGCTTTGAATAAACACAGTGGTCTTGATTTGCTGGCTGACCTACTGACCTCAACTGTCACAATGAAACTAGCTTGGGAGAAAACAGCATTTACTATTTTTTAAAAAGTAACTGTTTGACAAGAAAATTTTCCTCTTGAAAAACAACAAAAAAGTCAAAGATAAAGCTCAGCTGGTACAGTGCCTGCCCCAACACCATATATATAAGCAAAGTATGGAGGTACAGAGCTATAATTCCAGCACTTAGGATGACTACAAGTTCAAGGTCATACTCAACTGCATAGCAAGTTAAAGGCTATCCTGAAATATATGAGACCCTGACTCAAAAAAAAAAAAAAAATAGCGAAAGAAAAAGACCATCTCTTGAAATACTGGTTCTTTGTTAAAAAATAGTCACTCATAAAGAGTGACAGTTACCTTGGTATTTCTCCTCTGACACTGAGTATCGAGGGATCCTTTAGAGATGTTGAGGATCACTTTTTATGTCAGTCATGAATCCACAAACCAGTTATTTGACCTAAGATCTCAATCATTCCCCCCCCCCAACAAAAACAGTTTTCTCACAAATACATGGCAAGTACTTATGAAAGACAGAACCCTTAAAATGGGTGCTAATCAGAGCTTCACGATACTAAATGACGTGACTTTATTCATGCAGTACTGAAAGAACTTACATATAAACTAGCTGAAAAGTCAAGACTGGGAACTGAAGTTGTAGCTCAGTGGTTCAGAGCTTGCCTTTGCAAGTGTGAAACCGTGTTCAGTGTCAGGCTGTAGTATTTGTTGTTTTTTGTGGGTAGGTGGGATCAAGAGTAGGTCTATTACCTTCCAACATTTCAGGAACTGCTACTGAGAGAGTGACAGAGTAAGCAAGATGGCTTACTAGGTAAAAGAGCTTCTGCCATGCCTAACAATCTGAGTTCAAGCTCTGGAACCCACATGACAGAAGGAAAAACTCCCATAAACTGTCAACAGACCTTCATCCATGTCTCATGGAATGAGACTTTATCCTCTTGGTAACATTAAAAAAAAAAAAAAAAAAAAAAAAAAAACCAACGGAAAAGGCTTTACTCTAAAACATGCCTTGAATTTTTTAAAAAAGTTATTCCAAGCTAGAAGCTGTGGTACACACCTATAAACTCAGCACTTAGTGGACCTCTGTGAGTTCGAGGCCAGCCTAGTCTACAAAGCAAATCCAAAAGACTGAGAACAGTTTATTTTGCTTTGGTTGTTCAGTGCTGGGAATCAAGACCAGAGCTTCCTAGCAGTCTACCACAGCTCAGCCACTGTTATTTTGAAAACATAAACTTCACCTAAGAATTACTGTCTTTATGATGACTGATAGATCATAAATGCTTTAACTGACAAACAAAGCTACAAATTGATTATATCCTATGTTTAACAGACTAGTTTGATCTAAACAAATGAACAACCCCCTGCCAAAAAAAAAAAAAAAAACAACAAAAAACACTTAGTAGATTTTTGGACCTCTGGAAGAGCAGCCAGTGCTTTTAACTGCTAAGCCACTTCTCCAGCCCCCATGAATGGATAAGAAGGCATAATACATAAAATTCAGAGAACCAGCACCTACGTAAAACTACAGGTACAGCAAACATGTCTATAACGCCAGTGCTTGGAGATTTCTGGCCATCCAAACTGATCTACAGAGTGAGCTCCAGGGCAGCCAGGACTACACAGAAAAACCCTGTCTCAAAAATAATAATAATAAAAAACACAAAAATTGGTAGGACACTCAATGTTGACCTCTACCTGATGTACACAAATAAATGTGTACATACACACATACATACACACAAATGCTGTTGTCTGGTGATTTGTTTTGTAGTGTTTGGGGAGGGCTTTTCAAATGAGGACTTCATCCCTCATTCAGGCAAGTATGTATCTGTGAGATACAACTTCAGCCCAGAAAATATATCTATTTTACTGTTGTGTTTTTAATGTATCTTGGCTAGAGCTAGTGCACAGCTGAGTAGCACAGCCCTTCCCTCACATGTACACAAGGTT
>NW_026585895.1:43116551-43140157 GCF_907164565.1 Psammomys obesus | reverse complement strand
GTGCACAGCTGAGTAGCACAGCCCTTCCCTCACATGTACACAAGGTTCTGTGCTCACTTCTCTTCACAGGTAAGAAAAGGGTACTGATGTTAACTGTGTGATAGATTTGCTACATTGTAAATTTTACTTATTTCTTAACATTATCCCCAGGAAATCAGTGGGGATTTCCTTTGTAAATAATCACTTTGTAAATAATCTATCACTGAGATACAGTGTTAAAACTTTAAAATTTGTCTAAACAAAATATTTTTATTATAGATTTTTTTTTTTTTTTACTTTATTTTTGTTTCTTCCCTTCTCCCCTCCCAACCCTACCCTTCTTCCCTCTCCCCCATCCATACCCATCCTCTACTGATACAGGTCTTCCTCCCCTTTCTTCTGATCCCAGTCTATCAGGTCTCATCAGGAATGCCTGCATTGTCTTCCTCTGTGGCCTGATAAGGCTGCTCCCTCCTGAGGGGGAAGGTGATCAAAGAGGAGGCCAATCAGTTCATGTCAGAGACAGCCCCTGTTCTCATTACTATGGAACCCACATAGACACTGAACTGCCTTGGGCTACATCTGTGCAGGGATTCTAGGTTAGCTCCATGAATGGTCCTTGTTTGGGGTATCAGTCTCAGAAAAGACTCCTGGGCCCAGATTTTTTTGGTTCTGTTGCTCTCCTTGTGGAGCTCCTGTCCGCTCCAGGTCTTACTATTTCCCATTTCTTTCATAAGATTGCCTGCACTCTGTCCAAAGTTTGGCTATAGGTCTCAGCATCTACTTTGATACCTTGCAAAGGTAGCAGCTTTATTTGTAATAGCCAGAAGCTGGAAACAACCCAGATGTCCCTCAGTTGAGGAATGGATACAGAAATTGTGGTACATTTACACAATGGAATAATACTCAGCAATTAAAAACAAGGAAATCATGAATTTTGCAGGCAAATGGTAGGAACTGAAAAAGATCATCCTGAGTGAGGTATCCCAGGAGCAGAAAGACACACATGGTATACACTCACTTAAAAGTGGATATTAGACCTATAATATAGGATAAACATACTAAAATCTGTATACCTATAGAAGCTAATCAAGAAGGACGACTCTGGCTAAGATGCTCAATCCTCATTCAGAAAGGCAAAGAGGATGGACATCAGAAGAGGGAGAAAATAGGGAATAGGACAGGAGCCTACCACAGAGGAACTCTAAACAAAATATTTTTAAATTTATCAATTTTCATTTCCATTTCAAACTGAAAGACAACTGCTCTGAAGACAAATGCTTCCCCAGCCTCTGATTTTGTGTCCTACTGGTATAACGTATTTCTTTATATGGAAACTGAGTAACATGTGGCATAATTAAGACTGGGCCCCCTGGCTTCAATTGTATGTTTTTCTACACAGTAATTTTCTACTAAGACAATGGTTTAGAAGGTCTTACCAGTACATACACTGCAAATTTAGCCAAATTATTATAATACTATTTGAAACTGAAACTTGGATATTATACGCCAGAAATTTGTTATTCTCATTTAACTCACAGAAAAACTCAGTGATAAATAAAATTATAAATTTCCATTTTATATATGAAAAACTTGTGCCAAAATATCACAAAGTTAAAATTGCTTTATGTAAAGCAGGGCATAGTGGTGCATGCCTTTAGTCCCAGCACTCAGGAGGCAGAGGCAGGTGGATCTCTGAGAGTTCAAGGCCAGCCTGGTCTACAAGAAAAGAAAGTTCAGGACAGCCAGGACTCTGTTACACAGAGAAACCCTGTTTCAAAAAACAAAAACAAAAACAGAAACAAAAAAAAAAAAAAAAAGGAAAGAAAAATCACTTTATATAACATATAAATAGATCAGTGACCTAAAATATAGTCATACAAATTTAGTTTTCTATAGAACACAAAAAATACAAATGGGCTAGATATAACCACACTGCCTCACTCCCTTATATCCAGCAGTGACACCATCAGCCACTAAAGAGTTCTGACAAGAGTCCAGGGTAAAGGATACATACATCATTGACATACAGTCAGGAATAAGGAGACTCTTGGCAGATTTCTCTAAACTTTAATTCCTCTTCCACGCAAATTAATCATCAACCTGGGTCTTCCCAACTTTATCATACTAAGCCTTGACAAGAACCTTCATTAGTGTCTAAACTTCACTTTATCCAGGCTGATGACACATGTCAGGCCTTGATTCCTAGTGCCACTTCATCTGGCAACACAGGAAAGGCTTCCATAATGCCTTTTGTTTTTCTGAAATACCTTCAAGTCACAAGGCAGCAGCTGACACCAAATCTTTCCCGAAGATGGACACTTGGCCAAGAGCCCAAGCTGAGTGGAGTTGAAGGTTCTTGAACTTTATTAAAATCATCCCTATCTTCTTACTAGCAATTAAAATAAATTTCTCGCAAGAGCAGCCAGAAATTCTGCAAGGATTTATCTAGTGGTAATCAGTCACCTTTGATTAGAGAAAAGCAGTTAAAGTGTAACAGTAACTGGTAAATATCAGAGCCCCAAAGATGGTCAAAGCATTTTGATCACTTAACAGCTACCTTTTACTTCATACCATGCAGAGTTTTTAAGCCAATACCATTCATAAGTACTTAGTCAAATGTTTCAGAAAAGCATACCAAATCCAAGTCAACAGTCCATTGGCTCTAGTCTGTGTGCATCTCTAAGACTAAGATTATTTGACCTGTTAGAAAGACTGACTTGAAAGCTATGTACTTTACAGATAGTCATTAGGGCCTTATGAAGCTTCTGCAAAAAGTATGCTTTACAAGATGGAAAGGCAGTGTTTAATAAGTAAACCCACATATACATAGTCAAGGAATTTAACTCTGACCCTCCTGTATGACTTGGGATCTTCATTTCTCTTCTGTCTGTTTCCTTACTTGTGAAGTTAAGAATCAGATTAAAGCCAGGCAGTCATGGTGCACATTTTTAGCTCCAGTACTAAAGAAGCAGAGGCAGGTGAATCTGTGAGTTTGAGGCCAGCCAACGGTTATCTATTATACAGAGTGAGTTCCAGGATAGCCAGAAAAAGAAACCCTGTCTTGAAAAGCCAAAAAAGAAAAAAAAAGAGAGAAAAGAAAGAAAAGAAAAGAGAAGAGAAGAGAAGAGAAAGAAAGAAAGAAAGAAAGAAAGAAAGAAAGAAAGAAAGAAAGAAAGAAAGAAAGAAAGAAAACAAAAACAAGGCACACACACATTAAGTTATGAAACGGGGCATTAAAACCTAATTTTCCCCAACTTTTTCCCTCTTAGGATTAACATGCCCAGTCAGCCATCAATATTTTCCAGTTTTAGTTTATCAATGGAGAGATGAGTATGTCAAGTATTAATAACTTTAATCTAGTGTAGTGTTATTTCACTACAGAAATTTGAAGCAGATTTCAACATAGCTGCTCTAGAGAAAGCACACTTTTAAAATATGCTATAAAGATTCAACTATTTGCTGGAAATAGCCAAGCAAAACAACATAAAGTATCTCCATAAATGTTATAGATAACTAAAAATAGTTATAAAAATAACAATTTACTAATAGTTTAAACCCTAAAGCAGAGTTGTAATCTACTTGAAACAAACAAAAAGCTTTGAAATAGGTTCAACAGTATAAAATACCATATGGTTAAATTTAATCCAATAAACTGAGTTAAATGGAGGAAGAACTCTTATCAACATTATTGTGAAAGAGGTTACTGTTATTTTTCATTAATAGGCTGCTGCAAAGACACATCTGGTGGCTTTAAAGGACTTTTCATAAACTGTCAAACTCAAGAATCTCACCAGCTCATTATTTAATTGCCATGAGTACCAGCTACTGATGAATTTGATTCCTATCTCTTATAGCTTTTATCTCTCTCTGTCTCTCTCTTTTTTTTTTTTTACACAATTTTTTACTTTATTTTTTAAAAATATTTCATGGGTATGAATATTTTGCCTGAATATGTTTGTGTACCTCATGTGTGTTAGATGAGTGAGGAAGATAGAAGAAAGCACCGGATTCTCTAGAGTTATAGATGGTAATTGTGAACCATAATGTGGGTGCTAGAAGTAAACTGGGTCCTCTGTACAGCAGCCAGTGCTCTTAAGCACTGAGCCACTGCTCCAGCCCTATGGTTTTATATTCTTAATTCATGTAATCAGTTTAATTCAACTATCCCTGATAGTTACTCAGAGCCAGGAATTAATTTAACAAAGGAAAGTAAAAGACCTGATTACTATAAGTTTGAAAAATTTAAAGCATCACAAACACGCTAGCTATAGGATAGAAAAGTCAGGTGGTCCTTAAGAGTATTTCAACAAATACTGAAGTACGTGTCCCATTTGAACAGAAATTTCCTTGAACACTGGGTTAATCTGCCATCTTGGTGGCCTAATTTAATTACTTCCTCTTACTATTGTGTGAAATAACAAAATGCTCCAAACTATCGAGTTTATGAAAAATATATTATTTTTACTTTTGTATTTTTTAGGGGATTATATGCATGTGGGTGCCATGGCTGCCAACACTACAGGTGTTGGAGTACCCTGGAGTGGGAGTCAGCCACCCAGTATGAGTGCTGGGAATACAATTCAGGCTCTCTGCAAAAGCAGTACGTGCTCTAATTACTCAGCCAAGTGGTGGAGGTGAAAGCCTTTAATCCCAGCAATTGGGAAGGCGGGTGGATCTCTGCGGGTTCGATGCCAGGTTGGTCTACAAAGCAAGTCTAGGATAGGCAGGGCTCTGTTTCACAGAGAAATCTTGTCTTAAAAACAAAAAATTAAAAACCCCAATTCCTACCTACCCTTGCTTTGGCAAAATAGCCACAATCTTTTTTTCTTAATTTGGTGTGTGTGTGCATGTGTGTGCCCATGTTCGCACACCACACACGCATTAGTACATGGGGAGAATGGCATGTATTCCATGGAATGAGTGCAGAGATCAGAAGCCAACTTGCAGGAATTGGCTCTTTCTACTATGTGAGTTTCAGGGATTCAACTCCAGACATCAGGCTTGGCAGCAGGGACTCTTGCCAATGGAGTTATCTTGCTAGCCCATGAAGCCATAAGCTTAGGAGGCTCTGTTTTCCTCCTTCCCAATACTTGAAGCAGACACTATACATTCAGCAGACTTCTTTCTGAACATTGCATTCAGAAAGTAACATATTCATTCAGCCCAAATTAAAACTAGAATCAGAATCAAGGCACGGGATCACTTCCAAAGGTTAAATTCATTCAATATTTGTGTAATTCTTCATTTGGCAATTTCTTTTAGAAGCTGTAATTATATAAGCAAAGTTACTAAAAACTGGTGTCTGTAATCAGTACAAAACTTGGTGAAGTCTAAATAGCTCCTTTTCCAAGAACCATTACTCTCCAATACTATACTATAGAGAAGGTAAGTCTGGCTGACAGCAACTGTACCCAAGCCACTCCTACCAGATGAAGACCAGGCAGCAACAGAATTTTATTATCGAACTACCCAGCAAAGTGATGGATGAGTTTTTAAACTTTATAACTCAATTTGCTTTCAAAATTCTGGGTTTTATGTGAAATATTTAGAGATATTCCATTCCTTTGTAGTGGGTTTTCAATCATGTGACCAAACTTAATATTCACAATAAATGAGGTTGGTACTTATATTTTCATTTTACAAATTAAGGAAAATGAAATGTATGGGAAAATAAAGTGGTAAAGTATTAATTTAAAATGTGTTTAAAACATATGTACATCCTGAGTACGTTCCTGTAATCCCAGCATTTTTGAGTTTGAAGCCAGCCTGGTCTACATAACAAGTTCCAGGCAATAGAACTACGCTGAGAGACTATGTCTTAATAAAAAGTAAGAAAGAAAGGAAAGGAAAGAAAGAAAGAGAGGTAAAGAAAAGAAAGGAAAGTAACACAGACACACAGAGAAACACACACAACCCCATACACAATGCAAGGCTATTCTGAATGAAGATAAATGAACATAAATATTTTATGTTAATATATTAGAATAAAAGAAATCCTAGTCAAAATATTCGCTTTTACTTTTTATTTTTATTTTATGTACATTGGTGTTTTGCCTGCATGTATATATGTATGAGGGTGTCAGGTTCCTTCGAACAGTAATTACAGACAATTGTGAACTGCCATGTGAGTGCTGGTTTTGAACCCCGGTCCTCTGGAAGAGCAGTTAGTGCACTTAACCTCTGAGCCATCTCTCTAGTGCCCTCAATTTTATTTAATAACATGTAAAGAATGGTTATACTTGATCTTAATAATGTAAATCATTTTTGAAATAGCATAGAGATACTGGCAGTTATAAATAGAAATTATGAGGTTTTAACATTTGCCATTTTAGTTCTCACAATCATCCTATAAAGTACATATAATCATTAAATCTAGTTTATAGAGACACAAACAAAAAGAGATGATACATAATTTTCCTAACTTTACAAAATGAGAGTTCCAAAATCTGTGCTCTTTATATAATACTGCTTATGCAAACATGTAACATGAAAAAATTTAAACTACAGTCATTAAAGGAAAGACAAAAAAATTCATCCAATTTGGAAAAGCCTATTATGATAATATACTTCTGTTCTATTTTTGCATAAGCCAAGAGTAGCAACTGGAGAGAACACAGCAATTACACATACATTTTCGCATATACTTTACCTAACAAAAGCTGTATATGCAGTAAATGCTATTTGCCACACATTTTAAACAGATGATAACTGACACTTTAGGAGGTTACTCTCATCAGAGTCTGTATACTTCTTTTCTAGAATGTCCTGTCAATGTCTTTCTCCTCTACTGGAGTACCTTTCCTTCTTTGTCTAGTGAAAATCCAACTAAGTGTTTAAAACCCAGAAGAGATATGATCTGTTTAGACACAGCATTCCTAGCACTTCAAGGCAAAATTAACACTGTGGTTCTTATCTTTCGCCCAGCATCTGCTGTATATCTCACCTAGATGATACTGGGCTCATGATGTCAGGGGCTGTATAAAAAAACAGATGGTCCCTAGAGTTCGAAGTTTTAGTCAATAAAAGCATGAGGCAGTAACTAGCAGTTTGGCCTTTCAGGGTGCCCGTGCTGATATGCTGCTATCTTTTTTAAAGATCCACCTGCCTCTGCCTCCTGAGAGCTGGGATTAAAATTGCATGCCACCACCACTTGGCTACTGCTATCATTTTCAAAACAAACATTTTAACATTTTTCCTCATGTGAATGTGCCCAAATGTTTCTAGCAATGCTTAGAGCAATGCTCTAATACTTGGGAAGTAACTAGAGACATTCCTACCTAGAGTTCCTAGGCATGCAATAGCATTCTTTTTTTAGGAGTGGGCGAGGGGGAGACAACTCCATGGGCACCTGCACATATGTGGCATGATCATTCACTGTTCAAAAAAATTTTTAGCAATAATAAAGAAGAAAAAATAACCAATGTGTGTCTAAAATGTGAATGATGAAACTAAAATAAAGGCTTAAAGCAGACTGGAGGAATTGGACGATCAAGACTTTTAAGAGATAAAAAGTAGATGGTCATGGTGGCACACGCCCCCTTTCATCCCAGCACTCGGGAGCGAGGCAGGTGGCTCTCTAAACACCAGGCCAGCCTGGTCTACAGAGTGAGTCCAGGACAGCCAGGGCACACAAAGAAACCCTGTCTTGAAGAGGAAAAGAAGAGGTGAAAATATCTCAAATGCAACAGGAATTCCAAAACATTCTTCTTTCATAGATATGAAAAGGGAGTCTTGGAATGCCGTGTACTGAAGAACAGTGGGTTTTATTTTTTATAATTGGATACAGCAGAAATCACTATTATTGGGGCTGGAGAGATGGCTAAGTGGTTAAGAGCTGTCTGCCCTTGCAAAGGACCTGGGTTCAATTCCCAGCACCCATATGGCAGCTCACAACTGTCTGTAACACCACTTCCAAGGGATCTGACACCTTCACCCTAATGCACATAAAATAAAAATTAAATAAATTATTTTAAAAAAGGAAGGAATCACTATTATTATCTCTTCAAATAATATAAAGCTTGACATTTCTTATGAGACAAAGGCAAAGTCCATTTTAAACAAATCTAAGCCAGAATTTTAAAAAAAACTACACAGTAAGATACTTTCATTTCTTTGTGTTTACATACTACAGCAATGGGAACTCAGCAAAGACTCCAAGTGAAAAGTTTTGATGGAGGATGAAATAAAATGATGTATAATGTAAACAATTTGTTCAAATTTTTCATTTGAACCAAATTCTTACTGGTCAACTTTTTTTTTCCTCTCAAGAAATGCCATTTGGCTACTAAAAAAAAAAAAGTAAATCTGAAAATAACAGTCAGCCATCAGTATTTAAATTCAAGGGGCTAGAGAGACGGCTCAGTGGTTAAGAGCACTGGCTGCTTTTCCAGAGGACTCAGGTTTCATTTCAAGTACCCACATGGTGGCTTACAACCATCTAATTGCAAGTCCTAGGACAACTCCAGTCCTAGGGGATTTGACACATTCTTCTGGCCTTCAGGGTTACCAGCCATAGGCAAACAGCTATACACATAAAAATAATAAATTTCATAAATATATTTAAGAACCATCCCAACACTCAGGAGGCAGAAGCACATAGACCTTTGAGTTTAAAGCCAGCCTGCTCTACAAAGTGAATCCCAGATAAACCAGGGCTACATAGTAAGTAAGACTATGTGAAAAGAAAAAAAGAAAAAAAAAAAGGAAAGGAAAGGAAAAAAGGAGGAGAGAGGGAGGAAGGGGAAAAAAAAGTGAGTCAAATAGTAATAAAAATAATCACCCAAGCCAGGCAGTGGTGGCACATGCTTTCAATCCCAGCACTTGAGAGGCAGAGATCTCTGTGATTTCTAGGCCAGCCTGGTCTGCAGAGTGAGTTCCAGGACAATCAGGATTACATGTTGAAACCCTGTCTTTAAAAAACAAAAACAAAAAAGGAACCAAAACAAAGATCAGATATACCTGGCATTTTAGTTACTCTATATTCTTTTTAAGATTTTTTTTTATTAATTATGTGTATTTGTTTGGGTACTTGCATGTGACTGCAAGTGCCCATGAATGCTTGAGGTAACAGATCGCTGCAGCAGGCGTTGGTAGTTACAGATAAAGTTGGTGCTGAGAATCAAAGGTAGATTCTCTGCAAGAATGATACACATTCTTGGCTGCTGAGCCTTTTCTACAGCCCCACGCTTCTGTAATCAAGTATTCAAACTTTTTGCTTTTTCAATATGGAAATAATTCATGAAATATCACTAACACTTCTGTGGTAATTTAGTGGCCCATGACTCTCAGCTAGGTAGTTTTATTTTTCATCGTTTCCTCTGGAACATGCCTTTAAACCTATTTTCTGCTAATTCAGGCAAACAAGAACATGTTTGATGTAGCTCTGCAGTGAAGGTTCTACCCTGAGTTACAAATAAGTTCTGTGATAGGTTAAAAAAAAAAAAAAAGGAAGCAGTATAACCAATGAGTATTGGAACCATGAAGTCTGGTGTTCAAGTTCTGGCTTTGTAACTCTAGGTAAGTCACTGTTTGCATTCTCATTGGAATTAAATATATAAATCCTACTACACGGCAGTCCCCAACACATGCTACCATCTTTCTTTTTCTTGTACCTTAATAATTTAAATATTACTATAAATTGATAAATTGATGTTTCCAGAATGATAACACCATTGGAAAACATTTCCACAGATGTCCATTTGAGTCAGCAATATAAACTGAAACCTCACAATCCTGCAGCTCATTATCTCTTTGCTGTATGCAAACTAACTTTACAGTTTAAGCACTCTCAACTTGAAACCTTGGAAAGAATGTGACAGAGCCAACTGCAGTGGTCCTTAGAACACGAGAACAGGCCAAAGATGGGCGATCAAGCCAACTTTAAGAGGACTCCATGGAACATTCAACGCTGTCGGTGAGTTTGGGATTCAAACAAAAAAAAACCACCGACCGTTGACTGTACCTTGGGATTCTTACAGACAACAAATTTCCCGAAGTAAAGGAATAGGCTGTATTATCACACCATATGACATCACAAGGGCCTGTTCTCAGGGGAATCAGCAACTTTTTTTTAAAGCTTCAATGTATTTACATTGTCCATTGTTTCTCTTTTTTTTTGTAATATTTTGATAAATAAATGTTTGCTTTGAGTAATTTATGTGGAGTGCCAACATAGTACCAAATGCACTCAAATGTCTTCTAGAAATGTGTCATTCTAGTGAGAAACAGGATGTACTAAAAATATCTATTTAGGACAGAAATGAAATCTAGTTTATTTATTCTCGTTTCTTTATACCCTTTCCAAATTTTGCCTTAGGATCAAGGAGAGGATTCAACCAGCAAAAACAGCACAAAACTCTTAATGTCTATACAACTTATCATGTTATACCTCCAATTTCAGTTACTGTGGTTAGGATTTGACAGCCCCATGAGAGCACCAGTTACTGCTGATTTTCATCTCTATGTACTTTAAATAATATTTCTAATTTCAAGCAATACAGAACGAATTTTGAGTCATCTCTAGCTCTGTGACCGTAAGTATGCCAGAGTGTTTTCTCAAGTGCAGAATGGGAGATGAGAGAGACTATTTCTCATAGAGCTTTGAATTAATGAGAAACTATGAGGATACTTTGAAGTATTTCTAGCTCACAGAAAATGCTTACTACAGAAACTATTACTTAACTACAAACATACTCTATACTGCTTTACCTTGAAAAAGGCACTTATACTTCTCAGTTTGAAACAAAAGATGAAGCAATGTTTTTGAGCTCTGCTTTGCAGATATCAACACCCAAGTTCCAGCCTGTGTGATAAGAGCTACCTGTGAGGTTCTCAGACAGTGTCTTCTTCCTCATGACTTTCTGTCTTCAACAAGTTCTTACTGTATAGTCAAGGTTACTTATGAGTCCTCAACCTACAGATGGCTGGTTACTAACACACAACAGACTTCAAAGAACCATTGTGGAAAGAAGACCTAGAAGATGAGGAAGACCAAGACAATTTCACCAAATGGAAACACTGATGGCTGCATTCAACATTCATTGCTGTCGGTGGGTTTGAATGTCAACCAACTCACTGATCGATGAATGCAAACTGCGGACCAAAAAAAAAAAAACCAAGGAAAAAAAAGCATTCCCAGATAGTCACCAGGTGGGAGTCCAATCTTTTATCTAAAGCCTGCTTAGTTTCTTTGCTTCTATAGGAAGCTCTATAATATTTATAATAATAATTACAGGAAGTGCTATAATCCCTAGTATTTTTCATTTTCTTCTCAAATATACTAAGTTTAAGGAAATTATATCACAGGCAAAATGAAGAATATGCCTTGACATCATAACATTTAAAAACAATGCTTTTGTAATTTTTAAATAAGAAATGCATCCTTATTATTTTAAAATTCAAGTATATGAAATAAAATTTAAAATTTATCCTCATCTCAAATGTGTTCTCTCTGTGAAAAACCACATAAGAATATCCATTTGATGGTAGTTCTTAGACAGTAAAGACCATAAAGTAAAATTTTATACCTTGAAGACTTATCTACATGTGTCAAAACTGAGACAAAACTATAATTTGGGGTAAGTTCAATGGTAACAAAGTGAGCTCATTGCTCTTCAATTTACCTTTTCATTCAGCTATATACTGTAGGATTAACACACAATATTTAGTATCACTGTGACTATTTGCTGTTGCTGTTCTTTTTGTTTGAGATGGTCTTATGTATCCTATGCTAGGTAGCTAAAAGTGCCCTTGAGCTTCTGATCCTCCCACCTTCCTCTCAGGATTACAAGTGTGTACCACCAAACCTGGAATTCAACCCATGACTGTGTATATGACAGGCAAGCACTGTACTAATAACTGCAGCTCTTGTATTTTTATGTTTGTGCACATGTACATATTCTGGTACATGTGTAAGCCAGAGGCAGGTGTGAGGTGTCTTCCTCAATCACTCTCCACTTTATTGCCAAATGTGTGGTATTGCCAAACCAGCAGGCAACCAAGTTCCAGTAATCATTTACCTCCACTTTTTCAGCAACAAAATTATAGGTCCGCACAGCCATGCTCACCCAGCCTTTACAAGGGTACTCGGACTCAAATTCAAGTCTTCACGCTTGCATGGCAAGCACTCACCAAATAAGCCGTCTTTCCAGTCCCTATCAATTCTTTTTCATTCTTTTGAATGACTGTATGACTTAGTATAAATACTTTGGTTTTTATTGTTCAAATACATTTTTTAAAAAATCTCTCTTGACCAAAACTATAAGGACCATCTAGTCTCACTTTTGCAAAATATGTTCTTAAAACGAGAAAAACAATTAAGTGAGATGGGATACACCCATTTTATGGTGACAAAAATTAAAATATAATATCAACTCTCCAAGTTCTATAATGTAAAATGAACCACCAAATATTTCCTGCTAATGAAATAAAAATATAAACCTTAGTTATAAATTAATTATCATACAACTTAAGTCTCAGAGAAAAAGAGTAAAAGTATCTTGTCAGTTAACTTTCCAAACTCTCTTCTCATGGATAGGATGGAAAATAGAGAATATAACTCTAATGAGACACAACATGACAAAAGAAAAGATTTTTAATTACAAAAAGCAGGGAAAGTATGAGGTTCAAAAATAGTGTTTTCGAAGCCCGGCTGTATACTATAACCATCTAGTTTGCTGCTAAAAATGCAAATTTTTCAGTATTACTGTAGAACAGAGAGGCCTTAACAATGTGTATTTTAGTAAGTCCAATAATTTCTCAAACACTGAAGGCTTGCCAAAAGCAAAGCAAATGTACTAGTGTTATACTGACTCCCTATCTATCCCCTCTGGCTACATTTCATGCTGTCCACTTTACAACTATTGCCTGGTATGCCCCGCAATGCTCTTCAAGGTGCAGAAGACAATGGTGTTGCTGTTGAGTAGTTCACTCCAAAACACATCAGAGTATCTGGAGTTTTATAAAACTAGGTACACTTGTGCTTATGTCTTCACAAAACATAAAGGCCCTAATGAATGAAGTAGGTTAAGGTTCAGATGATTGTACCAGCTGATAACTGGTGACAAAATCAAAACCCTTGCTTTCACAAGTGAAGTGCTTGCTACTAAGCCTGATAATTAAGAGAACAAACAATAACCCAAATAATTAAGAGAACAAACTACTGCAAGTTGTTCTCTGACCTCCACACATGTGCTGTGGTAATTATGAATTAATATTACATACACATAAAAATTATGGGTAATATACATATGATTCCACTAAGGTGAAATACTTAGAATCTCTAGAAATTTTTTCTTATGTATGTTTTTTAAAACAGGGTTTCTCTTTAGCTCTGGCTGTGCTGGCACTCAGTTTAACTGCCTCTGCTGTTTGAGAGCTGGGATTATAGCTATGTACCATCACTACCCAGTGACTCCCTAGAAATTACTCGGTTTTTTGTTTTTTTGTTTTTGTTTTTAAGATATCTAAGAGCTTTCTTTTTGATATACTGATAGATGGTATATAATTTCCTTAAAGTTAGACTATCAGTAGGCTACTAACAGCCAAAATCTTATGTGATTTCTTCTGGAAAAAGTTTAATCCTAGTTACAGCTGAGAAGATAATTATAGGAGTTTAAGGGTGCTTTCTAAAATGGGACTCAAATAAATACACATAACAGAAAATTAGAGCACAAGGAATTAAAGGTACATCCTATATCTGTCATTACCTTTGTGAGTGAAGCCGAGTCCTGACCAAAGTACCCTGGCCCCACATGGCGCCTCCAGAGCAGTGGTTCAGCCTTCCTAATACTGCGACCCTTTATTTCCTCATGTTGTGGTGACCCCAACCATAAAATTATTGTTGTTATTTGTTTTTTGAGACAGGGTTTTCTGTGTAGCCCTGGCTGTCCTGAAACTAGCTCTGTAGACCAGGCTAGCCTTGAACTCAGAGATCCACCTATCTCCGCCTCCCAAGTGCTGAGATTAAAGGTGTGCGCTACTACCACCTGGCTCAGAAATTTATTTTCGTTGCTACTTCATATTATAATTTTGCTACTCTCATGAACTGTAATGCAAACATCTGTGTTTACCAATGGTCTTAGGCAAGCCCTGTGTAGGGTCCCCTCGACCTACAACGTGGAGCTGCGACCCACAGGTTGAGAACTGCTATTCTAGATGGATTCTCTTTCAGCAGCACGGACACAATTTCTCCACTCACCAGCCAGCAGCATATGTATTATAAAATGTCTGGAAAGAGGTAAGCTATAACCCAGGGTTTGAAGGCAGTTTTCTCTACATCAGCCTAAATGGGATGTGTCATTAACTCTGGGTCCCTCAGAACCACGTGCCAAAATAATGATCCTTAACATATTTCAAGTAGATTCTGTGTAAGGAGAGGACACAGGATAAAGCTTTCAAAGTATAAGCTTCCAATGCAAAATCTACTAAGAGATTCACAAACCTTAATACCATTTAATCAAAGTTTCATCCTTTAGATCCTTCCCCCCCCCCCAAAAAAAAAAAAAATCACAGGTATTTTTGAAAACACAGATTAGGTGTAATTTACATACTATGCAACTTATACATTGTATACTTAAAAAATACTATTTGTGTAGTTATGTAACTATTGCCAAAATTTAAGAACAAACATGTCTATGATCCTACTAAAAAAGCCATTTAGCTTATGCCCAATCAATGCCCACTCTAACGCCAGGCCATGGATAATCACTAATCTACTATCTCAATAAATGTACAGCATCCAGGCAGTAACACACATTGCTTAACCAGATTACTTTTTCTCTGTCTCTTTCTAGGAAGGGTCTCACTGTTGTCTCTGGTTGTCTCTCTGTAGAACACGCTAACCTTGAACTCAGAAACCCATCTACCTCTGCCCAGTTCTGGGACTAAAGACAGGAGCCACCACACCCGGATCTTCTAGGAATTTTTTTCTTTCTTTCGTTTTTTTAAAATGTATGTTTTTATTTGTATGAGTGCTCTGTCTTCATGTATACCTGTATGCCAGAAGAGGGCACCAGATCTCAAAGATGGTTGTGAGCCACCATGTGGTTGCTGGGAATTGAACCCAGGACCTCTGGAGGAGCAGACAGTGCTCTTAACCTCTGAGCCATCTCGCCAGCCTGGTTTCATCATTTTCTATCTTCTTCTGTAGTGCTTTATGTTACAGAAAATTAGAAAAGTCATGCAAGCTATAAATTTCCTCCAAGCATAGCTTCTGTTGTAGATCATAGAATTTTGGCATGTTGTATTTCCATTTCTATTTAGCTAAAAGTATTTTTAAGTTTCTTTCTTTCTTTCCTAGAGCTAGCTCTGTAGAGCAGGGAGGCCTCAAACTAACAGAAATTCTCCTGCCTCTGCAGTGCTGGGATAAAAAGCGTATACCACCACTGTCCAGCTTTTGAAATTTCTTCATCTGTGTTATTTAACTTCACATGTTTGGGGACATCACAGGTTTCTTTCCACTGTGGATATCTAATTTAGTTTCACTGTAGTTATAGAATGTACCTTGTACTAAAGTATTTGAAAATACATACAGATTTATGTTAAGTTTCCAACAGATGTCAGCTTCCTTTCATCCTACGCACCTTTCTATCGTATATAATTAAGATCCTTTAGAACAAATTCATTTTATAGGCGAGAATATCTTTTGCATTCATTTTAAAATAGTTTTTCATGATATATAAATCTTGGTTAGAATTTTTCTTTCCACACATTGGACATTTTTATCCCAGTGACTTCAGCCACCCATTATGCTTAGCTAAAACACAACCATAAATCCTTTTTCTTTTTTCTACGTTTCAGATTTTGTTTTTATCCTTGTTTTACAAATCTAGCATTGATATATGCTTATTACACTGAGGCTTTAACAGGTGTCCTGGATGTTCAGATTTTTTACATTTACTTATATTTATTTCATTTATATTAAGCTATAGAATGTTTATTATCAGATTCAGAAAATCTAAAACCATTAGCCTTCTATTTTCTGCCCTTTTTCTCACTCCTCCCTTTCTGAATTAAAGGCACATTTGATCTCTCAAGTTCTGTTAATTTGTCAATTTTTTTCTCTCTTTGTTCTATATTTTTAAAAATAAGATGCACAGAAATCCATCTCCAAGTTCATTTCTTTCTTCTATTTTTTCTACCTCTAAGCTTCTAGTGGTCCTGCTTATTTTTCATTTCAATTGTGCTGTTCATCGACCAGTTTATTTCTAGTATCTATTAAAATTCTTTGTATTAAGTTAATGTCTTTATATTTCCTTCTAATTCCTTAAATATGGTTTCCTTTCTTTGAAGTATATCTAAGCTGCAGGCCAAAACTGTATAAAAAACTGTTGAAAGAATAAAATGGAACAGCTTTAAAAGGCTGAAGTATGTCCTACAATCCCAGAACTTTAAAAGCCTGAGGCAGGAGACCCTCAAGTTCAAGGCCAGCATAGGCTTCATAGGCTGTCTCAAAACACCAAGAGAGAGAAATGTCTAGAATAGCTGGAGTCTGTGACTACAATGGGGTCAGGTCACCAGAGACAGTTTCTATGAACTCATCTTCCTCTCTTACATGCAGGTCAGACTGTCTCTTTGTATATTTAAAACAATGAGTAATGAGGCTGAGGCAGAGGAAGGTGAGTTTGAGACCGTTCTAGGCTACACAAAACCCTACACCAAATGATGAAGATGTGAGCTAGTGACAATGTAGCTTTTGTTTTCACCACATTTTCTGAACAAAATCTGTGAAGTCTGTTTCTTCCTCAGTGAGAAGTTCCATATGTCTTAGGGTTTCCCCCTTATTTATGTTTTGAAGCCTGACTTCTAGAGCTCACTCCTTAGTATCCTTCTATCTGCATAGCTTACTCTCCATTCATTCAAAGATTGGTCAGATATGAATTCACTCATCCAAGATAATGGGTGAAACACCTTTCACTCTGCTAATGTACCTGCTTGGCATATTCCAGATTCCCATTTTACTTGGGCTTTTCCACAAATTACTGGCATTGTCTCACTGGGATTGGGGAGGGTTGTTTGTTTGTTGCTTTAGTTTGTTCTCTGCTGTTGCTGTTGTTTTGACAGAGCCCTGACACCCCCACACTGGGGACCTAACTCAGGGTTCAGTGTTGTCTAGCAAGTACTCTGCCACCCTTGACAATAGTTTCAATACCTTGTCAACTTGGGAGATCTGAAGATCTGGTAAAGTAGCCCTGTAGCAGCCTTACCTCAAGACCAGCCCTGGTCTGGTTCTTCTCTATCACAACAGAACCATAACCCCAGGCTAAGAGAGTTGTCACCAAGATTGCTATGCATTTCTTTTTAAACTTCATGCCACCACAGATAAACCCAGGATCTTATAAATGCTAAGTATATATTCTACAACTCTACTCCTAAGATCATCAATTTTAACAAGCAGTAAAGTAAGTGACCTGTCACAGCAGAAAGATGGCTGGCTCATAGCCTGCCTACATCCCCAGACAAAAGCAATTCATGTTGATCTTATCTCAAGCTCAGTGGTTTTCATTAGCACACCTTATTCACTTGTCAGGCTGGTTTTATATCACTTTATAGCTTCTTTGGTAAAAAAAAATGACTTGCTAACCTTAGCTGGTCAAGCATATTTTCAGGGAATTAGACCCAAATGCCATAACACTTACATGGCTAAAATACAACTCAATAAAAGAAAGGAATACACACTGTTACAGCTGACCACTACAACTGAGCCCACTAAAAAATAAGCCAGAAAATTGAAGTCTAAAAGACAAGAGAAGAAAAACAACAACAAAAAAAGATTGTGTATTTTTAATTAGTATTCACATGTTATTTACAACAAGCTAAAGTCGAAAGCTCAAATTTTGAAAGCTAGCTGCATTACTTTTCAAATAACGTTCTTTTGAGGTTCTCTAGGGGCCAGCCTCTTCATTCTTCAGTTAGGGCCTGTCGCCACCTAGTGGACTGCATATGGATATTACATCACTCAATGGCCCATCTCTTCCATTCCAGAACAAATCACTACATGGGATCTTCATCAGAACCTATCTAAAAAATTACTTAGGTAATTTGTAACCACACAAAATACAGATTTATAGAGAGAGAAGTGGACTTGTGGCTCAGATGGAGTAACAGAGGATAACGGAAGAAAAAGCTCTTTGCTTCCTTCTACGGTGAAGTAATAATAAGCTATCTCAGTTGCCAAAATAACAAAAAGTTAAACTAACACAAAAATTTGTTAGAAAGGAAGTACGTAATCACTAACCACGTGGCTCCTAACCACTGGCTTCCAAGAGCAACATGTAAGAATATGACGAGATGAACTAGACAGTGATTCTAGCAGGAGCTCCCAACAGGAATGTTAGTAGAAATGCAGAAAGTGAAGATTTCTGATAGACTGAAATGTGAATTATAAAAATTGCTCGAGGTTTCCAATGGGATTGAGGACTCATTTGGGAAGCAGACTAGAAGGCCATTTATGTCACATTCTAGCAAAGACCTTATTTACATATCCATATCCTGAGACTCTGTACAACTCCAAGTTTAAAGGTAGCAGACAAATTTAGGCTATGCAATTATGGCTGATTGTTTTTAGTCAGGTTAACAGTGATAATTTCTCCCAAGAAGACATAACAAATGGCCAATCAGCACATGAAAAGATGCTAACATCACTACAGATTAGGGAAAACACAAATAAAAATTGAAAATACAGAGGGTGGTAAGGATGTAGAGAAACTGGAATTTTATACGTGTTAGTAAAAATACAAAATGGTGACTCTGGTATTGCAAACAATACAACATATATACATCCATAAATACATCAACAATTAATAAAAAAAAGAGGACATGAATTGGAAAGAAAGTGGTGGTATATGGGAGGTATATTGGAAAGAAAGAGGTGGTATATGGGAGGTTTTGGTGGGGAATAACGAAAGGGAAGGAGCAAATATAATCTCAAAAATAAATATATAAAAAACTAAAAACAAAACAGTTATTTGAAAATAAAAAACATAATTACCACATTTCACCAATTGCTCTTCTGGATACAGACCCAAAAGAATTTAAACTAAAGAATTTAAAATAAAATTTTTTTTGTACGCCCATGTTCACAGCAAAGATTATTTACAATACCTCAAAGTTGAAGAAAACCAAGTGCCTACTAACTGGTAAGTAAGTACATAAGTAAATAAGTAAGTAAGTAAGTAAGTAAATAAATAAATAAATAGATAGATAGATAAATAAGGTAAATACATATATTATCCAGCCTTAAAAAGTGAATTCTAATACTACATACAGCAATATGAATAAGTCTTGGAAGGCATTATTTGCTAAGTCACAAAAGAACAAATATGATTCCACTAATAGGGGTATCTGTATTGGGTAAAGTTCATAGATACAGAAAGAACTTATTACAAAACTATAGTAATCAAAACATTGTGGTACTGGAAAAACAAACAAACAAACAAACAAACAAACAAAAAACATACAGAGTAAAAGAATAGGGTGCCCAGGAAAATGTCCTTACATATGTGGCCATTCTGTTCCATTTATATATTGACAAGGTCCTAGGCAATACAAGATACTTAATATATTCTGAATTTCAGCTCTAAATATAAATGAGTTCTATAGATAGATATTGATGACATTATACACTGTTGTGAATGTAATCAATACTACTGAATTGAATGCTTGAAAGTACTGAGAGCAAATGTCACCTGTTTTATATTACAAATTTTAAAAAATAAAGTGAGAGCCACGCCCTAGAGAGATGGCTTAGTGGGTAAAAGCAACTGCCCTATAGTTTGAGGAGCTGAATTCAAATAATCACTGTAGCACAAGTGTCTATAATCCTGATGCTGCTATGGGGATCCAAAAAGCAGCACAGGCTACCTGGTCTGACATACGCAGTGGAAAAATATCAGAGCCCGTGTCTCAAACAAGGCAGACAATGAGGCCTGACACCAGACACTGGCTGCTGACCTCTACATGCACATAGTGGCCCATGTGTATGCAAGGGCGCGAGCGCACTTTCGCATGCACGTGTGCATACACACACAAGCGAACCAAACACGGTAGTTAGTGCCAGTAATGCCAGAACTAAAAAGGTAGAAGCAGGACAATTATGAGCTCAGGGCCAGCCTGAGCTGAGCTGAGCTACATGGTGTAAGCCATTAGGAGCTACACAGGAAAACCAGGAACCACTTACACACACACACACACACACACACACACACACACACACACACACACACGATGTTATATGCCACAAGGAGCTATACAGAAAAACCTGGTATCACTTACATGCATGTGCATGCACACACAATGGAAAAAGCATTTAAAATGATAACCGAAAAGAAAATTGTCAACAAAATTAACAGCATATTTGGTAATGGAAATTGAACTCTCCACCTAAGATTAAGAACAAGACAAGAGTAACACTGTCACCTCTATCTACCATTACACTGGAAACCTTAGCCAGTACAGTAAGAAAAATAAAAACCATAAGCATCGAAAAGGAAAACATAAGGCTGTCTTTATTCACAGTTGTGCACACAAAAGTCCCAATAAATTTTTTTAAGTGACTAGCAGAACTCATAAACAAATCAAATACAAACTCAATATACAAAACCAATCACATTTCTATATAACAATTAGGAAACAAACAATTTGGAAAATAAACTTTAAAACCAGACTGGTTCATAACAACATTAAAAAGCAAAATAGGAATAATTTAAAAAACCAGGTATTAACATTAATTGTTTCAAAATATTAATGAGAAAAATAAAGATAGTGCAATAAGTGGAAAGACAAATTAAATGCAAGGATTAGTAAGACTGCTCTTATTAAGATGACAGCCAGGGACAGAACCCTGTGATGGAACACTTTGCCTCACAGGGCTAAGAGCCTGAGTTTACCTAGTACTACAAAAAAGAAAGACAGGGCTGTAGAGATGGCCCAGTGGTTAAGGGCACTGGCTGCTCTTCCAGAGGACCTGGGTTCAATTCCCAGAACCCACATGGTAGCTCACAACTACTGTCTGTAACTACAATTCCAGAGAATATGACACCTTCACACCAATACATATAAAGAAAAATTAAAAATTAAAAAAAAAAAAAAAGACAATTCTTCTGACAGGAAGAGTGCAATTCAATAGAAATATCAGTGATGTTTTTGGAATTTTTTCCTTTTCTTTTATGTGTTCGCTTTTCCTATATGTAGCCTTGGCTGCCCTGGACTCACTTTGTAGACCAGGCTGGCCTTGAACTCACAGAGATCTGCCTGCCTCCCAGAGTGCTGGGATTACAGGCATGTGCCACTGTGCCCAGCTATATTTTTGTTTTTTAAAATAAATTGATTCTAAACTTTATATGGACTTTTTAAGAAAAAAAAAAAAAAAAGCTAAGCCAAATAATATTGAAAGGAAGAATGAAGGTGGCCCCTAGTTTCAAGACACTGACTTTTATGAAAAGATTTAGAAAGATTAATAGAAAAGAATAAAAAAAAAAATTCACAGGTTCAGTTTTTTGTTTTTATGGAAAACTTCTAAATATTCATTGAGACTTCTACAAATAACATTAGAAGACACAAATTTTCATATTAAAAAAAACTTTGATTCTATGGAAAAAAACTTGTCAAAATTATGGTCATGAATGTAGTCCTAAAATCATAGTTTCTGAAAAAAAAATGGAATTTGCTTAGACTAAGATTTCCTAGTGAAGATATAAGAATCAATACCAAAAGATTCCAAAAAACAGACTTCATAACAAATTCCAAGTTGTATTCCTCATAACACATGTTAAAAATGAAAACAAAAACCACAGACTAGGAGAAAATATTCATACCACATATGCCAACAATACAAAAAGGAGACAATAAACAATGTTTTTAATGGTCAAGACTTGAACCATTTAAACAGATGACATATGATACAGTTACCAACATGACTGGCCTTTGGAGAAATGTAGATTAAAAATATCCCATCTCTTTACAGTGCTCACTAGTGTTACAAAGATGAAAACCTTAACAATTTCAATTACTTGCAAACATATGAAACAGGAATTCACATGGTACTAGAACTATAAAATATAAAAACCTTCTGGAAAACTAGTGACTCTACACGAAGTTTAATGTATATTTATCATATAAACCACCAATTCCTAGCATGCCTTAGAGAATCAATAAATATGTATGCATATAAACCTTTATGTAAGTAATCTTATAGCTGGCTTATCTGTAATAAATGTAGAAACAGGCCAGGTGCCAACAGATTATTACCTGAGATATTGTCAGTGAATGGACTATTGAAGCAGTGAGACCGCTCAGTAGGTAAAGGCCCTTGACAGCAAGCCTAACAACCTCAGTTCAAATCCTGGGATCCACAAGGTGGAAGGAGAAAACAGATATCCACAAGTTGTCCTTTGACCTCCATATATACACCCTGGCACATGCACTACCTTCACACAGTAAATAAATAAATATTAAAGAAGGAAGGAAGGAAGGAAGGAAGGAAGGAAGGAAGGAAGGAAGGAAGGAAGGAAGGAAGGGAGGGAGGGAGGGAGGGAGGGAGGGAGGGAGGGAGGGAGGGAGGGAAAGAAAGAAAGAAAGAAAGAAAGAAAGAAAGAAAGAAAGAAAGAAAGAAAGAAAGAAAGAAAGAAAGAAAATAAACTATTAACACATCACAGATTACTATCAAATACTGGGCTAAAAAGGCACAAAAGAGCAAATGTTGTGTGAAGCTATGCATTTAAAATTTTAGAACAAGAAGTGAGTTACTAGGTTTGGGGGATTGAGTAGTGGATCAAAAGGGGAAAAAAGCATAAGAGAATTTTGAAGATGGATTACAATGGTAAACACACTTGTAAAAACTGCTTTGCCTTATATTTTCAGATAGGAGCATTTCCTTCTATGAAAAGTTCCCATCTCAGTTTTAAAGATACAAAGAACAAGGCTTTGGGGGCACACAGAAAAGCTCCACCACTTACCAGGTGTATGACCTTGGCCAAGTGTTAAACTGTCAGTCTCCCCATCTGCAAAGTAGAAAGAGCTAGAGTTGAGAATAACTTCATAGGAAAAGTAAACAAGATAATACTTTAATGACATAATATAGTACATGCTCATTAACTATTAACAAAGAAGTTAAAAATCTTATTCCCATATTTCAGCCAAAGAGAAAGATGCAGGAATAACTCGTAAGTAAACACTGGTTAACTCACACTTGTTTTGTTACAATGACCCCTAGGCAAGGATCATTCCAATTTTGTAGACGATGACTTTGGGCTTCACAGGTATCCGCAGATGTCAGCGTGCAAGCCTTCACTTGTGCATTCTTTTTTTCTGACATAGTCTCATGTATTTCAGGCTGGCCTGGAATTTATTGTACATCCCAAGATAATCTCGAACTACTACTGATATTCTCATGACTCTACCTTCCACATTCCGGGATTACTGCACCATGATTTCCATACAGGGGCACTTTCAGCAGTTAACCCTACAACTCAGCTAATATTAAAAGCTACATAATGTGCCTTTTTCGCCTTCCCTCCCTTTCTCTCTTTTCTTTCTCCCTTTCTCTCTTTCTCTTTTCTTTCTCCTTCCTTCCTTTCCCTCCCTTCCTTCCTTCCTTCCTTCCTTCCTTCCTTCCTTCCTTCCTTCCT
>NW_026585895.1:43105798-43116541 GCF_907164565.1 Psammomys obesus | reverse complement strand
CCTTCCTTCCTTCCTTCCTTCCTTCCTTCCTTCCTTCCTTCCTTCCTTCCTTCCCTTTCTTTCGCCCCAGCTGGCCTTGAAATCACGGACACTATCACCCTCTGCTGAGATTAAAGGTGTGCACTGCCACAAAGGCCAAACTCTATTGACCGTTGCCAGTATTAGGATCAAACCTCCTGATACAAGAAAGGAAGCCAATTCTGAGTTTGATTAATGAATGGAAGTGGGGGCTATAAGTAGACACTTCAAAACATTATTTTAGGCTTTAAATTTTTGTTTACATTGTGAGTGTGTGTGCTTGTTAAAACATGCATGTATATGTCAAGGTGTGCATGTGTAGACCAAAGGACAGCTACAGGGAATTGGTTCTCTCCTTCTACCATGTGGTTACAGGCACTCAGTTTAGATGGCTAGGCCTGGCAGCAAGCCACTTTAGCTGGCTGAGCCATCCTACTGATCTATTCCAGGCTTTCCCCCAAACCCCCTTTTGGAGACAGGGTTTCTCTATGTATCCTTGGCTTTCCTGGAACTCACAGATGAACCACCACTCCCTCATCACCCACAGACAGACACAGGGTTATCTCAAACTGTTACAATACTGCTCCTATAAAAAATAATAATTGCTACGATCTCACCTCAGTGTTTTTTTTTTTAAATTCCTTCTTAGTCATCCTTTACAAATCTCCAGAGTCAAATGTTCTAGCATTCCCTGCACCCATCAGATAGTGACAGAAATCCATGACTATCTAAGGACTCAGCAACTGCCTTTTAATCCAAATATTTTTTCAACAATTGTAAACAAGTGCTTAACTCCTGGCTCCACAAAGAATGCCTACAAGTCAGTATAAACTCTGAAATGGGGGAGAGTTGGTCAAAGGAATAGAAATTCAGCCTAAACTCTCAACCTCATCCTATCCTCACCTTATTCAAAAGAATCCAATCAGAAAGCACTTCCAAGCAAAAGAAACTGATACGACAGCTTTAGAAGCACAGAGGAACTGCTAAAACCAGGAACCACCTAATCACTAAATGAATGCTATGGAGAGGAGACATTAAGGGAAAACAGGGAGACTTGTAATTTTATCTTAATTTGCTTTAGGAAAGATCTGTCTCTGCCAGGAAGTGGTGGTGCACGCCTTTAATCCCAGTACTCAGGAGGTAGAGGCAGGAGGATCTCTGTGAGTTTGAGGCCAACCTAGTCTATATAGTGATTCCAGGACAGCCAAGACTCTGTTACACAGAGAAACTCTGTATCAAAACAAAACAAAAAGGAAGGAAGGACGAACCTGTCTCAAAAGAAACAATAGTCCTAAAACTGAGCCATAGAAGAATTCTCTGTAGACCTAAATTCCCTGGTTAATTCTTCCAGTTTGGTCCAAAATCATCCTATAATACTCAAACGACACTTATAAGAATAGCCTTATTCTTCTGCACTTTAGAAAACCTCATCATATATGTTATAAACCATTATAAAGGCTGGGCTGGGCATTGTGGTACATGTCTTTAACCTCAACACTAAGACAAAAGAAGGCAGATCTGTGAGTTCCAGACCAGCTAAAACTATGTAGTGAGACCATGTCTCAAAGGAAAAGAAAAAGAAAAAAGAGAAAAGGAAACAATAAAAGGAAAAGAATCATTATATTGTCTTTAACTCTTCATATATATATATATATACATATATATGTACATATATATATACACATATATATAACACACAGATATGCACAGATATACATACTAAAATATTATAAACTTTATTTCAAATTGTATGTATGTGGAGGCCATCTGGGAAGGTCAGTCACAAGACAACTCTATGGGATCAGCTCTTTCTTTTCATGGATGCCAGGGATCAAACTCAGGACATTAACTTGACTAATAATCCCTCTATCTACTGAGCCATCGTCCTTTCTTTTTAAAATAAATTTACTTATAATCAGCATTCCACCTGCATGTGTGCCTGTGCACCAGAAGAGGGCACCATATTTCACTATAGGTGGTTATGAGCTACCATGTGTTTGCTGGGAATTGAACTCAAGACCTTTGGAAGAACAGCCAGTGTTCTTAACCTCAGAGCCATTTCTCCAGCCCCTGCTGAGCCATCTTGCCACATATAAACTCTTTTTAAAAAAATAAAAGCAAAAAGTTGAGCCATGTGTAATGGCAGAAACCAGTACTTCGGAGGCAAAAGCAGGCTGATCTCTGTGAGTTCACAGGCAGCCTAGTCTACAAAAAGCCAGTCCCAGGCCAGCCAGAATCACACAAAGACCGTGTCTACAATAATAATGATGACCACGTGATAACTGATGAGCATGAAAACTGAACCAAGGGCCTTGCTCAGACTGGCCAAGGCTCTGCCACTGAGCTACTTCCTCAGTCCCACCATTAACACTTGAGACTTAACCAAAAATAAGGATGCTACAGACAGGATAGATCAGTTGAAAAAGGACTCTGTAGCCATATACTTCATGGCATACTTTGGGACAAGTTATTTTGCCTTCTCAAGCAGGCCTCACAGTTCTAAATATGGAATATTTGAAGTAGCTTTTTCAAGTGTTTAACAAAAAAATCAATGTGAAACACTTTATAAATATGTCACCTATTACTATATGGTAAAAGGCACATACATTTTTGTCCGCCATTCTGGTTAAACCAGCAACTCTTAACAGAACTGTGGTCTTTATGCTGGGGCTAAAGCTTGGCAAATACAGGAAAGAGGAAAACAAAAACAAAACCAGTACTGTATTAATTAGGTCAGATACTATAATATAAAACCTATCAAATTATCTTATATGACATACTCCTATATACAACTGATAAATATATGCAGTGTCTGGTACATAAGAAATGCCCAATAAATAATATTTTTTAGGCTGAATAAACTTCTTGCCATCCAAACCTGAGAAGCTGAGTTCAGATCCCCCTGAACCCATGCATCTATAATCCCATTGTTCCTACAGATATGGGAGTCAAAGACAAGAGTTCCCCAAAAGTTTGTGGGCAATATGCAGCGCTGAACAAAAAGAGATACTATCACATGGTGAACAGTGAGGCCCAACACCCAATTTTGCCCCCTGACCTCCACACATGTGCTGTGGCACATACAAAATAAGATAAAAATAACTTTTTAATAGCATTTATCTTTCCTTTCTTAAAATCTACTATTCAACTTTAAATGGATTTTCTGCATATAATGCTTGTACCTATTTGCACTAATATCCCTCCTTTTAAGGGTTATTATTATTACTACTACTCCTATTATTATTATTATTTTGGTTTTCCAGAGAAGGTTTCTCTGTGTAGCCTTTGCTGTCCTGGACTTGCTTTGTAGACCAGGCTGATCTTGAACTCATAGTGATGCACCTGCCTCTACCTCCCCAGGGAGGTTGTGAGCCCACCATGAAGATAACCCTAATCCTCTAGAAAAGCAATCAATTGCTCTTAACAGACAAGCCATCTCTCCAGCCCTGGATCATGCTTCTTTTAATTCAGAAGTTTTTGCTTATTTAAAAAAACTAAAGCACTCATTTAAAATGTTGACTTTCAAACCATAAATATGTCCATTGTAACATGGTGTATAATATAGGTAAAAGCAGAAACCATCTGAATGCCTAGGAATAAAAGAAAGGCTAAATAAACCATGGCAAAGCTGTTGCCCTTAAAAAATATTTATTAAAACAATTGTCTCATGACTTGGGGACAATGCTGTAAATACATAAGGGATAATGGGATACAAAAATACATATATAGTATGATTCCTAATAATGTAAAAGATGACCTCAAACATGAACCTAGAAGGGCTTTTCCTGAATGAAAAATAATTTTTATTTCTTAGTGGAGAGATTAGGGATTCTTGTCTTTTCATTTTAATGTTTTAAAGAAAAACACAAGTTTCTGCTACCAACGGAAACAGAATTGTTTTTTCTTAATTCAACTACACCAGCAAGCTCAAGCACTTTGGAAAGAAAGAAAAAACAAAACAAAAAAAATCTAAAATTTTAATCTGTTGAACTGCAAGCAGCTGTTTTCCTCTGACTTGTACCCTTTGAACATCATACAAACACTAAGCATAAACCAAAAAGAACCATCAACTTCAATTTTGGAAACTGAAAAAGGTATTTTCAATTTTTGTTGATGTTTTCTTTATGATTAATTCAGAATCACAGTACAAGTAGAGAAACAAGACTTCATTATGTATAGTCCAAAAGCTCAGGAACAACTTTGCAGAAGTAGATTGGAGACAAAAGTCGTACTAGGGAAGAAAGAACAGCTGTTGCTAATCTAACTATTTACCCTTTGACCCTCTATCTGCCCGATAACTGAACAGTACCAATTGTTTCCCTGTATTATGGGGTGTTTACAATCCCTGAGAGGCATGAAAGGAATTAATAATTTAGCCTAGAAAGCTGACAGCCTTTATTGGGTAGCCTCTTGTCTGCAGGTCAGAAATCAGAGCAAGGGCTGTCTTGAAATCACAGGTCCTTTTACTCTTTCAGTTTTATAGCTTAATTGACCCCCAAACATAAATCACTTATTTCTCCTGTTTTAGGCAACAATGACTTCCATTCTCTAGTTCCCTTGTACCAAGGCAGCCCTTGTTCTTTTGAGTTTTACAACTACATGGTAAACACAGTAGCTGAGGGAAAACTCAGGGAGCAGGGCAAACTGAAAAGGTTATGCTGTTTTGAACTTCTCTTGACCTCTGACTGCCCTTGTACCCAGCTTATGCTAAGGGCACAGTATAGGGCATGTCTTGTAGAAATGAACTTAGCCTGAACCTGGGCCATAACATTGGACTCTAGGAAGCCCTACACTTGCAAGAAGGAGCCAGAATTTGAACTGCAGCTCATATTTGAGCATGGCTGCTCATCTGCTCTAGCACAGAAAAGGTAACTAAAAGAACACCTGGTAGATAAAGTAGGTCTTCCCCTAACATACTCCACCTGCCGACTCAAATATGCTATCCACAACCACTACAGAGCACAACTGGAAATGAGCTGCAAAGGTGTTCCTGTCACAAAATAAAATAAGCACAGGCTTTTCCCACTAAGAATTTGCAGTGAGAAGACATTAGGATCTCTAAATTACAAAGATACAATGAAGAAAAAGCTCTTTTATTCTCGATTTAATCTGTAAAAATACTAACATGGGAGATATTATTCCTTCTAGTCAGAATCCACAAAAATTATAGTATCAAAAATAATAATCAGGGTTCTAGCAAAAATGGCTCAGATGCTTCTTACTTTTACATAGAACCTGAGTTTAATACTCAGAACCCACATGAATCACATATAACTCTAGCTATTCCAAAGGATCCAACACCCTCTTCTGGCCTTCATGGTCACCTACACTCACATACAGATATATACAGATACATACACATAATTGAAAATAAAAATAAGGCTGGAAAGATGGCTCAGCCACCTAAATCTTAAAATAATTATATTCATTATCATCACTATCATCACCATTATCAGTAGGCTTAACCTGGCAGCACACACCTATAATTCAAGCATTAAGAAGGAGAAGGAAGGATTACTTTGAGTTTGAGACCAGACTGGACTATAGTGAATTTAAGACAGTCCAGGTTACAAAGGGAGACCCTAGCTTTAAAAAAAAATCAAATTCTAATACAGCATGCACAACCCACCTCTGTCTTATAGCTTCCTATAATTTGGCAGTTAAGTTTGTGCACACTCACATTCTAACACTAGTACAGACCAAGATCATAAATTTTACTTTTGTCAACCCATTATTATAATAATTATAATCTTACATGTTTCTTCAAAGACAAAGGACAAAATTAAAGTACTAACTTCACAAAAGTGATGTAGGAACTGAGACTGTTACCCACATACACTAAGTACCAAATTTTATGAGATTGATGCACTGCCTGCTATGCTAAGAAAGCACTTAAGTACAATTTTTAATCATTTTTGGTGACTCCAATTCCATAATGATATATAAAATCGTATTTATTCTCATATAATGGAGAATCTACAAACCACCATTTTCTGTAAAGGAGGTCATGTAAACAAGGCTTTTCTCAACAAATGGCATGAACTACTTTCAGGAACTATATGAAAAAGAATATAAAATTGGCTGTCACTTGCTAAGCTCAAGGTTTAAAAACTATCTCTCCAAATATTTCTAATATATTGTTAACATGTGAAGGCAAAACTATACTTAATAATTTGTACAATCTGAGACTAAGAATTCAGCCTGCAGCAAAGAAAAACAGTGTTTTACTTAGCTTTTAATTATTTGATGTGCTTCTATATAGTCCATAAAAGACTGCTTGCAAAATATTAGTGCTTTCCTAGTACTAAAAAATGCTTTCTATGACAGATCCATGATTCAAGTAACTCTACACCATATCATAAATTTTAAATCTGAATTACCATTTGACTTTTTAGCAGTATAGCAAAATAAGGTCAATACACAGTAGACACACTCATGTTTTTTTCTCTAACAACTATAACCATGTCTCAAAATATTTCATGCAAGAGTGTGGGAGCATAGGAAATTCAAATGACTATGATTAAAACTTATACAGTCTTGAAAAACATCATCTACCTAGATCTTAAAACAGTCTCACTCATACCCTAATCTTAATATAGATACAAATGCTTTATAAGTTAAGTTGGTACAAAGGTTATCAATTATAAATTTCTAAACAAAACATAAATAAAGTTGGGCATGGTGGCATACATGGGTAATTACAACACACAGGAGGCACACACAGGAGAATCGGGAATTCAAAGCCATCACCATCTACACATTGAGTTTGAGACTAGCCTGAACTGTAAGACCCCGTCTTAAAGAAAAAGAAAATATTAAGAAATGAGAGTATTGGAGAGAAAGTAAATAGGTAAAGTTTGTTGCACAGCATGCTGAGTTTAGCTCCCTAACACCCATGTAAATGTTAAGCAAGGCAATGTGTGCCCATGACCCCAGTACTGGGGAAATGAGAAACAGATCCTAAAAGCTTTATTTAGGATCAGTGAGAAATCCTGCCTCAAAATAATGATGATGATGATGATGATGATGATGACGACGACGACGACGTGAAGAACAAATAAAAGAGAACACATAAGTGCATGTCCACCCTCACACAAACATACACATACAGAGACACACACAGGAAGAAGGGAGGGGAGGGAGAAAGGAACAGAAAGGATAGGAAGGAGGGAGAAAAATGAAGGGGAGAGATAAAGAGAAGAGATGGAGGGGAAAAAAAGAGAAGAAAGTGAAGAAAAGGAAGGAGAAGAGGAAGGGACAAGTAGAAAAAGAAGAAAGTAAGGAAGAGGGGAAGAAAAAGGGAAAGCAGGGCAGGAAGGGAAGGAGAGAAAAGGAAATAAGCTAGCCTCTGCGATACTTGATCTTGACTGGGATAGTTAATCTTCAGTGCTAACAGGAAGGATTTAGAATCACCTAGGTGACAAACCTCTAGGTCTATCTATGAGGACATTTCCAGACAGCTTTAACTGAGATAGTAAACAAACCCTTAATATGGGCAGTATAATCTATGGGCTGGGGTCCCAAACTTAATAAAATACACAGAGCACTGAGCACCAGCATTTCTGTCTCATCTCCTTCCTGAATACAGACATAAATATGACTAACTGCATCACACTTCTGATGCAAAAACTACATGTGCTCTGGCTGCCACATCTCCCCTGCCATGGTAAACTGTACCCTAAAACTATAAGTAATCAAAGAGCCAGCCACTGAGTTCACGTCAGGGATAGTCCCTGTTCCCATTACTAGGAAGGGACTAGGAAGGGAACCGAGAAGGGGGCAAGCTGGGATACAACATGAATAAACTGTAATTAATAATAAAAATAAAAAAAATAAACTATGAGTTAAAACAAAGCCATCCCTTACTAAGTTTCTTCTGTTAGGTGTTGTGGTTTTTTTTGTTTTGTTTTGTTTTCACAAGCAATGAGAAAAGTTAAGTAATGTAACTTCTTTTAATAAACAGTGAAAGATGATATTTTTAATGTTTTTGCCAGGTGTAGTGGCACATGCCTTTAATTTCAGCATCCAATAAGCAGAGACAAGTGTATCTCAAAGAGTTCAAGGCTAGTCTGGTTTACATAGTGAGTTCCAGGACAGGCAGGCATACATAGAAGAACTCTGTAGGAGGGAGGGAGAGAGGGAGAGGGAAGGAGGGAGGGAGAGAAGGAAAGAGGGAAGAAGGAAGGAAGGGAGGGAGGGAGGCAGGGAGGGAGGGAGGGAGTTTTTAATATACAGTTGAGTATGTACATAAATCCAACACTGTTTGCTGGTTTCACTGGAAGATTGAGCAAGGGGCTTTGTTTTAAACAAAAATTTTCAGCAAACAACTTTCTAGTAAATATACAGATCAATATTAACAATAACAACCAATATCAACAAATGAAAAAGAAAATGTCTGTAGAAAAAAAAGACTATCAGTCTTACAATTGTTCAGAGAAGATTCAATGTGAGGGCCATTCAAATAAGAATTATCAAAGATACCTTAAGTTTGACATCTTAAGTACAGAATTACACCTTACCAACATCTTACCAAAACACTGGGTAACGTTTAGAACTTACTGGTGCCTGGATCAAGCTCTGCCAATTCATCCTGACAGAAACCTAAAGACAGAACAATAGGGGAAAAATGATTATTATTTTTTAATTTCTCTAAGCTGACTCTAAATATTAAAAATCAAATATTATTTAATGGGGAAGGCTTCAGGCTTCCGGCTAGGATGTGACTCAGTCCTTGCCTAGGATAAGCAAAATACTGGGTTCAACTTTCAGTAACACTCCCACACCCCAAATTAGACTCAAAAATTGGTTTGAATTTAAATCCTAAATCTCACAATTACCTAACAAGTACAGATTCTCCCCCCAACCCCCCGGTTTCCATCTCATCACCTAAATATAGAAAGAGATAAAAGCATATGCCAGAGTTATCCAGGAGTACAGAGTTTAGCACATTCCTTAGCACATAGTAGGAGCTCAATAAACAATTGCATAGTTGTATAAATAAGAATGCCAATGTCTATTGAAATATAAACTAATAGGAAAATTAAATTTCATTTAATGCTTGTTTTTTTTTATTTAATGGTATCAATTATGTCCCAAAAGAAAGCAAAATAAACAAAACAGGAATTTGCAACAAATATCATACAAGATGAATTTACTTAAGATGATCACCAATTAGGGCTGGGGATATGGATAGTTCAGTTGTTAGAGTGCTTGCTTGGCATATATGATGCTCTCCAGTTTGACCTCTGGCACTGTATAAACTAGACACAGTAGTACAGGCCTACAATCCCAGTACTCAATAGGTAGACACAAGAGAGAACCAATGGTTCAAAGTTATCCTTGACAACATAGCAAGTACAGGGTAAGCCTGGAATACTAAGACCCAGTCTTAAAACAAAACCCTCAAAAAGCTTTACCTACACACAAATAAAACCAGTTCTTCCATTATTAAGTATATTTATGCTATCCTTACAAATAAGACAGTGTGCTTAGAAAGAACAAAACCCTAGATTCAATTCCCAGAACCAAGAAAATAAGTATTGAAATAAATATCACAAAGGACATTTCACACCAATAACACCTGTGCTTTGTCTGTCTTCTTGGTGTATAAATAACATCTTGTAGAGAAAAATCAAACATTTCCTAACCTATCAAGCAAGTGTATAAGCAAGCAACCTAAAAGTATACAGCAGTTTATATCCCCTTTCCACAGTTGGCGATAAATGTATAGTGAAATGGAATAAAGATGAATTAGGTTTAAACCCTACATTTGCCGGTCTGTCTCATTAACTACCATAAACCAATTTCTGAAATGTCAATACAAATAGTTACCATGATCAATTGATTACTTATTTGGTAAATCATCTATCTTATGGCATGTGATCCCTAAATGGCTCTAAGTTTAGGCCTCTTCCTTTGTTTTTCCCAAACAGGGGCTCTGTGTAGTCCTGACTGTCCTAGAACTCACTCTATAGACTGGTCTTGAATTCAGGGAGCCACCTGTCTCTGCCTCCTGAGTGCTGGGATTAAAGGGGTATGCCACCATACTTAGCCAGGGCTCTTCTTTAATACAAGAGGAACTTTCAGATGAAAAGTTCTTCTATAAACAAATATTTTAAAAAATTTAACAATCAAAAACTTCAGTTTGCATTGGCTATAGTGATAGATTAGAGTCACTGATCTTTTGTTATTTTGACAACAAAGTTGCATGTTTACCTCAAAATTAGCATAAACTTTTGAGTATATATTTCCAAGTATGAACAAAAAAGGCTTATGGGTAACAGCTAACGCATTCCAATGTATTTTACAAAAGAAAAAAAAAATGTCATTATGGGAATGTTTTGATCTGACAATAAAAAGGCATTACAGTACAAAGAACCTTGAATCCTATTTAAGACTTCAGCTTAGACCATTCTGAAGCCTCAGCAGCCCAGAGGTGAGAGACCATTTACAAGGCCAAGTCTACAGTTGTACTCAATCATATCTTCATGATCAAGCAAGCTTTCCATTTCAATTTTATGATCTCTATCACATCACAAGCAACAGTGTATCCAGCACTCATAATTTCCTAAGTAACTACATTATGGCTCTCTGTCCAATATACGTTTTAGCCTCCCTTCCTGTGCAAATGCTACCTTCTAAGCTACCTTCTAAGGTGGACTACCATCTAAGTCCACCTTTACTTACTTACTTACTTACTTACTTACTTACTTACTTACTTACTTA
>NW_026585895.1:43057126-43105788 GCF_907164565.1 Psammomys obesus | reverse complement strand
TTACTTACTTACTTACTTACTTACTTACTTACTTACTTACTTACTTACTTACTTACTTACTTACTTACTTACTTAACTAGATCAGAACTCAGGCTAGGTCTTAGGATCTGCCAATATACATGCATGAATGACCAAATGAAGACATGATAAATTTTACGTACTAGCTTTTTGAGGGACCTCTGAAAGGTTAAATGAAAGAAAGAGAGGGGAGAAGAGAAAGAGGAAAGAGTAGAGATTGAGAAAGCAAGTGAGCAAGCAAGCTAGCTGGTTTGAAAATTCAATAAACAATATTACATACCAGTCTGAAATTTAGATGTATGCGGTAACATCTTACATACACTATTGTAATTCAAGTCTGTTACAATGTTAAATTTGAGGCAAGGAGAAGTAGAAATATGAGTAAAAAAGCCTAGGGTCAGGTGCTGGAGAGAATGTTTAGTCGTTAAGAGTGGCTGCTCTCCTGGGTTCTATTCTCAGCACCCAAATGGCAGCTTACAACCATCTGTAACTCCTGTTCCAGGGGATCCAATGCCCTCTTCTGGCCTTGGAGGGCAATAAACACACATGGCATACAGACACACATACAGGCAAAACACCTCTACATATAAAATAAAAATCAGGGATAAAATTTAAAAAGAAGGAGAAAGAGAAACAGAGAGGAGGAGTGTGTGTGTACGAGAGTAGTCTCGGGTCAAAAGAAAGGCCTTAGATGCTGGAGAGATGGCCCAGTAGATAAAAACTTATTGCTCTTGAAGAGGGAACAGGTTTAGTTTCCAGCACACACATGGCAACTACCAACTACATATAATGTCAGTTCCAGAGGACCCAACACCAAGAAAACCTCTTCTGGCTTCCTGAGGCACCAGGCACACACTTGATACCCCCGTGTACATGCAGGTTCTCACATATTCATAAAGTAAATCTTTAAAAAAGCCTTGAGATTGCTCTAATTAGCTCTGTGGGCCCTCTTCACTGTCATACAGGCTCCAATACTTACTATGTGCAATTATGCTCAGGCCCATAGAATCTGAAGTTCACAAACTACTTTATAGGGCTTCTCAAAATCCTTAATTTTAACCTTTTATGTGTATGTGTGCCTGCAGATGCCTACAGAGGCCAGAGAGAGCATCAGATCATATGGAGCTCCAGTTGCAGGTGGCTATATACCACTCAACATGACGCTAGCAATCAAACTGGGGTCCACTCCAAAAGCAGCAAGTGCTCTTAGACACCAAGCCATCTCTCCAGCCAAGAACCCCCAAACACTTAATTGATAACTTCTAGTTAGGTGTGGTGGTATATACCTTTAATCCCAGCCTGGTATAGAGAGAGCACTCATAGAAACATTCCACCTTTAAAAAAAAAAAAAAAAAAAAAAGGACTTGCACTAAAATACAGGAGTCACTTGCTAATCCTTTCTGGATCACCCAGTCTGCCTTATCTCCCCTGATTATGAGTTCACTGATTTCCCCTCAATGAAACTGTGCCCTTTGTTCAGTCAAATCAACTACCTTAAAAGCCTTAGAACACAGTCATATCCCAGATAGGGTTGGTAAGTAAATACCTACGAACTCCTCCCCCAAAAGACAAAAGTGGTAAATAGCATTGCCCCACAATGAAATAACTATCAAAATAGTAACTTGTTGAAGGAAATAGCAGGTTCCTTATTTTCAACTCTAAAAACCTAGAACAGAACTGTCAAACATAAATTTTTATAGAAACAAATGTGCTATGTAACTACAATGCCTAATACAGTAGCTATCGGCCACATGTATTTACTGAGTACTTGTGATGGGACTAGTGACTGATGAACTGAAAGTGGGGGTGTTCTAGTTTGGTTTTATGAGACAGGGTCTCATTATGTAGCCCTGGCTGTCCTAGTATTCACTATGTAGTTCAAACTAGCCTTGAACTCACAAGAGATCTGCCTCCCCAGTGCTGGGAATAAAAGTTGTGTGCCATCACACCTACTGAAACCATTTTCTTAGACAAGATTTTTCTGTAACAACCCTGATTGTTCTGGAACTCACTTTGTAGAACAGTCTGGCCTTAAATTCTCAGGGAGCCTGCCTCTGCCTCCCAAGTGCTGGAACTAAAGGCATGCACCACCAGGCCTGGTTTGAAGAACAATTTTCAGGGTATCACTATGCAGTTCCAATCTCAAACTTGAAAATCTCTTGCCTTTCTCCCAAATACTAGGATTAGAGGATTAGAGGTATGTACACTATACCAAGTTCATGTAACTACGTAAATTCAATAAAGGTAAAATTAAAAATTTAGTTGCTAGTAGTATACATCTATAATCCCTGCATTGAAGAGACTTGAGACAAAAAGATCAAGTTCTAGGCTAGTCTGAGAACCATAGAGCTCCATGCCAGAATGGGCTGCGAGGCTGCATTTTCCCAGGAGGAAGGGCAGGAGAATGAGAGCAGCAGCAGTAGCAGCCGCAGCAGCTGCTGTCGCCACTGCCGCTGTTGCTGTTGTTGCTGCTGCCACTGCCGCCAGGCATGGTAGCACATGGTAATCTCAGCCAGCCAAACCTAATCGGCGCATTACAGGCCAATCAGAGACCCTGTCTCAAAAACCAATGTGGACAGCATCCTGAGGAATGACACCCAAGGATGATCACTGGTCTCTCTACATGAATGTTCACACATGTACATGCAAAGTCACACAAAGAGATTCAAACCTACTTTAAAACTAAAACATTGGGGCTGGAGAGATGGCTCAGAGGTTAAGAATACTGGTTGCTCTTTCAAATGTCCTGAGTTCAATTTTCAGCAACCACATGGTAGCTCACAACCATCTATAATGAGATCTGGTGCCCTCTTCTGGTGTGCAGGTGTATGTACAGGCAGTATAGTGTATAAATAATAAATTTTTTAAAAAAATAAAACATTTTGAAAACATACACCAGACAACATACAGCTGGGATAGTACACAGTGTTAAGTCAGAATCATTTTCTTTATTTCATGTGTGCTCACACAGGTTCATGTGTGCTCACAACACAGGTACATGTGTGCATGTGCATGTATGCATGTGGAAAACTAGAGAGAACTGGTTCTCTCCTTCCTGCCATCTCACCAGCCCTAGTTATTTGGAAGGCTTTTAGTATTTGGAAGGCTTTAGTATTCTGTGAGCATGGATATATGGGTGTGTGTGTGTGTGTGTGTGTGTGTGTTTGAGCATGTGTGCACGTATGCGTGTGTGTAGATGCAGAGAACACCACCAATTCCAGAGGAGCTAATACTAGCCAGGGCCACTTACACTTGCATGGCTAGATCCACATATGCACATAATTTTAAAAAATGCATTTTAAACACACACACAATCTTTCCCAGTAAATGGAAATGTAGCATGATCACAAAGAACAAATTTTGACAGCCTTACTTGGAAGTTCAATAAATACCAATCAGGTGGAGATATGGCTCAGCTGATAAGAGCAGGTGTTGCTCTGGTAAAAGACTTGACTTCAGTTCCCAGCACCCACATGGTGGTTCACAACCGCCTTTAACTCCATTTCCAGGGGTTTCAATCTCCTCTTCTGACCTCTGTGGGCACCAGGCACACACATTCTACACATACATATATGCAAACAAAACACTCTTAAACATAAAACATAATTAAACTTAAAAAAAAAAAAAAAAAGGAAATACCACATCTTGACTGAGACTACTTACAAATCCCATCTTGGGTAACCCAAGGTATTCCTTTTGAAAAACTGGTAGTAAATTGGTCCTGGTAGGAACTGGGGGTGGGGTGGGGGTTGAACATGATCAGAGATCATGGTCAGAGAGCCCTAGAAGTTATTTCAGAAAATGTCCCATATCAACCTCAACACATGGCTTGATGGAACAGCAAAAGCCAAAGCTCTACTGAGGAGAGATGCAACTAAGGAAAAAACCCCAAAACAGGAAAGTGATCTCGTTCTTATTCCCTTTGGGATTCCCTTTTTGCCAGGCATGGTCACATACATCTTTAATCCCAACACTTAGGAGGCTAAGTAAGAATTCTAGGAATTCAGAATAGCCTGATCTCTATTACTATATAGCCAGCTTGTGCTATACAGTGAGTTCAGTGCCAGCCTGAGCTACAGGAAACTTTATCTCAAAAAGAAATTTAAAAAAAAAAAAAAAAACGAAAACATAAATGTAAGCATCATGATCCCAAAAATTTAATCTCAGGAAGAGAAATAATAAAGAACACAGGACAAAATTGGAAGCCACCTAAAAAGTCAACCATAAGGGAATGATCCCATTCTAGTATACATATTATTCAGTAGAGTATTTTGGGAATATTACATATGTTAGTTGAGCCTGGATGTAATGATGCACACCTGTAATCCCAAGAAGGAGAAGGCAAGATTAGGTATTCAAAGCCAGTCTCAGCTACATAGTAAGTGCAATACAAGTGTAGACTACATGTGACCCTGTTTCAAAACAAAAATTATAAAACAAATGAAAAAAAATTATATTTAAAAATACATGCCAGGTGTGGTGCCACAGATCTTTAATCCCAGCACTTGAGAAACAGAGGCAGGCAGATCTCTATGAGATAAGGCTGGCCTAGTCTATCTCCACAGTGAGTTCCAGGCCAGCCAGGGCTACATGGGGTCCCCGTTTGCAGGGTGAGGGTGGGAGCACAAAAACATACAACTATTCTCAGAATGAATTCATAGCTATCCCAATACCTATATACATGAAAAATCATATTTGATGGTAGAAGTATCAAGTTAGTAAGAAAGGGGATGGAAGGGGAGGGAAAAAAGGGAGGGGAGGAGAGAGAAAATTGCAGTCTTGGGTTTGGAGAGACAGCACTGTGGTTAAGAGCACTAGCTGCTCTTGCAGAGGATCTGGGTTCTGCTGCCAGCATCCACATGGCAGCTCACAACCCTCTAGAACTCTGGTTCTAGAAGATCCCTCTTCTGGTCTCCTGAGGCAGGATATGAACACTATCCACAGACACACATGTACACAAAACACTCCTAGACATGAAATACTAAAAATAATAATAATTTGAAATCATTAAACTTTTTCTTTTAAGTTCAGACTTAGCCAGGGGAGGTGGTACACACTGTAATCCCAGCACTTGGGGAGGCAGAGGCAGGTGAATTTCTGTGGGTTCAAGGAGAGCCTGGTCTACAAAGCAAGTCCAGGACAATCAAGACTACAAAGAGAAACCCTGTCTCAAACAAACAAACAAACAAAAAAGTTGCAGTCTTGGGGCCAGCAAGATGGCTCGGCAAATAGTGAATGGCCCTTGCTGTCCAAATGGTGTTAGCATGTCAATCTGAGCTCAACCTCTGGAACCCACACAGAGTTTAAGCCAAAAAGCCAACTCCTTGGATGACCACACATATGCTCATGTATACACATGTACACACACAGGAAGATATACTTTTCTTAAGTTGTAGCCTTGTATACAGGGGTATATATCACTAGTTTAATGTCATCTTGACACAACTACACTCATTTAGAAAGACAGACTCTCAATTGAGAAAATAGCCCCACCAGATTGACCTGTGGACATTTTCTTGATTGATGTTTGATGCACCTATTGTGGGTGGTTCTACTTTTAAGCAGGTGGTCATGGGTACCATAAGAAAGCAGCCAAGAGAACAAGGCAAGAAGAAGTATTCCTCCATGGCTTCTGCTTCAGTTCCTGCTCTGCTTGAGTTCTTGCCCTGAATTCCCTCCCTTCTGCGACAAACTTGTTACCTGGAAGTGTAAGATGAAGTAAGTAAGTAACCCTTTTCTCCCTAAGTAACTTCTGGTCATGGCCTTTTTCACAACCATTTCAAACCTACCTAAGACAATCATCTAATACTAACATGTGAGGAACCCGAGTTAAGAGATAAACATTCTGGGTTGGACAGTTGACTCAGTAGTTAAGTGCACTGTTGCTCTTGGAGACCAACTGGGTTCAGTTCCCAGGCCCCACATGGCAGCTCTTATCTGCAACTTCAGTTTCAGGAGATCCAATTCCTCCCCCATTTTCTTTTTTCTTTTTATTTTATTTTATTTTTTTGGTGGGGAGGATTGTTTTGTTTTGTTGAAATATGTCATAGCCCTGGCTGTCCTGGAACTCCATCTATAAACCAGGTGATGGAATTAAAGGCATGAACCACAATGCCTGGCCCGACCTCCATGCATATCAGGTACACAAATACAAAAACGCAAGCAAAGCATTCATACACATAAATAAATTAAACTAAAACCACTTACAAAAATGTTAAATAAATAAGAGATAAACATTACATTCTCACAGGGCAGGAGTAGGCATGCCTTTAATTCTAGCACTCAGGAGGCAGAGGTGGATCTCTGAGTTCAAGGGTAGCCTGGTCTACAGACTGAGTTCTAGGATATCCAGAGCTACACAGAGAAACCCTGTCTCAAAACAAACAAAAAAACAAAACATTACATTACACTCTTGTTTTTAAACTAAAAGAACAACTATAATCTCTAATCTCTTCCATTCCATCCTAACTTCCATTTTATGAAAGGAATAATAAGGAAAATAGCATTATGTCTTATTTTTAGAAAATAAGCACAGTCTTAAGACTTCAGAATTTTCCTGGTCTAAAATGAAAATAGGATTTACTTCTGCCATAAAACTTTTAGGAGGTTCAAATTAAATAATAAAGCACTCACTATAATACCAAGTATATAGAAAATGTTCAGACTAAACTACCTATTATTATCATAAGTGACAAAATTCTAATCTTCACTTCAGAAAACATAAAAATATATAAATAGACTTGGGACAGACTTTGACTTAAACATCTATCCCACCTTAGAAGAGCTCTAAGAAACAAGCTCCATTCAGCAAACACTGGAGGAGCAGCACTACTTAGCATTACTAAGTTACCACTCAGAGATACGAGATGTTGGCTCCTTGATGCGGCTACAGCTCCTTGATAGGAAATGGACTTTTTCATCAACCTCAGATCTAAGATCTCAGATAACCAATCAGTGAAATAATTAGTGTCACAGTAACAGTTTATCTGTCTAAAACTCCATGTGCATGACACAGGTTTCCTTATAGCTCTCCCTGTCTGTTATAATAAGCTCAGTGGACTTCGAGGGAAAGTTCAACTATGAGTGTAGTACAGCAGTAGTACAAACATGTTATTAGGATCCTTACTTCCCTGTGCCTCAAAATCAAGTGAAGCACCAAAAGCAACAGGATTCCTGAGCAAGATCATGTGGCTGACAGTTGCTCTGATCTGACCTCAGCAATCCAGAGTATGCTTCACATTCCTGAGTAAGTCAAAGAGACCACAAGTGTTTGAAAGCAAATACTGTAAGATCACCAACATAGACTGAAATATACAAGAAGATCTCATAGCCAAGTGTGGTGATGAGTGTGTTGGTGCACGCCTGTAATCCCAGCACTTGGGGAGGCAGAGGCAGGAGGATCTCCGTGAGTTTGAGGCCAGCCTAGTCTACAAAGCAAGTCTAGGATAGCCAAGTTTACACAGAGAAACCCTGTCTTGAAAAACCAGAAAGTGATGATCTCAAAATTAACGCTCTATAGACATATTGGTTACTTACAAACCTTATTACAGTATGTGTCTCATAATTTTAGTTTCCATTATTCATTCCTTATCTTGTTCCCAGTGGTACTTTGGTAGCCTAATGCTATTTTGCATTATTTCCTAAAAGGTATTAGGTATCCTAAGTCCTTCCCATTGCGCTCAGGGAGATCTGTTTCTGTGTCACATACCCAAGGACAGTGATTTAAGCAAGGCTTCTTAGCTTATTTGCCTCCCTAACTGGCAAGCAACTGTATTAAACTCCTTATCTTTTTTTCCAACACAGGAAACTGTAAATTGACGTTCAAGTTACATAAAGGTATCCAAAATACCAGCAAAAATAAAAAATAAAGTCAGGAGTTTAAAACAGTAATTTTCAGAGGACATCTGTCTCTGTAATTAAAAAATAAAGAAAGTAGTGTCCAAGTGGGTTCCATAATGGGAAGAGGGACTGCCTCTGACATAATCTGATTGGCCTGCTCTTTGATCAACTCCCCCTGAGGGAGGAGCAGTCTTACCAGGCCACACAAGATGACAATGCAGCCACTCCTGATGAGATTTGATAGACTAAGATCAGAAGGAAGGAGAGGAGGACCTCCCCTATCAGTGGATTTGGGGAGGGGCATATGTGAAGAAGGGGGAGGGAGGGTGGGATTAGGAGGGGAAGAGGGAGAGGTTTATGGGGGGATACAAAGTGAATAAAGTGTAACTAATAAAAGTTAAAAAAAACGTATTACTCTTGTTTTGCTGTGTGTTTTTGTTGTTGTTGTTTTGTTTTGTTTTGTTTTGTTTTGGTTTTTTTTAGAGACAGGCTTTCTCTGTGTAGCCCTGGCTATCCTGTAACTCATTCTGTAGACCAGACTGGCCTCAAACTCACAGATCCACCTGCCTCTGCCTACAAGTGTTAAGATTAAAGATGTGCACCACCATATCCAGCTGACTTGTATGGTTTTAATTCTCACATCATATTAAAGCAATATTTCCAACCTTAAACTACAAATGGACCCTTTGCTTCCTCCTCTATCAGAGGTGCCAAAAGAGTCCACAAGGGGAGCCCTGGAGGTAGCAAGTACGGATTTGAGTTCTATCTCTGAGCAAAGTCACTTAATTACTGTTAGTTCTCCCACAGGTAATCTGACAATAATGTCACTCTCCTTGTAAAACTGCTAAATGTAACACATGAACACAGGATACATCTCAGTTTAAGAAAATACAAAGCCAGGCCTGCAGAGTTGTCTTAGTGGCTAAAAACTTCTTCTTGCAAAGGACCCAGATTTGATTCCCATCACCCAACTGAGGAAGCTCACCACCTCCTCAGGCATGAAGCACACAAGTGGTGCACAGATGTATACACAAGTAAAACACAAAATAATAAAATAATAAAAATGAATTTAAAACTTTTTAAAAAGCAAGGACAAACCATTAACTACACAATTCTCACAGAAGGACACTATACCCAAGACTTATCATCCAAGACTTATCAGACTAATGCTTGCCATTAATAAAGCTATGAAATCACAATTCAGCTAATAAATCTATTAGAACTTTTCTTTTCAATAAGGAACAAGTCAATGTATGCTCTAAAAAAGAAAAGAGAAACTAAAGGTTCTGTGCGTGATTTGTAATGAACAGTCAGGACTACAGAGGAACTCTGTCTTAAAAAGGCAAAAACAAACAAACAAAAAAAGCAAAAAAAAAAAGTAAGAAAATCAAATTATAGTGGAGAGATGACTCAGCGGGCAAGAATATTTGCTATGCAACCGCGACAGCTAAAGTTTGGATCCCAGCACCCACATACATGTAGCAAAACACCCATACACATTAAATAATAATAGTTTTTTTAAGGATTTATTTTTTTATTTAATGTGTCTGAACGTATGTCTGTGTACAACATATGTGCCTGGTAACAAAAGCGGGCAGAAGAGGATCCTCTAGGACTGGAGTTACACATGGTTATTATGAGCAGCCATGTCCTGCAGGAAATCAAACCTTGATCCTCTGGAAGAATAGCCAGAGCTTTTAACCACTGAGCCATCTCTCAGCACCATAACAATAGTTTTATAAATCAAATTATAATCTAGACTCTAATCAGGGCAGTTATATCTAGTATCAGTTTACTACCTCTAACAAAATAATTCACTAGAGTGGCAATTGAATTTATAATAATTATAAATTACAAACCCCTAATGATTTTTAATTGTACCTGATATGAAAATCACAGTAGTCAGGTTGGTGGTACACAACTTTAATCCCAGCACTCAGGAGGCAGAGGCACGTGGATCTTTGTGCTACACAAAGAAACCATGTCTTGAAAAAAACAAAACAAACAAACAAAACCAGGTATTTCCTTTTCAATTCCCTTTAACAGCAATTCAATTCCCTGATGAAAGAAGAAATTCAGCCTGATCATGTGCTGCCTCTCTAATGATTACTCATCACCCTTTACAGCAAAGGTTTAGATCAGAGACTTTGGTAAGCAATTCCCCATATGACTAGGACCTAACACAATTTTGGTTTTATTTAATTTTAGTGTTCTATATTTTGGCAAATAACTTTTTATTTAAAGTGGCACAAGTTCTCCTTAAAAAATTGTAGTAGTTAGACATAGTGGCCCATGCTTTAATCCCAGCACTCAGGAAGAAGAGATGAGCAGATCTCTGTGAGTTTGAAGACAGCCTGTCTACATACTGATTTCTAAGCTAGCAGGAACTTGTCTAATAAGTTTTAGTTTACAAAGTACAGGGAACCATCTCCCAAAAGTTGTCCTTTGATCACCATACAAATATTATGTCATGAACTCATGTATGCATATATATATATATATATAAACAGATAAATGTAAAAGAAAAGTTGAGATTTGTGAACTATTACTAGTCAATATTTAAAATATTAAATAAAAGAACTTAGATAAAAAAGACTGAAGTTTAAAATATTGGCTTAGAGTACATACTTAGTATGCAGAAGTCAAACAATCCCCAGAACTGGAAGGAGGCTGTAGTTGTTGTATGAGTAATGTTAAGTTTTCTCAACTCTTAAGTCTCAGTTCACTCATTTCTAATATAGGCTTGTATCATCTTTCATAAGAAATGTGGAAAGGCCGACATAAGTTAATGTAGTCCAATGCTTGGTTCTCAGTAGGTCATATCTATCTGTTCCTTCCATTTTTTAAGGATCTGGTCAGAAGGCACTTAGAGAGAACTCCAGGGAAAAGCTTTGAGTGAGGAGTGGGAAAGCCAGGCTTCCTACGTATCAAAGGAAGGAGCATATGCTTTAGTTGAAAAGTTCCCCACTAAGAACCTCTGGGGACCTTGCTTTCCAGCTAAAGCTGCGTCTGCTCTCCTAGGACTCATAATTCTAGTTACATTTAAGTGACTGAGAATAAAGTGCTACAGAAAAAGTAGTACCCAAATTAAATCATGGAGAAATCTGGTTTTAAAGGGCAGGATAGGAAGGAAGGCAAGTTCTACAAAAGAAGCCCAAGCTAGAAGATGCTTAGGGCTGAAGATTCTTCAGTGGGTAAAGCATTTGCCCCCAAACTCCCAGGAAACTCACAGTGTGGAAAGAGAGAATGACTCCATAAGCTGTCCTCCAACTACCACACACGCCACAGCAGCAACACTCACTTTCTGTAATTGTTATTGTTGTTTTAAGGCATTTAATTTGGGCAAATTCATTAAGAGTCTAGAACAGTGGGCTTTCGACCCTCCTAACCTCTGAGCCATCTCTCCAGCCCTCAAGGCAAACTGGTTTTCAGCAAGTTGAATTTCAGTAAATTGGTTTCCTTAACTATCATGTTAACTTTACAGATTGTGAGGGATATTCTCGGTTGTCAACTTGATTACATCTAGAATTAACTAAAATACAGAAGTGGAAGGCCTACCAGAGTAAGGGATTTTTGCTTAATTTGAAGTAGGAAGATCCACTTCTATCTAACCCTGATCTTCAGGCAGGAAGACACATCTTTAATCTGGGCCACACCTTCTGTTGGAAGCCTATGGTAAAGACATGGAAGAAGGAAGCTTTTGCTCTTTGCTTGTTTGCCTTGTTAGAAAGTCCATTCCAGAGCCAATTTCTTTAGAATTCCAGGGTATACTGAAGACCTGGTTGAGACACCCAGCCTTGTGGACTAAACAACTACTACTTGAACTTTTTTGTTCATAGCCAGCCATTGTTGGATTAACTAGACTGCAGCCTGTAAGTAATTCTAATAAATCCCCTTTCTATACATATTCATTCTATAAATTCTATTAATCTAGAGAACCCTCACTAAAACACAGATTTAAAAAAAAAATCACCAGGCATGGTAGTGCACGCCTTTAGTCCCAGCACTCAGGAAGCCAGAAAGGCCCAAGGATGTCTGTGAGTTCGAGGCCAGTCTGGTCTGCAAATCAAGTTCCAGTACAGGCAAGGCTACTACACAAAGAAACCCTGTCTCAAAAAACCAACAACAATAGGGAATAGCATTCCTAAAGTAAAATGGATATACTCCTAACTTTACCAAAATAAAGCCACCCAACCTCGAAAGAAGCAGCTGGCATAGCAGTTGAGAAACTTCCACAGTGGAGGAAGGGTAAAACTATTTCAACAAACAGTTCTGCTGTAGTGACTGCTAGATGTGCTAGAGCAGCAGTTCTCAACCTATGGGCCGCAACCCTTTCAGGGTCTTATGACCTTTCCACAGGGGTCACATTTTAAATATTCACATTATAATTCATAACAGCAAAATTAGTTTAAAGTAGCAATGAAAATAATTTTATGGCTGGGGGTCTCCACAACATGAGAAACTGTATTAAAAGGTCTCAGCATTGGGCAGGTTGAGAGACAATGTTGCTAGAACACAACCCTTAGTTAGATCGGAGTTAATCTCAGTTTTCCCTGTTTGTTTTGTTTTTAATGGCAGTGACAAACAATGTAGAATCACCAGTCTTACTGGACCATAAAATGAGTTAGTACATGGAGAATCTAAACAAGACACCATTCATTTATTTAGCCAGGACAAACTCATGAGTTTGTTGCTCAAATTTTGTAGCACTGAAATTGCCACACACACCCTTTTCCCATTACCATCCTTAGGTGCTACCAGAGCTGGAAACAATGATTTTACTTTTATTATGTTGGTTTCATTCACATACACAGTAAGTATACAATTTTATGATCAATTATTCTGTCGAAGCATGGCTCACTTAGTCTTATGAAATAAATGTGAAAATCTGCTGGGCCTGGTGGCCTCACTGAGGTAGGTTCAAGAATTAGAAGCCAGGGCACAGGCATGGGGGCTGGAGCCTTTAATTCCAGTACTTGGGAGGCAGAGGTAAGTGGATCTTTGCGAGTTCAAGGCCAGCCTGGTCAACAGAGAGAGTTCCAGGACAGGAATGGCTACACAGAGAAACCCTGTCTCAAAAACAAAAACAAAAAAACACATAAAAAAAATAAAAATTAAAATAATAATAATAAATTAAGGAAGAAAATGCCTAAAACATACACACAACAACAACAAAGTATCAGAAGCCATATAACAAGGACCTGTCTCAAAACAAAAGAAAGTAAAAACTAAAATAACCCTAAAATCTGTAGATACACACCCATGCACACACAAAGACATCAGTGCTTAAATTATTTGCTCCACTGTACACTTCAGGCGTTTATCACATCTATTATGTTGGGGATATGTCTTCTCACTTACAAACAAATATAACCTGTCTTTTCTTACAAAACTTCATCATTCCTACTATCATTACGATTGTAGCTCAATACTTTTGGTCAAATAATTACATTCCTTTTGTTTTGTTTTGTCCTTTGAGACAAGGTCTCACTATGTACCCCAAGCTAGCCTGGAACTCTCTTGCCTTCTTAGTACTCAGATTACAGGAATGTGCTGTCATGCCTATCAAGAAAAAGTATCCATAGATCTTACACAGTATGGAAGAGTGTGGGTGTGATGCTGGGCTCCATACACACTAACTACATGCTCACTCGCTGCATTTGCACATCCTAGCTCCTAAAATGTTATAAATATTAACATTTACTTCACACTGCCTGAGTATAAGCATAAACTCTTACTACAGAGTTCCTGCTCTTTCCTATGAGATATTTGAAGAACCATTAACTGTTATTTCTAAAATATGTTGATATTTTAGAAAATATTTCTTCTGATTCCCCACTGGATTCAAAAATCTTTTTGATGTTAAGATGGTAAAGATAGATCTTTTCAGCAAATCTGAACGGCATAAAGTGCCACTGTAAAATGCCACTATACCTTAAACCCTTTCAAGAACACATTTTAATGCTCAATAAAAGACATTTTTGTAGTCTATTTTAAGCTTCTCTTTTGTTTTTAAGAGATTATTAATTATTTCAATGTATACCCATGATTAATGTTGTAGCTAGTAAAAGAGAATCTACCTCATCTCTTTTGAAATCAGCAAAAGCTATAAAGTTAACTCAAAAGCTTTTATAGTTCAGTTAGATTCAAGGTCACTTCAAGACTTTTAATTACCAAAGAAATTTGAAGAGAAAACATCCACTTCATACAGCTGAGGGAAAGAACAGATGGCTTATTCTTTTTTTCTTTTTTGAGACAGGGTTTCTCTGTGTATATTACCGGCTGTCCCGGGTGTTAGCAATCAGGCAATTTTACAGCCAACCCCAGAAATCCAGCAACAGCAGGACACGTCATCATCAGCCACCAAGATTTGACACTATCACCTCAAGCCAATTGTGCCCTTTGGAGCATGTGCTGGGTTACTTTATAAAAGGACTCATTCCCTCTCTCTTCCTCACCTTACCCAGAGACAGTCTCTATAATCCCTCCCCTCCCCTAATAAAACCTCCCATGTGGAACCTGTCAGGTGGCAAGATTTATGAACATGGCACATAGCTCCGCTGCATAAATTTCAACATTTGATGCCAAAACCCAATAGGCTTTTCTGGCCATACTCCCAACAGCCACGCTGCTAGAACCTTATTCCATTCCAAATCAGCCTGTTCACAGGCCCATTTTTTTTCCAGCTACCCAATGGCTACATTTCTGCATCCAACATTGGTTGACTGGTGAGTCCCCCAGTCATGGTCAGTGTAAACATTTCCCTTTGTTGGAGAGACTGAAGATCATCCCATACCTCTCTGGTTCACTGGGAAATGGAGGTACCTCTAGCTACAGCCTTTATTGGCTATGATTGGCCCTTCTTGCTGACCTTCAATTAGGACCTTGCCCTTTGAATGAGATTCTCCCCTCTGGCATGGTTTTTCTGCTGCTGAAAAAAAATGTACTAGGTAGTACTAGGTAGACTGTGTCTATACTGGGCAATCCTGCCCTTGGTCTCTTGCCAACGCTGTGGAACAGACTGCACCAATTTCCTTGAGTCAAACTTTGTTCTTGGGATGCCCTGATGAGTCACTGACTCTCCCCACTGGAATAGTCCATTTGACTGTTCCTCCAGGCTCCCACTTGGGTTGCCTTCTGGAGAATTTCAAACCCCCGGGCCCAGCACCTACCTTAAAAGCTTTTAAACTTACATGCCTCTGCAACCAAACCTGGTCTCAATATCCCTTAGATTACAATTCAAATTGGCTTAACAGTTCTTTGGACCCCAGTGTTATACCACATCTTTTTAAAATTACTGCCGGAAATCATTACATGTGGAAGGAGGTTCTAGTCTATATTCAAGCTTTTTCTCTTCTCCAAACCCTCTCTGCTAACTCTCCCAAAAAGTTTCAAATGTACACCTAAAAGGAATTTTCTATCTAACCTACTTAGCTTTGTCTTCTGCCCATATATATGTTCCAGTTTTCTGTAAGGTCTAGGAGTTTCCTACATCCACAACAGCACCAAAGCAGCTACCCACAGGTGCTCCAGTCTAACCTCACAGACTGTTATCAAGCCAGACCTTCACTTTCCCTCCCAGCCACAGATGTTCTCACAGATCCTAGAGAGCAGCAAAACAGCCTGCTCTTCAAGGACATGGTAATTTCAGACTTTTGCCCCACCCCAACCCCACATCGCTGCCCCAATGTTGGCCAGAAGTAGCCAGAGACAATTTGATTTCTTCGCCCCTTATCCATTTATTATCAACAAAAGGCTGGAATGATGTGCTTCAGACCCAGGACAAACAGCTCTAGATTCTCCCAGCATTCCTCAGTCCCTATCTGCTGCAGGGCATGGCTGGCATACCCCTGCCCTCTACCCTGAACTTTCCAGAGACTTCCCTTCCCCATATAATTTGGACATTTTAGTTCTCTCCCTCTCACCCTCCCTCCCCCAACTCCTTGGTGACCAAGAGCTGCTTCCAATGAACCTATATTTATGTACTTTAACTTGCCTTGCATGAGAAGCAATCCATGCTTTATTCTTTATTCCTGCCTCACCACCCCTCCCTAGCTCCATTTTTTTTTTTTTTTTAATTATAGGGAAAGAAAGGAATATTAGTTCACAAGCCAATACACTAGCTCACTGCCTAGCAAACCTGATGTCATCACTGTCACAGGCCCACTTCAACTGCGGACCAGATAAAAAGGCCCAACCTGTCACTGAATGCTCTCTCTGCCTCAGTGTTCTTTCCCCTTCCCTGTGTCTGGGGCAGTCTCCCTCCCCCCATCTCTTTCTATCTCTCTCTGTCTCTCTCTCCACCTCCATATAATAAATCTCTTCATACCAGATCTGTTGTGTGGCATTTTAAAATATTATTACATTGGGACTTGTTTTGTAGACTAGTCTGGCCTCAAACTCCTTTCCCTTTCTCTTTCCACACCATGTCCTAATAAACTTCCTGCATAGAATATTGGTTGACCAGCCTAATGCTTTTTTTAATAACACTGGTGCGTTGGCTAGGATAGGGCTCTCCTAGCAAAGCTAGGTCCCGTTTTGGACTCTGGATAGGACAGTTACAACTGATTTTCTCTGCTCTATGCACAAAAACAGACCCCAGCATAAACCATCAGCTTGCTCCGGTGCGAGGAACCCCTGGGGCCATGGTCTCGCTGCCACACCACTCGGTCCTCCCTGGTTTCCCGGGCTGCTTCCGCTCTCCCCAGGCTTGGGTCCCTGTCCTGCGGCTGGTGCCCAACTGGCACCGTGACCAGGGCTCTTTGAGAGTCTCGGCTATGTAGGTCCAGCTCCCGCCGCAGTGGCTTCGGTGGTGGAGAAGGCCAGCCCCACCCAGGCGTGGACCTCTGTGCTGTCTGCAGCGGCAGTGTTTGGTAAGAGGGTAGACGCTCTACCCGGGTCCCCTGGGGGGGGAGGCAAGCCAAAAGGGACCGTGTGTTTGCTATTCCTTGCTATTCCGGCGCTGAACCTGGGGGATTCACACTTCGCTAAAATCAACTTTAAAGCCTTGGTGCGCTGTTTTGGGTAGGACAGTAACCAGCAGTCGGGAAACTTTTAAATCTCCCTCAGAATTTAAAATCTCACCAGATTTCCCGTGCCATGTTGGTCCTGGAGGAAGTGGGTGAAACTATAGCTTAACCATTCACTTAATGTGGCACAGCACCATATTAAGTTTGGGCAAAGAGGCCCCACCTTCAGCGCGCCCTGCCCAGCCACTGAGTAAGCCATGCCCCCACCAAGCTGCTTTTCATTTCGCTGTGTGCTTTCTTCTAAGAGGCTTTTCCCAAGCTTTAAAAAACAAAACAAAAAAAAAAAAAAAAAACCTTTCTCCCTGATTTCTATACACTTTACTCTTTACTCTTATATTTTAAATTCCTTATCTGATACTTTATATAATTTTTTCATTGGGTTTACATTTATAAGTCTTAATCATAATTAACTTTATCTTATATTTTAGACTAGGCCACAACAACGAGCCTAATTTCAAATTGGTATGGATTTTTATAAAAATTCAAAGTTACATTTTACTATCTTATGATTCAACCAGCTTCAAAATAAATTTTATATAATAATAAAATTTCAAAGTTATAAATATCTATCCAAATTAAGTTGGTTTAAAATATAAGACTGTTACTGTCTCCTACTATGTGTTGCTCAAATATAATTTTAAAATTACTTTATACTGTTCTGCTCAGGGGTTCATTATTACATATAAGTTGTTTACCAATATTCTAAATTAGGATCTATTAATTTTAGAGGTATTTATTTATGTTAAAACTGGGTCAATTTGCTGCATCTCTACTATCAAAAGGTTAAAATATGCTTGGTTAACTTTAAATTTGCTTTATACTATTCTGTTAAAATTGTTGGTTTTAAATTTATAGCTCAGGGGTTCATTATTACATACAAATTGTTTACCAATATTCTAAATTAAGATCTATTAATTTTAAAAATATATATATTTATATTAAAACTGGGTCAATTTACTGTATTTCTATTATCAAAAGGTTAATATAAGCTTGGTCTTATTCTCTTAAAATTATGTTATTAATCTATAGTATAGCCTTAGACTATTATAAGCTATAAGCTTTTATATACTAAATCATACAAAAACTCTTGTGCTCTCTCACTTTAATAAATTATATTCATGACTTTTAAGATTCTAACTTAGCAAGGACAAAACCTAAAGTCCTAATATTTAATGGTTAACAAATGCAAGTTAATAGTCATCTCATAAATACATATTTATTATAGTCCTACAGATGCAAACATGGTCCCACTGCAATTTTTAATAAACAGCTGAGGATGGTCCTTGAGTCACCATATAGGAGTTGGTAAAAATAGTGAGCCGTCCCGCCTGGCTCTAGACCTTAGCTGCGCTCTGCTAGCATTCCCGCAAAAAGGCAAGAGGTTTGCATAGCCAAAAGTCCGTTCCACCAGGTGACGTTTTCAAATGCAGCCAAGTGGATGCTGGTCCCGCTGCTGATGCAACATGCCAAAGCTGGCTACAGGCAAACTGGCCTCTGGAAGTCAAAATGCTCCCAAGCAGGCTTGTCCTCTGTGCCCAGCCATGGAGGTTCAACCAGCACAAGAGCCACAGACACTTCCAGCCTTCTGGCTCATTGGCCTGGCGGAGGACGAATGGCTCCTTTACTCAGCAACCTTCACAGCTCTCGCCCAGCACTGAGTAGAATGAGGTCCCACGGATATATTGCCAACTTTTATGCTGGGAGACTTCAGGTGCCTTCCCAGTTCTCTTCATATGCAGGAAACCAGGCCTCAGCCTAAGTCCTAGAGCTGCTATTTTTAGGCCTAGACACAGTACAAACTCAAGAAACAGGCCTAAATGAAAACTTTTACCACCCCTTTAGCTAAAGGACAATAATTGTTCATAGCAGTTTCAAGTATGTCTCATGGTAAATAACTAAATACAAAGGTCCCTCTCAAAAAACATATGTGAGAGATATCTTAAGGTTAATAAATGCAAGTTATACATATTTGAGAGTCTTAAAAAGTATCTTAAGGTTAGTAAATAAAAGTTATACATGTTTAAGAGTCTAAAAATGTGTATATTACCAACCTTATATAAATGTTTGAAGGTCTAAAAAAATGTTTTAAGGTTGGTAAATGCAAGTTATAAAGGTTACAAGGTCTAAGGTGATTTAAGGCGTCTTAAATAGGTAAAAAGGCTTAATATTTCCTCTTGTTGCTATGCTACTGTTGTATTGACTGTCCAGAATTTTAACCTTTATCAATAGGGCTCTAATTTATTAATCTAACTCTGATACAAAAACATTCCACTATACCACGTACTATTATGGTTCTAAGCTCAAGATTGTAAGCCTCCATAATATGTATGCTTATACTAAAAGTTAAGATCAAGTGAGTTTCCCTTTTATTTCATAAAAGGCTTTTGCCTTTCCAGAGCTCACCTTAAAAAATACTTATGCTATTAACACAAATATGCATGTCTACTGCCTTTTTCTACAATGCAGGGTACAATTGTGATACTAACATGTCTAAAGTCTTATCTCCTTCTAAAAACTTAAAAGTAATTCTCGTAAGCTGCAGAAAGTCCACCTAAATCCACCTCTCAGGTCAAATGGACTCCAGATAAGTACTGCACTTATTGCCTATCTCAAAAGGTGGGACTCCTCCCCTTTCCCTGGTTTTGGGACTTCCTTTCCTGGTTACCAGACTGCTATTTACTACATGTAACATTGGCTGGATTGGTGAGTTCTACTTATTGACCAGCCACTAGATTGATGAGTTCACTCCATTTTCTCAGCATAAACGCCTCTCTTGGTAGGGGAAGCTTGACCGCAGAGCTCCAGCAACTTCGTACTATCTTTTGAGACGGAGGGATCCCCACCCCCAGCCGTAGCCTTAACTGTCTAGGGTTAACCCTCTATGCTGACCTCCATTTTAGGGACCCACTGTCCCTTGGGCGGTATGTCCCCACTTGCACACAGTTCCTTCCCCTCTCTTGCTCACTCGCTCGCAGGAAGGCCTAGTGCTAGGGGAACCATCATGCCCCGGCTGTGCCCCACTGGGGCCACAGTCTCTGGCCAAAAGCTGATGAGCTATTGGACCAGGTAGGTCCCCTCTCGCTTGAGTCACACCTTGCCATTGGGACACCTCTGGAAGGTCCCTGACTTCTCTGCCTCCAATGGGAGACGCCCAGATGGCTATCCCTCCAAATAGGATGTCCTCTGGAGAATTTTAAGTTTCTATACCTAGTGCCAGCTGGTACCAGGGCCTCTAAGTTTACACACTTCTATAACCAAACCTCACCTCAATGAAAGATTAAAAACAAAGCCTTCTTTAATATTGCCAGTGATTGGGTAAATAAAGGTCTCCCCAGGTAGACAGAGGTTCCCATGTACAAGCCTCATCGATTTAAACTTTCTATTCCTGTTTGCTCTCCCAAAAGTTTTCAATGTATAGCTACAGGATTTTCTCCATAACCTACTCAACTTTATCTTTTGCCTATATATGTGGTTCAGTGTCCTGCCAGACACAGATGTTTCCTATAGCCACAACAGTGCCAAAGCAGCTACAGGTGTTCAACTCTGACCTCATAGACTTTCAACAAGCTTCAGGTGTTCAACTCTGACCTCACAGACTTCCAACAAGCTGGACCTGCATCTTCCCTCAACAGCCATGGATGTTCTCACAGACCCTGGAAAGTATCAAAACAGCCTATTCTTCCTGGACTTGGCCAACATTTCAGCCTTTTGACCTCCCTACAGCGCCCCCAGTGTCAGCAGGAAGTAGCCAGAAGAGAAATCTACACCCATTGTTCATTTTTTAACAAAAGGCTGAAATGGTGTGCTTCGGGACCAGGACAAGTAGCTCCAGGTTCTCCCAGCATTCCCCAGTCCCTACCTGCTGCCTTGCATGGCTGGCAACTCTCTCTATTGACAACCCTCCACCCTAAATTTTCCAGGGCAGAGGCTTCCCTTACTCTTGACCTTGCAATCTGACCATTTTGTTGCTACAATTCTTCTCTCTCTCAACCCCTTGCATGACAACAAAGAGCTGCTCCCAATGAACCTAAATTTATATACTTTAACTTACCTTATAAAAAGCAGCCCAGGGTTCCCCATTTTTTAATTATAGAAAAAGGGAGGAATGGTAGTATTTTGGAACACATGCTCCTGGGTTACCCAGCAACCTATGATGTCATCATTGTCAGAGGCCAGGTGGCCACACCCGAAAGGCGTGGTTACCTTGCTCCTTAAAGGGCCAACCCCAACACGTGGTCTCTCTTACTCTTTCTCACTCACTTTCTTTCTTGTTCTCTCTCTCTCTCTCCGCCCCATCCCCCTTTCCCTTTCTCTCTCCATACCATGTCCTGTTTCCCACTCCCTCCATACCCTCCTAATAAACTTCCTGCATAGAATATCGGTTGACCAGCCTCATGCTTCTTTAATAACAAAGCACTCATATACATAAAATAAATAAGTCTTTTTTTTTTAATGTATAGATAACTAGGCTCCCAAATATTTTTATTTCCATTCTGAAATCACCCCTACAAAAACTGTGTGGTGGTGCACCCCTTTAACCCCAGAACTTAGGAAGCAGAGGCAAGCTCATCTCTTGAGTTTGGGGTCACCCTGGTTTACACCGAGAGATCTTGTCTCAAAACAAAATGAACAAACCATGGTTGTGAGTAACTTTCAAATTATTCTGAGATAATTTAGGTCCTCTAACCATAAAACTCCAGGCAGGATCAGCAACCTATGAAAAAATATGCTTATTTCTAAAGGAATTCATTTAATTTCTCCTTATATGTGCCTAATTTCCAATCCCACTCAGTTGTGGTGCCTCACATGCTGAAGACACTGTGGACAATGATATACCTGTATTCAAACAACTAGAAAAATACTTTTTGTCAACTATTCAACAACAATCCCTAAAAAAAAAAAAAAAAAAGAAAGACCCAGACAGCAGAAGGGTCTGCAAGCACTACTACTCTGCCCATGATGAAAACACTGAGGTGAGAGTTGGAAGCAGAATGTAGGAGGAAAACCAGCACTAGAATCTCAAAGACTCACAACGAGAAAATAGGGCTGGGGAAACCACTCATCGGAGAGATCGTTTGCTATGCATGTGTGAGAAACAAAGTTCTGATCACAGCACCCAAGGCCAGTTTGTCTGTAATCTCAGCTGGCTAGCTAGACTCAATCTCCCAATCAAAGACCCTGTCTCAGTAAAAAGTAGAGATGTATTTGGGGAGTCAGCCTCTGGCTTCCAGGTACATACACACCTGCACCACACACAAACAAGCAGGCATGCATACCTCTTCCCCTCTCTTAAAAAAAAAAAATTATCTGTCAAAAAATAAGAACAAAGCAAATGTCTCAATGCTCTCTGTAGTGTATTTCTTTTAAAATAATTAGTTATTATAGCCCTAGTTAGCAGAGATATCTGAGAATAAATTAAGTCAATTACTAGTGAAAGAATAGCCTGCAATCAAAAGATAAAGAAAGCACAAGTAGTATGGTGTTACTCTTTTAAGAGTAAAAAGCTATTAACTATCTAAATAGACAGTAAGGAAAGGCAATTGCTTTCATATGCCAGAAAAAGTCTCAAATAAAGTCACACTGAATGAATGATGACATTTATAACATTAAGAAAAGAATAAAATAAAAAGCATAAGAGTTAACAGACAAACAATAAAACAAAACAAAAAAGCCCTAGAACTTGAAATAAAAATTTTTAAAAATTGCTTGAAAGTAGGGTTATAAACTGGGCACAGAGCCAGGCTCAGTGGTGCATGCCTGTAATCCCAGCACTCAGGGAGGAAGAGGCAGGCGGATCTCTGTGAGTTTGAGGCCAGCCTGGTCTACAAAGCAAGTCCAGGACAGCCAGTGCTACACAGGAAACCCTGTCCCTAAAAACAAACAAAATAAAGACAGCATGGTGGCACACACCTGTGCTCCCAGCACTCTGGGAGGCAGTGGCAAGAGGATTTCCCTAAGTATGAGGCCAGCTTGGTCTACAAAGTGAGTCCAGGACAGCCAAGGCTACACAGAGAAATTCTGTCTTGAAAAAACAAAACAACAACAACAACAACAAAAAATAGAGCTACTTTTTCAATCTTAAACACAAAGAGGCTCACACCTAAAACCCAAGTAGCAACAGATAATTCAATTCACGAGTATTTAGATTTTAAATACAAGCTACCAAAGCCCTCCCACTTTTATTTATCTGCAAGTATTTCCAACTGTTGCTACCCAGAATACGGCCCTTACACAAGCTCTAGCACTGCTTTACAAAGCTTTTGCAAAACTAGGTTTTCTCCAGCCAGATGTCTCAGAATAAATTTACAATACTTTACTTTACTAAATACTTAGTATTTACCCATAAATACTAAGTCTTTAATTAATGGAAACGTGCAAAAAGCAACCTTTTATGAAATAGTTTTTAGAAAAGGCTCCCAGAAGACAGGAAATTTTATCTTCAAATGTTAACTGAACTTCATCATAGTATGTCAGTAACTGACATGATCCATTGAATTTCCTGAATATCACTCGGCTCAACTATCTTTGGGATTTAATTTATCAGCAAGAAAAGAAATATTTGGGGGATAGCAATTGTACTTTCCCACATTAGGTGACTGATTAAGCTCTCTTCTCTAAAGGTTGATTGGCTTCCTGGTGCCAGTAAAATGATTGATGAGTATTTCAGATGCAGCTCTGGGCTGCACTCCCCACTTTGCCCCTCCCCCATGGCACGCTGTCCCTTTCCTGCTGGGCTCCCCTTTCACAGTTCTGCAGCATTTAAGGTTTCCCTTCTGTTTTGCAATTTTCTTTATCATGTCCTGAATCAATGCATTTGATCTTCAAAAAATGGTACTCTTCTCAATGCTAAATGAGTCTTACTGTTAAAAACCCCTTTACAAGGAATGAGGGAAACCTCTGAAATGGTTGGACTTGGCTCAGTAAGTGAAACCGTACTTACAAAAGAAAGTGTGACAAAAAACAGGTTACAAAGGGAAAGAAAAGTGATCCTGTTTTAAAATTTTTTTTCTCTCAGATTTACATACAAATCACCCAGACATTAGCACTCTAATTGTAAACAAAAAGGTGATTTACACAGGAATTTACACACAAGTCGCATGACTGTGCGCTTTACAGAAATATAAGAATATATTAGAATGATTATAAGAATATAAGAATGATTGGATAGTAACTGAAATCCAAACCTCTGAAACTAGGATGTGAAGACTTGGTTTATGCAGAGCTTCCTAAATCCCAACTTCCTATTCTACCCAATTCATTCCCACCAGAAAGCTGGAAAAAATCACTCCAGGGATAAATGAATTTAGTCTCATTTCATAGGTGTGTCCATAAGACATCATACCTTACAGACAGAGCAAGAACAAGAACCCAACCATACCACTTTGGGTGTAGCTGACTCTTCTCTGGAGTCATTTAATTTTCCTGTTTAAACTACACTGCTATCATAATCTACAACCCACAGTGCCTTTTTTTTTTTTTTTTTTTTTTTTTTTTGCATTATTCCTTTCTTTGTTAGGACATCACACACTGTATTCTACAAGTCTTAGGTAACTAGCTTTTATAATTCCATTTGCAAAGGGCCAGATCAACCTCTTCACTCTGGATCTCCCTTTTCATATAACCAGCTCTTGTGTATCAGAAATGAAAAGGGTAGTAGGGAAAACGACCATATTTTCCTAAGCTAATATCAGGTAAATCAAACAATCAGAAATTTTTTCGCCATTTCACCTTAATCTGGGATATCTAGTGTCTTTTAAATTATAAGGAGAACCAAATTTCTAAATAGAAACTTTGTTCTAGTTTCAGAAGGGCCCATCAAACTTTAGATTTAGCCTCAATGCACTTGTTAAAACACACTACTGATTCAAATTTTCTCAATTTCCTTCTCTTCTATTTTGTAAACTGTTTCTAGTTACCAGCAAAGGTCTGATAACAGCAAACGACTGAGAGTTCTTTCATTCATTCAACATTCATGAAACAATTTCATGTATGTTGAACAGAGCTCAAACCCTTTTTTCCCCTCTTAATCAGCAAGAATTGTTGCATTAGTGGCAAAGTTGTCTACCAGTCAATCACTTACCAAAGCCATCATGCAAAGAAGAAGAAATAGTTGCTTGCAACTCAGAGTGGACTTTGTGACTCTCATCTACAGGAGCTAAACTCTGGACTTTCTCAACAAATGTAAGTAGCTTGGATTCTTAGATGTCTATTTTGGAGTGAATATTATGTTTGGCACGTCACAGACCTTGTCCCTAATTCTAGTGTACCATCAGGCAATTTCAGAGACATTAGAGTATATAAGGAGAAGGGGATGTTTAGTCTAAAAAATAAATCATTAGTCTTGTTATGTGAAATGGAGTTGGGGCTTAACCTCTATGAACTTCAGAGGTTTTTTTTTTTGTTTGTTTGTTTGTTTTTCCTTCTTTATTTCTTTTTTTTTAAACAATTTTGTGTATGTGTATACAGGCATGCGTGAGGAAATCAGAGGGCAACTTTCAGGAGCAGTTTCCAGGGTCCTCAGTATTGGGAGGCAAGAGCCATTAACAGATGAGCTACCCCCCTAAGCCCCAGGCCTCAGTTTCTAAATCTGTAAAACAGGCATAACAGAGTTCACGGTTCACAGGGTTATAAGGATAAATAAGCTAAACAAATGGAAAAGACTTAAAATAGTATATAAACACTATGTTAGCAATTATTAAAGGGGATTCCTGAAATTCAGAGAAGGGACATGACAAAGTTACATCGCCAGGATCTTTGTTGAGTTACACTCCAGTCCAGTAGTTCTCAACCTGTGGATCGCAACTCCTTTGGGGGTCAAACGACCCTTTCACAGGAGTTACCTAAGACCATCTGATATTTACATTATGATTCATAACAGTGCAAAATTACAACTATGAAATACCAAAGAAAATAATATTACGGTTGGGGGTCACCACAGCGTGAGGAATTGTATTAAAGAGTCACAGCATTAGGAAGGTTGAGTCCCACTGCTCCAGTCCCTGCTCTTTGCCTCTCACACCATTTAACTAAAATCCTTCCTCCCTGGTTGGCACTAGCAGCCCTTCCAAAAAACAAAGCCCTCTAAATGATGTCAGTAGGGGGTTTCCCCAGGTGGTTTATTATCCTGTTGAAAAGGCATCTTTGGTGAAAGGACTGAAAGGATAAATCAGATTTAAAGGATACAGTATCAACAAGGAGGGAAAAAAAAGGATTGGCTTCAACAATTGGGTTAAAATCATTTCGCTCAACTAAAGAACTAAAGACTTATTTAAAGACTTAATCTGAAATATAAAATCAAGGCATCAAAAGATAAGCTTTATTTCTTTATAGCCAGGCTGCAAATTCCATAGAACACATCTGTAACGAACATGAACTCTCAAACATCAAGATAATTATAGAACTCTTTTGGACAGAACCCCAAATACTTTAATGACTTTTACTTACCCACTCAAACTAGGTTCTGATGCAGTAACTCCCAACTGTTATTCACACCATTATGCGACATTTCTTCAGCCAACAAGTTCTACAGAATGAGTTCTAGCTAGCAACTACCCAAGGGAATAAATCTCTCTTAACAACACAGTAACTGACTAAAAGGTGGCTCACACTAGGAAAGGTTATTCTCAGGCCAGGGAGGATATGCTTTTACGAACACTTCATTAGGATCTCAGTGAAAACCAGGCTGAAAGCAAACCAGCAATTTAAAGAGAGTCCCTAAAAACAGACTTGCCTAAGAAAGGTAAATAAGCCAACCGCTTTGTTAAATTTTATTTTGCTTTTAATTATGTGTATGTATGTGCGTTTGTATGGGGGCGTAGGTGCCCGAGGTCAGAAGAAATTCGAACTCCTTGAGCTGGAATTACCAGCATTTTTGAACAGCCCAACTTGGACCAGAAACTGAACTCTGGTCTTTTGGAAGAAGAGCAATTGCTCTTAACTGCTGAACCATCTCACTAGCCCAAAGGAGTGTTAGTTTTAATTATCAACTCAATCAAATCACCTGGGAAGAAATGCTCAGTAAGGAATTATCTAGCTGGCCAAATTATCAAGCAAGCATGTTATTCTTTTTAACGTAACTTGTATTTCTTCTGCATATTTCACATTTTTATAGCAATGAATTTTGGTTTTGTTATTGCATTTGATTCCACAACTTTAAGTACATACTTCTTGCAGAAAAATGGTGCTGTTGGAAAACTGCTGCGCAATACACAAACCAAGCAACAGGCTTCATAAAGCATATAACAAAAGGATTATCAGAGCTCAAGGACAGCAAACTGTGACATATTTCATTTAGCTTCGAACAGAGAAAGCAAAATAATAGCACATTTCAGTAAAAGATGATCCACGCACGGGGCTGGAGAGATGGCTCTGTGTTTAAGAGCACTGGCTGTTCCAAAGGACCAAGGTTAAGTTCCCAGCACCCACATGGCAGCTCAAAACTGTCTGTACTTTCTGTTCTATGGGATCTGACACCCTCACAGAGACATACATGCAGGCAGAACAACAATGTACATCTAAAAAAAATCCACTATAGAGAAACAAAAAAGAATTGAAGTCAAGCATGAGGGTGATGCTTGGTGGGGGTGCTTGCCTGTACCTCAGTGCCTGAGAATCTAAGGAAGAAAAAGTGTTTGATAGCAGCCTAGGCTACATAGAGCAGCAACATTATCCCAAAAGGAAAAAAAAAAAGGAAGGGAAGGGAGATGATAGGGAAAGACAGAAAGAGGAGAAAGAGAAAGAAGAGAGAGGAAAGGGGAAGAGAAAGGAGAAAAAAAACCCAAATAGTCAAGTACTAGTAATAATGGTAAAGTTGTCATCTTCTTCCAAGTATTTTCACTTACATCAGAGGTGTCCCATATTTTAGTCTGGTATGCCATAAAAACCCCTTCTACACTCTGAAAAAATACTGGAGCCCCCCCCCCCAAGAGCTGGCACTATTTAGAATTATGTATTGATACTTAATATACAGAAAAATAAACCTGAAATTTTTAAACTACTATTCATTTAAAAGTAATTAACTCATTACATGTTACATATTAACAAGAACATTTCCAATAAAATATAAAATTGTAAGAATGACACCATTTTACAAATCTCTTCAATATCTGGCATAACAGATTGTCCCATTCCCCCATTCACTATATTTATGTATACTAGAAGTGTAGGCAGAAAATCTGGCCTCACAGATTTATAACTGGAAAAAAAATAAAATACCTGCACTAAAAAAGGTAATTTTTTCTTTGATGTCAATACCAAAATTCAGTAATTGGTGATACTTAAAGGTTAGTTCAAGGCAGAGTCGAAAAAACCTTATCACTGGTTTGGGGATATAGTTCAGTTGTAGATTTAGTTGCCTAGCAAGCACAAGGGCCCTGGTTCCAAGCCCCAGCATTGCAAAAGATAAAAACATTATCAGTAAAATGTGTGTACTCGGTTACATTAAACTGCATGTTGAATGGAACTTAAACCCACATAGAACTTATTTCCTTGTGATAAAGTCTAACTATGAGACCTGTAACTTATAATTCTCCTGCTTCAACCTCGTCAGTAGTACTATCATCACAAGGCACCATATGCCCAGCCAGGCAGTTATTTTCAAATAGCGCACCTGTACATGTTTTGAAAAATAATGTATTAATGAATTACACAAATCCTCTAAATGATAAGCACACTTCATTATACAATACCAAAAATCATATTTTTAATATCACCATCTATCTCACCAGAAAGTTCTAAGTACTGACAAGCTGTGAACAGCCATCTTCCACTTTCATAACAGCAGGTCTAAAATTTTTTAAATCTCTTTATGCCAGGTGGTGGTGGCAACCCAGCACTAGGGAGACAGGAGCAGGTGGATCTCTGAGTTTGAGGCCAGCCTAGTCTACAAAGTGACTCCAGGACAGCCAAGGCTACACAGAGAAACCCTATCTCCAAGGGGGGTTTGGGAACAGTAAGTTCCAGGGAAGCTAGAAGTACATAGAGAAAAACCCTGTCTCAGAAAGAAAATAAATAAATAAAATAAAATTGCATTACTTGGAAGCTCAAATTGTAATCACTGGCAACAAACACTGTTTTCTTTGGTGTGGTAAGTTCACTAAGAAACCAGTTATTTTACCTCAGTAATTTTTTCAAGAAAAAGATGACACTTGAAAAACTGCAACTAATTCAGCTCACAACATACAACACATCTTACCTCAAAACAACCTTCCTATTTATTAAGATGTACCGTAAATGTTTTCTGTGTAATATACCACGCTATCACACAAAACATCAAAAACATACACTTAAAGACTGAAATGTAACTAATCATTTTTACTCATTCTCCAAGGAAATTCCAAGGCTTTTTTTTTTAAGTTAAAACCATGGCTATGAAGGATACAATGACTACATACTGTACTCTGATGGCTTAATTGCTGAAGTGGCAGCAGTTTTTACCCATTGGTTTTGCAAAATCAGTATAAAGGTAAACAGAGCAATAAAGACAAAACATTTCTTGTAATTATAATGAAAAGTTAGGAGGGTCTCTGTGCTGGAAGCCAGCCTGGTGAATCCTCAGACAGCTAAGGCTACATAGAAAAACCTTTAGAAAACATTTTATATTCTCTCTCTCTATATATATATATATATAATATATACACATATATATGTATACATGTGTGCATGTATGTATATATCATGTTGCTATTATATAATAAATATTATTCTCTACTATAGATAGATAGACAGACAAAGTTTTGACCTGCAAAACATCCTGAAAGGATCTCAGGGAACCCCAGAGGTCTGTGAACTACATTTTGAAAATCACTGGTTCAGATACAAACTGTATTTAAAGATTCAATATATTTGAAGTGATTAAGTCTAAATAAATTTAGTGATAAATGATCAAGAAATTATGAATGATAGAAAATGCAATCCAAGTGAGTACTACCTCACTACTTTTTAACTACATTATTTAGTATACATTAAAGCTATACAGTGGGTGTTCAGGCATTTCTTCTCTGACATAAACTGTAATAAGAATATTGTGTCTGATCCAGTAGAATATACTATTATCAAAAACAATCAAACTGAATCTTTCCATCCTTCCAAGATGATTTGTTTCAAGGCTGAATGAACACATGAGTTAGAGGCTTTTAAATGAGAACTGGTGAAGCTACTTCTCCACACTGAGCCAGTCTCTCTTTTATTTTTAAATAGATGTTAATGAACTCTTTCATAAACCTTTATCTGATTATGTCTAATAAACTACACAAATACCAAAGAAGCTTCAACTATCTCTTTACCCAATTAGTCTTTTAGAAAAAAAAAAATAAAGAACACGGAAATCTTAACAATACAACAAAGAACTAGAAAAACAACAAACACACTGAAAGACCTCTGAAATGCTTTTAGAGAAATCTAAAATTCCATGGTTCTATCAAATGAAAGGAGTAGAAAGTTAAGAAGCTGAGAAATTCTACATGAAAGAATTTAATCACGCATCACTCCCTCAAAATTAGCCTCAAATACATTTAATAGTTTTCAATGAAAACAGTAGTCCGAGCAAACTGTAAGACACATTCATCAGTAACAACACACTGCAACCATAGACCCAAGCTGCTAGAGCTCACTATTCTAACAATTATTTTAACGACCATTACCAATTCTTTTTTTTAATCTCACTTTGGCAGCAGAAGTAAGTCACTGTTCTGGCACAAACCACCCACAGTGTTATCTCCAAATCAGATGCTAGGATCTGTTTCCCAGACTACATTACATGCTGCTGTTCAGGAAACACTATACCTGACAGCTGACTTATCAACAGTGTCCTTAGAATTGACGCCTACTGAAAAGCAAAATTCAATCTAGAAAACAAAAAAATACACTACTGCTGCCATCTGTGGTTTATGGTTGAATAGCTTTTCCCCCGTAAACAATTTTAAGGGTTCAGAGCTTACAATTAGGATGCAAAGTTATCATCTTTTAAGATAATTGTCAAAGTTAATTCTTAATATAATAAAGTTACAGCATCTATCTGTAAAAAACTTAACAATTTCCAATTTCTTCATCTGGGATTATATAATACAGGAAACACCACAAACTACCTTGAAAAAATTCCACTGTACCAAAGGATAACTTTTGAAAATTTTAAAACAAAAACCTGTATTTTTTTTTAAGAAAATCTGGAAATTTTCTCCTAGACATCATAGTAAAGCCAGCTTGCTTCCAATATGTTAAAAGTTTGAAGTACAATTGTTCCTAAAATTTAAGAACAAATATTTCAAAACTGCAAATGAAGCTCCAGTAGGCTATCTTCCCAAATTTATTTTCTCCCAATTCGCTTTCTCAAATGACAAGCATGGTAGCATGGGGATCAAACGATTCTGTGCAGCTGGGGGTGGGGAAAAAAGCAATTCAGCTCCCCAGCAGCCAGCTGAGGAAATCCTGGTCCCTCCCAAGCTAAATCACTGTTAATTAGAATTGCTGAGTACAACTAGAAAAGTCTTATTAAAATAATTTAAATAACTGTAACCCACAGGAAAACAAATCTGTTTTCTTCAAAAGCTATTCTAGAAAGAATGTTGTTTAACAGGTCAGCATAAGAAAATATTCAAGAAATAGTTCATTCAAATAAATTATGCTTACTTATTTCTAAACAATAGATATCTCACAATGTTTTGGGTTTGGGTGTTGTTTTTTTTTTCCTCCTGCTATTCCATAACTTAACCCTAACACCCTAAACATGATGTAAACACTGAGAAATGAAAAGGCTGGGGTTGACTTTAGAAATACTGTATAACATTACATTCCATGATGTTTCTAAAATGTACAATTAAGATAAGATGAATCCAAAACTTGAGCTACAAAAACCTCAATATCCAAAACAAAATTCCCTTGTTCAGTAACAAGCCTCCTTGACAACGTAATAATTCTGACATCTCTGATTTCCATTTATCAGACATTCACAAATGTTCAAAGAATTACCTAATCCAGAAAAACATTTAATAAAAAATTATTTTAAGTTGATCACAAGAATACAAAAACTTGAAAGCAAACACTTTTCTTCACAACTTGTTTTGAAAATACATTCACAATATTACTAAGAACTGCGCATATCGCACCACTACCCCTGTGGACACATTAGGGGGCTATATACATGTTTATCTATAGAAAGAGCTTTCTCTGATTCTGACCCTTCTTCACAAATAAGATGGCTATAATTTGGTCTTTACACACAAATAAGTTATTTTCTTATTCTATTTAAAAAATATTTTAGCAACTGTTCTAAAATTATGTGATTTAACCTGAAATGTATTTTCTACCTTTGCCCTACAACCCGGGGGGTAAAAATGGAGGAAATAAAAAATATTGATATGTATAATTTGAGTAATGCATTGAAAATCTGGCGCGTTTTTTTTCATTAGCTTCCCTTCTAACAGCTTTTTGAATATTTGTACAAGCATAAAACTTTCTGCTGCAAAATGTAGAATCAAATTAGTAAGCATGTTATGCTCATACTCTGCAAATGAGAGGCACGCTCAGCATTTGCAAATGGTTTATCCAAGATTGGAAATTTGGCCATTTAACACCTCAGATTTCTCCTTAAGGAAACCTAAAAATTCTCAGTTGATTCAGAATTAAGTTTTCAAGTCAAAGAACTAAAAAGTTCTAAAAAGTTAAATGTGAGATGTAAAATACTTGTTAACAAGCATTTTATTGGTAAAGTCATGTGTGAGGAGCACACAGTATTTAATGAACTCATTTCCTGCAAAGTAAAATAATGTGAAATGTTATTTATTATTTAATTCCTTATAATGGCTTGTCGCCTCCTTTTGCTTTAAATATTTAAAAATCTATTCCCTCACTCTCTTGAAAAATGAACAAATGCTTCCTCAAATCGTTCATCTTCCTTTGAAATCCCAAAAGGGAGCAATCACTAGCACAACTAAATGAGTTAGTTATGAAAACCACAAGAACAGCTGAAAACAGCAGAATCAGCACGAGGGATTCCAGGGAGGTGGTGCTGCATCGAAAGGCTAGCAAGTCTGTTCTGATGGAAACATAAAAACATCTGGAGGACTGTAAATTCGGCATCAATGGACTTTACTTCTTCCTAACACAGACCAAAGACCTCCTCTCCAGATAACGACCTCAGGAAAAATGGAAATATCACCAGGATGAAAAGTTAAAACAAACAATTTCAATTATTTTTGGAGGAAAATATTCATTAGGAAGGAAGAAAAAAGCAAGTCCACTATTCCAAATGCAAACTTTATTTTGTATTTTGAAAATTCTTCTGAGCACTTCTTGGGTACTAATTAACATAAACTGTAAAACACTACATACACGATACTAAATTTTTTGAACTGAAAAACAAGCTATGCTACAAAAATTTCGTATTTTCTTTTGAAACAAAGACGTTCCCATTGTCTTTTCAGCAAAAAGAATATATTTGTATCAGTAACTTGAACTGATGTGAAATATTAAAAACACTTTTTAGCCTTAACGGATTGATTGTTCCTTATGATTCTTTTAAATGGTTCTCATCAGTTAAGGAAAAGATGAGTATTAACAAATAATCTGATTAAGAGCTAAAATTACCACTCAGTTCTTTAAAATGTTCCAATGAATAATTAATAACAAGTACATTGTTCTCTGGCTTTACTTACAATAATATTCTCAGGCAGAACTGAAAGTGATGGCTGCAGTAAAACCTGTCATCTAATTGTAAGCACAGGTGGGGGCAGAAACTATTTGCAAACAGGAAGGCATTACGAAAATACACTAACAGGGCTTTCCGATAGATCTGGAGATGAATTAAAAAAACCTGCGTAGCAAATTTTACATCAAGAATTATATATAACATTCACAAATTAATACCAAACCAAATCTGTGCGTAAATTAACTTTTAAAACGCCAAAACCAGTCTTTGTTCTTCTAGACACTGTCCCTTTCTATCGTAACTATATCCCTTCCTTCCCCTTTGTGACGTGGGATTTTATTGATCCCAAACATGTTCACATTCAGAATCTGTCCCCACCGGATGCCCGGCCACCTAGATCCCACAAATCTTTAAAACTCAAGAGCTTTGAAAACATCACCATTTGATCACCATCATATCAAATCAACCAGGCTCACTTCCAAACAGACTTTTCCTCTTAACTGGCATTAAAGAGAGAGGGAAACTAAAGATCTGCTGAATTTAACGATAGATGTTTGATGAATTAATAATCTTAGGAAGAAGCAAATCCAACTCAAGATTTCTCTTCTGTGACTCCCCATTCATTCATTCCACAACCGAGGGTCTGAGTCACCCATTTTCAGGTTGCTTTCCCCACACCTGCCAGGTCACTGTCCCGATTGAGAAACTTCTTGCCAAAGCAATTAATTTTTAGTGCCTCCTAACTGTCCCCGGTGTTTGCATTCAATCTGAAATCTGTTACTTGTTAGACATTGCTCGGGTCCTAGATCTTCCAGAGAATTGCGCGTTTATGGCGCAGAGAGGGGAGGAGGCAGGGATCTCTGAGAGCCTGCCCTTTATTCGGAAATGAGATGTGAAAGGTGGAAGGCAGGGCAAATAAATAAATAAATCGGGTTTGCCGCGGGAGCGTTTGCCTGCCGCAACGAGCACCCTTTGTAATGCAGGCCTCCCGGGGCTATCGCCTGCGCTAATTGCTCCAGGGCGCTTTCCAAGTTCAAAAGTTCACCTTTTACGACCTCACAAAAGCTCCTTACACTTTACCAATAAAAACATTCCGCCGCAAACACCGAAGGGGGAAATATCAAACAGAAACAAATAAAACACTGAGCGGGGGAGGGGGCGGGAGCCGACCCGGAGGAACCTGAGGACCGGGCCGGGACGAGAGGACGCCGGCCGCCCGGCCAGGTGAGGCATGCTCCGCACCCCGGAAGGGCTAGGCTGCGCGGCGCGGGAGGCGTCCGACAAACGCCCGAAAAAGGCAGGTGTCCCCGAGCCCGGGACCCCGCCGGAGACCCGAGCCGGCAGAAAGTCCTCGCCTCCGAGGAGACCGGGAGAAGGGGAGGCGGGGGGAGGACAGGAGCGGGCGCCGAGGTCCGTGGAGGACCGCTCGGGGTCTGCGCACGAGCCGAGGCTCCGGAGGAGGAAAACGCCCTGGGATAGGTGCAGGGTGCCAAGGTGTGGCGTCTGCGAGCCCGCCGGTGAAGGAAGAGGGTGCTCCGAGCACCAGGGGCCCCTTGGGGAGGAGAAAGCGCTAGCGCAGAGGGGTCGGGGGGGGAGGGGAGGGTCCGAGCCGGAGGAGGGGGGACCGGGACCCTGCGCGGAGAGTGCGAGCCCAGGGTGGAGTCCACGCCGAGGGGCCGCCCGGCATCCCGGGGCCAGAGCCGGCTTCTAGAAAGAGGGGGTCACCGGCGCTGGGGCCGCCCGGGCTCCGAAGGCCCCTCACCCACCGTTGCGCGGCGGCGGAGGGAGCGCGGCGGGCGGCTCCAGGAACCCCGCCGAGCCCCCGCCGCTTCCCCCTCCGCTAGGTGGCCGTTCGTCCCGCTCCATGCGGCGGTGCTCAGGGCCCCCGCTGGCTTCGCCGCTCCGCCATGACTCGCGCCCTCGCAGTCGTCGTCGTGGTAGTCCGCCGGGGGGGAGGGGGCTGTCAGGAGCCAGCGGGCTCCCGGCCGCCGCGCACTCTGGGCCCCCGAGCCGCCCGGCTCCGCGCCCCTCCGCGCCGCGCCCCCTCAGCACTGGCCAGCTCCCTCCTCTGACGTCACGCGCCGCCGGCACGCACAGGCCCGCGGGGCGCGCTAGGAAATGTAGTCCGCCCGGCGAGGCTGGCCGCACGGGACTCTACCAATTAAAGAGGTGAAGCGGAAAAATAGGCAGTCCTGAGGAGGGAGAATCCAAGCCTACCGCTATCACAGACTTTAATAAAACTTCTGACTTATATATACATGTATATGCAAAATAGATGGTTATGTCACAGCAGTCTCTCTATTGCAACTTGTGCAGGGTCCAGGTTTCCCTGTGGCTCCGAGGATCTCCCTGCACTAATAATGAGTCTTTCCAAGGAGGTGGATCCACCGGGAACCGGTGAGCACGTGCAACCAAGCCCAGCCCTGTGGGGGAAGGCCTCAGGGGGCGGGGTGTGTAGGTACTCTGGAGGGCTTTCCTCCCCGGCTGCGCGACAAATTGGAGCAGAGATTAAAGGACCTGAGTTTAACCCGAGGTGACTGCGTTCGTATGCAAATAGAATCTATACAACTCTGCTTTCCGGAGAAGTGTTTAAAGCCTTTTACCTCCGGGTGGGCGGGAAAGGCTAAAGTTTCTCTTCCTCTTCTTTCATTACCCGCACCCTGCCCATCGAACAGATGGGCAAACTAAGATCAGGGCCATTGATGCCATCAAAGAAAACTTGGGGAATCCCGGCTCCGTGTGCCTTAAAGAGCTGTTTTAAGAGTGTCCCCTTCCGGACCGTTGTTCCCACCTCCGCTCTGGTTTTTACCTGTCTGAAAAATCGGTGGTAAGATGGCAATACTCACATAAGCACATCGCCTCAGCTCACTTGAAGTTACTGCCGAATAAAATTCTGGATTTCTCCCCTTCCTCCGCTAGGGCTCTCCTCCCGCTGCCACCAGGTGGCGCGCGGCCACGAGCCTCAGGACCAGCCGTGGTGGCGATTTTCAGTGACGCCCCCCAAAACACACACAAACACACACACACACACCTCCCTTAGGAAAAGACTGTGCGCGGTTTCAGCCGAGGACTTCAACGCTATCTGACCTGCTAGAAAACAAAGACCCTGAAGTGCTCTGCTCGTCTCTGCTCTGCTGGGTCATACCGAAGCGTCTTCACTATGTCCCATCTACCTCACTCTGCCCCCATCTGCCTCTGTCGTTCTCTGGCTCTTGTGAGTCATTCCTTACTTAACTCTTTAAAAGTCTTTATTTTAGCACGTGCAATCTAGCCTGTTCCGTTTCCTGCCCACATTGCTCCCCATGCTTCTTCCCTTACCTGCTATTCAGGAGGCTTCCTTCCTGCACTTTCCAATAACTGTCCATTACCAACGTTAGTTAACCTGGTTTCATCCTTAATCCGTGCCAGCCGCTGTTCTGAAAGATTTACACTAATGCTGTTTACACTTAGCCTGCCACAGCTACTCAGTGAGGTGACTCTGATATTGTTATTCTCACATGCAAATGAAATGGCTCAAAAGTGATGTCCTTTATGAACTCAATCGGTGGAAAGCTGAAATGCCCTTGGCCTGACCTCTTTAACTCTTTAACTCAAACTTCCTAGATCCTGTCCCAATTCTTCAGTGGCACTTTCCTTAATACCTCCCATCAAGGGACAACTAGGTCCCTCTGTGTTCCCACTTAGCCCTATCTAGGACTAGGTCGACTGTAAGAAATGATCTTGAAGTGGTTACTTCCTTGCCAAGGTCTCTGAATTTTCCCAAGGTCAGGCCCCTGCAACAAAAGAAGAGCCCTTAGTGTCACAGGGAAGAAATCCTTCTTCAGTTCTCTATTCTGTGGGAAAAGAAATTGTCCTGTGATGTATGCCCATTTCCCGAGGACTATGGAAGTAAACTTTTATGTACTTAAAGTTATACAGAAAACAGAATAAAGTTAATACCAAACTTGAAAAAAAGTTTTTGTTAGGATCACATACTCTTCCCAGAGCCAGATTCTATCACAGGCCCATGGATGCAGAACATTCCCTTCCCTGGAATGTTCTTCTTCCCTGGAATGCAAAGTGGCCCTGCAGATATCTGATGCCTGGGATTTGAAAGGTGGGTGAAGTCTGTAAGTCAACGTGCTCAGCTTCGGGAAACAATTCATTCCTTTCAGCTCTGTGCTCCCTCTATCCCAAAGCCTCCCCAGGTATCCTTGTCCAGCCAATCCTCTTACTCTCTTGCCATTATCTCCTCTATACAGGAGACACTCACTAAATAGGCATCCATCAAGAGTCTGGCACCCACACTGGATCTTTTTTCTAATTTCTTGACATTTTCCCCACAGCCCTGAGGAGTGCCCTCTGCTCTGAGTTTACAGTTGATGAGTCAGGCTCAGGCTCTGTAAGACATACTTAAAGTGCTGTCTAAGCATTTATTTACAGGAAAGACAGAATAAATGAAAAGGAATATATCTAAGGATGAGGATCAGTCTGAAGGAGACCCATCCTGAGATCCTGGAGCCAGAGGCAGGCAGGGCTACAGCTAAGAACAAGACAAGTGTGGGCCTCATCATGAGGTTCTTACCCTACAGTGAATGATATAGACACAAATCAAATAATCACAAAAACCTATAATTGCCTGAGTGCTGTAGCTAAGAAATCTCAGGTGTGCCAGATGGGCTGAGAGTGTGTGACAGGATTTCCAAGACAGGGATCGACAAAGGTTAGGAGGTGTAGCAAGAGTGAGCCAGCCTGAGTGAGAAGGACTTTCTGTGGAAGTAACAACACAAACCGGGTCCCAGTGCTAATTGGAGACCTTATACATTTGAGTTGTGAGTTATTCATGGTGACAGAAGTGTCCATAGGAGGACACCGTATGTTGTCCAGAAGGGGGCAGAGTTCCTCCAGTGGTCTCTGCTTTGCTCTAGCAGAGCCTGCCTTAAAAAATCAGTCAGACTACCTGCATCCATGAGAAAGCTAGGAAAAAGAACTCCTACCTTGTTGGATTTGTTTTAAGTATACTTTGTCTAAATTTTGAAAAGATAGGAAGCATGTTACAAAACCTACAATTAAAAAAAAAAAAAAAGAGGGAAGTATCTAATGAAGATGTTCAATTCTTGTCTGCAAAATCTTCTTGGAAATAACCACCATGCTGATGTCATGTGTGTCCTGTACACAGATGTACAGTATGTGTACGGAATACAGTGCATGCCCAATAATTTTTTTTTTTTTTTTTACACCAGGCCTTGACTCCTCTGCAAGAGATCTCTAGAAACTTATTTATAAACAGGACATGGTGGCATACCTTTAATCTCAGCACTCGGGAGGCAGAGGCAGAGGCAGAGGCTGAGGTAAGCTAGAGGCTAGCCTGGCCTACAGAGTAAGTCCCAGGACAGCCATACCGTTACACAGAGAAACCCTGTCTCAAAAAACTAAAAAAAGAAAAAAAGATAGAAAGGAACTCATCTATAACAAATACCGACTGCACACATGATTTTTTAACTGAAGTCAGCTGAGAGTCATGCAGTAATTAGACCTCAGACTAGATCACTCGTTCTCTGCCCTAGAGCCCCTGAGGGGTTCCTGAGAACATAAGTTGCTGGATCCTTGCCTCCTGGTGAATCTCTGGTTCAGTAACTGGGCTGGGGCCTGAGTATTTGTGTTTCTAACAAGTTCCCAGGTGACACTGAGGGTGCTGGGCTGGGGCCACACAGTCTGAGAGCCACTGAGCCAGCTGCTTGGGGAGACAAAGCATGAATGCGCTGGTGGCCTATTGGCCTCCCCACGGGGAGCTGGAAACAGGAAATAAACTGTGGGAATGAAGTTCTTGAGGAGGGGGAATACTTGAGAGCAGAGGTAAGGAGTGAATGGGTGTGGCTATACTCAGGGCACAAGTCAGTGTTCCTTGCTTGTGCAATGGAGGCTCAGTAAGCCAGGTAAACATACAAGTGATCAGAACAGTCGCCTGTGTAGAAGAGAAAGCGAATCCAGCCTCTAAGGGTGCTCAGAGGGTTGGAAGGGCCTACAAAGAGTCTGGGAAGGACCCCTGTTGAAATAAAAGGGGGAAACTGAGGTGGGAGGCAGTTTAAAAGAGTGTAACCCAGAACTCAAGCAGGGAAATAAACGAATGAATCAGCAGTGCTTTCTTTGCAAATGAAGAACTTGAATTGGGATGTCCCACCATCCACATTAAAAGGTGGTGGCTGTGGTGGTTGTGGTGTGTATAAGTAACATAAATAGAAAGGCAGAAACAGAAGGGTATCTGGAGCTCACTAGCCAGCCAGTGCAGCCAAAAGAGCTCCAGGTTCAATGAGAGACCTTGTCTCAAAAAAGTAAGCAATGGAGGAAGAAGACATCTTGCCCATCAGCTTCTTACACACTTTCAGGAGAGCCTATGGAAAGACACTACACACACACACACACAAACACACACACACACACGACAGAGAGAGAGAGAGAGAGAGAGAGAGAACACTGAATTAGTAAGTATAAGAGACCATCTTGAATTTCATTACAGTGGCTCTCAAAAGATCCAGCAAAAGCACCTCAGGCAAGAGTGGCCTAAGACACCTGGAGCAAGCAATCGCTGCCTGGGAAACTGAGAATTCAGAGGCTCTGCTGAGGATGGAAAGGAGAGGGCTATTAAAAAGTAGCTCTTATGGGCACAATAGAAAGAGGAGGAAGATGTGAAAGAGAAGGGGCTGGGCCTTGAAAAGGCTAAAACTGACAGTGTCCAGGAGAGAGACAGGATGGCTTTGCCAAAGAAAGGGCTGAACTGAAAGTACCATTCACTTGACTTTGCAATTATTCCAAAAAGATTCTTTTCTCCCTTTTATCGATAGGGAAACTGGGGCTCAAAAAAGGCAAAGGGACAGGTCCGAGGCCCTTCATCTCACGGAATGGGACCTCATTCCGTTGCGAGCCCGCACTTCTCTAACTGGCTGCAGCTACAGTTCTCTCCCAGAGACTCTTCGCAAAACCGCCGGACCGCAGGGGATGGGCGGGGAGGGGAGAGGAGGGGCGGGTGTCCCTCCACCCTAGCTCCACCTCCAGCGGCGCTGCTGGGGCACCCGGCCGAGGGGCGCCCCCTCGGCAGAGCCGGGCTGCCGCGCGGACCGCGCAGTACTGCCGGCGCTCCCTAGCGTGCACGCGGAGCCGTCGTTGTCCACCGAGCCATGGCAGCGGCAGCTCTCCTGCCTTGGTGCCTCCAGTTGAGGCTGCGGCGGCTGCTGCTGCTTTTGCTTTGGGCTGGTCCTGTGTGGCTGGACAGTAAGGTACGTCCGCTGATGGAACCTGGCACAGCTGGATGGTGACCAGCGCGAGGGGGCGCTATGGCTGAGGGGGTGCGCCAAGAAAGATGCATTCATTGAGCAGGGAGATGGGGACTAGGAAAAGGCAGGTCAGAACTGGGTCTTAGTCTGGACTCTGATGGAATCAGAGCCTTGAGAAAACATGTGCAGGAAGAAGCGCTGGTGATGATAGGGTGCTTAGGTCCTGGAGCCCGAGGAAGAGGCGCTTTGGACCTTGTCACTATACTCAGAGATCGGGCTCAAATTCAGCATCAAGTGGGGAAGTCCCAGGTGCTCTGGGGACGGGCAGGCAAGGAAAAGCGGACAATAAGAGCAACTGGCTGAGAGTGCCCGTGGAAGGCTGACCACGAAGGGGTAGACCACTGGCAATTGTTACCCAGAGACTCCCGGGTTTGCACTGAATCTGGGCTGCCCACTTGCCTTGGCCTCTGAGGCCTGAGTTCACATATTGAATTCACCTGTTAGCTGATGCTTTACCTCTCTGAGCCTCTCCCCATCGCTCCCTCTCTCTATTCCCCTCTCCCCTCTCCCTCTGTTTTGTTGAAACAGGATCTCTGTGTAATTCTTGCTTGTATGGATTGCAATAGGTAGACCAGGCTGGCCCCAAACTCACAGAGAGCCTACTGCCTCTGCCTCCCCAGTGCCGAGATTAAAGATGTCCACCACCATTTCTTCACCTATAAGCATGGGGGGGGGGGGGTTGTACCCTCTGTTCATGATTTCTAGATTCAATGAGATTATACCTGCAGAAAGCTTAGCACCACACTTAGAAGGTGCCCGATAGATGATCTATCTATGCCCTACAGGAATCCCAAAGCCCGGTATTAGATCCAGAATAGAGGCAGAGCAAGCACGTGAGACAGATCAAGATCCCCTTAGGGTATTCTAAAAATGACCTGATGGAGAGGGACCTAGAGCTGTTTCTCAAGCTGTGGGCCGTGACCCCTAAAGGGTCAAAGGCTCTTTTCACGGGAGTCATATATCAAAGGTATTTACATAATGATTCGTAAGAGTGGCAAAATTACAGTTATGAAGTAGCAACGAAGTAATTTTATGGCTGGGGGTCAGCACAGCACGAGGAACTGTTTTAAAGGGTCACAGCACCAGGAAGGTTGTGGAGCTACTGACCCACAGGGAAAATGTAGGTATCTGCTCACATAGGATAAGGGCAGCAGTGGCTTCTCCTCATGCCATTCCAGGTTCTGTTTGTTCGTTTTTCTAGTAGAACTTGAGCCCACATGTGAGCAGGTAAAGGGTAAAAGCCATTCTTTGGCTGTGCAAACTTGGAACTATGACTGCATGTCCCTGGGCTTCCGTTCCTCTATCTGAAAATCAGTGTCCCCTTTGGCTCAGATAGCACAAGTGAACAAAATCCCAGATGACATGATCAGCACTCTCTCTCACCCCCTGCCTCTCCTCTATGCCTGGGGAAGGACTTCTGGACTTGGGCATCTCTGAGCTTTGCAAAGGGCTATAGAGCAGGAGGGCTTACATCCAAAACAAAGCTAAGACAAAGAAAACCCAACACCCTGTTTATGTAGTGAGTCAGCCAAACACTTGCTAGGTTGGGAAGGGGGTATATTTACTTGTCCCAGGGCAAGCTGGGGCTGGTGGAATAGAGGATAAAGCAGCTGGGGACCCAGCACAACCCTCCCCCAGACACCTCCCATTCCTGCTCCACTTCAGCCAGCTGGGAAAAATAAAAATCAAGTGATGGGTGAATTTACTCCGCATTCTTAAGCCCAGCCAGACTCCTGCTGGCTCTGCCGAGCTGTTTTCATTATCACCCTCTCCTCTACAGTTACAGCCCCAACTTCTTCCCCTCTAAGCCTGTCCCGGTTTTGGGGGGGGGGGAGTAGGATGGGAGGGTAGCTTAAGAGGACCACCTTGGAACTTGAAGTGAATTGAGTGAGGGTCCTAGAGTTCTAAGTTGGCCCCTCTGCAGGTTTCCTCTTCCTGGCAGGCTCCTACCCATTACACTTGCCCTGGTATTCTGCTGGTCTCCCTGCATTTTAAGTTGATGTTTATAGTGAGGCAATCCTAAACAGGATTTGGAATTTCCATCTAAGGAAGTGCTTTGTCTGACCTGAAGTAGGAGGGGGGACTCGCAGCTGCCCTGGTATTTTCACATGGCTGCCCAGCCTTGAGGTTGGGATGGACGGGCAGGTAGCCCCAAGACACCCAGGCATGGCAGCAGATACTCCCTGGAAGTGATAATTTACCATCTCTCCATCTGAGAAAGGGCTGCTGGGACCTTATTCTCTGTGCACATGCAAGGGTGGAAAGGGGCTTGAGCAAAGAGGAAAGATTGATGCCTGTAGGGACCAAAGCAAGGGACCAGAGGGGGCTTAGCCGAGCAGACCATGTTTTCCTGGGCCAGGTCAGATATTCCAGAGAGGCCAGTCCCAGGGGCTTAGGTCTTGCTTCACATCTACTCCTGGAGTTTCCGCATGTGGGTGTAATTGGAAGCAGGCCCTGAGCAGAAACAGCAGAACAACCGGGTAATGGAGTTCTCTTCCTAGTACCCTGTCGGGCCAAGCCAAACCCCACTATCTCTATAAGAAATGGGCCTGCCTCAACACTACTTTGGTAGAACACCAGAACCAAGGTCTGTGCTCAGCACCTTACATTCAGCATCACATACAACTCTCTTGTCAGCCCTGCCAAGTGTTAGTGGTCGTTCCCCAGGGCATAGATTTGATCACCCCAAAGAACCACACTGGGACAGTGAGCTATCTGCACTTTCCAAGAACAACCCCATGTAATTCTGAGGCACAGCATTGGTCACCAAAGGAGGTGATTTTGAAAAACTAATCCAGTATAGAGTAATACACACCACCACTGGATTATGGTCATGGAGTTGACTGCAAGGTACAAAAGTTGGGAAATATTTAGGGTAACACCTCAGAAAACCATTACTGGTAAGTTGTCCAGGGTAAAAAGAAGGAGCAGAGACCTTGCCTGGGCAAGAGGGAAGGTGGACACGGGGTAGGGAAGAGATCTGGATTGAGTTTGGGATGACTTTGGGTCTCTGGGAGGAGGTATCCTCTGGGAGGAGGATAGTGGACTTCACTTGAGGGCTTTGGAGGGAAAGTGCCTCAGGTAAAATGGGTTAGTTGTGAAGAAGGCAGCTCCGATGTGAACAGCCTCACATGCCTCACGTGAGCCTACCCCACCACCATGAGAGCACTCTTACTCCAGTCAGATTTATCGATTTCTCTACACAAACAAACAAATGTCAAGCTACCCACTAGGCATCTCACTGTGAGCTTTTCTTGCAAATACCGAAAGGCCTTCTAGGCACAAACCTCCACTTCTGCGTCTGGGAGCTTTGGTGGAAGCGTGTGCTGGGCACAGCTGTAGGAAAAGATGGGGGCTGAGGCAGGGTCTTTCCTATTTGACAGCAAATTTTATCCTTCATGCCAAGGAACAGACCCAGGAGATAGCCCCAAATCCCCTGCCATCTTTCTGTGCAGTCTTCTGACGGTCCCAGCTCAACTGCTGGGGTGGAAGCCTTGGCTTGGTGACGGGAAGTACTCCATGTATTTACGTATACTTACATGGGGAGGATACCATGGAAACAACATTTTGGAATCGGGCTGTGCTGAATGACCCTGGACAGACTGTAGTTTAGCCTTCCCTTGATGTACCGTGGAGTTGTGGTAAGGGCAAAGAGAGATGAAAAGCACAGGTAATATGAGGGAGGGCTTCAAGAAGCAGCATAAATGGCATAGATTACTTAAATTAGCAGTTACTCTAGGCCAGAGCCGTGACAGCTGTTCTGCAGACATTGACTGTTTGAAGTTTCATGACAAGAAGGGATTGATGGTCATCCTACTTTACAGAGAGGGGAGCTGGAGTTCAGAGGGGTCAAAGACCTTGCAGGAAGAAGTTCCAGTTGTTACGACTGACTATAGCCCAGACCTAGCTTTTCACTGTGGTGCCTGGCCATGTCCAGATTTACGGCGCTGGAGCCAGGACCCCGCTGCATTCCTGGGACCTGGGTCTGGGAGCAGTGGCCTTCTTCCAGCTCCTGGCAGTGTGAGAACTTTGGCCACCCCCATCAGGACATAGCACCTCATCTGAGGAGGAAGGAATGTAGCAGTCTAATGTGGAGGCAGCTGCTGGATGGGTGGGGTTAGAATCGATAGATGGTGGTCCTGCAGGAGACTCCTCTCTCATCTATATATGCTGGGCTTTTGACCCTGATGAGGAAGTAATACAGTATCATGGAGTCTTGGCAGACTTGAGAGGGATTTGATTCCCTCTCTGGTGGTGTTCTGGGGTCATCAGAAGTCTAGGGAATGGTCAGGCCTCTGAACCTGACTTTCACAAATAGGGGAAAATTAGCCTGCAGCACCCAGAGTGCACTTCACTCACAGAGGACCAGGACAGAGGGCAGGACCAAGACCTCCTTTTTAACTCTCCTCACCACCCACTGTTCCCTGGCCTCTGTACAGCTGCAGAAGAAACAGAGGAATTCTACACAGCCCAGGCTCATGCTCTCCAACCCAGCATTTATTTCATGGCTTAGGGGCTGTTTCCTCATCTGTAGGATGTTGCTAATGATAGGAAAAAGTAGACCCATGCACCCACACAGAGAAACAGATAGCCAGGTCCCCATCAGGATGCTGCTCCCTGTAATAACCATTGCAAATGCTGTACAGCTCAGCGTGTTCCTGCCTTGGCTGAGTGTGGGACTGGCACTCCACCTCTAAGTCCACCTGGGTCCTTCGGGTCACACTGACAGCAGGGATCTGTGCCCACATGTGTCAGCCAAGTAAGATGAGCCCCAGGTAATCTGGCTTGGCCTTGGACTCCAGGATATTTGGGCCTGCCATCAAATGGCACACTGGAGAGAGTGAGCCCAAGCTGTGTGGACTTCTGTCTCTTCTGAATCGATGGAGGGTGCAGGTTGTGGTGGAAGATGAAAGGAGTGGGGAGAGGGAGGAAAGGTTCGGTTCTCACACTGGCACACTTTGTATGTGCCAGCACTTGGTGTTTTGTTTGTTTGTTTGTTTGTTTGTTTTTTAGGAGATGTTCTTTTGTTTCTATAGTCGTCACTAGTCCCTGAGTCAGGAGCAAACTTTCCAAATGCAGGATGATTACAGGAACAGAAAATATAAGCTCCCTGCTGTCCTCTCACACAGGATCCAGTGGTTTGGTTTGTTTTATTTTTTAGATTTATTTTATTTTATGTGTATGAGTGTTTTGCCTGTGTGTATATATGTGCAGCAGGTGTTTGCAGTACCCAAGAAGGTCTGAAGAGGGCATCAGATCCCAGGAACTGGATTTGCCAGTGGTTTTGAACAACCATAAGCGTTCTGGGAAGCAAACCCCAGCCTTCTACAAAAGTAGTCAGTGTTCTTCACCATGGAGCTGTCTTTTCTGCTCCAAGGCCCTGTGCTCCTGTACTCTTAACCCTGCATTGCAGCATGTATGTAAAGTGCAGCCTCTTTATCCAGCAGGAGTTTATGGGGAACCTCTATGGGGTAGGTGTGCACAACCTGAGCATACAGAAGGGAACTAAACCAAGACCCTGCCTCTATATGATGTTTTCCTAGCACTAAGATGGAACCCAGACCATCTACACGCTAGGCAAGTGCTCCACCAGGGCTACGTTCCACATCCTTCGCCCTACAAATGATGCCGTAATGGACTTAGGTAAGACAGAAACTTAGAAAATATGGAAATGTTCCAGGCATGGCTTTATAATAAATGAAAAAGTTATAAACTGAAGAGATATCTAAAAACACGAGATAGCTGGTTAGGGAAGGAGAGGTAGCAGTAATGTGAGGTGATGAAATGAACCATGCAGTGAGGGGATGGAGCTTTGATGGGGACAGTATTGTGTCTGAGGCTGAGTCACCATAAGGGAAGGACAGTAGGAAGAGCAGTTAGAAAGGGAGGATCAGCTCACACATCTCCACACCACAGATGTTATTAAAGGGCATAGTGTGCACCCTTTCTGCCTCCTCTGCCACCATGGCTCCCATGAAAAAGCTTGTGGCAAAGAGAGGCAAATAATAGTAATAATAATAATAATAATAATAATAATAATAATAATAATAAAGAAAAGGTTTTGAAGTTCATCCTTGACTGCACCCTCTCTGTTTGTGCAACCATCATTGCTATCTGGTTTCAGAACAGTTTTATTACCTCCTCAAATGAAAGCCCATTCCCGCAAAGTAGCTGTCCCTCTTTCCCCTCGGCCTAAGTCCCAACAACTATTCATCTGCTTCTCGTCTCTATGGGTTTGCATAATATGGATAGTTCATAGGGATGGAATCAATTAATAAAGGATGGTATCTGACTTCTTAAGATTTATTTTTAATTTTTAATTATGTGTGTTAATGGGAGTTAATGAGTGCAGGTACCTGCAGAAGCCAGAAGAGGGAGTCAGATCCCTTGCTGCTGGACTTACAGATTTGTGAGCTGTCCTAAAGTGGGTGCTGGGAACCGAAGAACAGTATGTGCTCTTAATGGCTGAGTCATCTCTTCAGTCCCCGTGGATCCTGTTTCTTTCACTTACTGCAAGTTTCCAGAGTTGATTCATGTTGCTGAGTGATATTTCATTCTTTTGAGATGGCACATTCTCTGTTGAGTAGCTGGAAAAGTGTGTTGATTCCTCTTGTGACTATCGTGAGTGTAGCTGTTATGAACACAAGTCTTTGGATACCATTTTCCACACAATTATTGAGTCACGTGGCATGTCTCTTTACTGTTTTATTTGTTTTTTGTTTGCTTTTTGAGACAGGGTCTCACTATGTAGCTCCGGCTGTCCTGGAACTCACTACCTAAACCAGGTTGGCCTCCAGGTCACAGAGTTCCACCTGCCTCTGCCTCCTGAGTGCCAGGATTAAAGGGAAGAACCAAATGCAGACCTATTGGACTTTTCCACAAGCAGGCATTAACATTTGAATTGTCATTATGATCATGCTGCTGAGTCCTTGTTCCTTCTCCACTACCTCTGTCACCCAGAGACTTCGGGCAGGCTGGATTCTGCTGTATGCACACACACCAGGCCTGTCCTCATAGCACTGGCCAAATGGAACCCCTCTTGCCCACCCTCCTGCAGGTGTTCAGTGACCTGGACCAAGTGCGGATGACCTCAGAGGGCTCTGACTGCCGCTGCAAATGCATCATGCGCCCGCTGAGCAAGGATGCGTGCAGCCGGGTGCGAAGCGGACGCGCAAGAGTAGAGGACTTCTACACAGTGGAGACGCTGAGTTCAGGGGTCGACTGCCGGTGCTCCTGCACCGCCCCGCCCTCCTCACTCAACCCCTGTGAGAACGAGTGGAAGATGGAGAAACTGAAGAAGCAGGCACCTGAGCTCCTCAAGGTAGGCTGACACAGTGAGGGGATTGGCCTGGCTCTCCCATGACATCAGTGTCACCAGTAGGAACACTGAGGCTTCCTGAGTGAAGCCAGCTTAAGTCGGTGAGGCCCCTTGAATCGTCCACTCTCCTGGGTTATTATTTTGTTTGTTCTGTCTCGCTTTTTGAGACAAGGTCACACTCTGTTGCCCACATTGGCCTGGAATTCACGATATATACCAGGATAGCCACTCTGGAATTTGCAGCTGTCCCCCTGCCTCTGCTGCCTGAGTTCTGGGATTATAGGCATGTACCACCATACCAGGCTTTTTTTGTTTTGTTTTGTTTTGTTTTGTTTTGTTTTCTGAGACAGCGTTTCTCTGTGTAGCCTTGACTGTCCTAGACTCTCTTTGTAGACTAGGTTGGCCTCAAACTTCACAACCATCTACCTGCCTCTGCTTCCCTGAGTAGCATTTGTTTATTTTATTTTATTTTATTTTATTTTATTTTATTTTATTTTATTTTATTT
>NW_026585895.1:42882782-43057116 GCF_907164565.1 Psammomys obesus | reverse complement strand
TTTATTTTATTTTATTTTATTTTATTTTATTTTATTTTATTTTATTTATTTTATGTATATGAACACTGTTTTCATGCACAGCAGAAGAGGGAATCAGATTCCATTACAGATTGTTAAAAGCCACCATGTGGTTGCTGGGAATTGAACTCAGGTCCTCTGGAAGAGCAGCCAGTGCTCTTAACCTCTGAGCCATCTCAACAGCCCCCATTTGTTTGTTTTAATTGAGATGAGTGTTCATGTGTACCAGACTTGCCTCAGACTTCCTATGTAGGCCAAGATGACCTTGAAGTTCTGATCCTCCAGCCTCCACTTACCAAGGACTGACAACAGTAATGCCATGCCAGTACTCAATGGGCTTGGTGGGTCTGGGATTTGAACCCAGGTCCTGTTGTATCTAAATCATACATCTAAACCACCTGTTTCTCTGCCCTTCTCTTAACCGCTGAGCCATCCCTCCAACTCTTCTCTGCCCTTCTCTAAAACTCTAGCTGTCCTGGAACTCACTCTGTAGACCAGGCTGGCCTCAAACTCGGAGATCCACCTGCCTCTGCCCCCCAAGTGCTGAGATTAAAGGTGTGTGCCACCACCACCCAGCTCATATCTTTATAAAATTATTTCATTTTTTTATTTTATAATGTATGTAAGTGTTTTATCTATATGTATGTAAGTGTATCACACTCGTGTCTGCTGCCCATGGAGTCCAGAAGAGGGCATCAGATCCCATGCAACTGGAGTTACAGGTGCTGGGAGCTAAACCCAGGTCCTCTGTAAACAGAGGAAGTGGTCATAACTGTAGAGCCGTCTCTCTAGCCCCCTGCTGACATCTTTGAAAGTCTTTTTCTCTTACAGTCTCTTCCAATCATGCATATCATTGGCGTGTTTGGTGTCAGAGATCATGAAATGTCTGAGATGCTGCCCTGCTTGTGGTATAAGCTGACAAGGTCCTAGAGCCCTGAATACTAGTAGAACACACAGCATCCTGGGTCACAGACAAGGGACTCATGACTTCCAGCTAATTGTCATACTCTTTCACTGGTTTGCTGTGCTCCAGCATACTGTGTTCAGTATGATGTAGGATAGAGGAGCCCTGAGCTCAGAGAACCAGAACCTTCCCTGCAGGAGAATGCTGTCTTGTAACCTAAGACTCACAAGTAAGATTGTTCCTCTGCATGCAAGAGGCACAGAAAAGCAAGAGACCACGGAGTATTGTCTCCAGAATTTGGCTAAAAATAGTTTCCTTAAATTTAACTTTAAGTTTATTTTTGTACTGCATAAATTGATGCCAAAATTATCAAACTTGGAAGGAGCAGCACATTTTAAGCCAAGTGGCCTAACAGTTTCACAGTGCTTGGATCGGTGTCTCCCTGGGGCCTCCCCAGTGCACTGTGGATTCCAGGCATCTAACCCATAGGCCTGTCTGCAGTTATAGGGACATATCCAGTTTCTTCTCAAGTCAGTGGTCCAATAACTGGAGGTTCTGGTTTTTGTTTGTTTGTTGTTCTTATTTGTGGATGGGTGCTCTCACACAGTAGCTCGGGCTGACCTTGTAGCAACAATCCTCCTGCCTCAGCCTCCCAAGCACTGGAATTACAGGTTTGTACTATCATGCCCAGCTTCTACAGCTGAGTTGTGAGCATGCTCACTATGAAGATGCACAGGGCCCTTTGTCTAAATGCTGCCATATGTTGTTCCTGCTGGAACCCTTTGGAAAGAAGCTTATGATGCCAGCTTTACTTGTAATGGGCCCTGAGCCCAAAGAAGGGATGTGAGTTGCCCGAAATCACAGAGAATGGTGACAGGTGAACCTTAGATTTTGTTACAGTCCATTATCTACCTAAAAGGTCACTAGGCTGAGGTTCCCCCACCAAGCCTAGGTATGTCCCTTAGGTATGACAGACACAATGTCTTGCCACAGGGTCTGGTCTTGGCCTGAGAGATGGAGTTACCCCACCAGGTAGGATACTGAAGAGGCAGAAGTGCAAGGGTTTCTCTTACTCAGTTGGCTTTGCTGCCCTCAGTGGGAGGTTCTGTGTAAACATTCCAGGGAGGGAATTAAGAGGACCCCCGGGGTACAGAACTTGCCTTGCAGCCTACCTTTCTATCCCATGCTTATAACTCCAACTGTGATCTGGCCTAGACTGCATAGCTGTGTAGGAGAAGGTAGTACCCCATTTCTTGGCTAGACTGGCCAAGAGAAATGTCTCTTACCACTTCCTTCCTTTTCTTTTTGGACATGAGTCAGCTATAGCCCCATCCTTGAGGAGTGGCCAGACTGAGGACACAGCTGCTGACCCAAACAATGGCAATGTGCTCTGTACTGGGCCAGGAATTGTGCTAGGGATTATGGGAGCCCCAAAGAGGGAATAGCATTGGGCCTGGGCCTAAGGGATGCATAGGATTCCCTCAGACAGAGAACATTCTGAATACAGGTTGGTGAAATGCTGTGACAGAGGATGCTTTCCTGCCCTCACTCTCTCCCAGTTTAGCCCATGGCTACCTGTCATTTCCTCATATTCATGGCTTCTGATATTACAAAACAAACAAACAAAAACACACAGCTATCTATTGGGCTAGAGAGATGGCTCAGCAGTTAAGACCTCTTTGCTCCACCTTCAGAGGACCAGAGCTTGGTCCTAAACATTCATGTTGGACAGCTTACTGCCTGTAATTCCAGCTCCTGGGCATCTGACACCCTCCTCTGGTTTCTGAGTGCACCTGGCCTCATGTAAACACACACCATTAAAAAGTAAAATAATTCTTTACAAAAGATAGTTGACATTTTTAAAAGTCTGTCAAGGCCAGGGTTAGTGTCACAAGGCTTTAATCCCAGAAGTGGGGAGGCAGAGGCAGGTGGACCTTTGTAAGTTCAAGGCCGGCCTGGTCTACATAGTGAGTTCCAGGACAGCCAGAGCTACATAGTGAGACCCTGTCCTGAAACAAACAAACAAATAAGCAAATCTCTCAAGGACTAATACTTTGTGGAATACTCTAGAAATGGATTTTAGAAAAATTAATCTGGGATTATAGCTCAGTGGTAGAATGATTGCTTACTATCCATAAGTCCCATCCTCAGTGCAGAGAAAAGAGAAAGAGAGGAGGAAAGGGAGGGACAAGAACAGGAAGGGGCCTGGGAGAGGTGACTTGATATGGAAAGTGTTTGCTATGTAAGCATGAGGACCTGAGTTTGAGTCCCCAGCACCATATAAAAGGCAGGCATGGAGGCACACACTTGTAACCCAGTGCTGGCTGGAACAGAGACAGGAGAATCCTGTAGCTTGGTGGTCAAAATGGTGACTTCCAGGTTCCCTATCCCAGGAGATAAGATGAAGAGTGATAGAGGGAGAGACCCAACATTGACCTCTGACCTCCACAAGTGAGCTTGCCTACACCTGTAGGGAAGGGAGAGGAAGGAAAGAAAGAAGGAAGAGAAAGCAGGAATGACAAATTTAAGCCCAATGTTTTATGAGAGTCAACACATATAAGATTGCTCTGCCAAGGGACTATTAAACATCATGAAATCCCAAAACCTTTTCTCCCATTCTGCGCTGATTTTGCCATACGCATGACATGCAGTTTGCTCCCATGCCACTCACAGAGAAGAAGCAATAGCTGCACAGCCACAGCTCACCCTAGCACAGGCTACACATCTGCTCAGAACGTCCTGTCCCGACAGCTCTGCCAGCCTATGTTCCTCCTCTAGAGCTCAGCTCAAACAATACTCTTCCACTGGGGCTAGAGAGATGGCTTCTTGCTTAAGAGCACTGGCTGTTCTTGCAAAGGACAAGAGTTTGATTCCCAGCACCCACATGGTAGTTCACAACCAATTGTAATTCTAATTCCAGGGGATCCAATACCCTCTTCTGGCCTCCACAGCATCCACGTGGTGTAGCCAAAATGCCCATACACATAAAATAAAAAAATCTAAACAAGGAAAAGTTAAAAAGCCCATACTTTGGGTTGAGTGATTGATTCAAGCAAGCAGAGCTTTCAGCCAGTGTTTCATGACCAAGGAGTCTGCTATAAAAGCATTCCCCAGACACTATATAACAGTACATAGAGCAGGGCCCTGAGGGGAGACCTTCCAGGTAAGGATATGGCCCCAAGCCAAAGGACAGCTTCAACCTGGCACCTTGCAGATGCTCACAACTAGCTGGGTGGTAGTAGAACACACCTTTAATCCTAGCACTCAGGAGGCAGAGGCAGGCAGATCTCTGAGTTCAAGGCCAGCCTAGTATATATAGAGAGAGAGTTTCAGGACAGCGAAGGAGGGCTACACAAAGAGAAACCTGTCTCAAAAAACAAACAAACAAGAAGAAGAAAAAAAGGTGTACAGATGCTCACAACTATTAGTCATACCTCAAGGGCTGCCGCTAGGGGACATACAGACTGTGTGTTTAGAGTTTAGCCACTTTATCACTCAAAAGAGAAGCAGGCACAGAGAGGATGATTTCGGGGTACAAAGTGTAGATCAGAGGAAGAGTGCCCCACATTCCATCATACAGAAGGGTGATGTGGGAGATAACAATTTCTCCCACAATGTCTATTTCAAAAATATTTTATCACAGAGGAATTTGAATGGTTCCATCACAAAGAAACTGGATATATTATATTATATTATATTATATTATATTATATTATATTATATTATTCATATATATATATATATATATATATATATATATATATATATATATATCACCCACATATACCCCCCTGCTAAGATGCAACCCTAATGGAGTATATATCTAATGTGTAGGAGGCCTTGAGAGTCTTCCCCAGCACTTCATAAAAGAAAACACAAATAGGCATCAATAAAATAAAAATCTAATGTACTATACCTGCCCTGTGATTATGAGTAGCTGGAGTCCATGGGACCACTGTGAGGCTCTGGGATTCTGAGGTTTCTTGCTGCAGTGGAGCTCCTTTCGTGCCCTTTGGCTGGTATGTTCATATCCTTTCTTAACCATCTGTCTCCCTACCCCACCCACCACCTCTAGCTGCAATCTATGGTGGATCTTCTGGAGGGTGCCCTGTACAGCATGGATCTGATGAAAGTACATGCCTACATCCACAAGCTGACCTCCCAGATGAACACGCTGGAGGAGGTAAGGGCAGGGCCATACCAGGGGCCCAGGGCTACATCCAAAGGGACCTGGGCCATTCTGTTCCACCATGGTGGCTACAGGAAGCAGAACTCCAGCATGGAGCTGGGAAGGGAGCTATAGGCTGCAGTCCTGCCTTTGGGGAAGAGACCTGGGGGGGGGTGCGTTTCAAGGACCCGAGGAAGCTGAAAGTCAGATGAACAAACTGAGGTACTCTTTAGTAGTAGAAAGGAGTGTTGAGGGGTGCTGCATCAGGGTCCACACTGCACATGCAGGGTACCATTCAGAATGTAGCAGGACTGATCCAACCTCCAGGGGTTGACAATCCCAGCAGTACCTTTGTTGGAAGCAAAGGCCCAGGTACAGACTAGACAGGCTGTGTGTGCTACAGGACTGCCCTCTCAGCACAAGAACAGTTGGACAAGCCTAGAGGTCCAGACTGAAGGTTCAAGGCTTGCCTCTCTCCGGGCATGGCATGGCCTCCACCCATTTCCTGCATCCGGCCTCTGCTGAGCACCAGGGGTCTGGGGACATGCAGCTGCCAGGACCAGGCGTGGGGACTTCCTTTCTCAGCTTCCTTTCCAGAGGGAGGCAGTAACTGGGCATCCTGTGTCACAGGAGGGAAGACCAACCCCTGACTAAACCCATAGCTGAAGGTCACAGTGACAGAGAGATGTGAAACCTGTTGGCTGTCTGATCCCAGGCCAGCTTGGGATGCTGACCTGAGAATCTTTTGGGGGACCCAGTATTACCTATATATGCCTGGCTCTCACACTGCTGGCTCTCCTCTGACCTTTCCTCTTGTTACCTCAGGGAATGCAAACCAGTTCACCACAGCTCTGAGTCTGCTGATTGTCTCTTTAACAAATTTGGTTTGAGTGCTGGGATCACAGCCAAGCACTACCACACCCAGCTCTGAAAAAAGTGATAGTAAATTAACAGGTTATTAGAAATTTTTCAGGGGGCACCTGCAGAGATTGCCTAATTAAATTATGGCCTAAGCATACAGTGGCATACTATCTATGCATTCATAGTAGGAAATGCTTTGTAGACTAATATGGAATTATTCCCAAAATAGGCTGTTAAGTGAAATCTAAGTGTTAAAAAATATGTGAATATATGTTTGCCCCTATCATAAAAACACGTAACATTGTTATCACTGAGAAATAAACAAGCATGAGAGGGCCTTTTGTTTGCTTGTTTGCTTGTTTGTTTTTTGTTTTTTGTTTTTTTGTGTTTTTTTTTTTTTTGTTTTTTGTAGAGGGTCTCACTATGTGGCCCTGGCTGTCCTTCAATTCCCTATCTAGACCAGGCTGGCCTCATACTCAAAGAGAGCCACCTACCTTTGCCTCCCTAGTTCTGGGATTAAAGGCATGTGCCACTATACTTGGCCTGCTCACATCTTTTTCGTTTATTAATATAAGCATGCATTACCTATTTTTCATTCATTTTTCTCTTAAGAATAAAAATCATTAACTACAGGGTCTTATAGGACATGCCTTGTTCCACCCTATTTATGAGTGCTACTCACGTCTATGCCCCTGAATTCTTGATGGTCAAGTTGGGGTGCAGCTCAGAAGAAACGGCCAGGAATGACCATGAATCCTGCCCCACAGAGCATCAAGGCCAACCTGAGCCGGGAGAATGAGGTGGTGAAAGACAGTGTGCGTCACCTCAGCGAGCAACTGAAGAGCTATGAGAACCAGTCAGCCATCATGATGAGCATCAAGAAGGAACTGTCCAGCCTGGGCCTCCAGCTGTTGCAGAGGGACGCGGCTGTTGTCCCTGACACCGCCCCAGCCTCAGTCCCTGACAGCAAAGCTCAGGTGAGGCCTAGCTCTGATCACAGGGACAGAAGGTGACTGGGCTTGGGACACGGGGTTGGATGTGTTTGGAGCCTTAAGAGAGGACTATCAGAAAGCAGGAGAGTCCATGATGTGCAGGACAAGGGCTAGGAAGTGTCTGTTTCCACTTTGTGGCTACCACAGGTAAGCTGGCACAGACTTGCATATTTAGTCCATAGGGATGGCTAGACCCTGCCTAAACTCAGTATTTTTTTATTCTCATACCCAGTTCCCAAAGAACTGGAAATGAGGTTTCAGACTCTCCCTTTCTGGCCCTAGAAGAGCAAGCCAGCTTTCCTTTAGTACTGCTTCTAGCATCTCCTGCTGTGGCTGGGCCTGGGTGGGTGCAGGGTAAGTTTGCAATACTTCAGGGATCCTTGAAGACTAATATCATGTCACCCACAGCAGAGAGCATGTCTGCACAGACTTAAGAGTTCCTTGTTTTAGTAGATTCTTTTGCTCTGGTAGATCCCCTTGTTCTAGTAGATCCCCTTGTCATAGTTTCAGAAATATTACTGTGATAAAGACCATGGCCAAAAGCAATGTGGGGATGAAAGGCTTTATTTCACCTTACAGCCCTCAGGTCACACTCCATCACTGAGGAAAGCCAGGGCAGGAACTGAAGCAGAGGCCATGGAGGAACACTGCTTACCGGCCTCTTCAACCTACTTTCCTATATAACCCCAGACTACTTGGCTAGTGGTAGCACCACCCACAGTGGGCTGATCCCCATCAAATCCATCATTAATACATAAGATGCCCCCACCAACTTGCTTACAGGCCAGTCTGGTGGAGGCATTTTCTCCCTAGCTTGTGTCAAGTTAACAAAATAATAGCCAGCACACTCCTGTAGGCAGACACACTGACCCTCCCACCTTCTAGATAAGTCAGGAAGTAAGCACCAGTGGGTGAACACCTCATATACTGGTTCCTTCCTCTGGTGGCACTCAGAGCCTGCCACTTGGCAGGGAGTACAGCAGACAGTCACCCTTTTGGTGCCACTCAGATCAGTCATCTATGGGCAGGATGCAACCCAGTAAACCTCATTTCTGGTGATATTTGTAGGAGTCATCTGAACCTGATTTCCTCACATACAACATTAGTTCACAACCTGTAAGTAGAATTGACCCCTGCCTACTTGGCACATGAAGAAACATAAATAGAGGTCACAGGGAGAGGGGGTGGCTGAGCAAGCGCTGCAGCCGGCCTACGTGACTGCCTGGTCCCAGCCTTTCCTCCTCAGTTTGCAGCCTCCTGTGCTGACACTGTTGATAGTGGCACCTTTGGTGACTGCAAGTGGGACCGCCTAGACACAAAAAAGCCTGAGGAAGCCTGTGCCTTGGCCCGGTGCTGGCCACCTACTTGGTGAGACGCCAGTTCTGCAAGTGTGAGTGAGTCCCGCTTTGGCAGCTGCCCAGAAAGCGTCAGATACTGTACAAGCCTTATCTGGCTGAGCTTCTGTCTCACAATGGGTGGTGTCACAGGCCCTGTGTTCTTGTGCCAAGCCAGCCTCAGAGCATTTGAGTAGGAAGCGAAAATAACAAGGCTCACAAAATGTTAGACATGGCATTCCCTAGGGATAGCCAGACCAACATGGGACTGAAGAGCTTTTCAAGATGCTGGGATTTCAATGCTAACATGGGGGAACATTCTGGGCACCTTGTAAACCAACCCAAGAACCTCTTCCTTTCCCATTTACTAAGACCAAGGAGACACAAGGCTAGGCAGCCTCCCGAGAGCCAAACAATTCAGTCAAGCCAAGGGAACAAGTGGGCAGGAGTTGGAAATAAGTATATAACCCACTGGATTTGGTCTCAAGCCTGCAGAGAAAAGCTGCATGAGAAGCAGGCAAACAGATTATGGCTGTATCTACTCTGGAACTTCACAGACACTGTGACCACCTCCAGCTCCCACATACTGAACTTCTGCAACTCCCCACACATCACGTTTACTGTCACCCAAGTCTGACACTTCTATTCTTCCCAGGATACCGCTGGAGGCCAAGGCAATGATCTCAACAAATATGGCAGCATACAGAAGAGCTTCGCAGACAAGAGCCTTGCAAAGCCTTCCAAGGAGAAGCTGCTGAAGGTGGAGAAGCTGAGAAAGGAGAGCATCAAGGGCAGAGCACCCCACCCCACAGCCAGGCCCCGTGCGCTGGCCCAGCAGCAGGCAGTGATCCGAGGCTTCACCTACTACAAGGCAGGCAGACAGGAGGCCAGACAGGAAGCACCCAAGGCCGTGGCTGGTGAGTAGAAGGGAGTGGGGCCTGGCTGAGGGATGGCTGCCCCCAGAGATCCACCTGCCTTCGAAAGCAGCCACAAAGCCACAGATCTCAGCACCATTGTTTACCTTTTAAGGATCCTTTGCTCAACCATACACTGGGTAGAAGAAGCCCAGGCAGGTTTGCTGATGAGGGAACAATAGAGGAAATACAAGAGACCTCCCATTCAGTACCTACATGCTCACCTTTTTTGGACTTTCTTTTGTTCAAAAATCTGGCTGCAGAGCCTGTTCCCACAGAGTTTACAGTCCAGTGGGAAGAGCCGCACCTGTGACGGTAGAGGTGGACGAACATGGCCAGGGAGCGAAATGGGCCCTTGGGGATTCCTCTCACTTCTGGACTGGCCTCTCTAGTTCTTCCATTTTTCATCTTCCTAAAAAGGAGCCCACAGACCTTTCACTTTTCCTGCCAACTTAGTCCCTCATATCTCTACCTGAGTCATAGCCAAGGGTAACAAGGGCTCTTCCAAGGGCAGGGAGGTGGAGCAGTTAGAGTCCAGTATTCTTCAAGAATTCCCTCCTGTCAGGTGCAATGGTGAAATCCTAGGCACTCAAGAGGTTGAGGCAGGAGTTCAATGCCAGCCTGAGCTACAAAGTAAGAGCTTGTCTCAAAAACAACAAAAAAGGCTACCCCAGGCTTGGTAGCACTGACTTGTGAAATGTAGCTAGCCAAAGCAAGAGTATTTATTGTTTAGGTATTGTTTAAGTTCAAGGTCTCCCTGGGACATAGAGTGATTTCAAGACTAAGCTAGGCAACTTACTGAGACCCTGTCTCAAAATATAAAGTAAAAAGTGGGCTAAGGATATAGCTTAGTGGTAGAGATAGTAGAATGCTTACCTAGAGCCAGGTGTGGTGGCACATGCCTGTAATCCCTGCACTCAGGGAGACAAAGGCAGGCAGATCAATGTGAGTTGATCAATGTAGACAACCTGGTCTACAAAGCGAGTCCAGGGCAGCCAAGGTTACACAGAGAAACCCTGTCTTGAAAAAAAAACAAACAAACCAAAAAACAAAACAAACAAACAAAATACAATGCTTACCTAGCATGCACAAGACCTTATGTAGGGGAACAGGAACTGTCTCTGACATGAACTCAGCAGCTGGTTCTTTGATCACCTCCCCCTGATGGGGGGAGCAGCCTTACCAGGCCACAGGGGAAGACAATGCAGCCAGTCCTGATGAGACCTGATAAGCTAGGGTCAGATAGAAGGGGAAGAGGACCTCCCCTATCAATGGACTTGGGGAGAGGCATGGGGGGAAATGAGGGAAGGAGGGTGGGATTGGGAGAGGATGAGGGAAGGGGCTACAGTGAAGATACAAAGTGAATAAAGTATAATTTATAAAAATATAAATAATTTTTTTTAAAAAGCCCTTACTTAGGTTAAATTTCCACCACAGGTACTTCTGGCATAGCTTAGTCAGTAGAGTACTGCCTCAAAAGTGTGAGGACCAGAATATGATACCCAAAAGCCACATTAAAGAAAACAAAACAAACAAACAAACAAAAACAGGGTATGGTAACACATTTGTTTTATTGTTTATTTTAGGTATTTATTTGTTCGTTTGTTGTTTTTCAAGCAGGGTTTTTCTGTGTAGCCCTGGCTGTCCTGGAACTAGCTCTACATTCAAGGCTGGCCTTGAACTCAGAGATCTGCCTGCCTCTGCCTCCTGAATGCTGGGATTAAAGGCAGGTACCACCACCACCTGGCTTTTTTTTTTTTCTTTTTTTTTTATGTTTAGTGATGTTCTGCCTACATGTATGTTTGTGTAGGTCTGTGTGAGGGCATCTGAGTGCCTGGAACTAGAGTTACAGAGAGTTGTGAGCTGCATGTAGGTGCTTAGAATTGAACCCAGGTCCTCTGGAAGGGCAGCCAGTGCTCAGCTATGCCATTTCTCCAGCCCTCTTCCCCTTTTAAATATTTTGTTTTATAAAGATTTCCTTATTTTATGTGCATTGGTGTTTTATGTGGTGTGTGTGTGTGTGTGTGTGTGTGTGTGTGTGTGTGTGTATTGTGCCAGATCTTCTGGTTCTAAAGTTACAGACAGTTGTGAGCTCCATGTGAGTATTGGGAATTGAACCCGAGTCCTTTGGAAGATCAGCCTTTGGAAGATCTTACCCGCTAAGCCATCTCTCCAACCTGGTAGCAGATGCTTGTAATCCCAGCATTAGGAAGGCAGAGGACAATATTAGGTATCATTCTCCTTTGAGACAACTAGAGTGGCTGCCTGGCTGGTGAGCCTGAGGGATCTTCTGGTCTCTGCCTTCCACACACATGCACACACATGTACGCCATACACAAACATGGGAACACACATACATTCATTTGAGAAAGAAAAAAAGACCACTGGAAAAGAAAAGGTCCCTTCATTTCTCAGCCCATTAGGATACAACCTTTCCCCTAGTCCCTGATGCCAGCTGCTGTCCTTGAGTCGTGCCAACTCAGGCTGCCCACAACACAGGGCCTCTGACTCCTGGCTGGGCCACTGCCCAGGCACAGCTTTGGGCATCTGACTCTGCCAAGGCGGCTCGTGGGAACAAGCCTCCTGCCCTAACAGGCTGCCAAGGCCATGTTCCCTGTGGATTCCCTGACCAAAGAGTCTTTGCTTGTTCCCACTGGGTCTTGGGTATGGGGTAAGAGTGGCCTGCACAACTGCGGGCAAAGACAACCCGAGCCAGCTAAGCTACTGCCAGCAATGGTGGGACCCGGAAGGTCCAAGACACAGCTAGAGAGGTAAGAATTGGATATGGGCAAGGGGCAGAGGTAGGGCCAAAGATCTGTGGCCTAGAAGTGACAAGACACTGGCTGCCTCCATCCCTTCCTTGCTTGAGGTATCAGACACTAGGTGAGAGAGGCTCAAGGCTGTCAAGGTCCTCAGGAAGATGACCAAGATAAAGTCTGCAGTCCTGAAGCAAGAAGTTTTGGCCCCTGGAACTATGTAGGGCAGGACAGAGTTGGAAAAAGTACTTAACTCTTAGGAGAAAAGAGAACTTCCTATTTGCTGCATCTATACAGATGTTTTATATACATTTACCACTAATCAACACTATGGTTATGACACTCACTTTACAGAGGTGGGAACACAAGAGAGTGAGGGCTCGTTAAAAACTCACCCAGTAAGGCTAGGCAGTGGTGACGAATGCCCTTTAATCCCAGCACTTGGAGGCAAGAGGCTTGTGAATCTCTGAGTTAAAGGCTAGCCTGGTCCACAGAACGAATTTCAGGACAGCCAGGGCTACACAGAGAAACCTGTTTCGGGGGGGAAAAACCCACAAAAGAACAAAACAAAACAAAACCTCACTCAGTAAAGGAGTGGTAGAGCTGGGCCCAAGGCCAGAGTGATCATCAGAAAGCATTACTCTGTTAACCAAGAAGCCTACCATCTTCTACTTGAGACCGTTCAACTCCTCCTTGGTCAGAGAAGCCAGGAGGTCTGTGGCAGACAGACACGTGTGTGTGTGTGTGTGTGTGTGTGTGTGTGTGTGTGTGTGTGTGTGTATCAACATTGCTGAGGCATGAGCACTGGGTAATCTTCTCTTTACAGATAACACCCTCAAGGGTACTTCCTGGCTGGAGAAGCTTCCACCCAAGACGGAGGCCAAGCTTCCAGAGCCTAACTTCACCAAACATGATGAAGTCAGGCTGGAGGCTTCAGAAGGAGCCAACTTGACCCCTGACAGCTTCACCACCACCACCGCCACCACCACCACCACCACTACCACCACCACCGCAACCACCACTACCCCAACCCCGATCACCACTCCCTGGCCCACTGAGCCACCTCTGCATCCAGAAGTCCCTAGTCGAGGTGAGTGATAGTCTCCTGAGCATCAGAAGACTTAGCTTATTACTAAATCCAATTCATGTCTTACTTGGTTCTTGATCTGAGAATGCTCAACTTTATCAAATTGTTGAAGGTTTTTATTTGTTTTGTTTTGTTTGTTTGTATTTGGTTTGTTATTTCAAGTTTTAGTCATTTTGAGGCAGGGTCTCACAGGAGCTCAGACTATTAGCATCCTTAGTTTTGGGATTATAGACATGTGTCAACCTGCTTGGCTTACTTTGAAGTGTTTATGTTTTAATTTTTTTTTAACATGTGTGTGTGTGTGAGAGAGAGAGAGAGAGAGACAGAAAGGGAGAGAGGGAGAGACAGAGAGACTGATTCTTTTTTTCTACCACTTCTCATATATTCCTTTTTGTTGTTGTTGTTTGTTTGTTTGTTTGTTTGTTTGTTTGAGACAGGGTCTCACTATTTAGCTCTGGCTGTCCTGGAACTCACTATGTAGACCAGGCTGGACTTGAACTCACTTGGGTCTGCCTCCCAGGTGCTGGGATTAAACGTATGTGCCACTATGCTCCGCTTCTCTTCCATTTCTGAGGAAAGGTCTCATTCTAAACCCGTGGCTTGTGTTTTCTTGGGTAGGCTGAAAGCCAGAAATCTTCAGGGACTCTCCAGTCTTTGAGTCTCTTAGAGCTGGGGTTACAGGTGTGTGGCAGATTGAAACACAAATCCTCCAGATTGCACAGCAAGCACTCCCAGCTGCTGAGCACTCCTTCCAGCTCGTGCTTTGCATTTCTTAAGAGTTGCTATAAAAAGAAAGACTATGGGAAAGAAGTTTGCCTTCTCACAGCCTAACGTAATTATCCCAGGATCCTTTACAGAAAATCTGCCAACATTTAAAGTGATTATTTAACACATACATATATGTATATGTAAACTACACCCCCAGCACTCTTTGACTGTTTTTATGTCCACATTTATAGCTGCAATTTGTGTCACACAGTAGACATTGTCCTCAGTAAATCACGTCCTTTGGGAGGGCTTATGACTGTGTGATTGCAAACCTCCAGACCCTTCCTCACTCTGGCCCAAGTGCTATCTCCCTCACACTTGTCTTTCTAGAATGATAAACAATGAGCACAACAGCTGCAACTAATGTGATTTCCTCCAAACACAGTTTCTGGTGTCAGAAAACTGGAAATAATCTACAGAGCTGACACAGGAAGGGGGAGGGTGTTGAATAAATTAAAGGGCACAGCTGTCTGGTGGCCTGGCAGGACCCAAAAATCACATCATTAAAAATGTATTTAATGATGTGAGAAATCAGTCAGTAGAAGGAGAAAACAGGACACATAAAACCATGTATTCAGAAGGATCACAGTTTCTTAAAATGTAAGTGAATGAAGCAAAGAAGAAAGGGAAGGAAGTGCCTCATATTCAAGAGTTTTTTGGTGGGGCTGGAGAGATGGCTAAGAGGTTAAGAGCACTGGTTGCTCTCCCAGAGGTCCTGAGTTCAATTCCCAGCAATCACATGGTGGCCCATGACCATCTATACTGGAATTGCATGCAGACAGAACACTGTATACATAATGAATAAATCTTAAAAAAAAAAATAAGTTTCTTTGTATGCTAGAATTTATCTTAGGACCTTGTTCCCTCCCTCCTTTCTTTTGTTCTTTCCTTACTTTTTGAGACAGGGTCTTGCTATATAGCTTGACTGGCCTGGCACTATATAGCTATATATATATATATATATATATATTTGAGGCTGGCCTCAAATTCATAGCAATGGCTATCCTCAGCATCCACAATTCAAGGATTACAGGCATTCACCCAGCTTCAATTTTTCAAGTATTTGGAAATTCTCTAAACTCATCCCTTCTGTAAAACTGTATTTTGAAGTTTTGGCCAGCATCTGCCAATTCCATTATTACCCATCATTCTACTCTCTGCTTCTCAGAGATGGATTTTTTTTTTTTTTAACATCTGATGGATGCTAGATTTTTGAATGGTAAGCATCTCCTCTGCTCCCCTTGCTGTCTGTTTATGTTTTTTTCAATGGTCAGGCATTGCTTTGCTCTTAGGCTAAAAGTCACCAAAAACTATCAAGAGAGATTTAAAATGGAATTGGATAATTCAGGTATAGTGCAGTATACTTTTAATCCCAGCACTCAGGAGGCAGAGGCAGGCAGATCTCTGAGTTCAAGGCCAACCTGGTCTACAAATCGAGTTCTAGGACAGGGAGGGTTACACAGAAACCCTGTCTTAAAACAAAACCAAGATGGTGTGGTGGTTTGAATAGGTGTGGCCCTCATAGACTCCTGTGTTTGAATGCTTGGCTCACAGGGAGTGGCACTATTAGGCGGTGTGGCCTTGTTAGAGGAAGTGTGTCACTGTGAAGGCAGGCTTTGAGGTTACACATGCTCAAGCTATGCTCAGTACGGTACACCGTCTCCTTCTGCTGCCTGAAGATTAAGATGTCGAACTCTTGCCTCCTCCAGCACCAAGTCTGCTTGCACACTGCCGTGCTTCTCCCCATGATGATAATGAACTAAATTTCTGAAATGTTTTCCTTTGTAAGAGTAGCTGGTCACTGGTGGCACATGTCTTTAATCCCAGCACTTGGCAGGCAGAGGCAGGCATATCTCTATGTGTTAAATGAGTTGCTGTGATCATGGTGTCTCTTCACAGTAATGAAACCCTAACTAAGACAGATGGACTTGAATCACCTTTCTAGACCCACTGTTCTGGCTTGGAGCTAGTGGCTCTGTGTAGCAAATGCTGTGCCCTTTGTTCCCCACAGGTAGGGAGGACAGCTGTGAGGGCACCCTCCGAGCTGTGGACCCTCCTGTCAAGCACCACAGTTATGGGCGCCATGAGGGCGCCTGGATGAAGGACCCTGCAGCTCCAGATGACAGGATCTACGTCACCAACTACTACTATGGAAACAGCCTGGTGGAGTTTCGAAACCTGGAAAATTTTAAACAAGGTCAGGGAAGTGGGGAGGGAGGAGGGAACGGTGTGGGTGGCATGGGGAGGGGCTCCCATAAGACTCAGCCTTCCTGTGCCTATGGTTTCCAATGTCTACCCTGTGCTAGTTCCAGGTAGCCACCTGTCTCAGGGAAGGGTGTCTAGGGGCTCAGAAAATCCTGTTATGCACTGCTGGGAACTGAATACAGGGAGAAAGGATAGATGTGGTCCTGTGTCATGAGTGTGACTTGCTGTCAAGGAGAGTAGTGAGCTTCCACTTGCTGAGTGTTCTGTGCCAATTACCTATGTGTGTCTTAGTTAGGGTTTCTATTGCTGCCATGAAACATCGTGACCAAGGTAAGGGTTTATTTGTTTTATATTTTCATATTCTGTTCATCATCTAAGGAAGTTAGGACAAGAACTCAAGCAGGGTAGGGACCTGAAGACAGGAACTGATGCAGAGGCCATGGAAGGATGCTGCTTACTGGCTTGCTCCCCATGGCTTGCTCAGTCTGCTTTCTTTCTCTCTCTCTTTTTTCTTTCTTTCTTTCTTTCTTTCTTTCTTTCTTTCTTTCTTTCTTTCTTTCTTTCTTTCTTCCTTTGTTTATCTTTGTTTGTTCATTTGCTTGTTTGTTTGTTGAGACAGGGTCTCTCTGTGTAGCCCTGCTGTCTTGGAACTTACTCTGCAAATCAGGCTGGCCTCAAACTCAAGAGATTCACCTGCCTCTGCTTCCCAAATGCTGGAATTAAAGATGTGCACCACCACTATCCAGCTGCTAACATCCTTTCTAAGCTCAAAATGGCATAGTCTGTCTGTAACAGCTCACAGATTGGTGAATGTGGCAAGTGTCAAGACAGAGGGTTAGGGGAGGCCCTTCACTACATCCTAAGGAGGTCACATTGGCTAAGGACACTGAAAGACAAGTAGGCATTCCCTATGCAGACTGAATGGGGAAAAGCAAACCTGACTCAAGGAACAGCATATAGAAAATCTCTGAGACAGAGCACAGAGCTGGCATCATCCTCCACCTCATTTCTAGGTACCAGTGTCACAACTTGGGGACCTGAAGCCCAGGACTCATAGATAATGTTAGTACTTGCTACATGGCATCATTTTTATGAACTAGATGATGGGCTCAGGTCCAGCCACATGGTTGAATTTTGGCACAAAGTACTTGTGGGGCACTGGTGAGCCTTTTTAGGCGAAGCTCTGGTTTGCTTTCTGCTGCTGTGATAAAGTCCACGACCCCAAGCAACTTGAGACTTCATACTTCCAGGTAACAGTCCGTCACTGGGGGAAGTCAGGACAGGAAATCAAGGCAGGAACACTGCGTACTGGCTTTCTCTCTCATTTGTTTAGAGAGCTCAACTAGCTTTCCTACGTGCTTGTCTTTTTTGTTTGCTTGCTTTTTTTGAGACAGAGTCTCACTATATAGCCCTGGCTGCACTGGAACGCACTTCGTAGGCTAGCCTCCAGCTCACAGAGATCCGTCTGCCTCTGCCTCCCAAGTGCTAGGATTGCATACACCACTCTACCCGGCCCAGCTAGCCTTCTTACACAGCCCTGGCCACATGCCTGGGCGTGATACCCCCCACAGTGGGCTGGGCCCTCCCATGTCCATCATCAAGCAAAACAGTCTCTCATAGCTGTGGCCACAGGCTGGGCAGTCCCTCTGGTTTGCATCAGACTAACCAGCACAGGGTATCTGACCATGACCCTCCTCCCCTCTCCCTATGCAGGCAGGTGGAGTAATATGTACAAGCTGCCCTACAACTGGATAGGCACAGGCCACGTTGTATACCAGGGGGCCTTCTACTACAACCGCGCCTTCACCAAGAATATCATCAAGTATGACCTGCGCCAACGCTTTGTGGCCTCCTGGGCCCTGCTGCCTGATGTGGTCTATGAGGACACCACGCCCTGGAAGTGGCGTGGCCACTCGGACATTGATTTTGCCGTGGACGAGAGCGGTCTGTGGGTCATCTACCCAGCTGTGGATGAGCAGGATGAAACCCAGCACGAGGTGATTGTGCTGAGCCGCCTGGACCCTGGAGACCTCTCTGTGCGCCGTGAGACCACGTGGAAGACACGGCTGCGGAGGAACTCCTACGGGAACTGCTTCCTGGTGTGCGGCATTCTGTACACCGTGGACACTTACAACCAGCAGGAAGGCCAGGTGGCCTATGCCTTCGACACCCACACAGGCACTGACGCCCACCCGCAGTTGCCCTTCCTCAATGAATACTCCTACACCACCCAGGTTGACTACAACCCCAAGGAGCGGGTGCTCTACGCCTGGGACAATGGCCACCAGCTCACCTACACCCTCCAGTTTGTGGTCTGAGTGTTCACAAGGGAGAGCAGCAGAGGAGGGGCTGTCCCTAGCAACTCCTGTAACTGATATAAGTGTCAGTAGCTGGGGTGTCCTAGGCTAGGTGTTGGTATTGATGGCAGCCGGGACAGTACTTTCTCAGTGCCCAGCAGGTGACGCTCACTTCCGCTGCAGAATGCTGTGCTGTGGACTTTTCCTCCACTTACCCTTTTGACTCTTTCCACTGCTTCCTTTGGAAGCAGAGGTTCCTTAAGTCCACTGGGCAGATGAGGTGACTGTAGCCCAAAGGAGCGGCAGCCCAGCTGGAGCAGGTCAGGCTGTGTTCTCCCAATAGCCACATTTTACAGATGAAATGACCTCACCAAGTTCTTCCCACCCCCAGTTCCCTTCCCAGGGCTCCGCGAAGTTTAAGGTCTTTGGGAGCTCTGCCCTGGTATTCGGCAGCTCCAGGCCCCTCTTCTGGTTGAATGCTGGTAACCTTGAGCTTAGGGCCTCTTGATCTATGGTCAGCCCCTGTGTTCCCATGCTCTTGTCTGTCCACATTCCAGAAGCTCACCATCACAGCCACTAAGCAGTAACCACACCCTGAAGCAAACACTGGCTGGGTCCATGGCCCTCCCTCTGTGGCTACTTCTTGTTCCCCTGTTTCTTACACATTTCTTAACAGCTGAGAAGGTATAGGCAGCTCAGCTCTGGCAGGGTGGGGTGCTAGCCTGAGCTCCCCCCACCTCAACTTCTGAACCAGAAGCCCTCGCCCTTGGCCATCCACCAGGCCCTGGCTCCTTCCTTAGTACTTCCCAAAGCCTTGGGCCTTGGGGTTCTTTCTGGGCCTTTAAAGCCAGTCTGTTCACACTCAGGGATTGCAAAGAGTAAGGTCCTTGCCCCTGGAGAGGGTGGCACCAAGATGGAACAGGCTCCCTCTTCTTTGCCCATCCTGACCTGGTCACTCGGTGGGCTGATTCGGCAGCCTGGGACTCTGAGGTAGACAAGACAGAGGGGTTCAGGAGAGGCTTTAGGCCTTCTCAGTTTGCAGGACAAAGACAGGATGTAGAAGCAGGGAAGAACAGCCTAGGGTCTTGCCAGCAGGATTTTCTTTAATATAGGACTTGTGATTGTGGACTTACAAGTGAGCATGTATAAACTACCCTAAAATGGGATTCGGCAGCTTCCCTGGTGCTGCTTGTGGTTCCCAGAGCCCCCAAGACCCAGACAGCCCCGAGAACAAGACCTTTCAAGCCAGCCTGTGTCTGCTTTGGACATTGTTTCTAAAGCTGCAGGAAAGGTTTTGTTGTGTTGTTATTGTTTGTCCATCTCCCTGTTTCTCCAAAGAAAGTCCAGATCCCAGCAGTTCTAGGGTATGGAGGAAAAGCCCTAAACCGGGATAGCTCTGCCTGCAAAGAGCCCCAGCACATTTGAGGATGTCTACCACTGACCCCTAACCTGGACCCTGGGCCCTTCCTTGTGCCCTGTGCCCGCCTACTCCTAGGCTACCTGCCGTGGAATACCAGTGCCTTGCTGTGGAATCGCACTATGCAGTGTGAGATGGGGAGATTTAGGTTCTGTGCAGGCTTCATTTCTTCCAGACATTGTCGGGTGATGTTTTGCTTAAGGAATAACGCACTCCTGAAATAGAGAGGGACAGTGACACTCAGCCCAGCCAGGTCTGAGCTGACTCACAGTGGTAGCCAGGTCCAGCTTCCCCCACCCAGCTGACCACCATGGGCTCCTTTTCCAGCCTCTTCACAAAACTTGGAGGCCCCGGCCTTTCCCTTGGCCCTGGGTGTGGGTCTTTTTAAGGCTGTGTGTTTTGTGATGTCATAGCCCAACCATGTGAGAGGTGCTCAGGCAACTCTGCGGCAGCCTGAGAAGAGGGAACATTAGGACACATCGGTTTTGAAAAGTAAACACGTGGCATAGTTTCCTGGGGTGGGACACAGGGCCTGCCATAGTCCCCAGTCACTCTCCATGTCCCTTCTGTCTTCAGTCCTTTGTGTGTTGTGTGGTAAATATGGTTCATTTCCTCATTTCTAGATGGTCACACTGTATCCCAAGTAAGTCATTTGTCACATAGGCTGGTAGTGGAAGAGCCATGTTTCCAAGTCAGGTAACCTGTCATGTTATCTGAGAACCATCAGTGTGCTGGACATACTGTGGAAAGACTACAAAAGGGCCCGTTAACAGATGAGGCCAATGACATGAGGAATTTACCCAAGATCACACAGCAGTATGGTCAGTGCCAAGGCTAGGTGTTCAAGGCTGCTCAGAGTATGTTTTCTGTCATGCTGGTAGCAAGTTCCAAAAGTGCTGGTAGTTGTAGTCATTCAAGAAGAGCCCCCTCCAAAAGGCTGGCTTCTACAGAAGCTTTGAAGCCCAGCCAAGGAGTGGACACATGTAGCCTTGTCTAGAACAAAGCTGTAAAAACCACCAGAGCCAAGGAAATTCTGACATAGTTTCTAATTGGATTTTGTCCCGTCGGTGATGAAAAGCAGGGAAGAGGTTTTTGTCGAGGAGCCTGAATTTGCCAATTTGTGAGCTCTGAAGGAAACCTGGCTCCTACCACCACACACACAAACACACACTCTCCCAGGCACCTTCCCACACTTCCACACCCCCACATATATACATTCACACACATACCCTTACATGCCACACATACACATGTGTGCACTCACACATACTTTGGGTTGTGTTATGCTGAGCAACAGGTACTCTTTAGGATGAGGGGCCTAGACTGCATAGAAATGACCACTGACCTTTTTATAAAGACAAAACATCTTGTGTCTCTGGATAACTCTATAGGTGAAGGGGCTTTGGCTTCCTTCATTGATTCCTCTCCAGAGACTGCCAGGCCTTGAGTGGGGATGGGGGTGCTAGGCAAGCGCTGGATCACTGAGTCACCCCAGCTTCTCAGTTCTTGAATCTAATCTGCTTTCCTGGGTGAAAAGAAGGGGAATGCTACCTTGGGGCAGCACAAAAGATGGGGAAACTGGGGCCTCCTGTGGTGCAGTGGACGGCACTGTGTGTCAGAGTTCTGGGTACAGGGGAACTGGGAGCCCTTGTTAGTATCCAGCCTGCCTCTTCCGTGCTGCCCTGCCCTCTCAGGCTGGGTGGGGGTGTTAGCTCCCTCCTAGAGCTGGGACCAAGGCTTAATGAGGACAGGGGACTTCAGGAGACCCCCAGTACTAGCCAGAATCAGAAGTCGCCTTGACCTGCAGTCTCTCTAATCTACCCTGGAACCCCCAAGACTGCCAGTATTTTTTCTCATTATAGATTATGAACCTCAAGTTCAGAGAAGTTGAGCCGTCTGCTCAGGGTCAGGTATCTAGCATATAGAGGTGAGATCCAAACTAGGTCTCTTTAAACCAAAGCCCCAACTGTTGTAAGTAGTCATGTTTTTTTCTTGGTTTAGACCAATAGGAAGTTCAAAGACAGGCTCGAGATCATTTTAAATACTTGTATGGAGTTTAACCAGCTTCATTGTAGCTTTTTGCATGCACCTTTACCCTGATTTATTTTTACTCTACTGTATTTTATCTATTCTTATAAGGTGCCACAAGATCTTTTTGTAACAGGGTGGCATATACATACATAAAACCCATCATTACAGCTGGATATGATGGCATACATCTTTGGTTCCTGCATTTGAGAGGGAGAGGCAGGCAAATTTCTGAGTTTGAGGACAGCCTGGTCTACAAAGCAAGTTCCAGGACAGCCAGAGCTACACAGAGAGACTTTGTCTCAAAAATAAAAAAAAAAAATAAATGAAAGCTTGATTCAAAAATCTAGAGTACTGTGGACTACAACTGGGAATATAGCTCCATGGCAGAGTACTTACTTAGCATGTCTGAGGGTCTGGGTTTGATTCCCGGCATCAAACATAAATAAATAAACAAATAGTTTCTGGGTCTGTATCCTTATCATTTCACATATATTTAATAACTTTTGTTTGGTCGTTTTTTGTTTAAGACAGGCTTTCTCTGTGTAGCCTTTGCTGTCCTGGATCTACCCTTTGTAGACCAGGATGGCCTCAAACTCCCATCAGCCTACCCACCTGCCTCTGCCTCCTGAAGCCATCACCGCCCAGCTTTAATAACTTCTTTTTGACCCGGGCTTGTCTCAAACTTTGTAGGACTCAAAGGATGGCTTTGAATCCCTGATTCTCCTGCCTTTGTCTCTCCAGTGGATTGCAGGGCATGAGCCACTGTGTCCCGCTGTGCATTTGTCCTAGTTAGGTTTATGCTGGTGTGATAAAAACATGATCAAACACAACTTGTAGAAGAGCAGGTTTATCTCATCTGACATGTCCAGGTAACAGTTTATCACTGAGGAAATCAGAGAAATACTCAAAGAAAGAAACTGGAAGAGGGAATCGTGGAGGAATACTTAGTGGCTTGTTCAGCTTCTGTCTTAAACAGGCCAGGGATGGCTCTGCCTACAGTGGCCTCCTCCTTCCTTCATATTCATTAATCAGGAAAATCTTCCTGGAGAGCCACACACAAGATCACAGACAATTGCATTGCTAAGCCCAGTTTTGTGTTTGTGGGTTCTGAGATCCAAACTCCAGGGTAGAAGCTTCTTCCCAGACCCCTGCTTCTCTGTTTCTTACAAATGCTTCCATTCCTTTTATGGAAATACATTTATTTCCAAAATAAGCTTTTGTAAGCCAAGCAAAACAATTGTTTTTAATTTTTAAGGAAAAAAAAAACAACTTAATTTTGTAGTAGTAAAAAGCAAGCTGGTATCAATGATCACAAATAGACAGCGGCTGTAAGCCACTTGGATTCTGGGAAGTGCTGCAGCTTTCTAGCTTGTGGCCTATGGGCAGATCAACCTCCTGCCCTGTGTTTAAAAAGAAGGTAATGAGGGGGGCTCTGAGTGATGGCACACTTGATTAACATTCTCTGGATCCTGGCTCCACCCCTAGCACTGCAAAGAAAAACAGAGCAAAGGGACTAGCGAAAGTGTTCAGCCGGTAGACGTGGATACGTACCGGATACATGGAGTACTTAACTGATTCCTTGCCCTACCCCACCCCTGCCATCCACAGTCAACCCCCTTTTTATAAACAATTTTATGTGCGTGTGTATTTTCCCTGCATGCATGCATGTGCACCGTGTGCGTGCCAGGTGCCCCTGGAGGACAGAAGTGGACAACAGATTTCCCTGGAGCTGGAATCACAGACAGTTGTAAGCTGACACGTGGGGGTTGTGAACTGAACCCGGTCCCTGTGGAAGAGCTGCCCATGCTTTGAACCACTGAGCCATCTCTCCAGCTCCTACACAGACAACCTTGGATATGCTCAGCTGCTCATTGCTCTGTGCAGCTGTGGAGAGCCCTTATCACATCAGGAAGCCATGCCCTGTCCCTCAAGTTCTGGGGTTTCTGGGGCTACACAGGGCTGACCTATGGTCTTGGTCTAACCTGGACTGCAGAGCCTTGGGCCTGTCACCATCCTCACTGCCTCTTTTTCTGTGGCCCAAGATTGTGACCAGCAAAGCCTTTCCATCAACTCACACCAATACCTACTGTGTAGGTTTGAATAAGAATGGCCTTTATTTTGGTTGGAGAGACGGCTCAGAGGTTAAGAGTACTGCCTGCTCTTCCAGTGGTGACTTGGCTCCAAGGTCATGGCAGAATGGGAGCCATGAGTAGTAGAGCAAGTTCAAGGCAGTTTCCCAGAGCCCTAGTGATGTGCCCACTCCAAGGCCCTCAGGATTCTAGGAACTCAGACCTGTTGACCAGCAGGGTAGAGAGCAGAGCCCTCAGACAGGTAGGAGGGCATGTAAGTAGGTAGAGCCTGCCCTCCACAGGATTCTTGATGGAATCTTGGCCTCATTGATGGACCTGTCCTGGGCCACTGTGTTTTTCTGAGAGCATGTCCCTCACTGGTCCATCTCTACTTCCTCACTAAGAGCTGCATTTCCCCATGCCCAAAGGAGAAGGATTATCAGCAGAAGCTGGCAAAGGAGTGGGGAGCTCTCAGGGAGCAACTGCAGGTGAGGGCCTGTGCAGTGTCCCCATGTCCTCTGGAGAGCGTTTCTCTCTCAGCACTTTTGGGCTTTTCTCCAACGGTTCACATTCAGACTATAAGCATCCTGGTGTCTAAGAACACAGAGTTATGGACAGCTCTGGCCCTCACCCAGCAAGCAGCCAGGCAGAAAGCAGGTAGAACCAAGCACCATTTAGCTTTGAACTGATGCCTTGGGAGGCCTGAGGGAGGATCCCCGGGCCTCCATCTAGGAGCCCCATCTCATTCTCAGAGAGTTGGAGGAGTTTGCCAGGCAATGATAATGTACAGAAGACCTGGATCAGTGTCCACACACAGCAGAAACAGGTGGACAAGGTGAAACCAGTTGCATTTTGGCTATGATTAGCCCAACTCCCTGATGGGGAGTGAGGCTAAAGGGCTTTTCTAAAGGATGAGTGTCTTGCTGCTGAGAATCTAACAGGAGCCCACACCTGATTGCTTTCCTTATGTAGTTGGGGATGGCCCAGCTGCCTGACACCGGGAATGGTATACAGACCCAGCAAACAAAACGTAACCAAACTTTTCCTGATTTAATCAAGAGTACTGCTTGGGGGTGAGTAAGAGATTAAATACTTTGGGTTTAAGGGTTGGCCAAAGAAGATAGTTCCTTAGTAGCCAAAGGAGTGGCCAGCATCGAAGAGAAAGATTCCTTGGTTGAGGAATTGTGTGTGGGACTAAAGATGGGCAGAGCTGGCTGAGGAGGGAAATCTTCAAGCAGGAGGTGGCTGGAGTAAGAGAGCAATCATGTGTGGTAGAAATGAACTGATCCATCAGAGCAGCTCAGATGCAGGAAGATGCTGAGGGGACTGAAATGAGTGGGTAGGTGTTCCGATGGAGATCGTGGGGTGGAGCAGACATATTCAGCAGAGACTGAAAACCCTCACCCCAGCAAGTCCTGACTCTGTCTGGGGGAGAAACCAAACAGAGGGTGGATGAGGGTCCAGCCACTGAGGAGGTGCAGAAGTGCCGGGGACGAGGAGCCATGGGATGGGGAAGTGGGAGGAGAGCCAGCTCAGAGTGTGAGCTAGAGGAGTGTCCAAACCCCAGAAATATCACACTGAGGTCAGAAGGAGGAGGATCAATCCCCCTTGCCTCAGCCCTGTATGTTCTGGTGCATGTAGCCCTTCACTCCCACCTTCACCCCCAAAGGGGGTCACAGTAGCCTGGTAGCCAGGTTAAACTTCCTCACCCTTTATAAAGTCATGTCCAGAAGCCCCTGGAATTTCTCCTTGTGCAAATGACATACCCAGTGCCCTGGCCCTGGCCAATGTTGTAACCTGTTTAAATTCTATAGTCCCTCTGTTGAGACCTACTTTAGTTCTTGGCATAACTGTAGCTCCTCTGTTAACACCTGCTGTCACCTTTAGCATACCAGAAGCCATTTTGCCTCCAACTCTCTATTTTGACTATAAGGTGAAATTAAGTTCAAGTTCTCAGACCCTACATACCTGAGACCAGGTTACAATTCAATAGTTCAGTACTTGCTGCTTAGAACAAAACAATAGATGATAAATGCATGTTCTCCTAGAGTTAAACATTGTAACATCCTGCTATGCCCCTTACTCCCGGAAAGCTGGAAAGCCCCCAAGAGCTCCCCATCCTAAATCCCAGCCAATCAATTTAAAGTGCTTTGTCTAGCCACCTAGATACAACAAAATAGACTTGGAACTAGACACCAGCCCGCTAACCTCTGCCTGTCCATGCCTCCACCTTCTCACAGGGAAGAGCCACTCCCTTCTACATCCAGCATGTGAGATCTCACAGTCCTCTGCCAGGGTCCACATCTGAGGGAAACACCCTCGCTGGTTAAACTGCCTCTATAGGAGCATTCACAACCTCTGTCAAGCAAGCGGATCGGTTTCACACATGCACGCACACAAATATGAAGGGCCTTCAGCCCATTTCCTCCACGGCCCCCTTGCTCAGCTTCAGAGGATAATATAAAAACATGCTCCTCTTGTACATCCCTCATTGCTACCCCAGCTTTTCAAACTATGGACACTAACCCTGAAGGTCTCAAACCCAATGTCCTCTGGCAAATTGATGTCACCCACATTCCCCAATTCTGCTGCCAAAAAGTATGTCATTGCTAGGTTGCCGCAAACTGACATTTCATATGGGCTACTGCCCAACTGGGAGAAAGCTCAAAAAGATTAATTCACCACATGCTCTCCGCCTTGTCATCACGGGCCTTCCTCAACAGATGAAAACTGATAATTGCCCTGCTTTTTATTAGCTCCCTATTCAAAACCTTCTGCTCACAATGCAAGATTGCTGATCATGCAAGGAGTTTTTACAATCCCCAGAGCCAAGAAATCAAAAACAAAAACAAAAAAACCCACATCAAACTCTAAAAGCCCAACTTAAAAACTAAAAAACAATTGCCTACCTCCTAACATAAAATTAGCAATGGCCCTAGCCACTCTAAAAATATTTAATATTTACAAAGGCTCAAAACATCCTCCTATCTCCCTCCACTGGCACATACCAGAAGTAACTCCTCCCATCCCAGTACCATCTCGTAATCCCTTAGACAGAATATGGAAGAGACCCAACCCTCTCCTCACAACAGGAAGAGGTTTTGTTCCTGTCTTTCCACAGGACCTGCCCAGGCCAATTTGGGTTCCAGCCAGAAATGTCTGATATCACCCCACCAACCAAGAAGATGGCCTGTCTCTTGCTGATGGGTCAAGGACTGAGGAATCGAAGGAGATACCACCCTCAATAGGGCAAAAAGATCTCCTAGAAGGACATCCATGATCTGATGGCTGCTGCCCAGGCCTGTCTTATGGCTGTCTTTGTTATTCTTTGTTCTAACTCTGCCCAGCCCCACCTTAATCCTTCCAATACCCACCACTGGAGAATTTTGTTAAGAAAACCTATTACAGACACAATAAAGTTATAGGAACAGGGGATTGCCCACCAAAAGGGTACCAGGAGCCTTTAAGAATACCACTATACTCAGACTTCCTTGGCTTTGATCAACCCTTCACCTGCTTCCCATATCAACAAGCAAACAGGAATAAATCCTGCCTCTAAGACCTGGAAACCTTTGGGGGCTGACACTATTGGAATTGCTGAATAGAAATGGCAGGATCTGATATGCTTGAAGCAACAACCAAATCCCCAGAAATATATATCCCAGACCCCCGTTTGAGGATGGGAGTAAATTGGCAAGTTTTACTCGATCCCCCACCACTGACTTCCACATTTCTTGTCAACTTGTTCTGGCTCTACAATCAGTCCTGGTCTACCTATGCATCGTGGACCAAGAAATCAACATCTGCAAGGAGGTCCAAGCCACCCTTTCCTGGTTATAATACATCCAGTAAACAGCTGGCCTCCTCCCCCTAATGATTTACCCCAACTCCTCCCAGGGCTTTTTCTGTACCTCTTTTTTCCAGCCATTGTTGGCAGCTGTTCCCATTAACATCATGCTTCATGAACCCCATGGGCCCTTACCCACATGAAAGTTACAAAATATTCCTTTTTTTAATCTATCCTTCCTCCTTTGCCTCTTAGGACCCTCTCCCTGTCACATCCTGCATAGCATATTCCAGTAACATCACTAGCTAATATGTGTTCATTGACCCCACCTCCTCACCCTCTTCTCTCCTGCAATAACATCATCAGTCCATGTGCTAACTCTTCCCTCCAAGGTATTTGCACTCCTGTAATGGTTACCCCACAGGTATACCTGCACAGGTATAAATAAATTGCCAGGCGGCTAGGAGGGGATCCAGGAAAGTGAGTGATCTCCATCCCCCTGCTTGTCAGATTTGGCTTGACCATATCAGCAGGAACAACAGAGGCTACTGGGGCAGCCCTGGTACAGACACAGCACCTGGCCGACAACTTCCAGGACAAGGACCAGGCCATGACCTCCACCTGGGACATTCTCAGGTCCCTCCAGGGACAGATAACCTCCCTTACGGAGGAGGTTGCCTTACAAAATAGAAGAGCTCTCGACCTGATGACAGCTGAGCAGGGAGGGACTTGTGTTGTTCTAGGGGAGGAAGGCTGTTTCTATGTTAAAGAATCTGGGCTAGGAGAACAAAACATACAGATACTTGAGGATCTCCAGTGAGCTCTCCGAGCCCACTGTAACCCAGGTACCTCCACACTGTGGCACTCAAACCCTCTGGTAGCTTGGGTTCTTCTCCTACTTGTCCCCATCCTGGCCATTGGGATGTTCCTCCTCCTGGCTCCCTGTTTCATCCAATTTCTAAAACAGCAAGTAAACAACATTGCTAAAGTCACTACCGACCAGGTTCTGGTTCAATACCAAACCATTCTCAACCTAGAGGCTGATGACTATGATGATACCTTCTCTTTATAAAACAAAAAGGAGCTGTGTGACCAGGCAGTCATAGGGGTAGGAGACAGCCTGGAAGAGAAGTGGGGTCGAGGAGTGTCCAAACCCTGGACATCTTACTCTGAGATCAACAGGAATAGGATTGCTTCTCCCTGACCCCAAGCCTGCATGTCCCCGGACACATAGACATGTGCCACCAAGTTTGCCCTTCCTCCCCCTGTGAGATCAGGAAGCCTGGTAGTCAGGTTGTAGTCCTCTCCCCTTCTCATGTCCAGCATCACCTGGACTTCCTCCTTGTGCAAACGAGTGCTTTGGCCTAGACCAATAATGTATACTCACCCAAAAGCCCCTACCCACCCCGCAAAGGTTTAAGTAGCCTCTGTTCCCCCATTAAATGAGCCTTCCCCCTGAAGCTGTCTCTCTTTTGAGTCTATTTGCATCGCTCCACTCCTTAACTCTCACACCCACCTGATACCTGATGTCTCTTCCCCTCCCGGCTGGTCCCACTTGGATTCCCCTCCTAGGATCTGGATCCGAAGGTTGAGATTGCAGGCCAACAGTGCCTCTATGGGTGGGGAAGCAGAGCCTGAACAGCAGGCATAAAAGCAGAAGTACAGATCAGTGGAACTTAACAGAGGGTGCCCATATAAACCCACCCCCAACTGATTTGTTGTTTTACAGATATCAAAAATGCACATTGTAGAAGAGCCTTTGGAACTGTAAGACCTGGAGTCTCACTGCTCAGGATCCCACCCTTCCCAGGAACTCTCGAAGACCACAGCTCAATGCAAAAGCAAGAGGTTCAATTGCTATCGAGATAGGGCTGCCCCTCCGAAGATAGGAGACGACCCAAACATGCAAAGCACAGGGTTTTTATACCTGAAAATCAGATCACTTTTGCTCTATAGTTTACAGCTGGTTGAAGATAGTTTACAGCTGGTTGTTTCTCAGAACAATTCACCCCACCCTTCAAGAGCTCTCTATACCTGGCTTCAATTCAAAGAATCACAGTTGTTTTTTCTCAGTCCCAGGTGGTCCCTCAGAACAAACATGAGGAAGTCCATGCGTGAAAGAATGATCCCTCTAGTTCAACAAAATATGGTGAGGATGTGGCAAAAGAGCATTCTGACACGGTGCTGTGGGGACATAAATGGTCCTGCCATTGCAAAGTCAGCGTGGCACAAAACAAAACAAAAAGCCTTAGCAATAGGCCAGGCATGGTAGTGCATGACTATCATGAGACAGTTGTGAGCTGTAATGTGGGTGCTGGGAATTGAACTCAGCACCTTCAGAAGGGCAATGAGTACTCTTAACCACTGAACCATCTCTCCAGCCCATGGTTGTCTTCTTGTCCTCTGATTGCCATGTATGCACCATGGCATTAAATGGCACTCACAAACACACCCACTCACAGGTTGTTCACTATTGGAACTCCTGGGGCTCCCTTAAAAAGATGCAGAGCACGACCACTGTTGTCTCTACCCACCAGAACTAGATAGTAAACCTCATTGCTGAAGATACTACGCAGTTTGGTCTCAGGGCACAGAGAAATCAAGTGAGGACTTATCAGAAAGCTCCCTCCCCACTGGCTAATTCTCACAGTCCTGGCAGGTGCTGTGCAGGCTGCTGGACCATCATCAACGTTCTTACTCAGCCATGGACCTGCGTGCTATGGCACACTACTGTCCTGCCAGGGGGGTGTGCCTCCTGGTGCAATCGTGGCATGAGTGTTTGGGGAGTGACTGGCCCATTCCAACAGGAGGTAACTTACGTATGGCATTGTAAACCCGGTGGAAGGCCTGTTCTTACGGAGGTTATAGACCCTGGCGGATAATCTACTGCTCCTGTTTTTGCTAAGCGGACATGGCATATCTGTCAAATCGCCTTCTAAACATATTTATGTCCATACATTAGTACTGATGCCAGCTTTACTCAGAAAAGCTTGGTTAGTGCAGATAATCACAACCGGTCAAGTGCTGACAGTAAGTGACTGTTAAATCCTGAGCCCGAAACATCTGTATCACCCCTCCAAGGTTCATAGAACATCCAGAAAGAGGGGGCAGAAAGAATGAAAGAGCTTGGACATTATGATGTTGAATACCAAGCTAACACCAAGATGTTCCAAGTTAAAAAAAAAAAAAAATTATTTTTATGGCCAGGCCAAACTTACAAGAGTAGGAGAATGAGGCAGCCTAGACTAAGAGCAGGAGGGCCTGTTTATAACAAGTGAGCAAGAGATTACAAAAGCAGAAATTTGCAAGTTATTTTTATGATCATGAGAAAAGTTCATGTCGTGGGTTTATAGTCAGAGAGTTACTGGCATGCCTTGAAACATTTTATCATCAGTCAATTTTTGGAATGTATCATGAAATAATGGGAAAAATTATGATATGTAAATTACAACGTTGTAGAGGAAAAAATAAGTTGAAAAAAAAAAACCAAACAAAAACAAGTTGACCTTCAGCTTGGGACATGATTAGAGAAAAACCCCAAAAGAAACAACATAGAAATGAATCAAATTCTAACATTACATTTAACTAGGAAAAAAAAATATGGAGCCAGCTGACCTTTAACATTGGGCATACAAAAAGCTCTCGGTTTTGATCCTCAGCCCTACATATACAAGGCATAGCTGTGTATAACCATAATTCTATCCCCTGCGGGATGGAGACATGAGGGTCAGGAGTTCAACGTCATTCTCGGCATCCTCCAGTACAGCAAGTTAGAGGCTAGCCTAGGCTACATGTTACTCAGTTTCAAAAAGCCAAAGCTAGCAGACAAAATAATAACAATAACTAAATAATAATAATAATATAAGAGCCCAAGGAAGGAATGGATGTTGTGGAATGCTCTCTTCTGAGCACACCATTGTATCCTTTAGATGCTCAGCGGCTGTGGTCACATGGGTAAGATACACACAAGGGCTTGTCAACTGTCGACATTCCATCACAGAAGGGGGTGGGCTGACGAGGTGCCACCCATCCCAGATGATTTATGGGCTGGACTGTTATCGGTTGCTGAGACATTTCTCTTCAGAAGCATAGCGCTGTTAAGTTATAGTTATAAATGAGCCCTCATCCATGCCTTAATTAAATTTACTGTTTCACAGAAAGGAAGAAAGAAAAGAAAGACTAATATAACCCACCACACTAATATAAAATAGATTTGGGAAGGCTCTGAGAAATTAGAATTCATTTGCAGCCAAAGCGGGGAAAGGTTGGCAACCTGCCTTGATGGACATGGGGGAACAGATCTGGGTTGGCTTGGTTTTCCCTTGGATGTCTGCCCTCCAGAGAGACTCTCAAGTCTTTTTCTGAGTCTTAAACTTCACACTCGAACTTCCTACTACTTGGGAACCCGGGTGTCCCAAGTCAGGCTCCCTGGGGTGAACTGCATCTATAATGTTGGGCAGTTCCTGGGAAACTGAACTTCACAGCTTGAAACTTCCCCCAATCATCTCAACCTAGGGTGCTGAGGGCCGAGGGGTGGACATAAGGCATTTCTGAAACAACTTTTTCCTTTGATTCTCCTGAAACACCCACAATACATATTAACGGGGTTGGGGATGGTGTTTGCATAGATTTGGAAGATTATAAAGACTTGTCTCTGAGATGGTGTTTGAATTGTGTGCTTTCTGCCCCCACATCCCTCAGGCTGTGCTTTCTCTGCCTCTCCCCTTGGGATATGTTGATTTAGGAAGTACTGGTGTATTGTTGTTCTAATAGATGTGTCAGAATGGGCCTGGTGGGGCTGGGACAAGTTCTTGGGTTTGATCCTAGCACCACATAAATGGGGTGTGGTGGTACGTGTCTGTAATTTCAGAACTCAGAAGGTAGAGAATTGAGGATAGAAAGTTCAAGGTCATCCTCAGTTACATAGTGAGTATGAGAGCTGCCTGAGATGCATGAACCCTTGCCTAAAATTTAATTAATAATTTTAAAAGCCTAGAGTTGTAGCTCAGTGATAGAGCAATTGCCTGGCACATATGCAGTCTGGATTTGATTTTTTTCAATGTCCTGAAGGTTAGGGATGGTATTGTAGACCTTTAGTTCCACCTACTAAGGAGGCAGAAGCAGCAGATCATTTGAGAGTAGCCTGAGCTACATAGTAAGACCCCACCTCAAAACAAGCACACAGAATCACAAATGAGACTTAGAAATGTAGAAATGCTATGACAAAATGTCAAGAGGAAACATCATGTGAAATATCACTGGGAACATTGGTTGGTGCTCTGCCGGTTGCTTCCTCAGCCTGCCAGGTCCAGACTCAACTTTCTTTTTATTTTTTGGTTTGGTTTTTTTTTTTTTTTTTTTTTTTTTTTACATATTTATTTATTTTTATTATGTGTAGGATGTTCTGTCTGCATGTACACCTGAATGCCAGAAGAGGCACCAGATTTCATTATAGATGGCTGTAAGCCACCATGTGGTTGCTGGGATTTGAACTCAAGACCTCTGGAAGAGCAAGCAGTGCTCTTAACCTCTGAGCCATCTCTCCAGCCCCCCAGACTCGACTTTCTTTATCTGCAGTACAACAAGGACCTAACCAAAGAGCGAGATGCCCTCAAGCTGAAGTTGTACAAGAACAAGTAAGAATGGGAAGGAGACTGGGCTATCTGCAGCTTTAGTGTGGAGAATGGAGAGTCTGAGGAGACAGGTTTGGGCTTGTGTAGGGCTATGCTTTAGTCCCAGCCATGCACCTGACTCATGATGTGGCCCCTGCTGACTCATTCTCTCTGAGGCTTGTCACTTTTGACATGATGCTGTGTCCTGTGGCTGTGTGACGGGACTCGTGGGTCATTTTAAAGTGTGGTCCTTTCTGTTCTTGGTGCCTTCCTTTCTGTACTACCTCTGGCCACAGCAAAAATAATGAGGACCTGAGGCAGCAGAACTCAGAACTGGGAGAGAAAGCAGCGGCACCGTTGGGGGTGGAGGAGCTGCAGAAGAAGCTGCTGCTGCAACAGGTGAGAGGAGCAGCCCACACCCCCAAGGCTCAGGCACACAGCCTCCGCAGCCTTGGGAATGACCTGCAGCCAAGGGCAGGATGGTTTGGATCTCCTCCTGGTCCTGTGATAGAATTTTCCAGTAACTGTTGAGCAGTGGTGCCCTGACCATACCTGTAGAGGAGAATCTCGGTGAGGGTGATGTGGCTATTACATTTTTATTTTTTGAAGGGTCCTCATTAAAAACAAAACAAAACAAAAAACCCATCTTTTTAATACTTTATTTATTTATGTTGTTGACACAGATTCTTATCAGTAGCCCAGAATGGCCTATAACTCACGAGGTAATCAAGCTAGCCTTGACCTCATGGTGATCCTCCTACCTTACACGCCTAAGACCTGAGGTGGCTGGCATGAGCCACCATGCCCAGCTGAAAAGCCATCATCCTGTTTAATATAGTGACCTATGCAGGAGTCTGTTTACCTGCTCCGGACACTCTTCTCCTATGGCAATCACCCTGAGTTGTCCATTAATCCTAGCTCATGCTCTTGTGGGGAGCACTGCAGCGGAACAGCACAGGCTCCTAGGCCTACACCCCTCATTTCCCTCCTACAGTTCCCTAGCCAGTCCGAGGCTTCTGACAGTAACCAGCAGTTACAGCACGCATGGAGGAGCGGGCTCAGCTGGAGACCCATGTAGGCTAGGTGAGGGCTTGTGGGGGGAGAGGAAGGGCATGGCCCCTGGTAGCCCAGGGCAGGTAAGGACCAGTGACAGCCTTTTGTAACTCCTGCATTGACTGATGCAGCTGATGGAGTCGCTGAAACAGCTCCAGATGGAGAGAGACCAGTATGCAGAGAACCTGAAAGGAGAGAGTGCCGTGTGACAGCAGAGAATACAGTGGATAGCGGAGCAGGTGAGGCCTAGTGTCTCTGCTCTTCCTGAGCCTCAGTGGGGTGCTGCTGAAGGGTTAGGGGCTTGGGTTTTGCAGAGGTGGGACTGGGAATGGATGGTGCCTGGTGATCTCTTGGGCAGGTACACACACTGAAGGAAGAGAAGGAGCACAGAGAAAGTCAGGTACAAGAGCTGGAGGGCAGCTTGGTGGAACTCAGGAGTCAGATGGGTGAGTAGGGCAAGGGGGACCTGAGAGCAGGAATGGGTCCAAGGGCCATGAAGATGGCTTCCATTGCCCCGGGAGGCAGGTGAGTGTAAGGACATTGTAGCAGAGGGCAAGGGGTCTCTGCCAGGATCAGGTGGCAAGTTTTGTCAACTGTCTGAACTCTGTCCCTCTGTGAAAAGCAGGGTTGCAGCCTACTGCTACCCCTGAGGTGACTGAGCATCAGAGAACTGCACTAGAGTGGCTTGAAACGCTTACCTCATCTGAGACCCTTGACAGAAAAGCCAAGGCTTGGGGTGGGGAGCCTGACTCACAGTGCAGCCTGAGAAGCCAAGAGTGGATCCCTCACTCTGCCTGCTTCCTTTCTCAGAGGAGCCGCCACCGGAGCCAGGAGCAGGAGGAGCGGCTGCTGGAGCTAGAGCGGGAAGCCCAGCGCTGGAGCGGGAAGCCCAGCGCTGGAGCGAGCAGGCAGAGGAGCTGAGCGCAAGCAGATCCTGGAGAGCACGCAGAGTATCTGCAGAGAGCTGTCACAGAACCGCGAGCTGAAGGAGCAGCTGGTGGAGCTTCGGAATGGCTTTGGCTTCGTCAGGCTGGTGCGGAGCCTGCCGGCCCTTCTTACACACTCACCACTTCTGGTTGGCACCCACAAGGAATGGGGTGCTGTCCACCTCACGTGAGATGGTAGTGGTGAAGGCACCCTGTGATCCCGAGCCCCGGGTAGTGCAGGAATGATCCAGCAGCCTTCCTGGGAGGAGGTTCACGTACAATTCTGGGGAACCCAGCCACATTAGGTCCTGCTGACTGCTGCTTTCTGTTCAGATCAGTGAGAACATGGAGATTACCAGTGCGCAGCAGTCAAAGCAGCAGGTCAAGAAAGAGCCGGCCAAGAAGCTGGGCGACCTGCAGGAGAGGCTGAGAGAGATGTAGGAGATGGTAAACCCACGGAGGTGAAGGCAGGAAGATCAGCAGTTCAACATCACCCTCAGCCACATGGACTCATCCCGGGCTACATAAAACCCTGCCTTAAAAAAAAAATCACATAAAATAGGCTGGCTAGATAGATCAGTGGGTAAAAGTGCTTATTGCACAAGCCTGCTGACATGAGTTCAATCCCTGGAACCATGTACACGTGGCAAGAGAACCAACTCCACAAAGGGTCTTTTTCTGGAAGATTGTTAGAGCAGAAGGTACCCTTAAACCACGCATCGTCTCTCCAGTCCCTGTTTATCTTGCAACTCCCACATTCAAGTGCCCCCATTTTACAGGCCGTGGGATAGACAGGGCATGGCAAGGTGGGCAGCTGTTGCCTACGCCTTCAGAAATCAGAGGGAGAGGCAAGTCCAGTGGCCACTGTTTGTCCATGAAGGCATGCCCACTCTGCTTGCCCCCGACTTTGCAGAGAGCTCAGCCCCTGGCCTGGCATGGTGTAAGCCAGTTCCCTTCAGTGGGCAGTCTGCAGGGCACAGAGCACAAAGACTCCATCTGGCCTCGGGTGGTGTCCAGACGCTGCCCGCCCCCTGCTCTGCTCCAGCCTGAACTCTGCCTATGTCTGGGGACAGGCTTCTGACCCCTGGCATTCCTGCGGAGACTCTGTGAGGCAGAAACAGACAGGGCTTTCAGAATGTCTGCCTGCTAGGGGATGAATATCTGAGATTATCTGCCATGAATGCAGGGTGGCACTTCACGTGCCAAAGGTTGGCTGGCCCTGCCCTATCCCTCGCTGTCTGGCTCCAGAGCTTTCATTCCAAGTGGAGTAGGACAGAAACCTTATTCTCTTCTCGAATGAGAGGCCTCCGTATCCCTTTCTGAATAGAACTCTACCCCCAGCCTCAGTCATTCCTCACCCCCAACTCAGGGGCTGGAGTTTTCCCTGTTTATGCCCTGGCACCAGAACAGATTAGACAAGAGTGATCCAAAGTCAAACTCCCCCATGCTCTTTGAAGGCAGGGCTTTCACTGGTAGGGAAAACCACTGCTCCTGGGAGGTCTATCCAGCCTGCTCTGGTTTTCTGCACGAAGTCCTGACAGGTGCTAAAAGCTGCTGCTGCCCAGATGAGTTCCTCAGGGAACAGCGAAACTTTTGGAGATTCTCTGCCCTCCACCTGCATCTGGCTCTGCCACCCATCACCTGCATAACTCAGGCATTCTTCATGGTCTCTGACATTACTCTCCCCATCTGTAAACCCTGATCTCCCAGCAATGTTGTGAGATTGAAATGGGTTCATGGATGTGAAAAGGTCCAGGGGCTCACAGACCCTAACTAATCTGAAGTGCTGCCCTTGGGTGTTGCCAAGTAACTGCCCTCTTAGGACATCTGGCTAGAGCAGGGCCAAGGTGAACGGTGGGAAAACACGAGATAACTAGACACCCATGGCATCTGGCATCCTTGCTGTCTTCATTAGATTTCAACGGTGGTGATAGACTGACTGTATTAGTCAGGGGTTGTGGACTGTGCTACCAAAGGAACTGGCAAAGAACTGGCAAGGTGGAGCTTGTTCAAACCCTGGAAATCTCAAACTTGAGGTTTAAAATCTCATTCTGAGGCCAGCAGGAATGGGACGGCTTCCTCCCTGTTTCTGTGCCTGCCTCGGAGCCTGTAATCTGGTGACCCCAAAACCAGGTGGTTAGGTGCTCAGTCACATAGCTGGCACCCTAGATGCACACAGAGTATCACCAGCATCCGAGCCACAACCAATTAAAAGCATTCACCCCTACCAAACCAAAGATTGTCTGAGAGCGAATGTTTTCACTGAGCTGGAACACTTTTGGGAGGCCTCTCTCTCTCTTTGAAGCATTCATTGTTGGACACTTGGACCTGCCTGCTCCCGCAGAGTTCCTGCTGCTGCCTGGCCTAGCTTCTAGCTCCGGAACCCAGGTTCCCACTGTCACCTGCCTACCTACAAGCTGTTCCTGCCCAAACTTGTCTGTCCACCACGCCTGAACTACTCCATTCCTTCTTTTTGTCCCTCTTTGGGAAGGGTGATAATCACCCACCAATCTAAAAGAGCTATACCACTAAACTTCTAGGAGAAGGCCTTCTCTTCCGGGCACCCCCAGCTGGACTGGAATCCTGCAGACCCCACCCACTCTGAACTCTACTCCCTCCCTCCCGGCTCGGTATTCAGCAGCATCTGGATATCTTGAGGGACGAAGCAGAATGAGGAACCACAAGGGTTCTCTAGATAAACAAAACCACAGGAGGAATCTATCTACTCTATATTTTTATCATATATATTGATATAGTATATATAGAGAGGGGAGAGGGATTTCTTAGAATGGCTAAAGGCTGCGGCGATCCAGCTAGTCCAACAATGGTTGCTAACAGAAGTTCCAAGAATCCAGTAGCTGAGACAGGCTGGTTTTCAGTATATACCAGCATCCTAAGGAGTGGGTTCTAACGGCAGGGAAGGAATGAACTTGCTAGCAAGAGCAAGCAGGCAGAGAGAGAACTTCCTTCTTCCATGTCCTCATGTAGGCTGCCAGCAGAAGGTGTGGCCCAGAAAAGGTGAATCTTCCCACCTCAGAGATCCAGATTAGAAGTTCATTTTCCCACTTCACCTGATATAATAATAATAATAATAAATGTCCTAGGCCAAGCATGGTGGTACATAGCTTTAATCCTAGCACTAGAGAGGTAGGGGCAGGTGGATCTCTGTAAGTTTGAGTCCAGCCTGGTCTACAAAGAGAGTTCTAGGACAGCCAGAGCTACACAGAGAAATTCTGTCTAAATTCCCAACCCCACCCTCCCCCCCCAAATAAAAAGAAAAGAAAGACAGAAACAAACAAACAGAAAGGGAAAAAATCTCTCACAGGTGTGCCTAGTCATTTAGGTTTTAGTTAATTTTAGATGTTGTGTTGTTGACAACCAAGATTAGCAATCAATGATCAATGATCAAAAGCAACTTGGGGAAGACAGGGTTTATTTCAGTTTAGTTTTTTGTTTGTTTGTTTGTTTGTTTTGCAAGACAAGGTTTCTCTGTGTAACAGCCCTGGCTGTCCTGGAACTCGCTCTGGAGACCAGGCTGGCTTTTGAATTCAGAGATCCACCTGCCTTTGCCTCCAAAGTGCTAGGAGTAAAGCTGTGTGCCACCACTGCCGGCCTTGGCTGGCTTTCTTACACAACCCAGGACCAACTGCCCGGGGCTGGAACCACTCGCTCACAGTGAGCTAAACCCTCCCGCACCAATTATCAGTCAAGAAAATGCCCCGTGGGCCATTCGGATGGACTGGCAGTTCCTCAAATGAGAGTCCTGTTCTCAGATATGCCTGGGTTTGTGCCATGCTGGCAAAGAGCATCAACCAGCACACTCGCCTGAGGTGACAGGCCACAGAGAGAGCAAGCCTCTTCACTCTGCTTTCTGTAGTCCGCTGGACTAGCAGTGGCTCTCTGTGAGGGTGAGCCACCAGGCCCAGTGAAAAGGAGGACTGTGAATGCTTAGCAATGTCTGTGATGAGGGTAAGGTTCCTGGGGTGAAATGTATGCCCAACTGCCCTTTCTCTTATAGAAGCAAGTCTAAATAGTCCTCAGTCTTGGGTGCTAGCTTTGTATGACATCCATACCCATCTTTCTGTTCATCTTCTCATGCTCTAAACCTCAGCTTCAGGAGTGTGGCTTGAATTATCAAGATAGGAATCTGGCCATGTTCTTCTATCACCTTTCTGTCTCCTTCCTGTGGTCCCCTCCCACCATCACTCTATCCAATCCAGTCTCAGGGGTGACATTAAAGTCCTCCACTTGCTTCTCAGTTTCATCCATGGCCACTGACATCCACGCACCCCAGCTGTTCTAGTTCATTCTGTTGCTCTGATAAACACCAAGAAAGGTTTATTTCAGTTTACTCCAAGTCGAAGTCACCCAGGGGAGTCAGGGTAGAAACTCAAGCGGAAATCTGGAGGTGGGCCTGCTTGCTAGTCCATGCAGCTTTACCCCTCACAAGAAAGTCACCACAGGGAGTACAGCAGTCCCGTGGAGGAGGATGCTATCTGGCTGGATGGCTGGCTCGCGCTTAACTACCTTTCTAATGGGTTCAAGTATGTGAACCCCTGGGGAACAGTTCTCCTTCAGACCACCACAAGCCACTCTACGTTTGTGCGTGCGACTGTGCGCACACGTATACACCTACCACACGCTTACGCAAAGCCTGTTGATGCAAGTTTGATCCCCGGGACCCACAAGATAAAACAAGAGACCCAATCCAGGAGTGTTTGGGAGTGACAAGTGCCCTGCCTCGTTGATATTCTCCCCAGCTTCAATTCTAAGCAGCCTGTTCCCCTCAGTATGTAACTGCCACAGGACAAGCCCTTAGTCACACTTCCAACTAGAATCACAGCTCCAAAACTCCAACTCAAAATCACTTACACAAGGAAACCAACTTCCAGAAGTACTGGGTAGATGGCCCAGGGTTGCTTCGCCAAAGGCTCAGCAACATCACTGAGACTCAGATCCTTGCTTTGTTATTGTTCAGCACTCTCACCCACAGAACCCCTCAGCCTCAGGGGTTCAAAATGGCTGCAGCTATTCTGGACATCACATCTGCACCATTGGTGTCCAGAGGTAGAAAAGGGCTGGCTGGTTCTTTGCAGTAGTCCCCCTTCAGACTCTTCCTCCCTCTCTCGGAATGGGCTGCATGCCTCCCTCAGACTGTATGATTAGCTTGGACTCTGCCAGGGGTTCTGTTAGAAAGTTAGTGGGTGGAGGGTAGACTCTAGGACGAAGCCGGGTCCTCCTGCGGGGACGGAAGGAGGGGACCTGGCAGCCAGCAGTGTGGTCGCACCACACTCTCCTCCTGACACAGTACACTTTCTCAGTCTCTCCAGATGATTGCCTGCCCCTTCAGATCAGCCCCTCCTCCTCCAGAAAGTCCTCCCTGCTCTCTCCGGCTTCCTCGGAGAACTGGACTCCACCTTATGGCTCCGGCCACAGTTACATATACTTCTGTGCGTCATTATTTGAATTCAGAGCAGCTCCGCCCTGAATCCCCAGAGTGCAGAACCTGGCACAGGGTTGCATCCGTGACACTTTAATTTTTCTCTTTTCTTCTTTGCAGTGCTGGGGACGGAACCCCAGTCCTCACACAGGCTAGGGAAGTATGCTACAACTGAGCTACAACCTGGCTCCTACAGACAGCTACCTAGACAACTGGATGAGTGGGTTACAGGAAAGAGATGTCCAGTCTAAAAGGGGACCTTACACGCATTCTCTGGGTCATGGAAATTGTTGAGGCATCCTAGGCGGAGCTCAGCAACTGAGCTCAAGAATAACTTTCGTAAGTAGCTGGGAGGTACCATGGAGAGGAATTTTATTTTTCTCTTGGTCCTCCCAGCTGAGTTAGATCTTTTTAATGATGCCATGAGCATCGCTTATGAGAGGTTGTGTCATTTTTACCAAAACAAAGCTTTTATTTAAAAAATATGAAGAAAAACAATAATTTTTTTATTATGGGTGGTGTAGAATCTTTGGGGTTCTATAAATCCTTTCTTCTCTCGTCTGGAGCTCCCCTGAACCCATCAAGAGCCCCTGTGGAATCTAGGGTCCCCTCATTCCTGCTTTCCCAGTAGTTTCAACTTTGCTGAAAGACCCAAAAGGGCTCAGAATTAAAATCAAGGTAAAAGAAGAATTTTGATGAAAATCCACCAAAATTCATCTTTGCTTCTTCAATAAAACACTGACTAAAGGCAACTTGCACGTGTTGCAATTAGGGAGGTATGTTAAGTTATAGGTTACGGTCCATCTGAGGGACGTTGAGGCAGGAGTTCAAGGCAGGAAACCTAAGGCAGGAACAGAAACAGAGAATATGAAGAAACACTGCTTCTGAGCTTGTTTCCCATGCTCGCTCATCCTGCCTTTTTTTCTTCTTTCCTTTTTTTGGCTTTTTTTTTCCTATTTATTTACTTTACATCCCTCCTCTCCTCCCAGATCCCCCCTCATCCTGCTTTCTTATACCACTTAAGCCCACCTCCCCAGCACTAGCACACACAGTTGGCTGAGCCTTCCCATGTGAATCATAAATAAAAAAATAAAGCCTCCCACGAACATGCCCACAGGCCAGTCTGATGAAGACAATTCTTCATTTGAGGTTCCCTCTTTTTAGGTGACTTTAGTTTGTATCAGGTTGACAAAAACTATTCATCACAAGGTGTCCATATTTTCGTTTCCTCCCACAGCTGAAATGTGGTGGTGGAGGTGGGGTGTCGGAACACAGCCAAAGGGGTAATGCTTGGTGAACAATGCATTGGGGAATTGTGAGAGAAGCTCCTGGAAAAAAAAAACCCAGAGGGCCTTTTACTTCAGGTAAAAAAACTTCCTGGGTTGTTCTTGGACTTGATTTCATGCCTCATGCAACAGACATTTACATGTTTATTCTTGCTGCATGTCAGAGCATGGCTCTAGAACCCAGTCTGATAGGAAGATAAGCTGAGTGCTGTCCTCAGAATGCCCTGGACCTGGATGTGGCCTTCTGGCTTGCTTTTGTGCTTTCTCAGATATAATCTATACTTCATGTCAGGTACTTGTGTTTAAATGCTCTGTCCTAAGAAAGTTCTGGGAAAGGGCAGCTCTGTTAATAATTAGTATGTGTTTACTGGTGTTTATTTACATGTTTTTCTGGACTCAGACAGCCTTCCTCAGATCACTGCGCTTTTTTATTACACCTGCATATAAGAGGACACGGAAACTCATGTAAAACTCTGCAGCATTAGACGGTAGTTCCCCCCATTCCTTTAGGTCCTCAGATCCCATGTCTCGAAGACAGACTTGCATAGGTCGGTGAAAGTCAACATGGGTGGTCAAATCATGCCGTTCCTCACCCCACCACACACTTATGTGTGTTTTGCCTGCATAGATGTTGACCATCACATGCACACGGTGCCCAATGAAGCCAAAAGAGGGCATCCGATTCTCTCAACATGAAGTCTGAAAATGGAGTTTCAGTGAGCAACCATGTGCATGCTAGGAATTGAACCTGCGTCTTCTGCAAGAGCAGCCAGTGCTATTAACCACTGAGTGATCTCCTCATCCCCAATCTGGCTTTTTTCAGTAAAGCCCTGCAATGTGTTTTCAAAGTTATTCCCTGGTTAATGACAAGTATGGGATGAGACCATCATTTACAAAATTTACATTTTTTTTTTCATTCACCCACCCATTGATGGGGCATCTTCTTCACATCTAGTACATTGGGAGTGTGATGAGCAAAGCAACAGCTCCCACAGGTCCCTGTCACCAGGGAGACAAACATAGATACTCAAAATGGGCCACTCCAAACCATGGGAGAGCCTGGCTGAATGTAGAGCAGACGCCAACTGTCATGGAGGGGATGGAACAGAGGTAGGTCTTGAAGGATACACAGAAGACTGGCAGGCTGAGCTGAAATGGAGGGCATTCTTGGGAGAGGGAACAGCTGTGTGGACGGAACAGCACACAGTACACACCCAGCACCTTGGGGTTCACACACATTTTCTGGTTTGAGTTCCGCACCAGGGACTTTGGGGTGGGTGGGTATGGACGAAAGGGTGGCTTCTGTTTCAGGCCTGAAGGGCATATCCATGGTGTTATATGTGAAGAGGAGACGTCTGGAGTTTGAAACTGAACCCCCCCCCCCGGTCTGGACCCCTCACCAGGCTGCTTCATGATACTAGCACACACAGTTTGGGTGAGGCACAAGCAAATGGGCTCTGCCTCAGCATCAGGAAATGAAGGCGGGCCAGGCCACGGGAGGGAAACTGTCACCAGGCATGTCTCCACACCCCACAGCTGGCCTGATCCAAAGGGGCAGTTTATTGGAATAGAATGAGGCCATTTGGCTCTTCTTCCATTCTGGATGGTGCCGAGAGCGCCTGGGATGTAGGGCTCTGTCTTCGTTTCTTAGGGCTCTGTCTTCCTTTCTTTTTCTGTTGCTAGGGAAAGTAACTTAAAGGAGAAAGGGTTTATTCCGGCTCCCAGTTGAGGAGTACACCCATCATGGTGAGGCAGTCAAGGTCACATTGTATCCACAGTCAGGAACAGAGCCAATGAACACCTGCTGCTCAGCTCCCGCTTACACAGTTCATCCAGGGCACGGCACCTCCTACAACCTGAAGATAATCAAGATGGCCACCTCCCCCCCACTCACACCCTACCAGGCATGCTCAGATGTCTGTCTTCCAGGGGATTCTAGATTCTGTCCACCTGACAATGTTAATTATGAAATTGCCACTGTGTGCGGCAATGGAATTAGGTCCTTGTCTTGTTGGATAAGTGCTCTACCACTGAGCTACACCACCAAGTCCTTTTTTTTTTGACATTTACATATTTATTCCAAGTCCTTCTTTTATGTTATTTTTTAAGCTCTTATTTTGCTGAAACAGGGTCTGTCCCAATATGTAGCCCAAACTGGCCTCAAGGTTGCAAATTTCCAATCAAGACCTGAGTACTAGATCACAGGTGCCCGTCATACCTGGCCCTGTTACCTCCAACTTAGAGATGAGAAAATCGAGGCTCAGGAAGATCAAAGAATCACCCGCCTGCATCTTGGGGCGCCTCATCATTCTTATGGTTGGCATTAGATTTCTGTCTTTATTTGAGGGGGTGGTATGAGACAAGGTCTCACTCTATAGCTCAGGAGCCCAGGTTGGCCTGAAACTTACTGTGTAGTTTAGAATGACCTCACCTTTAACACAGGACAATCCTCTTGCCTCAGATTCCTGATGGCCAGAGTTATAAGTGCAAACTACCATGCCCAGCCTCATTCCAGATTTTCTTTCAAGGCCAAGTTTGGTAACACATATTTAACCATAACAGAAGCCTCCGGAAAGCATGGCTGTTACATAAAAGAGGTAATCTATGAACGTACGCTTTTAAAGCTTTACAGTTAAGAAACTTGGGGGCTAGAGAGGCTAGGGGCACTGGCTGCCCTTCCAGAGGACTCAGGTTTGATGCCCAGCACTCGCCCAGTGCCTGACAACTGTTTGTAACTCCAGCTCCAAGGGAGCCTAAGCCCTCTTCTGGCCTCCTTAGGTACTCCAAGCATATGGTCCATAGACACACATGCAGGCAAAAAACCCATACACATAAAAACAAATTAAAAAAAAAAAAAAAGAAATGTAGGGAGTGAAAAGATGACTTCTTTGGGTAAGGCTCCTACAACCAAGCATGACAAACTGAGTTCTGGCCCTGGACCCCATGGAACCAATTCCTGCAACTGTTGACCTTCGACATCCACGTGAGTCATGGGACACATGTACCCATCCATACTCACACGCTTGCACAAATAAATGTAATTTTTTAAAGGAGGTTTTTGTTGGGTGTGGTGTCCTATACCTATAATCCTGGCATCTGGGTCCTGAGACAGGAGGATAGCTACAAGCTTGGGACCAGACATGATTATAGGAGTTCTAGAATAGCCTGGGCTCTCAAGTGAAACTGTTTCAAAAGGAGGGGGGAGTGAAAACAGATTCTTGTTGACGGAGATTACAAGATTCATCTGCAATAAACATTGAGAACTTGGAAGCTGGTGGAGATGGGAACCGACTCTCTGCAAAGCACTTGGTGGGCGCTGGTGCCTGCCAATCCCAGCATTCTGGAGAGCTCCAGGCCTTGCCCTTGCTGGTCCTTGGGGAGACCTCCACCCACTTAGGGTTCCCAGCCAAAGCCACTTCCTCAGACTCAGAGGAGCTCTGAGTCTTCCTGGAAGCTGGCCCACTTCCCAGCTGCAGTTTTTGCCCTAGCGTGATGGAGCCATCCCACGATCTGAGGCGTGAGCCTGCCTTCTTTGTAGCCTCCCCAGGGAAAGCAAGGCCCAAGTTCAAATCCCACCCTGCCTCCAAGAATCCCACCAGATCTGAGTGTGAGCTGTGGAATCAAACCCCGGGGAAGACTACAGACTCAACTGCTTTCCATCTTGGTGGCCCTCAGCACCTCCCTGCCCTTTGAGATTTTGTGTCCTCACCTCTCCAGTGAGGACTGAACCACATTAATGTCAGAGATGTGTGTGTATGGGGTGGGGAGCACTGAATGGCTCAGTTTACGTACACAAAGGGCTCAAACAAGCTGACACAGATGTGGTGCCCAGTGAGCATCCGCTGCCAGGATGCCTCTGAAGCGGCACCTCTTTCCTCCTGCCTCAGTTTTTCCATTTGTAGAATGGGGGTGGTACTGGTCCTGCCTCAGGATGCTGAGGAGCCTGTTAGTGACTTGATACTTGAAAAGGGCCTGGCATGGGTAGATATTTGACAAAGCATTAACAATGATTAATCCAAAGCCTCCTGGGAACTCATTCAGAAAGTGGCCTGAGAAGGAAATGGGCAGAAGAAGCCCTTGAGAGGGTCCTCTCAGCTGCTCCAGTTCTGGCAGAGGCTCTGTAGATGGTGCAGGGTGTGCCCCAGGGAGTCCTGGGAGCGGAAGGAGGGCGTCAGCAGGGAGGCTTGGGACTTGCTGTGGAGGGCAGGTGGGGTTGGACCAGGAGGGACCGCCTGGAATTTGAACTAGTGGGTGGGACTGGGGCGTGTGCCTCCCCTCTCAGCTTCACTAGTCTCATCTTCTCACGGGGCCGTGATGTATGGATGACTCCAAGAACACATAACGGGATGGGGTGTTAGGACAACCTGGAAGCCAGGCAGGCTTGAGGAGAAGTGGCTATAGATCCTCCTGTCTGGTCTGAGGCAGTTCAGACCGGGTGGAAGGAATTCCAAGCTGGGCCTCTCTAGGTGCCTTTGTATGCACAGCAAACTCAGTGTCCCAGTGTAGTAAAAGGAAAAATGGGCTTCTGAGCTGAGGGGTGAGTATGGTCCTGAATGTCCCTGCGTTTGTAGAGGGACCTACCCCCCTCTGTGCCCCGTTGAGTCCTGCAGAGCCCTGCCTCCACCCATCGGGCCTCTGGATGTTATCATGCTGCTCTTTAGCCCCTCAGCTCAGACTCTGGGACTTTCCCCAGGAGCCTGGCTCTCTTCCTAGTGCCAGACTTCAGCCTTCCTCCACAGAGGACTTGGGGACCTGGCACGGGGCCTACTTCACCCTGGGGGGAATTTGCCATGCTGACATTGATTTATAGCCTCAGTAGTTGGCACTTACTGGGTGAAGCTGGAAAATCCAGTGCAGCTGACTGTGGGCGGTGCACGCCCCTGCTGATCTGGGCTCTGCAATCCCTTCTCTAGGAGGGCAGCCTTCCTGTGCCTCCCCCAGAATCACAGCAGATGGTGATCCTGGCTTTTAACAGCCCCAGCTCAGACAGGTTTGCTCAGGGGAAAAGCACTGGTTTGGGCGTCTGCAGGCCTGGGTTCTGCCTCCCTCTCGTGACCTTGGGCTCCTTGCCCACACTAGAGACAGCCATGCCCTGCCTCCTCAGGGCTCTAGTTAGACAACAAGCACATGCACTTCTCTCTCTGTCTCTCTGTCTCTGTCTGTGTCTCTCTGTGTGTGACCTATCCTTTTTCTGTTAGTTTTCTGTGGCAATGTGTAATGTAGCTCAGAACAGCCTCAAACTCAGTAGGTGACTTTGAGGTCCTGACTTCTGCCTCTTGTTTTTCTTTGCATTTGGATGATGCCAGCACACTGCTACTGAACATAGCCCCAGGTCCAGCCGCAGCCAATATACCTTGTTTTGGAAACAGTCTTACTATACAAGCTAGCCTGAAACTCATCGTATAAACCATGCTGGCCTCAAACTTCTGCTGATCCTTTTCAGTGCTTGGATTACACATGCTGTGCCTGCATGTCTGACCTAGCTCCTATTCTTCACTCCATGACCCGAGGAGCTGGGAAGCCAGGCAGCCAAAAATTGAGGCAAGATCTGTGCTGTTTTGAAGCAGAATGTCTTTTTTTGGTTCAGTATTTTGCTGAGGAGGATCTGAGGAGGCCCACACACCCACTCACAGGGAGTAATCTTCATATCAGCTGGACATGATGACTTAGCCACATGAAGAGAGCCTTAATGGCCATACTGTATTAGGGTTTGATTGGTTAACCAGTCACCACAGCCTGGCCCAGTCAATACATGAGAGTAGCCAACAAACTCACAGCCTCATACTGGTGAAACTGAGGCTTGGAGCAGTGATATTCACAGCACGCCTTTAATCCAGCAGTCAGGAGGCAGAGGCAGGTGGGTCTCTGCGAGTTTGAGGCCAGCCTGGTCTACATAGTGAGTTTCAGGACAGCCAGGGCTATAAGTGAGATGCTGTCTCAAACAAACAAACAAACAAACAACAACAAAAATAAAATAAAATAAAAAGGAAGCAAAACATGCCAGCCCAGAAATGTACATTTTTGTTGCTGACATCTTGAAAACGTTTTAAGTTACTTTACTAGTCGGGACTGGTGGCTGGTGCATGCCCTTAATCCTAGCACTTGGGAGGGAGGCAGAGGTGGGAAAATCTCTGTGAGTTTGAGGCCATCCTGGTTTACATAGTAAGTTTCAGGACAGCCAGAGCTGTTACATGGGAAACCCTGTCTCAAAAAAACCATAAATAAGTAAATATTAAGTGAAATGTCACCAAAGTGACTCTGGTAGCACACCCCTGTAATCCTAGCACAGGAGAAGCTGAGGCAGATCAGTTGTTCAAGGCAAAACTTGCTTATTGAGTGAGTTTGAGTTCAAGCTGCACTATGTAAGAACCTGTCTGAAGAAGTAAAAACAAATGAATTAACTTAAAAAGAGTCCTCTCTGGTTGGGTTGTGTCCCTGTCCATAAATGTCTACCCATCCCTGTCCCCCACTCTATCAAAGAGCTGACCCAGGAAAGCCAGGCACCAGGACAGTGGTCATTCTTGGTGTGAACTGGCGCTCAGCCCAGAGCCTCAGTGTGCTCTGTTCTATGGAGTCACCAGAATGTGGGGGAGACCTTGGCCTGAGAGCAGGGATTGCAGCCCCAGGGCCTGCAGCCCACACTGGGAGAGTGGAGTGATGGTCAGATCCCTGAGCGTCACAGATTCTTTGTGGCATTGGTGTCATGTTGCTACCCAAACAGGAAAACCACCCTAAAGAGACTCATACTAAAAATAATAGATAACTAAGTAAGACTAAGTTTCTAGGCCAGGCAAACTGAAACTCAAGAGAGCCACAACAGGACTTAGCACTTGGGAGGCTGAGTGGGAGGATCCCAAGTTTGAGCCAAGATGTGACCTACATGAGAGCCCATCTCAGCGACAAAGAGCCTGGGCTGGGAAGGCCGCAGAGACGGCGGAGGGCTTGGTAAGCACACAGGACGCCCTCGTTAGCTAATAACATGTAAGGTCCGAGTGTGCAATCCCTGCAGCCGTGAGGTGGAGGCAGGGGGATACGGAGCCAAGGTGATAGGGGGCAGGCTGGGCTAGCAGGGACCTCGTCTCAGGGCACACCCACTCTCTCTTCCCCACAAAAATGAAAGAAATAAGAGACAGCAATGGACGAGGGGAGGGAGGAAGAGGGGGGCGGGGAGGAGGTGAGTCTGAGCCACACTGGACAGCTCAGAGGCTGGGCTGCTTCAGGGTCACTGTCTCTCTTTAATTCTGTTTGCACTTAGTTCTTTTATGTGTATGAGCGTTTTGCTTGCACATAGGTATGTGCACTACGAGGCGGTCAGGAGAGGATTTCGGATCCCCTGGAGTTGGGGTTCTGGGTGGTTGTCAACCACCATATGGGTGCTGGGAATTAAACCCAGGTCCTCTGCAGGAAGGATAGGTGCTATAGACTCTGACCCATCTCTCCTGCTCCCAGGCTCTCTCTCTTTTTAATTAATTGATTTTTTAAAAAATTTTATGTGCATTGGTGTTTTGCCTGCATGGATGTTTGTGGGTGTCAGATCTTGGAGTTACAGACAGTTGTGAGTTGCGAGTGATGGGGATTGAACACGGGTCCTCGGGAAGGGCAGTTAGTACTCTTAACCGCTGAGCCATCTCTCCAGCCCCCAAGTCTCTCTTTTACAAGATCAAGCCCAGCAACCATAGGACAGTTTTTTTGGTTCGAGTTTGTTGTTGCTTTGAGACAAGATCTCACCTCGTCTTCCTGGCTGACTTGGAACTTACTCTGTAGACCAGGCTGGCCTCAAACTCATAGATCTACTTGCCTTTGCCTCCTGAGTGCTGAGATTAAAGGTGTGTGCCACCACCAAAAGACAGCTTTTAAATGCATACACTGGCACCGCTATACCGCTCTCCATTTTTTTTTTTTTTTAAATTGTGGAGACAGGATTTCTCTGTGTAGCCCAGTCTGGCCCCAAACTCGTGCGTCAACCTCGTTGGCACGAGGGTCACAGATACGCACCTTATTCCATGCCGGCTCGTTGGACTTCTATAAAACACAGGTGTTTTTCCTGGTGTCTTTGCGGCCACTGGGTGAGAGAGGGGCCCACACAAGCCCCGTGTATTAGAGCCCAGCTCACCCCCACGAGAGCACTTAAAGTGCGTTGGACTCCCAGCGGGGGACGGATTCTGTCACGACTCTCAGCCAGTGCTGATGAAATGGAGGAACAGGTCAGACAGGTGAAGGAAACAGGTAAGAAGCCAGATTTGAATGCAGCTGTGAAGGACTGGTGGGGGCCAGGCCAAACCCGAGTTTCCAGGTGCGCTTGGTCCAGCCAAGTTGTCACGTGACTCAGGCTGGACCAATCACAAACTCTCCAAAGAAGCTGTGGCGTGTGTGTGTGTGTGGGGGGGGGGGGGGGGGGGGGGGGGGGGGGGGGGGGGGGGGGGGGGGGCTGACGCCCAGATGTGTACCCCTGTTTCCCATCCCTGACCCCAGTTTCCCATCCGTGACCTCAGCAGCAGCTCCCCCCCCCCCCCCCCCCCCGTTGAAGGCTCAGCTCAGTTGCGCTCAGAGAGTCTTGGTTAAGCTGTGTAGGTTCCCATCTCTTCTTGGGGACTATGAGCTCCCACTGGCAGAGGGGACACAGTAACATGGGACCCACCAGCGACGGATCACGGAGCTCTCTTCTAGACCATGCCTTCCAGATCAGGATTTATGTATCTTACGATTTTGCAGCTGTTATTCGACAGAATGAATACTTTGTACGACAGAGTGCGACGCCTACAATGCTTCCAAGGCTAGCAGGCTGGAAGGAAGCCAAGTGAATGACATTTAGCCAGCATAATGCAACGTCTGAAGTGAGTCTGAAGAATCCTCATGCAAGTAGCAGAGGGGGAGGGTGCCTTGGCTGAGCAGGTGCTCATGGGGAAAAAAAGTGTGCACTGCATTTTTGAGAGAATAATGTTGCTGCGGCCTCAAATGACTCTAGCGTGAAAGCTACATTACCAGAGACAGAGTATGTGGAAGCCTGGGAGAGTGCCTTTGAGTTGGCTCTGTCAATCAACACTGAATCCCACCCATCAGGGGGGACAGTGGCAAGCTAGTGGCCGTTCAGTGAGGATGGCCTAGGTTATTGGGAAACCACAGCATCTACACGCATTCATTCCAGCTCCCCAAGAAAGAGCCAAGACTCCTGTATGCAAATGACTGTGGGGGAGGGGAGAGGAGAAGCCACCCCGAATGCACACAGCTAGGGAGAGACACCCACTGAGGCACAGAAAGAGACTGTTTCAAGCTCTGGTGATGGGACAGGATAGAGAGGTATGGGAAAGGGGCCCTTGACCTCGGAGTCTAGTGGTGGTCTCTTGGCAGCTGAGAGTCAAAGGGGGGTGTGGTATCGGGTGGGTGAGTGGAGAGATAGGACAGCATGATGGGTAAGAGTGCTTGTGGCTCTCGGAGAGGACCAGAGTTCAAGTTCCCAGCACTCTTATAAGGCAGCCCACGACCACCCGTAACTCCAGCTTCCGGGAATTCAAATCCTCTTCTGGCCTCCAAGAGCACCCACTATACACAGGCACACACCCAGATGTACATACCCACCCAAACACATGTGCGCACACCTACCCACCCATATATGCACACACACACACACACACACACACTTTAAAATAAAAGCAGATTTTAAAATAAAAAATTCCTTTAGGGGCTGGGGAAATGGCTCAGAGGTTAAGAGCACTGGCTGCTCTTCCAGAGGTTCCGAGTTCAGTTCCCAGCAACCACATACATGGTGGCTCACAAACATCTATAGTGAGAGCCGGTGCCCTCTTCTGGTATGCAGGTATACATTCAGGCAGAACACTGTATAAATAAATAAAGCAATCTTAAAAAAAAAAAAAGAATGATTTTAATCTGAGACAGAGGCAAGAGGATGGCTATAAACTGGAGGCCAGTCTGGGCTACATCAAAAGGCCCTGAGTCAAGAGAGGAAATGTGAAGGTTACTTGCATGGAGACAATATTCTTTTCATGTAGAGATGTTGCAAATAAAAATGTTAAAACAGCCATAAGCCATACTCAAGGCCTCAGTATAAAATACGACCTTGACTGTGGCCTTGCCCCTTCCCAGGCACACACATGAAGCTTTCTAGACCTCTCACAAGAGACCCCATGTACAGTAAGACATGTTCTGACTCGATTGTATAACCCTTGTGACTCAGGTATTCTTTTTTTTTAATCTTCTCAGATTGAAATCCTACCAAAGGCCCTTCCAGAGCCATCCCATAACCTCCCTTGCTGAAAAGGAGAAAAGTGAAGGCAAAGCTGCCCAGCTAGCCTTACAAACGTAATTCCAGAGCCACTTGATGTGTTTGTTTTTAAACTACTTCATTTTGGGTTCCTTAAAGCCTCTCCCTTCCAACCCCTCAACCCTAGGTAGGAGACAGAAGGTTAGTGGGGAGAGCGGGGCACAGACCCCTTTACTTCTCCTGGCTGTTTAGGGTGGATGGGTTCTTTTTGGGGTTATACCAGTCTTTGTCAGCAGCAAATGCAGCAAGCTGTCTCCTCCATCTCTCTCCTCTAAGCCGCTGCTCCAAGAAGCATCTCTCCCATGTCTCTCCAATTGCCACACTGTCACTCTCTGCTCACTCCAAACTGTCACACAGTTTGTCACACAGAAAGTTCTCTTTCTGGACTCTCATATTTATATCCCTCAGAGTCCTGGACCACGCTCCTCTCCTTGCTGCTCACAACCATCCACAGTGAGATCTCCCCTTCTGGCCTGCAGGCACACATGTACACAGAATATTTCCTCCAGGTTCCTGCCCTGGTTGAGTCCCTGTCCTGACTTCCTTCAATAATGGGACTACAATGGAAGTGTAAGCCAAATAAGCCCTTTCTCCCCCATTTGCTTTTGGTCATGGTGTTTCATCGCAGCAATACTAACCCTAAGTCGGTTAGATGGGAGGGACGCTGTAGGTAGACAGTCCAGTGAATAGGCCCATGGTAGGAAGGGGCAGTCAGGTGGCTAGGGAAGCAGTGTGCATGGGCGTTGGTGTCTGAGCAGAGAAGGTGGAGGCTAGGAGATTCTGTTTTCGAGGGCCATGTCTGGGAGTCAGAGCTCCTGCTGCTGCTGGTAGTGGTGTGGAGTGGCTCTAATCTCAGCACAGACAGGTCTCCAAGGAGCCGACTCAGTGACTTGGGCCCTCTGGGAGTGTGGATGAGGGTGGGCCTGGCACAAAGCCGCCGTTGTCGCCCCCCACACACGTCTGACTGTCTCAGGCCTAAAATAGAGCAGAGAAAGAGTGATCCCGTGAGAAGATTCTGGCAAAGGGCTATGGGGAAAAGGACATGAGTCACAGCTGGGAACCCTTGAGTTTGACACTCCCAAAGTTCTGCCGCCCTGCCCAACATCAGGAGTCTGAAACCCACTAGTCCCTAGTGACTAGGGGTAGGCCTCCCACATCCATCCCTGCCCACTCTGGTGTGGCTGGGGAACTGGCAGGCCTGGTTTTGACCTCCTCTCTGCTCTGTCATGGAGGAACTGAGGAGATGCCCATGCCTCATTCCCATGGCATCCTGTTTCTCAGAGGTATCAAAAATAAGGGACCTCGGACACCTGCTGTGAGGGACCTGGTAATGAGAGAAGGGCCCAACCCAAGGACCAGCACCATTATCCTCTTCCGTATTTCTCTGGAACTCATAGTCCTCATCTGTAAAGGTCTGTTCTCTGCAGGCTTCGGGTCAGGAAATCCATACGCAATCCCAAGAGCTCCTGGGACCTGCATCTCCAACTCCAGGCCCTCAGCCGGCACAGTAGGGAACGTTGGCCAAGACTAACATAATTTTACATGCCCTGCACTAAGGCACACTCTGCCTCCTGCTCCTTGCATCTTGAGGTAGAGGTGGATGTTGTCCCCAGCCCCAGGGCCAGCCAGAAGCTTGGCTCCTCGTGGGTGCTACCACGTGCTAGGCGCTCACGTGTTTTACTCAACCACGGGTTGGGCAGTGGTAAATCGGATCCTGTTCTGCGTGAGGAAGGAGTCCATGGGAGCGTTTGCAGTTGGTGTCCTGGTGATTGAGGTTGGCGCGCCCTCTAGAGGCCACTCTGTCTTGTTCCACAGCCAGAGCGGTTCCGGATCTGGCGGGCAGGGCGGTCCCAAGGTTGGAAGATCATTTCTGCTGGCTTCAGGAGCCCTACGATGCAGCTGCTATACTTTCTGTAACTAAAAGCTCTCTCGCTAAGGCCTTCCGGGTAGCTCTCAGAGACCTCCCCTACTGCGGCTGCGCGCCCTGACCTATTACCATGGCGACTGCTTGTATACAATTTTCCTTCCCTTTCCCTCCCCTTTCACCTTGTCCAGAACGCAGGCCCCTCCAATGGGACAGGTGCCCCCTAGGAGGAAGCCTGCCCAGCCCAGAGGCGGGTGCCCATGAACAGCGATGGCCCCAAAAAATTGGCCGTGGGCAAAGTGAGGTACTTCGGTCAACATCACGGGGAGGTGAGGACACCCAAAGTCTACGCAGTCTTGGTGGGGTCTTTCCAGGTCCCAACTCAAGAATAGACTCTAGGTTTATTTTTTCTCTCTCTTTTTCTTTTCTTTTCTCTTCTCTTCTCCCCTCCTCTCTCCTTTCCTTTTTCCTCTCCTTTCCTTTTTCCTTTCCTTTCTTTCTCTCTTTCTTTCTTTCTCTCTCTCTTTCCCCCCCTCTCTCTTTAATTCACTTACATTTATTTTATGTACAGTAGCGTTTTGTCTGCATGTATGTCTGTGTGTGGGTGCTGGGATGTGAACCCAGTCAGTGTCCCTAACCACTGAACCATCTCTTCAGGTCCTTTTTCATTTGAGACAGGGGTTCAGTATGTGGCGCTGACTGTCCTGGAACTCATTACATAGACCAAACTTACCTTTGTCAGAGATCCAGCTGTCTGCCTCCTAGTACTGGGATTCAAGCGTGCATACCAGGTCTTTTTGTTTAAAGACAGGGTCTCCAGCTGGCCTGTAACCCAACTCTGGGAGGCAGAGGCAGGCGGATCTTTGTGAGTTCAAGGCCAGCCTGATCTATAAAGTAGTCCAGGACAGCCAAGACTACACAGAGAAACCCTGTCTTAGAAAAACAATGAATGAATGAATGAATGAATGAATGAATGAATGAATGAATGAATGAATGAAGTCTCAGGGGGGGCCATGGTAACATATGCCTTTAATCTAAGCACTCCAGAGGTAGAGGCAAGGGGCTCTCTGAGTTCAAGGCCAGCATGGTCTACAGAGGGAGTTCTAGGACAGCTACCCAAAGAAATGTAGCTGTTTGGGCCAGGTTATCCAGGCTTCAAACGCTCACAGATAGGCTTTGTCTTTTGAGGTAGCACCAGGCTGGCCTCAAATTTAAGACAATCCTCCTGCCTCTGCCTCCCTGGTGCTAGGATCAGAAGTGTGCATCATTATGGCCAGCTTGGACTCAATCCAAATTCAATGACTTTGAACTTGTCAATTCATGATCCAGAACTTGCTTTAGGCTTTGGGTTCCAGTGTTGGTTAGAAGATTCCTGGAATTTATAGCCCTGTCCAGGATTCCTGGGCAAGTTAGCGATGGTTAGAGCTGAGGGGACAAATGACTGCTGACAAGCATGGGACCATTTTTGCCCTGTCCTTTCAGGTTAACTGCTCTGCCTTCTCCCCTGATGGCAAGATCCTGCTCACAGCCTCTGATGACGGTTTTGTGTATGTATGGGAGACAAAGAGTAGGCGACTGCTCTGGAAACTGACAGGCCACAGAGGTGGGGCTTAGCCACCTTGATGAAGAGACCTCTAGGGCTCTGCTGACATTTTGGAGCCTACCTCAGTGACTTCTGACTTCTGGGGAGAGGGTTGGAACAAGAGTCTGGCAGGGGCTGCTGAGACACCAAACCTAACAGCCAGGGGTCAGTCCCCTTGTTCTAAGACTTGAACTCAAAATGTTATTTCACAAATCTTAAGACATGTAGCCCAGTGGTACAAATACACTGAGTAGTTCTCTGGAAGTTCCTCTTCTGGCAGAGCTGTAACATGAAACACCCACCTCCATCCCCACCAGTGCAGTTTGATATCTCTAGAGGCCTCTCCACTCAGGCTTATTCCACTCAGCCTCAAGGTTACCTATTGTGCTGCACACATGAACTTGCCCAGACTGTTCTTAGTTTGCGCCAGAGAACCTAGCAGAGCAATGAGGGCACGTTAGTGGGAGGAGGAATCTGGATTTAATGATGGTCCCTGAGATGGGCAAAACAGCTGAACTCAGCTCAGGCCTGGCCTTGTGACCAGAACGACAGATGACAAGTCTGGATGGTGAGAGCAGGACAATGCCATGTGTTCCCCGCCTCAGGCCCAGTGAAGTTCTGTCGCTTTTCCCCGATGGCTGCCTGGTTGCCAGTTCCTCCTGCGACCACACTGTACGCCTGTGGGATGTGGGCAAATCCAAGTGTCTACATGTACTGAAAGGTGAGTAGTTGGTTTGGCTGGGAACCACGGTGGCTACTTTGTGGATTGTGTCCTGTCTTCTTTCCCACCTTCGGGCTGGTGTCTGCAGGTCACCAGCGGAGTGTGGAGACAGTGAGCTTCAGCCCTGATTCAAAACAGCTGGCATCAGGTGGCTGGGACAAGAGGGTGATTCTCTGGGAGGTGCAGGTATGAGGATGGGGCCTGGTTTAGGTTTGCCTACTCCCCACAGCCAGTCAAGTATCCCAAGTTTCTAGGCCTCAGGTTCCAGCCTGGATTGCCCTTCCTCCTGCTGTAGCAAGTCCCAGGAAGACATAGGTCAGCAGTAAAGTAGGGAGCACCTGGCTCCCTCCACCTCTGCAGCTCAGACTCTCTCTACAGTCTGGTCACAAAGTACGCCTCTTGACTGGGCATCATGATTCCGTCCAGAGCAGTGACTTCTCCCCAACTTCGGACTCTTTGGTGAGCCTCACCCCGACTCCCTGCATCAGTGGCCAGCAGATAGAGCTATTTCATAGTATTTATCACTGCCCACAGGCCACTGGTTCCTGGGACTCGACTGTGCACATCTGGGACCTGCGGGTGGCAAGCCCAGCTATCTCCTACCAGGAGCTGGACGGTCACACAGGCAAAATCAGATGCTTGTGCTACTCAGCATCTGGCCTCTTGGTAAGCTAGGCTAACTGTGCCCCCAAACCTTCATCAAGGGTGTAGGCTACTGTCCAGTCCACTGAGCTCAGGGATGTCTGTTCAGGCATCTGGCTCCTGGGACAAGACCATCCGCCTCTGGAAGCCCACAACTAGCAGCTTGCTTTTCTAGCTCAAGGGCCACGGCACCTGGGTGAAGAGCCTCGCCTTTTCTCCTGATGAGTTAAGGCTGGCCAGTGCCGGCTACTCCCGTATGGTAAGCCCCTTCCTCCAAACCCCAGCCTCACCTTTCCGGAGGTTTCAGCCATACTAGAAATGTCCATGCACAGCAGAGGCAAGGACTAGATCTGACCTCTGATGACCTCAAGGAAAGCACAAAGAAGCAGACTGCCCCACACGTGGCACCAACACCACTGACCTATGAACTCTTCACATTTCTATGCTGGAGACTATGTGGCACAGCAAACCTTGTCTGCAGACAAGCCCAGGCCACGTCCCGGCCTTGGAGCACACTACCTCCCACCTCTTATGCCTGTTTTTACTCCCAGGTCAAAGTCTAGGACTGTAACACAGGACAATGCCTCGAGACGGTAAAGGTAAGGCACTACGGGTGCAAACCAAACCCCTCACACCCCACCCACTAGAAGGGGCCCAGGAATGGTAGGATCCCCTGACCCTGACTCTGACGCTGTCACTGACAGGGCCTGTTGGATGTGGCCCACGCCTGTGTTTTCACCCCAGATGGCAAACTTAGTGTCAGGGGCTGCTGTGACAAGATGACACGTCTCCTGCTTTAAAGTCTCAAGAACCCACTCCATGTAGCTTATCACAGGCCTAAAGTAACTAAGAAAAAGGCCACCAGATCTCTCCGATGCAGGGGCTACCCTATCCTGTCCCATAACAAGACCTATAGGCAAGTGGTCACCTGGTCCCCCACCTCTCCCTACCGGCCCCAGGTGGCCAGTGTAAAACATGAAACAGAAAGACAGCCAGTTTTGCACTTTATTGTCGTTGCCACCTCAGGCCTTGACTGCATACTTGCGCAGCGGGTATAGCCTCTCCTTCCGCTGCTGCTTCTTGGTCTTCAGCTTCTCTTCGTGCTTGGTGAGCCGGCGGCGCATGGCTCTAGTCTTCTTGGGCCGCAGGTCCAGAGGCTTGTATTTCTTGCCCTGGGACAGAGATGACAGAGTGAATCTGGGCACCAGGGGCTACTGGGAAGATGCTGAAGCACGAGAGCCAGAAGGGACAGGAAGTTGGACTTCTCTGAGCAATTTGTAGGGCATCCAGGGCCTTTTAGCTGGAGGCTCACAATAAGGTTCACAAAAGTTGGCAGGCCAAATATTTGCAGAGTCTAATTTCAAGACTACAGGGCTAAGAGGGAGGCTAACCTTCAGTTTTCCTACACACCAATCACCAGTAACTAAGTAAAATACCACAGCACAGAGTGGGCATGGTGATGCATGCCTGTACTTCCAGCACTTGGGAGCAGAGGCAGGCAGATCACTGTGAGTTTGAGACCAGCCTGGTCTACAAAGTGAGTCCAAGACAGCCAAGGCCATAGAGAAACCCTGTCTTGAAAAGGCAAAAAAAGACACGGCACAGTCTAAAGGACACAAGAGACACACTAGGTCCTGTGGTGGCTACTACTACTTGGCTACAATTAACTGGATGTCTCCAGGGCAGGGCTCATTAATGCTCTAGGTAACACTGAACAGGAAGAAGGCCTGGCCAAGGTCACCCCGACACAATAGCCAATAGCTTAAGACCCTGAGCTGTTAAGGGAACCATTACCCTCCTTTATGTCCTAGTCCTTCCCAAATGCTCTAAAGCAAGGCAGTCCCTTAGGTCCCTGCCTGCCCCCCCCAGCCTATGGGTCACGCCCCTACATGGGGAGGAGCAAAAGCACCACCAAGAATCTCAAGAGGCAATAACCTCCGAAGCAAGCCCCTCAGTTGAAAAGCAGAGAGCAGGGGTAGAAAAGCCTTTAAGAATGTACAGTCAGAAGCTGGACATGGTGGTGCATGCCTTTAATCCCAGCATTGGGAGTGTAAGGATAGCCTGGTCTAAAGAGTCCCAGGACAGTCAGTGATGTACAAAGAAACCCTGTCTCAGAAAACAAAATCACGCTCCATGTACGTGGCTGCTGCTGCCTTCAAAGGGGCAGGCATCATGAGGTCACAACACCACGCATTAAACTCCAGCATGTAACAAGAAGTAATCAGAAAGCTGTGGTCAGGATGGGGCAGGGACACAAAGCCACCTCAGGCCGGCCCTTATCCACGCCAAGTTCATGTATCCATTTAGCGCTCTGCCCACACAGCAGCCACTAAACATCTCTATTCATTCTAAAACCAGGGTGGGCAGGGGTAGAGGGACAGCTCAGAGGTTAAGAGCACTGGCTCTTCTTCCAAAGGTCCCAGCAACCACATGGTGACTCATAACCATCTATAGCGAGATCTGATGCCCTCTTCTGGCATGCACTACAGGCACAACACTGTATACATAACAAATCTGTTCTGCCTGCATGTACACCCCATGCCAGAAGAGCCATCTCTCCAGCCCCTAGTAAATAAATCTTAATGTAAGTTGTCACAAAGCATGATGCCTGTAATCCCAGCACCCAAAGAAGCAAAGACCCTGTTCTCAAACAAGCAACCCAAAACCCCATAATCTGGTTCCTTGTGGCCTGCATGCAGCTCAGTGCTGGTTTTACTCACTTGCCTGATATGTCAGACCTCATGGTTTAAGCCCCAAACACTGCCTAGATAAAAAGCCTACATCTCCAGCCATATCACATGTTCATTAGTGTTGAAAAGCTCTCTGTACCAGCAGTCACTGGGAAGCAGAAGCAATTCCACACAAGTTCCACTGCAGAGCAGCACTGTTAGGCCTGCAATCAGTTCCCTGACAGTTAGCTGGATCCCAGACTCTCAAAAACTGAGGGACACTGCAGACCTGCCCAAGACAAAAATCCCCTCACATGCGAGGCCCTCAAGGGCGCGAGTGCAGCCACACCATGGCAGTTTTCTGATGTGCCTTGCAGAGGTAATGAAAGACTCTACTAGATGGCTTCAATTAAGGGTGACTACCTTAAAACAAGGCTTCCTGCTGCCATGGTCACAGGAGCCAATTCCCAACAAGATGTGTAAAATTGCAGCCTTAGGACAAACCTCTCACAATTATCCCAGCAATGCTCCAATGTCCTGACACGGTTCTGAAGAGAGGCTGTTGGACCCTCAGTTTTACCTACTGTGCTGTCTCTGGGCAACCCAACCTCTCCAACCCTTGGAACAGCAAGTGCTTGGCTGTGAGACAGACACATTTTCACAGTGAGCTGACACCGAACAGCTGGTTTTACCTCATGGGAGGGTTCCAGTTCCATTTTACAGCAAAGCAACCCTACAAGTACCACAACTGAGAAAGCTGGGTTCAAAGCTCATGTTCAGACCCTTTAACACCAGCATCATGCCAGTTCAGGAGGCTGACAACTGGGTGAACTCAACCATAAAATGGGAGCCTTGAGGGCCCGAACCCCAGTCCCATGACATAATGCTCACATGATACAGTGCTGGACAGGGCTCACCTTGTAGAATTTCCTGAGGTTTTCTTTTTGAGTCTGATTAATGACAGTGAGGACACGGGCAATGGATTTGCGGACGACTCGTCTATAAAAACAGATGACAGTGAATACCAGGAAGGCACATAGCGCTCACAACACATGTCTTTTATCTATAGTCTCTAGGAGATCCAGCCCGGGGGTAAGGACAAGTTTGTCAACAGGCTCCCCAGGGACACATGTGTGGAGACTTAGTGCAGATGAGAAGATGAGGAAAAACCTTTAAACCCAGGCCAAGGCCTTAGAGCAAGGGCTACAAGGACTAGTTCAGGTTACAGAATCACAAATTGGAGAAATGGAACGGGCGTCGAGAGAGAACCCCGAAAGACAGGTACAGGGTGAGAAAAGTTGCTTTTAAGCCATGCTGATGGCAGGATCAGTAGAGGTCTCAGAACATGGGTAGCCGATATTTCCCTAATCATCTCAAGGTTGTGTGTGTATGGGGGTGCTGGTGGCATCCATTAAAAAACCCAAGTTGACCCTTCGAAGTTGACTTTCTGGTCCTTACATGTGCCTCCAGTCCCACTACAAACTACCTGAGAGTCCCGGTGGATGGCACTACCATGGCCCTCCAGGAACGCCCAGTTCTTTCACCACAGCAGTTGGCCAAGGACGACCGGGGGAAACGGCACCAGGGGTAAAGGCACGGATAGTTAAATACACAGGTGGGTCACTTTGAGAGTTACCTACATCTTGGACAGCTTGGACGCGGCACCGCCTGTCACCTTGGCGACGCGAAGCTGAGACAGCTCCACCTTCAGATCGTCGAGTTGTTTCAGCAGCTCCTCCTTCTTCTTGCCGCGCAGGTCCCGAGCCTTAATCTTGGCCTGCACAAGAAGAGTTTCTGTGGGTCACTGAGCGGGAACTCCCGTTTCCTCCGAGGCCGCGACGCAAGCAGTGTGAACCGGCCAGAAGCACGCACAACCAGAGCCAAGCCACAGGCCCCGACTGATCCCTGGGTTCCCCACGTCCGCCCCCCGCCCCGCTCCGCTGTTCCCACGTGTTCCTCGCGCCCGATGGCACCCGATTCTTTTGGCCTCACCATGGCTGCGCTGCTCACTGCTGAAGACGCCTGGTTCGAGAGAGAGAGCGAGAGCGAGGAAGGGGCGAGGCCGACCTTTACAACTACTTCCGGGTGGCGCCGAGCACGGCCAATAGCATCTCGGCGTGGAGGGCCCGCCCCACCTGTGCGCAGTGGAGGTGCCCTCCGCTTCCGGGGTATCCTGCCCAAGCTAGATTGGCTGGTTCCTAAGCAACGCATGTGCGGAACCTGAGGGGTGAGCTGAGCCTCACGCACCCGCCGAGAGCTGAGGGAAGCTGTTCATCCTTTCGGTTGTTTTTTTCGGGAAGCCTGACGTTCCCTGGCCTGTGCAGCTCTGCACTAGCCGCGGTTGGTCTTGGGTGCGGAGGGCAGGAAGTGTGAGGGCTTTATTTCTTTAAAAGTTAGAGAAAGGGCCGGAGAGCTTGCTCAGAGGTTAAGAGCACTGGCTGCTCCTTCCAGAGGTCCTGAGTTCAATTCCCAGCAACCACTCGGTGGTTCACAACCATCTATAAAGAAATCTGGTAATGAGATCTAGTGTCCTCTTCTGGCATGCAGGTGTGCATGCAGGCAGAAATTGTATACATAATAAATCTTAAAAAAAGTTAGAGACATGTTCTCACTGGAAATCCCTGGCTGGTCGGGAACGTTCCCAATGCTGAGATTACAGGTTGTCTTGGCAGTGTGTGCTAGAGCGAGCCAGCGAGCATGTTTGGTGGTAAGAACAACCGTGGGAGTTGGTACTCTCCTTCCACAATGTGGGTCTCGGGGCTCGAACGCAGGTGGTTAGGTTCTACCGAAACATCTCGCTAGTCCAGTTTTTTGTGTTTCTTTAAATACAAGATATACATATATATTCTGGGCTGATCTGGGGTGCCGAGGCTGGCGTGGAAAAAGTGCGCCACCACCGGTCATGGTAAGAATTTCAAGGATCACAGTCTCCAGTGAGAACTGATGGAGACAATGGGTTTCCGATTATTGTTCTAGGTGTGAGCACGGTGTCACACTCCTGTGACTCCGGCGCTCAGGCAGTGGAAAAGAAGAATCCAGAGTTCAAGCCTCCTCTACTGGTGTTGAGACCCTATCACAAAAGACTCAAACATAGGGGCTGCGAGTTTGGTTCCGTTTCCCTGACTGCACAAGGTTCTGGGTTCAATCCTCAGCACCAATACACGAATAAATAAAAAACAACTCCAAAAACAAAACCAGATTCTTCTTTTATTGCTTTGTTATCTTGGTAAGTCCATGTGTCTTTGAGGATTAGAGGAACTAACCTGATAACTGGCAAAGCCCTCAACCAAGACCTGATACGTAAAGATCGAGGAAAGAATCGTTGGTATTTGGTTAAAGTGGACACTGCCCTTCATCTGCAATCCCAACAGACCACCAGCATCTAGGCTGGAGCAAAGCAGACTAGATCTGCTAGGTTTCTGTAATACGTGACCAAATGGACTTATTGGAGCCCTTTCTTTGCCAAGCTCCAGTCACACAGCTGCCCTTGGCAGCAGTTTCTCAATTGCTCAGTACACAGTGCTGACCTAAATTGGAGAACAAACGGGGACCCAAAAGGCAGTGTGTAATAAAGGTTTTTAAGCTGGGTGTGGTGCACATGCCTTTAATCTCAGTACTCGGGAGGCAATGGCAGGTGGATCGAGGCTAGCTAGCCTGCCCTACAAAGCAAGTCCAGGACAACCAGGGCTCTGTTACACAGAAAAACCCTGTTTTCTAAAAACAAAAAGTTTTTAAAGTCATCTCTCACCCCTACGAGTAGCAGCCTACCCTTGTATTCCAGGTGTTCTGTACATGCTTTTAAGCAACAAATTGAGTTAAGTGGTGTTTGTGTACCTACCTGTTTCCAGAGTCAGTCTGGAAGGTCTCTGACAGCAGAACTGCTTATCTGGTTTTCTGCTCTCCAGGCCCAGGATGTGGATACTAGCTGGAGAGATGAATTAATGGGCCTTGTCCCAGACCACTGTGAAGTCAAGGAATATGTAGAAATGAGCAGAGGGTGTGAATTAGTTTTAAATGGTAAAGGTGCAACTTCCCAGATGCCCAGAATTCTACTAGAGTTATGATTATGCATATTTTTGGAAAATTTTTGTGGTTCTAGGATTAAACCCAGGATTTCTAATATATTGGAACTTCTGGTGTATTGGGTTCCATTCACAGACCTGCATCTTTATCTGCTAGTTTTCTATTACATGTCCAATCTAATCTAACAGCAAATCCTGTAGGCTCTATATGGACAACACCTGATACATTCCTAGCACTCTCTTTTGGTACCTTCCTGGCCTGAGCTACTATTGCCTACAGCTTACTCCTATTTTTATTTTTTTTATTATTTTTTTTTATTTTGAAACAAGGTCAAGTTGTATGGAGCCAAGTTGTATGTCTTGGAATTCACTATATGGACTATTCTGCCCTCAAGCTGAGAAATTCCACCACGCTCAGCACACCTCACAACTTTGGATCTTGTTCCCAAATTTTTGCTTTTTGAGACAGGATTTCTTTGTGTAACAGCCCTGGCTGTTCTGGAACTCTCTTTGTAGACCAGGCTGGCTTTGAACTCACAGAAATCTGTCTGTCTGCCTCCTGAGAACTGGGATTAAAGATGTGCACCACCATTACCTAGCGTAGAAGTCCATTTTTCATTTCCCTTTAAGAAATTTAAGGCATAGTGGCACACTTTTAATCTCGGGGAGGCAGAGGCAGGTCACTCTCTGAGCTCGAGGCCAGCCTGGTCTAAAGAGTGAGTTCCATGGAAACCAACAACAAAACCCAAACCAAAACTGAGTAATATTCTCCTCAGCAGTTTGTCATCCCTGACATAATATCAGACAGCTTAAATTTTTTTTTTTCTTTTTGGTCTTTTGAGACAGGATTTCTCTGTGTAGCCTTGGCCTCAAGCTCAGAGATCTGCCTGCCTCTGCCTCCTAAGTGCTGGGATTAAGGGCATGTGCCAACACCACCTGGAGTAAAAATTTTTATTATTTTATATTACCATAGTTGTGCCATGCCAGCAGAGCTGACTGGAGGTGGAGTTGCAGAGCACTCTGAGCTGCCATGTGGGTGCTGGGAACTGTACCCAGGTCTTCTTGACAGCAGCAAGTACTTTGTTTTTGAGATAGAGTTTCACTATGTAGTCTTGGCTGACCTGGAACTCATTATGTGGACCAAGCTATCTAGAACTAACAAGAACCCTTTGCTGCTGCCTTCCGAGTGCTGGGAGCAGAGTCATGTGCCAACATTACTAAGCTGTACGCAGCAGGAGATCTTAACCAGTGGGCCATCTCTCTAGCCTGGAATTTGTTTTGAGGCAGGATTGCATTTAGTGAATGCATTCACTAAATGCACACTCTTTATCCTCTTGCTTAGTCTCCTGAGGATCAGGATTACTGTGGTGCACCACCATGTCAGATTTCACATCATGGATTTAAAATCCTTTCTGACTGATAAAGGTGCATGAACACAAGCTAGAACATTATTTCATTATCTAGACTATCTGAGGCTATTTCCCTGTCAAACTCATATTTCGGATATTAAGTTCCTTCTCACCAAGATGTTCTAGGGGAGGGACTGGAGAGAAGGTTCGGCAGGTAAGAGAACTGGTTGCTTTTCTAGAGTTCCATGACGTGGTTCCGTGACATGGTGGTTGTGTAACTGCAGTTCCAAAAGGATCCCACGCCCTCTTCCGGCCTCCAGCAGGCAACACACCCACGTGGTGCCCAAAAATACTTGCCGGCAAAATACTGATACAAATAATTTAAAAAAATTAAAGATGAGCCCGGTGAGGTGGCACATGCCTGTAATCCCAGCGCTTTGGGATGCAGAGGCAAGTGGATCTCTGTGAGTTCAAGGCCTGGTTTACAAATCGAGGCCAGCACGGCCACGCCAACACTACACAGAAACCCTGTCTCGGAAAAAAAAAAAAAGATCTTCTGGGGATATTAATTTCTGCTCTCTTGTGACCTGCTTGCGTTCCATATTTCTTATAAGGAACAGGCAGGAATACGGGTAGGTTTTGACTAGTTCCGTGATTTGAGATTATTCAGCATCTATCTGTCCTCGTGGGAGCCTGCCTTTAGGATCCCAAGGTTAGGCTGCATCAGTCTGGCAAAGCAAACCCATGTTTCAACTACTGGTTTTTTGCTCAAGAGTTCTATTAGGTGAAAATGTAATAAAGTTTCTGTACAATTACAGGAAAGATCCATTTTACCCTACGGCTGAAATAAAGAGAAACCAACGTCGCAAGCGTCCTAGAAACTGCCTGCCTTCCACCATATCCTGGGAATCCTGCAGCTTTCGCCTCCTAAAATGCGCCTCTTCTGTGAGGATCGGTTCAGGAGTACATGTGGTCACGGAATCATCTTTTTCTGGAATGCCCAGATGTACTGAGTCGGTACATTCTCAAGGAAAGATGTCATCAAGCGTCCTGTCAGCCTCTGGGTTACACATTAACGCCTTTCAACTCTTTATTCCTTTAGCAAAAAAGTCACTGTGGTCAATGCGGTTCGCGTTCGAGGTTGCGAGGCACCGGCACTGCGCTCCAGCCCGCTCTTCCCTCAGCTCAAAGGTTTCTTTCTCAGGAGCGGACTGAGGCGCTGTCTATGACAGTAGCTGGTTTTTGCGAAGAAGCAGTAACGGCTGCGTAACCGGACCCCGCCACACCAGCGACCCACTGTCCCGTGGCGCTGCCCCGCCCCCGGGGTGCTTCCGGTTCCGGCGCAGCCCGGAAGTGGGCGGGCGGCGGCGACTGCGCGCGGAGGAGGTGCCGGGCGGCCGCTTCCCGCCCCCGAGCGGAGCCGGTGCGCAGGGGAGCCGGTGCGGAGCACAACCGAGCCGCCTGGGCGGCCGCCGAGCTCCCACGATGGCCCGGAACACGCTGTCCTCGCGCTTCCGCCGAGTGGATATCGACGAATTTGACGAGAACAAATTCGTAGACGAGCAGGAAGAGGCGGCGGTGGCAGCGGGCGAGCCAGGCCCCGACCCCGGCGAGGTAGACGGGCTCCTGCGGCAATATCCTTCCCGGCGCGGCGGCCCGGGCTCGCACCCTTACCGTCCCAGCCCCTGTTTCCCTGTCCCCCGCTGGCTCCTGCCGGTCCCAGGCTCCGCCGGTCAGTCGTTGGTGGCTTCACGCTTCCTCAGCAGTGCGGCCCCGGAGCTCGTCTCACTCCTCCGCGCGGCCACGCTTCGCATCCCTCAGGGTGGCCCTGCATCGGCCTTGGTATCCCTCCATTCCTCCTTACAGTAAACGGGGCCATTCCCGGGCGCTGGTCCTCGGGAGGGCCCGAGGTGAGACTCCTTGGATTCACTGAGCAGCTAGGGCCACTGCCCTCCTGTGCCTGTCTAACTGGCTTTCTTGGGCCGGAATGCAGTCCAGCGCGAAGATAGGTGGGCGGATGGTTGGAGGAAGGCAGACTAGAGGGCGGAGGTGGGAGGTGATGCCTTAAGGCCAGCTCTCAGGTGTGAGATTGTAGTACCACCTTTTCTCACCTCTCGCCACTTTGCTCTGAGCACGTTGGGTTTTCGGCCTTTATGGGCCGAGTCACGTTCAACAAGTGATTTGCGACTCTCCCATTAACCGCCTTGTGCAGAAATCAGGTAAAAAGCTAGTGATTCAGAGCTAAGCAACACGTACAGTGTCAAGTGTAAAAGTGGCTCCCTGCGACTGAAAATGGGTGCTTGTGGTCACAGAAAACAAGCGTTTAGAACAGAAGAGTAAAAATAGAGGTGATTGTCACAGCTGGCCTGGACTCTTAGCAGTTTGAGCACCACAGGAAACTGACTTATTCTCACAGGAAGATTTTTTTTCTTTATTCAAATGGTTTGAAAGGAAGTGTGCACCCCTCCCCCGCACTTTCAGGGTAGGGTTGTATGCCCTTGCTGTATATAAATCAGGTTCTGGGTGTTTAATAGTTGACTAAGCCTGGGAAGTAAGGCCCACTGCTTTTGGGAAGATATCTTTAAAGCAACTCTTCTCAGACTGAACATGTGTTTTCAAATGTGGAGATTTCAAATTTGTTTTTCAAGCATCATCAGATGGTTAAATGGGGAAGATAGGCTTTTAGTATGGTGCAGGGTACTGACTGGTTTATCGGCAGTCACTGTTGTCAAGGCTCCAGAATGATGCATTTGGCCTAGAATCCTAATTATATTGATGAAGAGACTGGGGCTTGTCAGCCGCTGCTTTGGTATTGTTGCTGCTGGAGCTTGTTGAAGGCCCTGGCTGGTTGTTTTTTTTTTTTTTTTTTTTTGAGGCAGTTGAGAGGCATTGGCCTAGCTCATAGAGGAGATGGTTTCTACACTCATGGTAGTGTCAGAAGCCTTGTTACCATGGAGAGCATTACCTCTTGGGACTGGGAGAAGGGAGGTTAGCAGATGAGAAGTGAAACCCTAGCAGATGTCAGGGCCAGGTAGGGAGAAGGATAGAACTAGTAATTGAGTCCCTTTCAGGAGGCAGTCACTGCATTCAGTCTACAGAACCTCCTGTGAGTCTTGGGAGAGAAGAGGTCTGGGAGGAGGGTAAGAGGAGGTTATCTCAGGGCTGTGCTGGGTATTGTCATTGTGGAAGAGCCGAATGAGGAAGTAGAAAGATGGCTGTGCATCCACATAGGCAGGCTCTAACCTGCTTTAACCTTCCATAGGTCACATATCTCAACCTTGGTATTGTTTTCTTGAATGATAGAGACAACTCTGTTGATCTTACTACTTCAGGAGTATTACTGAACAGACAGCAGGTGTTCTCCACAGCGTGGGTCCAGGTTGTAGTGGCAAGGGATTGTGGAGAGGGATTAGATTTGAAGGGCAGCCCGGCACTGTAGTTTTGTGTCCTCTGCAGGTAATTTCCTTTTGACTCAGTTTCATTGTCTCTAAGATAGATGTCAGGTCTTGTCCCAGAGGATTTTTAGAGAAAAGTGAAATGTGACTGCATCTGGTCCTGGGTCCAAGACCTTGGGGAAATTTTTCTTCCATTCTGGCAGTTTTTTTAAAAAAAGTACCACTGTTTTCTTTCTCAGTGAAACAGATAATAGTCCTTGAAGCAGGATTATAGAGCAGTGGTTTTGAGTGATTTTATAGTGCTTTCACCCTACCCCACAGAAATTTGACAATCTTTGGTGACATTTTGGTTATCAGTTTTGGGGTGTTACTGGAAACTTTAGGGTAGAGGCCAGGGAAGCTGCTAAGCATCCTGTATCACTTATCAAAAAGTTAATCTGGTTTAAAATGGCTGTAAAGCCATGCCTGATAATAGTCCAGAGGGTTCTTCAGTTATCACAGCTTGTTTTCTGAAAGTCTGGAGCTAGTTTAGTAAATGCTGTGTGGTTGCCGCCTATTCTGCCCAGCAGTTGGGGGCCCTTAATTGTTAGTGGCTGCAGTGGCTGCTTGACAGACAAGCTGCAAGTGGTCACTAAAGCAGCACTAAGCCTAATATTTTCATCTTCGCAGGCTAATTATATCATTTCTCACCTTCCCATCATTCATTTTGTGAATGGAGTGATTAGTCCATGTGTACTGTTAAGCCTATGGGACCTTGATTATTGCCTGGGAATATCAAGTTAGAAAAGTTATGGGGTGGAGGGGTTTTCATAGAAAAGTTTTCATAGAAAAGTTATGGGGTGTAGCAGGACTAGTCCTTGTTTGCCTGAAAAAAGGAATTCCAAAACTAAAAGGGGTGGGCACCTGTCAACTCTGTAAGGTAAGTCTGATCCAGCACGGCAGGGGAGTGACTTGCCTGGTGGTATAGACCAGCTTTTCAAGATGGCACTCCCTGGAGAAGTTGGGAATTCAGGTTTGCACCAGAGACTAGCTGTTCACACATTGGGATTGCTGCATGGACAAGAGTAAAGACCTGATTGGGCAGAGTCATCCCTTGTTCTATTTTTGAAGCTTTTTGGCTTAAGCCACTGTTTCACATGAGGAAATGAAAGTTGGCTGATGTAATTCAGTTTAAAATAGGTGTAACCTTTGGGGACATAACCTAGATTGTAATTTTCTTTTGTGTGCTGGGTATTCAGAACTCAGCACTGAATGTGAACTTAATATTCTATCTAAGGTTTATGGGGCAAAGGAGCAAATAGCTCCTTTTGTGGGCCAGACTGAGATCTTGCTGACCTGGAAGAGAGACCACCCTCCTACCCCTCTTTTTGAGACAGGTAGCTCTGGCTGGCCTTCAGTCTGCCTGCCTTTGCCTGAATGCTGATTTAAAGACATGCTACTAGGCCTGGCCTGGGAGGTAGACTTGACACACTTGATTTCTTTAGTAGTTTGATAGGAGTGAAGAGTTAAGGCGTGTTTATGTTTAGCCAGTGGTGGTAGTGCTTGCCTATAATTCCAGATTTCTGAGTTTGAAGCCTACAGATGAGTTCCAGGATAGTCTGGGCTATACAGAGAAACCCTACTTGAAAAAACAAAACTATTAAGATGTGTTTATGTCTCTCCTTCCCGTTTAGAATGAGAGGTTGAGTCTGTTTGTGCATGATTTTTCTACGAAGATCCTTTAGGGCAGACAGTGCCCAGCATTGAGGAGGTGCAAGTAGGCTCTGAAGGGACTCTGGCCAGCCTGACCGTGGCAAGCATGGCTCTGGCAGGCCTTGCTCTTCTCTCCCGTTCCCTTTGCCTTGCTAAAAACCATTAGATAATATTCCTGAAGCTAGCTAAAAAAGTCTATTCCCTTATTTGGCCACTTTCTCCTCCTGAGGCCAAGGTCCAGCAATCACCCCCCCTCCCCCATTCACCTAATTAACATGCCAATTAAAATTAAACACTTCATTCTACCTTTATAAACCACCATTTTCCTATGTGTCTGTCTCCTCTCTATCCAGAGGCAGTCCATTGTCCTCTGGGACAAATACCCTTGCCCCCTTTCCCCTTCTCCCTCATTTTCTATCTCCTGTGTTTGTTTCTTATTCCTTGCCTTCTCTCCCTCTGGGGCAAAATATACTTTGCAGTGAGAACTTGGTCTTGGGGATCCTGATAATTTTTCTTTCAGGCTCTATCTGATTTTACCACAAAAGAGGGCAGGTTCCCCCCCCCCCCCCCCGGAGGAAGCTTTAGGGAGATATGAAGGAAGAACTTAGAAGTTGGCAGAGGTGCCCTCCATTCCTTCCTGTGGCTCAGGAAAGGTCAAGGCTATAACAGGATGTGCCTGCCTGAAAGAGGCCAGCAGGAGACAGTGGGTGGTATGGATAAGATCCCTTTGACTATTCTTGAGCTGTTTATGAAGTGAGGTCATTAATGACAGCATGGACATGTTTGAGCCTAGCCATCCTTAACTGGCTTTGATGTACAGGGGACATGCTTCGGGCGTTTCATGCAGCCTTGCGGAACTCTCCAATCAACACCAAGAATCAAGCTGTGAAGGTAAAGAGGTTGTGCTGCAGCTCTGCTCAGTAACAGGACCAGGGCTTTGATTATGTCCTTAGCAGCAGCCTGAACTCCCTGGGGCCTGGACAGTAACTCTGCATCATTGGGAGTGCTGCTACTAGGAATTGCTTTCCATGGAAGCCACCTGGTATACCCCAGATAACCAGGTGCAGTAGGTAGCTTGATAGCTTTGTAATCTGTAGAGTCTGAGGCCTTGCTAATGTATCAAGAGTAGTGATTCTTGTGGCTGGGATGAGCTTAGTGGTAGAAGGCTTGCCTAGCATATGGATGGCTCTGGGTTAAATCTTTTGACACCAGAAAATGAACATTGTATTTACCTGCAGTAAACTACTGTTCTCTCCACATTAAGTAGAATAACTTATTTGTAGAAATATGGGATATAGTGAAATTTAAAGCCAAAGAAGTTTAGCTTATCCATGTAGCTCTACCCTAGATGAATTAGGTTGCTATTTTTGGCATATTTTGTCTTTGGGTGTTCTGTAGCAGTGTTAGGATTGCAGCTCCTGGCCTCACTCACTTTTTCTATCCTCTGTAGGAACGGGCCCAGGGTGTAGTCCTGAAAGTACTCACAAACTTTAAGAGCAGCGAAATTGATGAGGCTGTACAGTCACTGGACAGAAATGGCATTGACTTGTTAATGAAGTACATTTATAAGGGGTTTGAGAAGCCCACAGAAAATAGCAGCGCAGTGTTACTCCAGTGGCATGAAAAGGTATGTGACTACGTTGCTCTACTGCAGCTGCAGTTCCCCCAGGGTTCGCTGGCAGGTCAGACTCAGAACACATGAAGGATGGTCTCATAGGCATTTGGGAGTGGCAGGTCTAAGCTGACAGTGAACATTTCACCTCACCCCAGAATCACCTAACAACCATCTTCAAATCCTGCAGCCATATTTTTTGTTTGTTTGTTTTTTACCTGTTGATTTAGGCTAGGCTGTCCTTGGTATAGGACAGGAGGCAGGTGGCACGGTGAGGTAGGAAGGGCCTTCATGATGTTTCTTCCTTTGTTTGTGGAAGAGAGCTGCTAAAAAGAGGGAGCTGAAGACATTTTAGAAATGTAGGCCCAATCTCACTGCCAGAAGGGGCAACTGGCAGAAATCAGTCATTTAAAATGGCTTTCGTTCACTTGAAGCCAAAAAGGCTTTTTTTTTTTTTTTGGTCCTTCATTAGAAGGATACAGGACTGAGGCCTGTGTCAAACTTTGTCCTGCCTGTGTCAAGTGCACACCCCTCAGCCCTGCAACACTTAAAGATACCTACCACTTAAAGGTTCCAGGCTGTGATGAACACAGTTCTTGCCAGGAGGTTCAGTATGAGATTATTAAGATTCTCATGTAGTTCAGGTTAGCCTCAAATTTTTTTTTTTAACTGAGGATGATCTTGAACTTCTGATCTTAGTGCAGAGATTGTAGGCATGTACCACTCTACTGGGCTTTATATGGTGCTGGGGACAAAAATTTTGGGCCTAATGTATGTTGGGTGGTTTCTCTACTATCTTAACTACATTTCCATCCTGAGATTTTTTATTTTATTTATTTTTTCCCTTATGTTAGAGGCAGAACCAGGGTTCTGGTATGTGTTAGGCAAGTGATCCCTCACTTACAGTATTGAATTTTAAGAATACTGCTCTTACTGGCAGGTCACTTTCCAGCCAAGTGTTGGACTATGGCCTCTGGTCCTGTTGGTGAGGGTGCTGAGCCTCATCTTTGCGTTGGCTCAGAAATTGCTGTTGGTGGTATGGTAGCCAGGCTCTTTCACCCCTGTGAGGTGACTTGATGTCAGTCTACCAGCAGGAAGCAATGAAAATGTTACAAGGAAACTTGGGCTTTGTTCTATGCTTGGGGACAGTGGTCCTAAGCCAAAGCCAGCTCTGTTGCTACAAGAGCTGGCAGCTTTCGGGACCCTAGGCTTTAGGACAGGGCTCTCCCTAGAACTTGATCTTTTGCAGCAAATCTGTGACATGGTGGGATTGAGGTCTGGGAATATGTGTCCTCATCTCTATAGGTGAGTGAAGCTTCCCTCTGGCCAGTCAGGTTCCGTTTGACATGTTTCCTTTTCCTGTCCCCACAGGCCTTAGCTGTAGGAGGACTAGGCTCCATTATAAGAGTTCTTACAGCAAGAAAGACTGTTTAAAAAAAAATTACGTTGAGAAGAATTTTGGATGCCCAGGCTGGTGAAGAAGGGACTGACAATGGACCATCTTCCTAGAACTCCCAACTAAGTACTTCAGGACACACCTGCTGGAATGTATTTTACTTTTGAGGTGGAGGGAGAAAATGTCTTATTGTTTCCTAAATTCTTTGCAGGATCAGAGTGTCTGCCTTTATCTACAGAGTAACACAGAACTGACACTTGACTATCAGGCTGGCTGGCCATGTCAGGTGTACCTTTGTGCACTGTCTGTTTGAAATGGGGAGGGACTATTTGGGCAGGTGCAGATCCAAGGGCTGTGGTGAAAAGGAGAGCTTGGATTCTGAAGTGGAAAAAACCTGAGAGATTGTACAGATGTCCTGTCTTCCCAGAGAAGACAGGCTCTCTTAGGTTCATTGTAAAGTGCCTGCTGCATCAATAAAGCTCTTGGCTTATTAGTCTGTTCATTGCGGTGTGTCCTCTGTATATTAAGTGGTAAAGCAAGGAATGGGGATGAGTGGTAGTTTGGTTTGGAAAGCCAAGGTGGAAGGGGTACAGCTGTCCCTGTCTTGCCCTCCCTGGGGTAGGGAGAGAGCAAGCATGTTGGTGTCACAGCTATGCTACACTTTAACCAGTGATGCTGGATGCTACTGAGAGGCATTTTGCTGAGTGTCTATTTTTCTTAATCCTTTGGTTTGTATGTAATTTTGGAGCTTATTTAATAAAGTGCCAAACCTTTAATGATTGAGGTTTCAAAAGTCATCCGTTTGTATGATTACAGTTGGGGTCTTTATCTCCTGGTGTAGGGTCTGTTGTATTGCAGGATTCTCTGTTTATGCCTTGACAAATTTTCTTTCAAGACTAAACCCCAATAATAGTAGTCAGCTATCAGACATAAAGCAAGTGCTCCTGAATATCATAACTGCAGCTTCAATGCTGGTAGAGGCCCCCATTCATATTCCTGTAGTGCTGTGGCCAAAGTGCCACAGGCCCTTCCCTTCCCAGATCCTCTGCAGATGCTTGAGAGGTAAAACTAGGCTATGGACTTCATTAAATCACATTTATTTATCTCTAATCTGGGGAGCTTGCTTTCTTTTGAAAGACAAACATCTATAATCCCTGAAATACCATATTAAATACAAAGCTGAGAGATGGTAGCGCATGCCTTTAGTCCCAGCACTTGAGAGGCAGAGGCAGGCGGATCTCTGTGAGTTTGAGGCCAGGCTGGTCTACAGAGTGAGTTCCAGGATAGCCTGGTCTATGTAGAGAGGAGAGACTGTCTCAAAAAAAGCCAAAAAAGAAAAACACAAAGGATTAGGGTTGAAACATCAAACACATCTCAACCTTATCAAGCAAAACTCACTGTAGTTGCATCTTGAAGAGCTTTAATCAAAAAGTATTGCACCACAAATGACTCTGTTACAGCAGTTTTCAGATAATACCATCCTTATTTACATTGTAGTAAGATCATCACCGTCCAGTGCTACACATACTGTCTCATCACCAAAGTTTACAGAAGTAAAGTGCATCAAGCCATGTGGAATAGCTACTGCACACTTCTAGTGCTGGAGGAGCTCAACATGCAGCAGGAAAGCCATTCTAAATGAGTGGGCCCCACAGCCACACGGTATGTGTGTATGTGCATGTGTGTGAGAGACCAGCTCAAGGGCCTGAGAAACCTCAGGTGTAGAAGGCTTCTGCAGCTGCCTCTGAAAGGCTGTGTACTGCTCAGTCCTGGGGTTTCTTACCTGGGACAGGAGGAGGGGAAGGAATCATACTTGGTGGTAAAGTCATATAACTTTACCAGTGACTCTGGTTTCATGTACCCACTAAATGGGAAGAGGCATCCTAAAGGGCAACAGCCAAAGCAATGCCATCCTGATTTAGAAGGCAAATGCTGCAAATACTTGGATTTCTGTATGACATATTATATGTATGTACATACATAAGTTGACTTTAAGCTGAAGAACATAGATTTACCTAGATCAGTGGTTACTTTAGAAGCTCCAATTATTAGTTTATTTGCTAATGAAACTTTCATCAAACTCAGTCAAATGGTTTCCCTTGCATTCTGACTAAGTTTCTATCAGCTAAAACTGAGGCATGTGTGCTGTTAAGTGCAGCAGCCAGCTGGGCTTTCTGGGTGCCATGTATGAATGTAGTGTCATCGAAATACTGGGGCTAGGGGAGGGAGAGCCTGCTTCCATTGAATTCAGCAGGTTGTTCCTAAGTAGAAAGAGTGTGATTGGCATGTGCTCAGTGGTAATGTGACAGAATTCAGAGCAAAGCCAGAGAAACTCCTCCATTGCTTCAGAGAGCAGGTGCCATAGAAGGCAAGCAAAATTACAAAGGGGCACAAGTCCTGGCACTAGAAAGACTTGATGCTGATTTTCTTTTTTAAATGGATTTTATAATACAGAAAACATGTTTATAATAGTGAAGAACTTTTGCTATAAAAAATAGTTTAAAATGGTTTACCAGCAACCCATCCAAGACGAGTACATTCATTAAGAAGGCAATTGAGTGTATTTGGTGCTATACGTAGAGATCATTCCGTCTGCTTGCTAGTTTTCTCAGGACTGGAAAGTTGCACACTCATTAGTCCACACTGGCCCCGTTACCTATGAGATGGACACATCTCAAGTTCTAGGTTGGGGAAACAAAGTGAAATGATACTTTCTTGAGAGGCAGCATTGCATGAAAACCCAGACATGCTAGTGGAAGGGGACTTCAAAGACCACCCTTGAGTTGTCTTTTTATACAAGGACTAGCTCCACCTACAATCCTGTTACCTCTGCTTGATAATTGTCACCTGACATGCCACTTCAATCTTAAGTGCTAATGTTAAGAGAGGACTTAATTGCAGCTTGCCAGAGCTGGGATATTAGCAGCACTGGAAATCCGGGCAGTGCCCAGGATTCCTTCTCATGTTTGGTGACCACAATGACAGAATTGGCTCCCCTCTGATGTTCTTATCAGTCTGCAGGGAGGTGGGCCTAAATAAAGTCTTGTAAACTCTCTAGACACTTGTACAAAATATACTGCAGTTACAGCAATTAAAAACCCACCCAGTCTGGTGTGTCAGTGTTCTTTTCACAGAGTGTCAGCCCATGTAGCTCTATCCTTGGGTGGGTCTAGGACCATGGTATCCGAGGGTTGGAGATAGAAGGTCGGATGCTGCCCTTGGGAGCTGGTTTGGATCCAAACCAAGACATCTGCATTTGAAACAGAAAAGGCTTCTGAGTGGAGAAACAACTAGAAACAGTGGGGGCAGAAACAGCCCTTTGCCTTCTGGTCATCCCAGTTGGCCAGAGGAGTAACGAAGAAGCTTCCAGTCTGCAGGGCTAAGAGCCCAGATTCAGGGAAAGAAATGGTAGAAAGACACTGAGTTGATGGAAAGACAGTGAAATTGTAGGAGGGTTTCTTCCACTCTATTACAGTGTTTATGCAGGTGCCTTAGCAATTGCATGGGGTTTCCTGTGCTGGTGGTTGAACCTGAGACCTTGCACTTACTAGGCAAGCACTTTACCACTGAGCTATACCCCAGCCCAGGAAAAACATTGTTTAAGTGTAGGTGCTAGGCCAGAACTGGAGCAGTTGAGAAAATGCCATCAGTGAAAATGCTATGATGAACAAAGTCTAGTGGTGACAAAGAACAGAACATTGGGCTAAAGAATGTTCTTTGAACTGTCTGATCAACTTCATCGTGCAAAAGCAAATAAGCTGAGGTACAGCTGTGGCTGCTGGTCTGGATGACAGTGCCTGGGTAACTGACAATACTGTGTGATAGTGGAAACAGCAGACCCAGGAAACTCACCTTATATTCCAGAGTTTCTTTGAGCATGTTCTCCTCTTCTTGTGAGAAGTTCAGCAGCACTGATACTGCTTTTATGAGATGAAAAGCCTGAAACAAAACCCACTTTTGCTGCCATAGGCCTTGAGGGGTAAGCAAACAATTAAGGGGCTACATGGCAGCATTTCCTGTTTGTCTTGGTTCACGAGAATGAGGCAGTGGGTGCAGTTCCAGGCTTTTGAGTCATCTCTCACTTTGGGGACTGAGCCAAGAGAACATCCTTACCAGCTACCCTGCTCTTCATGCAGGACAGACTTTCTAGGTTTCTAGCTTCAGGAGCATTCAAGCTGGAATTCAGAGGGGAAACCCACATTTCCCAAGGAACCACTTCCCGTCAAGGTATGCTTCGTACTGAGGGGTGAGGGGAAGAAGGCAGAACTGGGCCAAGAGGGAAGCCATGCAGGACTGGCTGTACAAGCCCAAAACCCAAAAAAGCAGCTTGGAAGCCTTTACCTCAGATTCTCGACAGGACATGAATTTTAAAACAACATGTTTAAGGTATTCAAAGTTGATCTCTCGGGCATCAGTCAGGTCAGCATTATTGGTGACAGAAGGGGCCATATTTGGTATTTCAGGGCCTGTCTTCTCCCGGACCTCAAAAAGCTCACTGTCAGGTTTGATTTTCTGAAAAGCAATGGGAGATGTGCCATGTCAAACCCCTCAAGCTAGGTCTAGGATCACAGGGATTCTCCAGCCCCAGCTGTGACCAGCTACTGCTCCTTGACTGACTGTCCACATCACTGGGCAAAAGGGCCCTTGATTAGAAGGAAGTGCCTGAACCTGAGGAAGGCTCAGCAACTCCTCTTGGGGTCAGTGGCTGAGAGGAGTGAACTAGAGCATGTTTTCCTATCTATGCAAGAACACATGGAGATGGTATGGAGAAGGCAGACTCAGACCTGTGCCCAAAGGCTGCATGGTCACAAGAACACTTTTCAAGATCTCAGGCTGTTCTTCCACTAGCCCAAACCTAATCTCTCAGAGAACCTTTTGCAATCAACTAAGAGCACACCAGGCAGCCAAGGACCCCAGGAGGACCAGAGAGTCAGGGAGGCCATGGGAATGGGGAGATGTGGGCTGACTGTGTGAGGGCACAGGTGGGCACTTACCAACTCCTTCTGCAGAGTCTTCTTAAGTTCCAGCATCCTCTGCTGCATCTGTTTCATAACCTGAGGTAATCCCCACCCAAAGCCAGCTGTCAGTGTCATGTTAGGCCTTCAGAGGCCCTCCTGTAGGCTCATTCTCATTGCCTCCTGGGCTTCCTTCCTTCCTGACGCTCTACCCCTTGCTTTCCTAGACCCCAGAGGGGCCACAGTATCATCATGTTCTCTCACAGTATACTCCCCACCCAACTGTGTGTGCTGGGCCCTCAGGCCTGTTGGCAGTGCCCCTATATGTTGAGGGTGCTGCTATCAGTGTCTCTGCAAAATATATTCCATTTTTTAAAGTTAACTTTTTTGTGCATGGGAGTTTTGCTTGAAGATGTCTCAGATCCTCTGGGACTGGAGCTACTATGTAGATGCTGGAAATTGAACCCAGGTTCTCTGGACAACCATGCTCTTAACCATTGAGCCATTTCTCCAGCACCTCAGGTTCCATTTTTTTGGGGGGAGGCTGTTGGATTTTACACATCACCACTGCACTGATAATTTGCAGGGTAATTCAGATAGTGTAAAAGGTCATGACGTTTTTCTGTATAGTCCACCAATACTAGCTTTACATATATGTATATACACATATATGTATATATGTACATATATAATTTTTTCCATATGCATTGGTGTCTTGCCTGCATGTATGTTTGTGTGAGACTGTTGGATCCCTTGGAATAGCAGTTATGGACAGTTGTGAGCTGCCATGTGGGTGCTGGGAATTGAACAGGTTCCTCTGGCAAAGCAGCCAGTGCTTTTAACTACTGAGTCATCTCTCCAGCCCCTTATTTTTGTATTTCAATCAATGGGTTTATTATTATAAGGCTTAAATGTAGTTTATTACACATTCCATCATTCATCTGAAAGGCCGAACTTCATTTAACACTTTATAACTTGCAACAAAGGGGCTGTCCATGCTTTACTCTGTTGACTGGGTTTTCATTTTACTTCATTTTATTTTTGTAATGCTGTGGATTGAACTCAGGGTCTTATGCAGGCTAGCTAGTCTAGTGTTCTATTATTGAGCCCCATCTTAGTCCTTGGCTTTCTATTTATTTGTTTGTTTTTCCTTGAGACAGGGTTTCTCTGAGTAGCCTTGGCTATTCCTGAACTTGCTTTGTAGACCAGGCTGGCCTCAAACTCACAGAGATCTACCTGCCTCAGCCTCCCTGAGTGATGGCCACCATGCCTGAGTTATTTACTTATTTTTTGAGACAGGCTCTCACTATAGAGCATGCTGGCCTTGAACTCAGATCCACCTGCCTTTGCCTCTAGAGTGCTGAGATGAAAGGTGAATACTACCATGGCTGTCTTTCCCAATTGCCCATTTTTGAAAGCAGGCCTCAAGGTTAAGGTGGCATACACCTTTAGTCCCAGTACTGGAGAGGTATAAATAGGTAGATCTCTGGGAGTCCTAGGCCAGATAGGGCTACACAGTGAGGTCTTGTCTCAAAGACCTTTTTTTTCCTTTTTCTTTTCTTTTTTTTGAGTTACATAGTGGACCTGACCTGTCTTCATTTAAAGAGAGTTTCATATAACCCAGGCTGGCTTTATCTCCTGGCCCTTCTGCATCTGTCTCCAGAGTGCAGGGTTACAGGTATGCGCCATTACACTCGCAAGGACTGCAATTTGCACTGACAGAGATGGAAGCAGAGTAGGACAGTGAGTGAGAACAAAAGCTATTAGAAGCCGAGCAGTGGTGGTTCACACCTTTAGTCCCGATGGGGAGGTAGAGGCAGGCAGATCTGAGTTTGAGGCCAGAGCAAGTTCTAGGACAGCCAAGGCTTAAAAAAAAAAAAAAAAAAGCCATGAAAAAAACCAGCACCAATCTCTGGAGGAGAGATGGTAGACTTGGGGGAGGGGCTAATGGCCATGAGGAGGAACAGCTGGGCCTAGGGCCTGAGTGCTGGGCTAGAGCAGAACACAGCTAGTACAGCTAGCCAGGTGCAGTGTCCTTACCTTATTTTTCTCTGTAAGTTGCTGCTCTAAGTCCTGCTTTTCTTTCTGTAGCTGCTTTAGATCCATGGCCCCAACCTCACCATTTGGAGTTCCTTCTGCAGCTGGAAGCTCATACTCAGAATCCTGCATAGCTTTTGAGATGATCTACAGGATAGTGGCAACAGGACAGAAGGCAGGTGAGCCGAAGGTCTGTGGTGAAGGGGTCCCAGCTCATTGTACAGGTGTGGCTTGGTGCAGGCAACTGGGGGGAACTAAGGTCAGACATGAGAAGATTCCATCCAGTGCCTGCCAGTTGGTGATCAACTGGCATACTAATAGGTGTTGCCACAGAGCCATGGCCCTATAGGTCTCAAGCCCCCTAGGCAGCTGAGCACTGTAAAAGTACAGAGCAGGTTCTCTACCCTCTCCCATCCCCCTAGCAAAAGGAAAGCACTCACAAGTGGCTCCTGGCCCTGCAGTGGCAGGGGGTCCTCTCCTGTTGTGGCTGGCACTGCCTCCTGGGCCCTGCAGGTCCTCAAGGCCGCCAGTTCACTCTGCAGTTGGTGCATCTGCAGCAGGGCAGAATTGTGACCTGTGGTGGTAGGAGCATAGTGTGAGCCAGTGATTGTACACTTCTTGTGACAGGCTGGCTCACTAATGACACCTTGCTGGCCGGGGTCAACTCCTCACCTTTTTCCAGCTGGCGAAGTTCCTGCTCCTTCTGGAGAAGCACCTCATCCTTTTCACACAGGCTCTGATTTTTCTCTTCTATGATGGCTGTCAGCTCAGCAGCCTTAGCAGGAAACTCAGCATGAGAGGGGCTGACATAATCCCCTCTCCTACAGGGACTCCGTTTTCCAACTGGAGGATGGGGAGCCCTCCATGACATCTGCAGCCTAGAACAAACCTATGGCAATCTGATCCGTTCTCCTAAATGGCACTGCGCAGGGTGCTTCTCCTCATTGCCCCTCTGGCCTATGCTGGGCCAGCCAGAGTGTGAATGTTCTGGTCAGCCTCTCAATACATCCCTTTCTGAGCACCCATGCTTCACCAGCCTGCTGCATCACCTCATTTTGGAGTCAGATGATTGATTACCCTAAGTTCTTTTCAGAAGTGATTGGGCCTCGGATTGGTCAAGAACTCACTGGAAGCCTCTAGCTAGCAGAACATTGCTAGGTGCTCTGTTTGTCCCCACATATGGTTTCCCTTACACTTCTGGCTGGAAACTTAACTTCCCCTTTGTGAGTAGTGGGAGGTGATGTACCACTTCAGAGTCCACCTGTTAGATCCCTACCTAAGGACTTTTCTCCAATCAATGTTTTATAACTCAATAGCCATGAAAACTTAGGAAGAGGTATCATATGGGCTACAGTTGCTTGGTAGTAGTTTCTCTTAGTATCCCACAGGTCATAGGGCATCTTCCAATGGACTATGTCCCCAAGACCTTTGACATGCTTACCCTGTGCATATGGGGACTCTGATGGCCCCAGCAGGTGCAGTGACCCTGAGACTGCAGGGGAACATGGTTTTGGCCCACGCCTTGGTAGCCAGCTAGGGGCCTACCTGTTTCTGGAACTCTTCCCTCTGTTTCCGCACCTCCTCCAAGGCTTGAGCCATAGCCACACTCACAATTTCTCTTTGGCTCCATTCATCCTAGAATTCAGAAAACAGGTAGGTGACTGAGTCCCAAAATATTTTTTTTTTTTTTTTTTTTGAGACAGGGTTTCTCTATGTAATAGAGCTCTGGCTGTCCTGGACTCACTTTGTAGACCAGCTGGCCTCAAACTCAAGAGATCCACCTGTATCTGCCTCCTGAGGCTGGGATTAAAGGAGTGCGCCACCACGTCCAGCCCAAAACAGTCTATTTTCTTATCTGTTTCTTGAGGCACAACAGAGCTTCCTCTTTTGACCTCCCTCCCCCCCAACACCTTTGCAGGGCCATTCTCCCTGCTTCTCTAAATGCCTCTGATGACTACCTTGTTAGACACTGTATCTATTCTAACAAATGGACACATCAATGAGGGCAGTGGTTCTGGGAGCTCACCATCCAGTATCCAGATGAAACCCACACAAAACATGAAAACTCATGGGCACAGTCTGGTCATAGGAAATGTAATGAAGCAGCTGCTGAGATTTTTAAGAGCTTACTCTCACTGATTCATCCACAGAAGCCCTTTTATAAGATGTATATTATTTATGTGTGTGCAAGTGTTGAGTATAAGTCATGTGTATGGGCACCTGTGGAAGCCAGAAGGGGACCCTACAGCTGCAGATCAGGCAGTTCTGAATTGCTTGACTGGGGTGCTAGGAACTGAACTCAGGTCCTCTTGGAGAGCAGCAAATTCTCTTAACTGCTAGCCATAATACACTCTGTCTAGTCCCCATAAGACATTTAATAATTTAAAGCTATCTTTCTTTCTTCTTTCCTTCTTTCTTTTTTCCTCTCTCTCTCCCTTCCTCCCTCCCTCCCTCTTTCCTTTCTTCCTTCCTTTTTTTTTTTATGTATGCGTGTGGGATAACATGCCACTATGTACCTGTGGGGCCAGAGGGGAACTTATCAGAGCTAATTCTCTCCTTCTACTATGTGGGTCCTAGGCATAAAACTCAAGCCAGAAGGCTTGGTAGCAAGGCCTTTATCTACTTAATCATATCACAGCCCATGGGCCTATTTTATAAGAGTGAAAACAGAGGCTCCAAGATGTTTGGTGATTTGACTTAGGTTCCAGTACTAGCAGGTAGAGGAGCAGACGGAGAGCCAGACCTAGTCCGACCCACATCCAGGGTCTCTGGATGCCAGACTCTCCCACCTAAAGCATCTTCAATATGAGCAGGAACATCAGTGCCCCAGCTGACTGGCAGGACTTCTGCAGCACAGGAAGTCCTCTGAGAGTGCTCCTCTGAGAGTGTGTTACCACTGTCCTTCTCTGAGAGTATGTTCATGATTGTCAAGAGTCACAAGTATATAGTATAACCTTTCAGGTCTTGACCACTTGGTCAGGGAATAACCTGGAGAGAATATGATTTAATATCTGCTGTTTCTGTCTACCCAGAACTCCCTGGATTCTGTGTAAGCACCTCATTTCTGTCCTCCATTCCCACCTTGAGACTCTACATGGCAAGAGTTGGACTGTCCGTAACAATGCCCTAATTTTGTGGCATATGATTTGGGTCTGACCTATCATAGCATCTCTTCCCCTTGATCAAATAAATTCAGCTAGCAGATAGTTATGTTACCAAGATGAACAACCAAAAGTCTTTTGTATCAAGAACCTTCTTTACACTCTGAAGCTAAGTTGAAGAGGACCTCCTGGAATGTTCCAAGATCAGAGCTGACATTATGTCCGTCCCTCCAAAATAGGAAGCTGTCTACATTAATGAGCCAGCAAAATATCACTGAGGGAGAAAGAAGACCATCAGTTTCTCTGGGTCTGTGGGCTTCCTGTGTCTTCTTAACAGTTCTCTCTGGGTCAGCTGGGACATGGCATGCTGGACCTTCCTTACTTGAGTAATAACAATTGTCTTCACAATTGTTATTGTGAGTCTAGCTCTGGCAGAAAAGGACAACTGGTACCTGAACTTGACAGGCTAATGGTGATATCCTGAAGTGCGCTGTGCAAGACTCCTTGTCAGGGTCCCCCCATCATCTCCTGCTACCAAATGTTGGTTCAGGGTGTGGCTGCTGGTACAGGTGAAGGAGCTGCAGATTCTGGCTTGGTAAGAATGCTTTACCTACTAAGGAATGTTTTTTGGGGGAAGTCTAGAGAGATGCTTATGACTGCTAGTGTCTGGAAAGGCAGATGGCCTCAATATATCTGAGAAGGCAGGAAGGCAGCTGGGGCACAAAGGAAACTCATGCTGGGGAACTGTCCTTGGCACTTTTCATCTGTAGCCATGTTTGTTCCTCCAAATAAAAGTCTTCTTGGGGTCAGCGGTTTTAAAAAAGAGAAAATAGACCAGGTATGTAGGCACAGAGCTGTAATCCTAGTGCCTGGGAGGCTGAGAAAGAGAATTCCAAATCCCAGGCTAGCGTGAGCTACATGGAGATTCCCTGTCTCAAAAAGACAAACAAATAAGATGAGGGGTTTCTCTATAGTAGAGCACTCAAGTAGCACAAGGGAAGCTCCAGGTTTCAGGCCCAGTACACAAGACAACAACCTAATACCAAATACCAACTTAATACCAACTGTAGCAACAGCAAACACACAGACACACAGAATGGATTTTTGATAGTGAGTGGTATACATGGCCAGGTAAATGTAGTTATGAAGTGCCTCAGAGTCTCATGCGTCCCCAACTATTAGATTCCAAGTTGATATTCCAGCCTGCCAAGTAAGTCTGGTTTATATCCTGTAGGAGGTATCAGGCCTCCTAGCAGGTAGTTATGTTACCCAGATGAACAACCCAAAGTCTTTTGTATCAAGAATCTTGATACATGGCAGCTAAGTACCTGGGGTTGAGCCTGGTATATGTGGGGAAGTTGTTCCGGTAACAGCTTGTTTTAAAAAACAAAAACAAAAACAAAACAAAACAAAACAAAACAAAAAAAACAAACAAACAATAAAATAAAATAAAATAAAAATAAAATAAAATAAAATAAAATGAAAACAAAGCCAGGTGGTTGTGGCACAAACCTTTAGTGTAAACACTGAGGGAGGCAGAGGCAGGCAGATCTCTGTGAGTTCAAGGACAGCCTGGTTTACAGAGTTGGTTTTAGGACAGCCAAGGCCACACAAAGAAACCCTGCCTTGAAAAACTTAAACAAACAAAAACCCAATTGGGTGTGGTAATGAACGCCTTTAATCTCAGCACCTGGGAGTCCGAGGCAGGCAGATCTCTGTGAGTTTCAGGCCATATGGGAATGTAGAGTGAGAGCCTGTCTTTAAAACAACAACAGACCCTAAATATATGTATGTAATAAGTTACAGTCCTTTAAAAATGCATGAAGACAGAAAGAAGGGAGAAATGCAGACAGAGGCATTATTAGAGATTTGTTGGACTCTGAGTTGGATCAAAGAAACAAGTAGGAAAAACAAGTAAATAAAATACTGATTTTTTTTCTTTTCTCCTTTGGATTTATTTTTTTTTATACACATACACACGTGTATGCGGACACGAACATACATACACACACATACACACACACACACACACACACACCTGCATGCCAGAAGAGGGCATCAGATTCTATTATAGATGGTTGTGAGGTACAATGTGGTTGCTAGAAATTTAACTCAGGACCTCTGGAAATGGTTTTAATTGCTGAACCATCTCTCTAGCCCCAAAACTCACTGATTTTAATAATGCTATCATGTAAAGAAAAGCTCAAAGAGTGTGTGAGTGTGAGTGTGAGTGTGAGTGTGTGTGTGTGTGTGTGTGTGTGTGTGTGTATGTTTTTCAAAACAGGGTTTTTCTGTATAGCCCTGGCTGTCCTGGAACTTGCTTTATAGACTGCCTGTCCTTGAACTCTGCCTGCCTCTGCCTACTAAGTGCTAGGTCAGCTGGGTCTGTCCTCTGTCTCAGGGGCATTCCAGGAAGATGGGAAGGCTGTTCCTTCCTGGGGTCTTCCTGGTCCCCAATAACCTAGGAGGAACTCTCCAATTCCAGATCCTTCATTTACTTTTCACCTGCAGAGCTCCCTTTGCCATAGAAAATGACTGGGCTATGCATAGAGTTAAGGCTGTGCCTTAGCTTCTGCCCCTACCTCAGCCTTTCACTGCTGGGATGTGGCATGTACTACTACACACAATTTCATATAACTTTTAACTTTTACAACAGATATTGGTATAACATTGTGGGATGTTTTGTTGTTATCACTGTTGTTTTACTGAGACAGGGCCTCTAGCCTAGCCCGGCCTTGAACTCCCTAAATAGCTAGGAATTAGTTGTTTATATTTCTTATAATGTTATGCCTATAAGATATATAATAATGTCTCATTTCTCATTCTTGACTTTGGTAATTTGGCCATTTTTTGTGTCATTTCCTTTTTTCCTTGATTCATCTCACTTTGAGTTTTAACAATTTTACTGACTTTCAATGAATCAACTTTAGGGACTGGCAAGATGGCTAAGCAAGTGAAGGTGTTGCCACAAAGCCTAATGATTTGATCAAACATTTGGACCAGAGAACAACTTTCTCAACTTTTTTTCTGACCTCTACAGTCCTATCCAAATAAATGTAATTAGAAAAAAAAAAAAAAATCACCTTTAGGTTTCAATGCTTTTTCTTAATGACTCATATATTCTGTTTTTTAAAGTTATGTGTGTATGTGCACATGTTCTTGTGTGTATGTGTGTGTGTGTGAGAGAGAGAGAGAGAGAGAGAGAGAAAGAGAGAGAGAGAAGGTGGAGGACAGAGGTTGATCTCAACCATCTGTTCTCTTCCCTGTTGAGACAGGGTGTGTTACTGAGTCTGACACTCACTGACTTGGCTTGACTGACTGGCCTCCCCAGTTTTGAAATTACAAGTGCCCAGTACTGTCTTTTTGTCTGTTTTTGAGACAGAGTCTCGTTTTGTACTGCTGGCTGGTCTGGAATTCATGATGTAAACCAGGCTAGCCTAGAACTCAAGAGATCCTCCTGCCTCTGCCTCCCAAATGCTGGAGTCAAAGGGCTGTACCACCATTCTTCTCTTCTCTCCTGTTTTTCCCCTCTTCCTTTCTTCTCTCTCTCTCTTCCTCTCTCTCTTTCTTTCCAAGACAGGGTTTCTCTCTGCATCCCTGGCTATGCTTGAACTCCCTTTGAAAATCAGGCTGGCTTCTAGACTCAGAGATCTGCCTGCCTCCCAAGGCTAGGTTTAAAGGACTGTGCCACCATTGCCAGGTTGCTATGCTGTCTTTCTAATTTATATAATTATCTTAAACCTCTGCACTGACTTCCAGATTTGTCAGTTAAGAAAGTAACAGATATATCCTAGACACCTGTGAATGGTATCTCTATGTGCCCAACCCTCTGGTCAGGTGGCCAGCCCTCTGGTCAGGTGGAATTTTGTTTCCCTAGGGACATTTCTGGTTGTCATCAGTGGGCTGGCTATTGGTGTCTAGTGGACCAAAGTACTCCTAGAATCCAACAGTACACATTTGCTGCAAGGTGCCCACAACAACAAATCTTAGCGCAAATGCCAACAGTGCTGGGTCATGAAACTCTGAATTCCACAAACCAAACCTAGGAGTCACTCCACCTCCCATTCCTCTCATTTCCTTCTTGCAATCAGTAGAAAGTCCTAAATGTTCACCGAGAATCTGAATGTGTCTTCCATATGCTGACCTAACACAGCCATCTTTTCCAGCTTGTGTTATTAAAAGCTTTCCTTACAGAAATTTCTCTATGCATAGCTAAAGAAACACCTTCAAAATAAAACCTCTCCCATGCTTTTCTGCAATGGCTTTCCATTGTACTTCCTAATTCCTGCTGTGTTCTATACTGGGAAGTCCTGTTCTCTCTGTCACTAAGCACTGGCCACATTGGCCTTCCAGCAGTTCTTTGAACAGAACAAGCTTTCACCTCAGAGCCATTTTTTTTTTTTAAAGTCAGAAACAGCATTTCCTTGGAATGTCTACTTTGCTGGCCTCACTGTTCACATCTTTTGCTGAAATGCCACTGAAGCCTTCCTTTCCCTCCCCTGTCCTTCACAAGGCCTCATTTTCTTCATAGCATTTGCTAATTTTTTTTTTTTTTTTTTTTTTTGAGAGAGGGTTTCTCTGTGTAGCCTTGGCTGTCCTGGACTGGCTTTGTAGACCAGGCTGGCCTCAAAATCATAGGGATCTGCCTACATCTGCCTTCCAAGAATTGAAATTAAAGACATGTGCCACCACTGCCCTGCCTGTCTTGTTCTTGACACATCCTAACACCTATCCTGGTATCTTGGCAATTCTGGCACTCAGATATCTGCTGATGGAATGAAAACCAAAGCCAAACCAACCAACCAACCAAAACCCAAAACAAAACAAAACTTAACTTCAGTCTGGGCTTTATGGTGCAGGCCTGTCATCACAGCTACCTGGGAAACTGAATCAGGATGACCACAAGTTCAAGACCCTTTTCTGGGCTACAGAGCTAATTCAAAGCCAGCCTAAGCTGCCTCCTCCTCCTCCTTATTCTTCTTCTTCTCTTCCTTCTTCTTTTTCATTTTTTCAAGACAGGGTTTCTCTGTGTAGACCTGGCTGTCCTGGACTCACTTTGTAGACCAGGCTGGCCTGGAACTTACAGAGATCCACTTGTCTCTGTCTTCTGAGTGCTGGGATTAAAAGCATGTGCTACCACCGCCCAAGAAAAAGAAAATCTGATTGCAAGATACATGCTTTTTGATGTAGCACCTTTGCAATAGTGCCTAAGCAACTCATTGGATATTGTTACTGGGAGCTTGCAAGGGGAAGGCCCTGAGTGACAGGTGTGGATACAGAGAAGGTCTGAAAAGGCTTGATACCAGGAAAAAAGCTTGATACCAGGATCAAACTGGGCAAATATTGCCATGACTCACCTCTCAAAAGTATCATGAAGGACCCAGGGAACCTAGAGGGCCTATAAGAAAGTTGGCATGCCAGGCCTGGAGAGATATCTCACTGGTTAGGAGCACTGGCTGTTCGTCTAGAGGACACGAGTTCAATTCCCAGCACCCACATGGTAACTCATAACTGTCTCTAACTTCTGTTCCAGGGGGTCTAACATCCTCACACAGACATATATGCAGGCAATATACAATAATGTATAATAGAAAAAAAAAGTGGGCATGTAGTTCTATCTGGTGAACAACAGGAATAAGATCTGATTAAAGCACCAACTTCACACATGGGAAAAGACAACACCCAGCAAACTGTTCACTCCGGTATAAGGTCCCCAACATACATAAACATCTTTCTAAGGCCTCCTTTATAAGACAGAGGGTTGCTCTGACAGCATAGTTTTCAGTTAGCTGTTGACAAGGATACAGAGAAAGAGCTGCACTTTGGAGTGGAGTGAACAGCTAGATGAGACTTGGACTGACTGTTCTCAAAGGTCAACAGCATTAATTGCTAAAGGAGCACAACTCTTCCTCCTCCTGGATCACTGAGAAGACTTGAACAGATACCTAACAGAGCACTGGAACAAGAGCAACTTCCATTTCCTCTTTGCTGTAAGTGCAGGACTTTTACCTATCCACTCTGAACATATGTGACAGAGAGGAACTTCTGTAAAACTGATTCTATTAGATAAATACCTTTAGTTTCTTTAGTTCTAATTGGTGCTGTTGTAAAGAACGTTCACATTCATTTCTGCTTTCTTTAAGGGCCACATTTTCTTGCTGCAGTTGTTGCTGTAAATTGAGCAGAGCACATGTAAGAAAAGGTCTTACCTGCCATATTTCCTCCAAGGCATAGCCTGATCTCTCTGACATTGCCCTTTTGAAATGACTTTTCTTGGGCTAGGAAATGACTTATTTGATAACGTGCTTAGGAAGGTATGAGGTATATTTAGATTTCTAACACCCATGTGAAAAAGGCTGAGAGTGGTGGTACACACCTGTAATCCCAGTGCTGGGCAGAGGCTGGTGAAACTCTGGGGTTTGCTGGCCAGCTAGTCTAGCCAAATAGGTGAAATTCCATCTCAAAAAGGAAGGTGGGAAGCAACTGAGGAAGACAGCTGATATATAATCTCTGGCCTCCATAAAAGAAATGACTGAAATACTGAAAATCTCCAGGGGCAGGAGAGTGGCTAGAACATATGCCTAGCAGATGTGAGGCTCAATCTCTAAGTCCTTAAGAAATCCATGCCTTTTAAGACTGTGGGACACATAGAGGGGCCATAGAAGAGAGAAGCTAATATAGAGGAACAATGTGGATTTCAGAAAAACCCGAGTGGACTGCTGGAGAACAGAAAGATGTCCCTGTGGAAAACTCATCTGCTGTGCATTTCTGTAAAACCTGGTCTTTTTACTTCCAGTCTCCTAAGCAGGTTAAGTCCTTATAGAAAAGGTGAACTGCTCTCTCAAGTGATTCCCCAGCCTAGAGACACCATTTTGCTCAATTGCAACGATAAGTGTTCCAGCATGGGCTGACTCCCACTCCACTCACCATTCCATTCTCTGAGGCTATCTGGTCGGCCACCCGTGCTTGTTCCAGAGCTTCAATCTGGGTCTCCAGTGCATGGGTGCGCTCCCTAAAATGCTGCTCCAGGGCATGAACCTGCTGCTGGGAAACACTGCTCTCTTGGTTTGTAGTGATCTGCAGGAAAATCAGAGGACAGTTAGCCCAGACACAAAGATTTCAGAGGAGGGCCTGTCTGTCTAACAGAAACTATCCTCTTTGACCTCTGCTGCCCTGGTGTGGCTTCGAACCCCTGCATGTTCTACATATTACTGTTGGGTCTAGCTCTGCCCTGGAAACTGAAACCAGGCAGTTGTCCAGATGCCACTAGCACACCCTTCAAGGTGCATGCTGAGCACCTCTTTGTTTTCAGATATAGGTCTCCGTCAGCTGCTCACTGGATTTCTATGGCTGAGGTGTTCCCAGGGGAGGCAGGAGAATGAAGTGGTGAAGAACAGGGCTATGCATGGACAGATGGAGTCTCGACACCTCTATGTTTACCTCCTCTACAGAGTGAGTATGACAGACCGTGCCAATTTATTAGGTGTGCTACAAGGACTAAGTGAAAAAGCATTCTGCACAGTGCCAGGGATGTCACAAACAAGAAATCAATGCTGGCTGCTTTTATTTCCCTAGCTCCAACTTATTAGCTCATTCAGGGTGTGCTGAATGTACAAATGCTTCAACTTTTTTTTTTTTTTTTTTTTTTTTTTTGGTTAGCTTTTGAGAGGGTCTTACTATATATTCTGCTGGCTGGAACTCACTATGTAGACCATGGTGGCCTTGAACTCAGATCTGTTTTCCTCAGCTTTGCAAATGCTGGGACTAAAGGAATGTGTCACCATACCCAGCTCACCTAGTAGTTTTGACCTGTTTTCCACACCTCTGACGGAAAGCTAAGCTTTGAACTCTTGAGAATCCACCAACGGGCAGGGTCCTCAGGAAAGGCAGATGTTAGGTAGATACTACCAGTTAGTCCATGGCTCTAGGTAACACTGAGTCCCTGGCGTAATCTCCCTTGCTCTGTTAATGGTGAGTACAGATAAGTGTTGTGCACATCTGGGGCATCTGCAAAGGTGCTGAAGGAGAGCACTGGAACCTGCACATGCTGAACACTTACAAGCTTCTGGATCTGGACTTCCTGGGCAGCCACAACGTCTCTGCTCTCGCTTAGCTGCTCTTCAGCAGCCTGTAGACTGTGCTCTAGGTCCTTCACCTGAGAAAAAACAGAAGCATTCTTTTTTTCACAAGAAGCTGGGCAGGTTTAATGAATGACTTTAAAATTAGAGCTAGACCACAACAGGGCAGGGTGGGGGGCAAGGGGAGCCTGGTGGTAACAGCACATGACTTAAATCACAGGAATATTTCTGAGTTTGAGGCTAGTCTGATCTACAAAGTAAGTTCCAGGACAGCCAGTGCTACACAGAAAAACCCTGTCTCGCAAAACAAAACAAAAAAATAAAACAACAAACAAGAAAGTAAAATTAGAGCCAGAAACAAAGGTATAGTAATCAGAGCAGTCAATAGGTGGAGGCAGAAGATCAGAAATTCAAAGCTCTCCCTCACTACATAATAAGCTTGAAGCTAGCCGAGGCTCTAGGAGACTGTGTATGTGTGAGCACATGCTCTGAGTTTGAGGCCAATCTGGTATATATAAAAGTTATAGGTCAGCCAGGGCTACATAGTGAGACCCTGTCTCAAAACAAAGATGGCTCAGTAGTTAAGAGCATTGGCTACTCTGCTATTCCAAAGACCCAGGGTTCAATTCGTAGCACATAAGCTGCAGCTCAGAGATGCTCAGGACTCCAGTTTTAGGGACTCTTCTGGCCTCTGGCAGACATAGGCCTGCACATGGTGCACAGATATAACACATAGGCAAAATACCCACACACATAAGAAAATAATTAAAAATAAGCAAACATAGAAAACTACCCCTTCAAAAAAAAAAAAATCCCAACATAAAAAAATCAAAACAGAGCAGGTAAGCTCACAGAGGAACTTTGTACTTGGAAGGCTGAGATATAGGGGGATTGCTACAACTTGTAGGACAGCCTGGGAGATTATACATATAATGAAAATAAATAAAATTCAATTATAAAAAATAAGTTCAACTCAGGGACATAGATTTTGCTCAGTGGTAGAGAGAGTGCCTAGAATGAACAAGGTCCCAGCTTCAATTCCATAACACACTTACATAAATCCCTACTTTATAGAACAAGCAAGAGAGTCCCGAGTCTTCCATTATAAAGCAATACCACTTCAATGTTTTTTCTTCAAACCTTTATGACTTCTTTATAGTTTGTATACAATTTAAATAATCTGTCATCCTTTTCCTCCCACTCAGCTCCACTCTGACCTGAGATTCTTATTTTCTCAAAGAGTGCTTCCTGCTTTACTGACCACATGTCTACAGGATTACCTGTGGGTACTTGGATTGTTTTACATTTGTATTTGTTCTAGATTTTCAAATTTTTGATTGTGTGTGTGGCACATATCACGTGGGTTTATGGATGCACACACCAAAGCGTGCTGAAGAGGTCAAAGAACAGCTTTGTGGAGTTGACTGTCTCCTTACACTCCATCTGGGCTCTTGGGATCAAACCCAGATTTGTCAGGCTGATGCAGCAGGTGCCTTTACCTGATGAGCCAACTTGAATGCCCTCTTTGACCATTTTTTCAATGTAAAATAAAGCAGCCATTAATATCGTCACATAAAACTGTCTGATGTGGTTTCAATAACTTTCTTGGGAAAGAGTCCCAGAAGTAGGATTGATGATCACAACATGAATTTTAATCTCACTTAGTCCACAGATTCTGAGATACATACTGCCAACACACTACAGAAATATATCAGCAAAGGCAGAGACAATCCAATGTGTTCAGAAAATCTTAGTATATGCTAAAGTTAGGTCAGTGACAATGAGGAAGGTCAGACTGTTAGGTGAACAGTGCTAAGAAACCTACAGAAAAGGAAAGCTAGGTTCTTACTGAATACAACACACAACGACAGTCTGTAAGTGAACAAGAGCTCTATTATGTGGACAAACGTATACAATTAATTAAAAATATAGAAGACCTCTGTGACTTAGAAATATGAATGGATTTTTTTTTTAAGATGGAGCTTTAGACCACAGACAGAAGTGATAACAAATTTCAGAATTTCTGTCAACAATACCAACAAAGACTGGTTCAAGACTGTAACTGATGAGATTAGGAACTAGAATATGAAACAAAATCCTATAACCCAATTAAGAAAAGCCTGAAACCACCAAAGAAAAATAGGTATAGGATTTGTAGACAATTCAAAAGTAGAAATCCTAGAGGCTAACAGGAAGATGAAGCAATTGGTAAAAACCACAGCAGTAAACACAATGGACCATCACTTCACATTCACCAAACTGGCAAAACAAACAAACTCCAAAACAAAAAACACTGAGGTTGTGTAATACCCACGCTGGGAGATAAGAAATATAGCTAGGGGGCTAAAGAGATGGCTCGGCAGTCAAGAACACTGACTTCAGAGCATCCAGATTCAATTCCCAGCACCCACATGGCAGTTCACAACTGTCTGTAACTCCAAGACCTGACTCCCTTACACAAACATTCATGCACTCAAAACACCAATGAATATAAAATAAATTAATTTATTACAAAGAAAAAAAAAAAAAGAAAAAAATGCAGCTGGAGCCTACAATGGACAGAACAACTACCTCGACCCCGCCAAAAAAAGCTCCTTGGAATGAAGATGCTCTGATCAAGGAGTGTCTTAGCTGGGATTTACACAGCACAGCATATACTGGGAATAAGGTTCAGTACCTGAGTCTCCAGGAGGTCAATGGCTTTGGTGTGGCTGCTTCTAGCAGCCAAGAGCTGCTGCCTAGTATCTTCCAGATTCTGCTCAGCAACTGTTTTCTGCAATTTAAAAGATGAGTAAGAAAAAGTTGTTTCTATATTTAATGAGTATCTATTGATGCTATCACATTTGTGGTAGGCACAAATAGATAAAACCATCAGCAAAATGAGATATATTTCACATATCATAGAGGATACACAAATAAATCTGACAATCTTTTGTTCCCAAGGCTGGAACAAATGACTAACAACACTGGAAGATAGGCATGCATGGTGGTGTAAGCATTTAATCCCAGCGCTCATGAGGCAGAGGCAGACAGATTTCTGTTAGTTTGAGGCCAGCCACATAGTGAGCCCTTGTCTCAAAAACAAAACAAAACAAAACAAAACAAAACAAAACAAAACAAAAAACAAAAACAAAACAAAAACCAAAAAAGAGCTTGCTGTGTTCCAAGAACTATAACTCTTTAGAACTCAAGACTATGAATGTTTGGTATAAGGGTCAGATGATGAGGAACTCTTTAGTGCTATAAAAAGCAAGTTTTTTTTTCTTTAATAAATTCATTCATTTAAAAAGAAAGTTTTACTTTATTTTGCATGCAGAATTTTTTCGAATGTATCTTCCAAAACTTGGGGAGACTGGCTAACTGTGAGGTCTTACTAGAGTAAGGCTAGTGACCTGTTGACCTCTAGACCTATCTAGAGACCTGCTGATGTCAGCATTTCTTAGAAAAGGATTAGAGATACATACTTTAAACAAACTCCCAAGTAATTCCTCTTCACTCTTTAATAATGGTTATAATACTAGTAATGCTATTAAGCCAGGCATAGAGGCTTAATCCCAGCACTTAGAGAGTTTGAGGCTAGCCAGGTCTACAAGGGGAGTCCAGGACAGTCAAGGATACACAGAAAACCCTGTCTTAAAAAACTAAAAAATCAAACAAGAACCCCAAAACTAGCAATGCTATTATTATATACTCCAATTTTTATTCTTATTTCATCAAGTTTGACATAATATGAACCCAAGTTTATAGAGAAAACAATAAAGAGATTAAGTGACTTGCTTTAAGTCACAGTGACTAGACACAAGATACAGATGCTTCCCTCTAGAAAACAACTTAGACATTAGAACCCACCTTATACTCAATGTAGATGTTTAAGGGAATTGTAGAAGATGTTCAAGGAAGTAATATGATCAGAAATACAGTTTGGGAAGATTAATTTCATACGAGTGGAGACTGGTGTTGGGTGGCCAGCCTAGAGACTTCAATGCACCTTTAGTTAGTGCTGTGAGAAGCTCTGAAGTTCTGCAGTACTGCAGTGGCTGGACAGGAGAAGCTTGGCTTAATAGACATTGAAGTCTACTTTAGGGTATGCTCATGGCTTTGTCCACTTTGTCATGATGAGGCCAATCACTGGGCTACAAAGAGGAGAGAAAGTTCACCTCTACTACAGGCAAAATCAGTCTGATCTACAGCTTCCCCAGCCAAGGTAAACCTTGTTGTTGCTCAAGTTAAAGGATTTCATAATTTTCCTTGGCAGTAGAGAGGGAGGAAAGTGTATGGAACAGTACAGCAAGACAAGACAGCCTGGGTAGTATCAGTCATGACATGGTCAGGGTGCAAACTGTCCTTATAGTCCTGTAAACTAAGCTCTTTCCTTCTCCAATAAGCACACAGAGACATCAGAAGGACGGTTTTTGTTTTGAGACAGGCTCTCGTGTAGCTTAGGCTAGTCTCAAAATCACCACCAAGGATGACCCTACACTTCCCAATTCTTTTGCTTTTACCGACTAAATTCTAGAATTACAGACATGACTTTCTTATGCAGTGCTCAGGAATAAGTCCAGGACTTTTTACATGTCAAGCAACCAGTCTAATAATTGGGAGACATTGCCCTGCCCTATAAGGCTATTCCCCTTCCCCCCAGGGGTTTTGGCTTTCTTTCTTCCTTTTCTTTCTTTCTTTCTTTCTTTCTTTCTTTCTTTCTTTCTTTCTTTCTTTCTTTCTTTCTCTCTCTCTCTCTCTCTCTCCCTCCCTCTCTCTCTCTTTTTTTTCCTCTCTCTCTCTCCTTCCTTCCTCCCTCCTTCTCTTTCTTTTTTTTTTGAGACAGGGTTTCTCTGTATAGCCCTTGCTGTCCTTGAACTCACTCTGTATACCAGGCTGACCTCAGAGATCCACCTGCCTCTGCCTCCCATGTGCTTAGGTTTAACGGTGTGTGCATCCAACACCTGGCTAAGGCTATTTTTGATGTCAATCCACAATTGGATAAGCCAGGTGCTGTGGTATGTGCCTATTATCTCAGCTACTTGAGAAATTAGATAGAAAGATGGCTTGAGCCCAGGAGTTTTGTGCCCAAAAGAGCTACATAAAGTTGCAGAGAGCTTTTATCTAATCTTTAGATTAGAAACTCAGAACATATTCAACATCATGCCTTTCTAACACTGGCCAGCATGTGTAGATATTACCTCTTTCAAGAGTTCTTGTGCATGATCTTCTCCTGATAAATTCTGTTCTAGTCTCTTTTCCAAGAATACAACCTTTTCTTGCAAATGTGTGATGACTTTTTCTTTTTCTTGAGTTTCAGCAGTGACCTGGAGGGGAAAGCAGAGTCATTGTTTAAGTCCTCTTTAGACTATAGCCCTCTTACCACTCTTCCCTGCCCTGTTATGTTTCCCTGAAATTCTCTGCTTAATCACATCACAGAAAAACATGCAATCAAAAACCCATCCCTGAAAAATGGGCACAGAGATGCCAGATCAGAACCAGCAACATTAAAGAAAGAGCCCTACCACAGCAAGAAGCAAGCACAAGGTGAAGGAGGAGACCTTGTACAACAACAAGTGTGCATGCTCACCAACTTAAGCACCCAATAATCAGGAGGGAACAAACTCATCACTTCCCTGTAGAGGCAGTAAGGACAATCCCACTAAAGAAGCTCTCAGTGTCCTTGAAATGACCTATGGAATCATATTTCAAAGGCTCTGGATTTAGTCCCTAACACTGACAATAAATAACTCTCCAAAACAGAAAACCATAATGATGTTCTTAGAAACTCAAGAGCTGGATACAGTAAGACAAAGCTAAGATAACAGCTTTAAAGACAGCAAGAGAACTTCTGAAATAAGTGACAAGAACCAACAGGCCACCATGACTCTCACAGCTTGGCCTCAGAACAACAGTGCACACTTCAGCTTGATATTCTATCAACGAATGTAGTGATGATAGGTGACACGATGGGTCCTTTCATCACTACCAATCATCAAATGCTGCTTAAGGTCAGATCCAAGAAGCCAGAAATCTGAATACACAAACATTCAGATCTGTGGTGGTCCTTCATCCACTGAGGATGCCCATTTTCCTATCCCAAAGGGTGCAGGGAATCAGACTTTTAACAGTGGTATGTACACACACCTCACACTCACTCTGCTCCTTTGCATCCCCTTCTTATACTTCCAGTTCAAGCCACAGGCATGTTAAACCTTGGCTAATCTCTCCTCAGGAAGATGCAGTATAGGGTGTTGAAGAAATACCATTCTCAACAGTTACCCAGTGAAAGCAAGGTCAAGTGGGAGGACTCTGAAGAATGGATACACAGCTTCACAATTTAAAAAACTTTGTTAGGCCTAAATATTATATGTTGCTGTCCGAGAATATACAGGTTCTGACTACAGAAGCAACAAGTATGGTCTCTGGAAGTAGAGAGAGAGCTAAGCACAAGTGAGCCTGTATGCATTATCTCCTCTCTGTTTTGGACTATGGATATAATGTGACTGGCACCCTCACTTCCCTCAATCATGGACTATTTGGTGATCTGAGTAAAAATGGCTCATATATTTGAATGCTTAGTCATCAGGGAGTGGAACTATTTAAAAGGATTACAAGGATAGGGAGGTATGGTGTTGGTATAATGTTCTTGTGGAATGTATACAATTTAGCCTTGTTCATTCAAATGCTGATTTCTCTACCCCACTATCCGGTTTCAGTCCAGACATTGTATTGTGATGCTTATTCTAAGCATAGTCTGTCTCAAGTTTGTGTAAATATGCTACCACTTGTTCTCTGTGTTACCAATAAAAACAACCAGCCAATGCTGAGCAATGGAGAGATTAGGGCGGGATATCCAGGTCTGGAGGGGAGGAGAAAGAAAGGAGTGGGAGGAGAGATTAGAGAGGAGAGGATGCGGAGACATTAGGAAAAATGAACATGATCTGAGATATGACTAAAAAGCAAGTATGACGTGGGAAATCTGAATGGGAGGAAGCTGTGTGGGCTTGGAGGTTTAGGATGGAGTAATAATTGCTCAGCATTGTGCTCTAGGTTAATTAAATAAATTCTAGTCTCTGTATGGTGATCTGTGTATAGAGCTGGTTTAGGAATAACTGCTGCTTAACCAAAAGATAAATCAATATTAAATATTAATAATTATTAACAGTATGGCCTTGTTGGAGGAAGTGTATCACTGGGGTGGGCTTTGAGGATTCAAAAGCCCATGACAGGCCCAGTCTCTCTCTCTGCCTATGAACTAGGATGTAGCTCTTGGCAACTGTTCTAGAGCCACCATACTCTTGCCATAATGATAATGGACTAAAGCTCTGAAACTGTAAGCAAGCCCCCAATTAATGGTTTCTTTTGTAAGAGTTATCTGGGTCATGTTATCTTCACAGCAATAGAACACTGTAAGAAACCCTGTAACTTGAAACTTTAAGCTAAAATAAATCCTTTCACCCTTAAGGCTGTTTACTATAACAGATAACATATACAAATAGCTAAAACAAGTTCACCTGGACCAGTAAACTGGATAGAAGACACCAGAAAGGCTGAAGACACACCCCAAACCTGTGGCCCAGATGTTAAGGTGAAGGACAATATTCAGAAACTAAGTAAGACAGGAAAGATGAATATTAAGGCAGGAAGGAAGAGCTGGGCATGATGGCACACACCTTTTACCCCAACACTTGGGAGGCAGAGGTAAGCAGATCTCTGTGAGTTGAGGGCTAGCCTTGTTTACAAAGAAAGATCCAGGACAGTCAGGGCTACACACCCCAAAACCCCATCTCAAAAACTACTCCCCAAAGAAAAAGGAAAATGTTTAAGTTGGGAGGTCGTGGTACATGCCTTTAACTCCAGTACTCTGGAGGCAGAGGCAAGTGGATCTTTTTGAGTTTGAGACCAGCCTTGTCTACAGAGTGAGTTCCAGGATAGCCAGGGCTAAAACAGAGAAACGAACAAACAAACAAACAAAGGACGGGAAGGAAACCATTTTGCCCACACTGATGCATCTAAGACTCTCCCATTATAATGAAAACCAATGTAACAGAAATACTTGCAAGCCACAGCAGCAGCAGTTCCAATATGAAAATATGTATAAGCATTTCCCATTATTTCTAGTCCTTACAACCACTCTTCATTGTGTCTATATTACAAAAAACTGACAGATCTCTCAGTGATACACTAAGGATTCAAGCCTACACTTGTTCTGCTGCATAGTACTCTGAACTTGAGGAATACTATAGTGACCCATTCCACTGTGGATCAACCATCTTACACAAGTTACTGTGTTGGTTAGGTAGAGCATAAAGTTGGGGTCAGAAAAAGAATCAGTTGCCAAGCTCCAGTTACTCTTCTTATGGATCACATCCTACATTGCTTTTGGTCTGGGTGTACTACATCAGGCCTTCAGCACCTGGGGCTGACTAATGGAAATTCCTACCAAACATGATGTCTGCTGCTAAACTTGATCATTTCCTAAGACTCCCTCTTCATCTGTTCTCCAGCCATACCTAAGTCTCACAAGTGCAGGCCTAAAATAAGAGTTACATTGAGACTGGAGATGTAGAAGGGGGGTGTGGTGGTACAGGCCTTTAATCATAGCACTAGAATGCAGAGGTAGGTGAATCTTTGTGAATGGAAGGCCAACCTGGTCTACATAGTGAGCTCCAGGCCAGCCATGGCTGCAAAGTGAGACTGGGTTTCAACAAAACAAAATAGCAAGGTTTAGAATATTTATACTATGATTTCATTTATATGATTCTAAAAAGAACAAATGATGATACTGTATAGGAATCAAATATGATGAAAATATAAAATAAAGCAAGAATTAAAACAATCTATGGCTTGTGCTTTATTATTATTATTATCATTATGATGTTTTTTTGAGACAAGGTCTCATTATATAGAGCAGGCTGGCCTCTTCCAAGTGCTGGGATTAAGGATGTGCACAACTATGGCCAGTTTGTGCTTATTTCTGAAGGAAGAAAGGATGAGATAGAACAGTGAAGGGTGTGCACAGAAGCCTTGTAGATAAACACTGTTTTCCTAGCCTTACACAAGGGAGTCAGCAGTTAGCTACATTTTTTTTTTTAACCTCACCCTATTTTCATAAATCTGTAAAGTTTATAAAGTCATATCTGGGTAGTAAGAACAATAATAAAACCTATTCTAAACTCATAACCTTGTTACTAACTGATCTTCCTGTAGTACTCTGAGTAATGACTGGTAGTATTAGCAACTCAGATGTTCAAGCTAGGAACCAAGAAATTCAATTTTGTCAGTCTCCTCAGTATTTAAGTTTGTCAAACCTCTATTTGCCATTATTCTTAGCAATGCTACCATCACTGGCTGGTCAGATGGCTTAGTAAGTAAAGGCTGCTTAGCCTTACAGCCTGAGTTCAATCCCTGGGAGCCACATAGTGGAAGGAGAGAACTGACTTCTGAAGCTTGTCCTCTGACGTCCACACGTGTGCCATGATGCATGTTCATGATACAAATGCACATATAAATAAAAAAATTACTAAAAAATTAATCCACCATCACTTCACAATTGGACAACAGTAAAAGTTTTCTACCTGTAAGGATTTGTCAGTATGCCCCCTCCTACAGTCAGACAAGTCTCTTCTTCTATGCTGAGGCACCCTTCCAGACTTCCTCTAGGTCCTTCCTATACCAATTCTTTTACTTGTCTCAGGGTTTTTGCTCATGTTGTTTCCTGACTGAGATTCTCTCCCTTCATACTTCCCTTCTAACTCCAGAGAATATCATTGGGTGTCACTATTTGAAGGAGGCATTCAGATCCCAAGATGAGATCTATAAAGGCTCCCACAGCATATCAAAGTCTTCTTTCAGTGCACTCACCAGTTATTAATTATATAGTGATATTACTACTGGTAAAATCTGTGCATTCTTCAAGAATACAAGCACCAAAAAGGCAGGGGAAGTGTTTGTTCTGATCACCATGATATTTCTAATAGCTAAAACATAGCAAAGCATATAGGATTTTCAGAAAGGAGGGAACTTTCTATGACTATAGCCTCAACCTTCCTGGGCCTTGTTTCTTAATTATAAAAAGACGATGAGCAATTGTAGAGGTGTATGCCTTTTATCCCAGCACTTGTAAGGAAAAGTAAGGACAAGCTTTGAGTTCTAGGCCAGTTCCAAGCCAGCCAAGGCAATAGTGATCCAGCCAAGGCACGGATGATTCTACCAGACATAAAGAGCCTCAGGTGGACTTTCTACTATACCATCTACCCTCTGGTATCTTACTTATTCTTGTCATTCCATTTCCTCTGGGCAAATTTCCTTGGCTCTTGTATAGAAATATACTCTCCCCTGACACATCCTATGAGCTTGAAAAATCTACATGACTAATCTGGGACTTGAGGTTGTTCTTTGTGGGTATAAGCAGTTTGAGTTCTATAATCAAACTGTAAGCCTCTGAAGGAAAACAATGAATGTGTCTAGATATTAATTTAATTAAGGATAGGGACTTTGGACCACAGACATAAATCTATATACTATAAATTTACTGTTTTATTTTTCCTTTTTTCTATTTTTTGAGATAGTATTTATGTAGTCGTAGCTGTCCTCAAACTTGCTATGTAGACCAGGCTGACCTCAAATTCACAGAGATCTGCCTGCTTCTGTCTTCTGACTGCTGAGATTAAAGGCATCACCACACTTGGCTGTTTTGGAAACTCCTACATTGTCCAGGCTAGTCTCAAACTTTCTATTCTTCTGCACCAGCCCCTCAAGAACTGAGATTACAGACATGTGCTGTGGTTTACTGGGTGATTTATTTTCAAGGAAACAAAACTCATAAGAACAAGTATAAATTTTAGAGTGAGACTTAAATTAGAATCCAGATCTGAGGGCCAGTGAAGAGGGCTCAGCAGGTAAAAGTGCTTGCTGCCAAGTCTGTTCACCTGGCCTCGAGCACCAGAACTGACACAGTAGGAGACAATTGACTCTCACAAATGGTCCTCTGACCTACATACACACTCAAAATAAACAGATGTGAAAAATGTTTTTGAGGCACAGCTGAAACAGGGTTTCTCTGTGTAGCCTTATCTATCCTGAAACTTGCTTCGAGACCAGGCTGTCCTTGAACTCACAAAGATCCACCTACATCTGCCTACTAAGTGCTAGAATTAAAGGCATATGCCACCACTGCCTGAAAAAAAAAAAATCTTATAAATATATAATATATATAATATATAATATATTTTATAAATATATTATAATATATAATATAATATATTTTATAAATATATTATATATAAACTATATAATATATAATATATTATATATATATATTTTTTTTTCAGAAAAAGAATCCAGTGAACAACCAACTTCCTGAACTGACAGTGTTGGTACATACCTTTAATCCTAGTATTCAGGGGGCAGAGGCAGGTGGATTTCTGTGAGTTTGAGGCAAGGCTGGTCTACATAGCTAAGTTCCAGGATAGCCAGAGCTATATAATAGAGAGACCCTGTCTCAAAAAATAAAGAAAAAGAAAGAAGAGAATGGAGACATGGCTCAGTGGTTAAGAGCACTGACTGTTCTTCTAAAGGAACTGGGTTCAAGTCCCCAGCACCTACACGGTGGCTCACAACTGTCTATAACTCCAGTTCCAGGGGAACTGACACTCTCACACAGATATACATGCAGGCAAAATACCAATGCATATTTAAAAAAAAGTATATAAGTTAAAAAAAAAAAAAAAAAAAAAAGGAATGAGGCCATTTCTTCTACTTGTACCTCTCTGAGTTTCCAAAGTGCCATGCTGGGCCAGAGTATCTGGAGGTTCATCTCTTCCATGGTCTGTCACAGCCACTATGAGTAGGGCCCAGGGAAGAATTTACCATTTTCCATGGAAGACAAAAGCCAGTTGCTGGCTATAAGGACCATGTACCTTGGACCTGGATTTACTGTGCCTTTCTTTATAGTAAGACACAAGCTACTTAAGAAATAAGGAGGCTTAGTTCATCCCTTTAAGAGACATGAAGAATATTTACAAGGAGCAATATAAAAAACAAACAAGCAAACAAACAAACAAAAAACAAAGTAAACTCCTCAATGCTTATACTAGATAAAACTGTAAACAAACTAATGACAGAAAAACAGAGAGAGAAAGAACATGGAGTTGGGCAGGTAGGGAAGAGTAGGCGGAATCTGTGAGGAGTTGGTGAAGGAAAAAGAATATGATTGAAATATATTGGATGGGGCTAGGGAGATGGCTCAGTGGTTAAAAGCACTGGCTGCTGTCCTGAGTTCAATTCCCAGCAACCACATGATGGTTTACAACCATTTATAATGGGATCTGGAATCTGATACCCTATTCTAGTGTGCAGATGTGCATACAGTCAAAGAACATAAAACACATAAACAAACAATTCTTTTATACACACACACACACACACACACACACACACAAAATAATTTATATATATATAAAATGAGAAAAAGGAAATGAATAGGCACATGCCACCAAGCTTTATAACCTAGTTTGATTCTTAGAACCTACACAGCAGAAAGAAGAAATTGACCACTCTGGGTCGAATTCTAACCTAAACACATACACACACGCGTAAGAAGTAAAGAACAGTCTTTCAAATTCAGTTATTATTGTTCATCTATCTATTCTCAGAATTTAGCACAGGCCTACAGTTTTTGCCTACTGGGCAATAAATTTTCTTTCAACAAAAATAAAAAACAATGTTAAGTCTAAATAAAATGTGGCCATATCAGTGACTGTTACATATTCTTGCACTCAAGGTCTATTATGTGTTACTTTCGAACATAATATTATTTTTCTTTATGGTGGTAGGGACTGAACTTAGGGCCTTATACTAAGCAAATGCTCTACAGCTGCACTTAACTCCCAGGCCCTTAAGACATGTGTAGAACAAACAAATGACATGCTATTTTATATGGATACAATGGTACAAACTTTTAATCTCAGCTACTTGGGAGACTGAGGTTGGAGAATTGTAAGTTCTAGACCACCCTAAGCAATTTAGAGTGCCGATCAAAACCAAAACCAATAAATATTACCCTTTGAGAATTCCTGTTACTTTACCCCTTCACCTCTTCCACTTCTTTTTTTTTTGTTTTTTTGAGACATGGTTTTTCTGTGTAGCCTTGGCTGTCCTCGACTTGCTTTGTACACCAAGCTGCCCTCGACCTCACAGAGATCTGCCTGCCTTTGCCTCCCTGAGTGCTGGGATTACAGGCGTGCGTCACTGTGCCTGGCTCACCATTTCCACCTCTTAAAAAAAAAAAAAATGGAGGTCTCACATTGTTTGCAAAGCCATCTCAAATGCCTAAGTCAGTAAGCCTGTCTTCGCTTCTAAGTTCTTAGACTACAAGTATGTACCAATAAACGCGGAAATACTGCCTTTCCTATTAAGCAACTTGGGTAATTTGAGTAGCTGCTCCCCATGAGCGCCATTTGGCTAGAACAGAAAGTAGGACATGTGGTCCATGCAAGAAGCACACACTCCAACAGGAGGAAATCCCCATTCATGCTTCTGTGCTTACCTTTTGTAAGTCAATGGAAAGCTGCTGGATGAACGCTTGGAGTTCTTGTTCCTTTTGTTCCAGGACTATAATCTTATGTTCTGCACCTGCTTTTGAAGCTGTCACGTGATCTCTTCATTAAAAGAAAGCAGACAATGAGCAAATTGTGATATTTCCTGTATGACACACTCTCCAAAGGAAGAATGCACACGACTTCTTACACTTCAGGCTTCAAGTCTTATTACAGCCACATTAAGTTTATCTCCGAGAAAAGGCTCCTTGGCTTTTGGAAGCAGAAGCAGGAAGACCATCCAGGTCTAAGCAATGAACTCTGATCTTGTCTTTGAGCACTCAATAACTTTACAACTCAAATCAGATTATACTGCTTAGCAGGATAGGAATGAACTTGTGCATACACAGGGGAGGGAGGGAAAGCCACTGCTGAGATGGCATGGAGGGCCTGAGGCCTAGGCATGTAAGGACTAATCCAGAAGCCTTAGCCAGCAGAGATCAAAAGTTGTGATGAGCAAGGGGGACATGTGAGCGAGCTTTAGCAATACTACACCAACACCTTTCCCAAGGGCCCCACAGACCAAGCAAGAACCTCTGTTCTTCCAGCGTTGAGCAGTGTCTCTGCAATTCTTCTAGTTGCTGGCTTAAGTCAGATGACAACTGATTGGAAGTCACCAACTCCTCCTGAGTGCGATTAAGTTCCCTGGTTCGTGCATCCAATTCTTGTTCCATCTTCCCCAAGCATTCTTCTTTTTTTAAAAGCTGATAAAAAGACAAAATGTCCCATTAGGCTACTGCTAAGAAACACATTTGAGTAGACGGTCAGACCATTGAGATGGCTTAGTGGGTAAAGGAACTTTCTGCACAAGCTTTACCACCTGGATTCAATCCCTGGATTCCATGGTGGAAGGGAGAAGGGAAATTGTCTCCTGACCTCCACACAAATGCTAGAGCATATACATGCCTACTTTCTGTCTCTGTCTTGCTCTCTCTTACACACACAAAAACAGAAAGAAAAAAGAGAATGACATTTTTGTGAGATGAGAATTGAGCTTAATGTATAGTACTTAAACAAACAGGAGGTAAAAGATACATTTCAAACAGGACTTTTCCACTTTTAATAAATCTGAAAAACATTGCAATGTGGTTAATATCAAAGACTATGAGGGTGTTCACAGTCTTGTGAGTGATGATCTCTTGAGGCATAAGGACTCACTGCTCATTGGTACTATTACTGAACTTCTGAAACAGAAACACCTACCATGTGTTTTATTTTGCTGATTTCCTGTTGCTGGAACCCCTCTAACTCATCAATTTCATCTCTCTTTTGAAAAAGGTTCAAGCTCTGGTTCTTCACTTCTTGCAGCTGAGCTGTTAGAAACCTTTTATCCTGTTTGTAAAATAAAGACACCAACTTAGGCAACCCAAGAAATCTTCATTGTACAAGCAGAACTTCTAAAAATAGTTTTCACGTGTGAGGATCAAATGGTAACTCGTTGGTCCAGGTCTCCAGACTTGGCCACAAGTGCTTTTCCCCATCTCTCCAGCCACCAGACATTGTTCTGAGACAGGCTTCACTACGGAGCAAATAGCTCCCTATGTAGAACAGCGAGCAATGGTCCTTGGATAATCATCTCATCTCTGTCTAGCCAACTACCTCTCTTACCTCCTCAGTGCTAAGCCTTGAGAAATGTTCTGGTTTCCCCTGTTTTGTTAGGCAGCATTCCCAATGTCAATCAGGGCCCACAAGAAAACAGATAGCAGAGCCAACTTAACTGTTAGGCAAAGGGCACTAAAAAGAGGGAGAGGTCATGAGAAAAACTATCTCAAAGTGTTCATCTGAACCACTAGTCCAACAGAAGCTTAACTTTTTAGTCATGGGATTAAGGAGATCCAAGGAACTGCATGTGGACAAAGCTGAGGAATAAACATTTGGATTATACTCTTTCCACCATCATTCTTCTGGTGTTCTCAAGTGGCCACTCAAAGCCAGAGGCATCAAGTGCAGTTAATGCAGCAGCAATCAGCCTTCAGATAAATAAGGAAAAGGATGAGAGTAGAAAGCACTACAGGAAGAGCTAACAAAAGATACCAAGCATGCCCACTATGGAAGAGGAATAGGCAGGATGTTGAAGTCGGTCTAATAATCTAGTATTCTGCTTCCAGGGTCTGGAATTGTAAGCTGGGTACTAGGGAAACAGCCTTTTTTTTGCATAGAATGTGAGATTCATCTTTATTAATGTTTATTATTTGTGTGTGTGTGTCTGTGTGTGTTTCTGTGAACGTGGGCATGTGTGTGCCATGGCATATGTGTGTACATTATAGAATAATTTGTGGTTCTCTCCTTCTACCATGTGGGTTCTAGAGACTGAACTCAGGCATGAGGCTGGGAAGCAAGTACCTTTACACACTGAGCCACCTTGCTAGTTCCCCCTTCTAATTTTAAAAGAATTTTGGGGCAGCTGGCTCAGTGGTTAAGAGCACTTTTTGCTATTCCAGAGAAGGCAAGTTTGGTTCCCAGCACCCATGGCAAGGAGCTCACAACTAACCGTGACTCTAGTTCCGGAGGGTCCAATGCTTCTGGAGTCTATGAGCACCTTCGCACATCACATGTGGCACACAGTCACACAGTTACAGATAACATATATATGATTTTAACAAGCAATCCTTTTCTTTGTTTTGTTTTTTTCAAGACATGGTTTCTCTGTGCAGCTTGGCTGTCCTGGACTTGCTTTGCAGACCAGGCTGACCCTGAAATCAGAGACCCACCTGCCCCTGCCTCCTGAGTGCTGGGATTACAGGCACACACCTTCACACCTGGCTTTTTTAATTTTTTTATTTTTTAGATAGAATTTTACTAAGTTGTTAGGGCTGGTCTTGAACTCACTCTGTAGCCAAGGCAGGCTTTGACTGTGTAATCCTCCTCTTTCAGACTATCAAATAGCTGGAGTTACAGGCCTTTACTAACTAGTTTCTTCTGGCTGGAAAAAGCATTTTCTAAGCCCCAGAGATGATGCCAACGTGCACAAAAGAAAAATGACTAACCTTTTCAAGCTGGTCCATCTTTTCTGACCATTCCTAAAACAAAACAAAAGAAGAAGTACAGTTTCCAGGGAAGAGAATCTGCAACACTAAGACTCTCAGAAAATAACCTCCCCCTAAAAGCCATCAATTAACCAAAAAAAGGAATAATAAACAGTAACATAAACAAACAAAAAATAACCATCAACTAGTTTAATATTAAGAAAACTAAATGTCCTAAAAGAAAAGGAAAATGAATTTTACATAAAATTCTAGAACACAATATAGTCTGCATGTGTCTACTCAGCAGGACATTCAAGCTCTGCTGTTCATCTGTGTCTTCCATGAACACTGCTATTACTTCTTGAGAAGGGCATCTTGAGTAGATTCTGGGAAGTAGAATCTACTCATTTGGGTTACATGGCTGGCTGATGTTTAGATGTCAACTTATTGAAAGTCTCAGGGAGCATGACCAACAATATTTGGTAATTATTTGTTCCCTTGTTTGATTTTCTAATATGCATTATGCCCTCTGGTGTGTGACAAAGAAGAGATATTACATTCCTTGTTCAGGAACCACAGAATGCAAGGAAAACAACATCGGCACAAAAGGCCTAATCACAATAGCTGCTAATCAAAATATACTACGTTTTGATTTTTTTTTCATATTTACTTATATTCACACCACAGTTATCAACTAAGTAGTTGTACATAATGCTTTTACATTTATACTTTAAAACAAATCAACACTTATCTACAGAATTATCACTATAAAACACTGAGGTTTACTCTAATTTAAAACACTACTGACTACATCAAACACAACATACCCCATAGTTACTGTAGTATTATTTTCCTTTTTATTTATTTATTTTTGTTTTGTATTAATTTATTATTTTTCCCCTTTTTTTAGAGATAGGGTTTCATATAGTCTAGGCTAGCCTTGAACACCTGTTCCTCCTGTATCCACCCAAGTGTTGAGATTATAGGTGTACACCACACCTGGCTTACTTTTCTTTTTGTCATTCATTTAGCATTTTTTAGTGGCTGTTTCTATGAAGATCAAGATTTTCACTTCTGTTTATACTTGGTTTTGGAGAAAGAGTCAGAAGGGCTATGTGAACTCCTTTGAGTAATGTGACGGTGTCATATTGGAAGAGGCTACTGTTTGGTAGTGCAGGTGTAGGTTTGGGGACAAATTTTTAGAGGGTAAGATCTTCTCATTTGTAGGATCACTAGTAGATTATGGACATACCACTTCCTGTCTCTAGTTTACAAAAATACACAGAGAATCTCTTTCACATTCTGGACACATTTCATGATTAAAAGTGTGACTTCATAAGAAAAGGTCAAATGAATTCTTAAAGAAGTTATATGCATTCCTTTCCTTCTAGGTCTTATAGACTTTTATCAGGTCTGTGGAAGTCATGATTTTTAAGTCGGGTCTCTAAGTGAGATCTTTTCCTAGCCTTGGGCAGTACCATATTTAAATACCTGGTCCTTCCTGGCTAATGCCAAAGCCAGTCCTTCTGCCATTTTGGCTCTGTTGGCTTGGAATGTTTCATTCTGCTCTTGAAATTTCCGCATGGAAGCTGTTAACAAAGAGGCTCTATTTGAGATATGGAAATACTTCAGAAAAAGCATGACAAATAGCCCATGTGAGTAGTTTACAAATGCCACCAAATGAAAAAGGCAAGATCACAAAAATGGATTATGAGACTTTGAAAAACTCAAGTTTCTAGAACCTTTCTATCCCAGTAAGGGTCCTTACTTTTGCCTTCTGTAATAGTGATGATATTAAATAGTTGCTTTTTGAACAGTATAATGACAAACAGGTATGCAGAAAACACCAAGGCTATTGTGAAGTGACAACTACTACCTCTTCATCAGAAATGATAAACAAAATAAAAATCAATACCAATAACAACAACAACAACAACAAAACAAAAGCTTGCTTTAGTTTTCTTTTCTTTTTTTTTTTTTTTTTGCTTTAGTTTTCTTCTGACTTCCTGTAGCATCTTTTTGGATGACAATACCCAAGGAAAACATGAGTTTAGATAGGTTAGGGTAATTTAACAAAATATAGTCCATTCTATTGCTGGTATAGTGATGTCATAGCTTTCCCACAGTTAGTCAATATAACTGTAATGAAACTACATCGAGAATATTCTCCTTGGTTAGACCCAAGGGCCAGGTACTAGATTATACTAAAACCTAAGGGCAATCAGAAAGTGGGTCAACTAGATAGAAATGAGTACAAAATGATCCCCTTAAGTAGTATGCCCACAAAGCAACAGAAATACGCTTATACTTGATAACTTTTAGTCAAATGTTCCATCAATCTGACTAAGAACACTCTAAAATAGAGGTGAGTTCTGATGGACCATGTAATAATATATGAATTCATTTAAAAAGCTAAAGCCTGAAAAGATTATAGAAAGCAGGAAAAAAAAATACGTACAATCCTGGTGTTTTTCTAATGCAATTTCAAGCTTCTCTTTTATCTTCTGCAAGTTTCGGACCTGTTCAGCATAGTCTTGGGTGAGGAGGGTGATGCACATACCAGGAGTGGACAAACATCAAGAAAGGAAGTTAATTAAACAAACAAACAAACAAACAAACAAACAAACAAAACATGAATGAAACAAACAAAACATGAATGAATGAAAATGGTAATGATTTTCTTAACCTGAAAACCAGTCCTGTTAAGGAAAGCTAGGTAGAAAGCCTCCCATTAACAATGAATGACACAGGCGAACAGGAATAGTACAAACTATCCATGGTATAAATAGTGAGTACAAACAGGTAGATTTGTTTAGCCTTGACAGAGAACAATTAGGCTGGCCTGGTCATCAGAAGTGCCCTGCTATGAAAAACCTACCACCAACTTTATTCCTTAGTTCTAAGTATCAGGGTTACTTTGGAGGTTTGAGTAAGAATGACTCCCACAGGTACATATATTCAAATGCTCAGTCATCAGGGAGTGGTACTATTTAAAAGGATTAGAAGGATTAGGAAGTGTGGCCTTGCTGGAGGAAGTTTGTCACAAGGTGTGGGCTTTGAGGTTTCAAAAGCCAAAACCAGGCCGAGTATCTCTCTCTCTGTCTGTGGATCAGGATGTAATTCTCAGCTATTGTTCCATTGACTGCCTGTATGCTGCCATACTCCTCACTTTGATGATAAAGGCCTAACTTTCTGGAACTGTTAGCAAGCCTCCAATTAAATTTTTTTTAAGAGTTGTCTTTGTCATGGTGTCTCTTTACAGCAATAGAAAGGTGACTAAAACAGTTCCCATCCCTGTTGCCCTTAGTAGTATGGCAGATAAAGGATGTTCACTAAAAAGCTCACTTGCAGACCATGCAACTGAGCAGCAGTGGTTAGGTATACAGCAAACAGCGTAGAACTGCCTTTATGTTGCAAGTGCTTAATTCTGTAGACAAGTATGCTCCCTTTATACACAGGAAGTGGGTGACATATGTCACTTCAAAGGCGAAAGAATATTTGGGGTGCCAAAGAAAACAGTATTGTATAGCATAAAAGTAGACAGTAGTTCAAATCCCAACTTTGTCAGCTCTGAGCTAGGAATCTTAAGTAAATTACTCATCTGGAATATCAGTCTCTTCATATGTTAATATTAATATCAATAACATCTATTTTAGCTAATACTAATAACACCTATTTCTCTTTTTTTTGGAGACAGGGTTTCTTGGTGTAGCCCTGGCTGTCCCGGAACAACTTCTATACATCAGGCTGGCCTCAAACTCAGAGATCTGCCTTCTTCTGACTCCTGAGTGCTGGGATTATGGGTGTGTGCCTAATTACTTGCTGGCCCTAATTACATCTATTTCAAAGGAAGCATTAATTTATTCATTAAGTGCTTGGTACACAGTGATGAATAAAACATAGCTACTATTGTTATTACTCATACAAAGCCAGTGACAATTCCTAAGATGTTAAGTGGGCTGATTAATGTCAACTCTTTGTGGTCCTCTGCCATCATTAAGTCAAGCCCAACCATTCTCCTTTATGTATTAAGGAAATCACATACCAAACTACAAGTACCTTCCCAACATTAAGCAACAGTTATTTATTTCACTTCTGTTACTGGTGTTGTTTATAGATATCAAGACAGAACAACCAACTTTATGGATAGGTATACAAGATAGTAACAACTGACTTTAAGCAAACTATTTGGAGATAGGGCTGAATCTTAGTTTGGATCCCAGCTCTACCACTCACTACTTATGTGCCTTTTCTTGTGGGCCTCAAGAAGCTGATCCTGAAGACAAAATGATAAACTACAGTGTGAACAATGCTATGAACCCTTGATAGTTATACAAATCTATTTTACATAAAATCCAGTGAATTTTAGTTTTAACACCCAAATAAAATCAGCATAAAGTCAAGGAACAAAAGAAGACAAATAAACCATGGAGCACTTCACAAGATGAAGCTATCAAAATAAGTTCACAATATAAAAACTTACAATTCTATTATGAACATGCCTTTATCTGGTAAAGGAAATAATGGGAGCTGTGTAATTTGTAAATTGAATAGGGATTATGGTGGTTTGAATAAGAATGACCCCCATATGCTCATATATGTGAATGCTTAGTCACCAAGGAATGGTCCTATTAAAGAGGAAATAAGAGGCCTTGCCCAGAGTGGGTGTGACCTTGTTGAAGGAAGTGTGTTGAAGGAAAGGGGTGTTCTTTTTAGGTTTCAAAATCCCACACCATGGCCAGTCTCTGTTTTCAGATCAGGATTTAGCTCTCAGCTACTTCTCCAACACCACACCTGACTGCCATTAAGCTCTCCTCCACGATGACAGTGGACTAAGCCTCTGAAACTGTAAGCAAGCTCCCAATTAAATGCTTTCTTTTATAAGAGTTGCTTTGGTCATGGTGTCTCTTCACAACAACAGTAGTACAGTGACTAAGACAGAGCTGTAATAAGAATTACACCTCCTAAAGAAGCAGGTATTAAAGTTAAGGAAACCACTGAAAAGTGGCCCTAAGCAGTGGAGCAAGACTCACACAGGTAACGTGAGCTACATCAAGTGGCAGCCCAGCACTAAAGCCTCTCCGTAGCACATGAGTTCAACATCTGTTAATCATTCCCTATAGATAGGAGTCCCTATAACTTTCCACCTGAAAGGAAGCAATGCAATTGTGGAATGTGGCCTAATGTATTCTACATACACTTTTCTCATTTTTAAAAAGGAACCATCAAACTTCATTATTTTTGTGTTTTGTGTGCACATACAAACACATGAAGATCAGAGGAAAACTTTCAGGAATTGGTTCTCTCCTTCCTCCATTTGGGTCCCCGGGATAAAACTCAGGTTGTCAGACTTGGCAGCAGGTGCACTGACCCTCTGATCCATTTCTCTGACACCCCCCTCCCTCTGCATCTTGCTATATAGCAAAAGACTGGCCTTAAACTTAGAATCTTCCTGTCTCCTTAAGTACTGTTATTAAAGGCCTGTCTGTACCATCATACCTGCTTCTACATGAACTTTAAACACTTTTTACAGCAGTGGCTAAAAACTTCAGGAGCAGGAAAACAAAACAAAACAAAACAAAAACAAAAACCCTTATGTTTTAGGAGATCAAATGCTATGTGGAACTTCCTATAGAGTTATCCTATAAAGCAGGCTCATAGCAGGGGAGGGTCACCTGGCCTGTGTTTGCTATTTATGGTTTCTTAACACATACCAGAGAGTCTGGCTTCTAACTTCCGTATCTGTTCATTTCTTCTCAAAAGTTGGGATGAGAGATCTTCTCTGGAGCTGCTTCCATCAGAAGCCTGTTGGGACAGATGAAAGGAAAGGTCAGTTCACATGGATCTCTGGCCCTGTGAGGCAGCACTAGTTAGAAAAATAACACCTCTTCTTTTATATTTATTACATTTTAGTTGAGTATAATCCCTAAAGACTTCCTAATGCACCTTTAGCTCCTCCTCCTCCTGGAAAGTTGAAGCGACACTACCTTCCTCTGTGACTTGAAGGCCACAGGGACTGTCACACAGATAAGTCATCTGTGGGTGTAGGCTACTACAATAGCTCTTTATGGAATAGTATGAAATAAATTAAGTTCCTTATGATCATATTACACCAAGAATATAATACAAAAAAGAAATAATTTTGTCTTTTAAAGATTAAAATAAAGAGGGAAAGGTCTTTAACAAAGAACCAAAATCTTGTGCATGGCCAAAGCTTTGTCCTGTATTGATAAAGCTTCAGTGTCTCCATTTACAAAACAAAAGGTTTTTAATCCAAACTTCCAAAATGCATCAGACTTTCACAAAAAACTTGCATTCAATAATTCAATATATGAATAGGCATCCGTTTTCCCCCCAACATCAATTATTTTAAAACTTATGTTAAGTTGGGTGTGGTAGTATCTCTGAGTTTCAGGCCAGCCTGGTCCACATAGGCTGTTCTAGGACAGCGAAGATTAGTTAGTGAGACTGTCTAAAAAACAAACAAATAAACAAACTTACTTACTTATGGGGAGCCAGGCATGGTGACACAGGCCTTTATACCCAACTCAGGAAGCAGAGAAGGCATGTATCTCTGAGTTAGAGTCTAGCCTGGGCTACATGGTTAAATCCTGTCCTTAAGTTTATGGGTAGCACTATTATTACTTTGGATATCACCCATTACTGCTAAAATATAACTTACTTTTGGAGGAGAGGGTTCTTTTTTTTTGAGACAAAGCTTCATTTAAAAAAAAAAACTTATTTATTTATTATGAATGCGGTATTTTGTTTGCATGTACAACTGTACCGCCAGAAGAAGCCACAATGTATATACATTTGTGTGGAGGCCAGAGGACAATTTGCAGGAGCCGGTACTTGTCTACCACATGTGTCCTAGGGAGAAAACTCTCATCAGGCCTGGCAGCAAGTGACTTTACCCACTAAGCCATCTCACCTGTTTGGATATACAAACTCTTATCTTTTTACTACTACTACTAGTACTTCTTCTGATGGAGAAAAATGAGATGAAGGAAAGTGTGTGTGTATATGTGTGTGTGTGTGTGTGTATATATATATATATATATATATATATATATATATATATATATATATATTCTTTTTAAATTGGGGCGGGGAAGATGGTTCAGTGGGTAAAGTACTTCCTGTATAGGGACTTAAATTTGGATCCACACACCCACATAAAAGCCAATACTGGGTGGGAGGGAGAAGATAGGTAGATACCATAGCAAAATGGTGAGCTCCAAGGTCAGTGGGCTAGAGTGTTTGCTGGGCAAGCATGAGGACATGAGTTGAATTTCTGAGCACCCAGATAAAAATCCAAGCATGTCTGCATGTACCTGAACCCCAGTGTTGGGGGAGAAGGCTGGGGACAAGTGGATTCCAAGAACTTCCTAGATAGCCTGCATAGCCCAAAGGGCCTTCTTTCTGAGTGAAAGACCTATTCTGAAAGAAATCAGAGAGCAAGAGGAAGATATCCAATGTCCCCCCTCTGGCCTTTGCATGTGTGTTCACCTAGGCACCCACATACATATAACCCCCCCCCACTACACCAAAAAACAAAACAAAACAGAAAGAAAAGAAAAAAGGTAGGGATAAATAGAAGAAGATTCTCAAAGTTGACCTCTGGCCTCCACATAAGCCTGAACAGGTGAATGTACCTGCACATATATGTGCACACTTACGTATACCACACACACTCCAGGGGGCAGGTAAACAAAATTTAAAATACTAAAAAAAAAAAAAAAATTCTATCTATCTGTCTGTCTGTCTGTCTGTCTACCTACCTACCTACCTACCTACCTACCTACCTTCCTTCCTTCCTTCCTTTGATAGACAGATACAATGTTTTTCTATGTAGCCCCATCTGGACATGAATGGAAGATAATCCTTCCTTAGCTTCCCAAATGTTAGGATTATAGGTATGTGTCACCCTGATGACTCCTGAGTCTTTGCCTTTACTATAAGTTTTCAAAAATAAATCAAAGCAAGGAGTAGCCTAGTGATCATTTCCCATTAGCCCCTCAAATGCAGGTTTGTTTTTCTCACATTTGCTTCTTCTATTCTTATTTTGCTGAGGTTCAAATAATAGACATCAGGACCTTTTATTATTTACTCTGATACATATTTCTACATCTTTCATATTGTTTCCTCACTTTATCCCCAAGATGGTTTTATAAGTGGATGAATAATTCACAACCTATTTTAAACATTTATTTACCTGTTCAGCTACTTACCATTCAGCTACTTACCATAATATTTACTGGAAGTCAGTTTCTTTAAGAAAATTCTGTACTAGGGATTGAATCTAGGGCCTCACTTATGTTAGCAGAGTACTCTGCCAGTGATTCTTTTAACCCTCTGAGAGTCAGTATCTAGGACAGGTAAAAGTAGTCTATGGGTTCAAGGCCTAGTTTCACCACTTCTTAGCTGCAAGAACATGGGCTGATTACCCAACCAGCCTGCACAGTTTTCCTTATGGGCAAACTGTGATAGTGATATGTTTTGACCTCATAGAGCTGTATAAGGACTAAATGAAGCAGCGCTTGTCAGTCCACAAAACAGAAGCTGCCACAGACTTACTTCTGTTTCATACCATCTGCTACTAGTTATCTTCTCTGCTGCTATAACAGATACCATGAATCAGTGGCTTAGAGATGACAAAAATGGACTTCTCAGTTCTGTAGTCTGAGGAGTCTAAAAGATCAAGGCTCAGGGAAAGTTTATTGTTGGTAAGGGCTCACTTCTTATTTCATGGATTTTTTTTTTTTTTGGTAGATTTTGTTTATTTATTTTGAATGCTCTATCTGCAGGTACACCTGCATGCCAGAAGAGAGCAGTAGAGGGCATAGATGGTTGTGAGCCACCATGTGGTGTGGTTGCTGGAAATCGAACTCAGGACCCCTGGAAGAGCAGACAGAGCTCTTAACCCCTGAGCCCTCTCTCCAGCCCCGGATGGGCACCTTTTGTCCATACCCTGCATGGTAGAAAAGGAAAAGCAGTGTCTGGAGCCTTTATAGGGATACGAATCCTAAATACCCATGGCTCCTGATTTACTCCTCTCTCCTACCTCCTAATGCCAACAGTGATGAAATGTGGGGGAAATAAACAAAACAAGTTGTTTTATTACTATGAATGAAATATCCTAGGCTTTCACATTGTGCTAAACATTAGGAACAATGGAGAAACAGGCTTCCCTAAAGAGCAGTAGCAACAACAGAAGCTGATTATGAAACGTCTACTAAGAACCAGGTCCCACAAAATTATTTATTTATTTATTTGTTCGCTCACTCACCCACTCATTTACTTATTTATTTTTTGTTTTTCTGTATGTGATTTTGGCTGTCCTAGAACTTACTCTGTAGACCAGGCTGACCTCAAACTCACAAAGATCCATCTGCCTCTCCCTCCCAAGTGCTGGGATTAAAGGTATGTACCACCACTGGACCAATATTTTGGTTTGTTAACACCGGGATTTCTCTGTGTAGTTTTGGCTGTCCTGAACTTGTTTTGTAGACCAGACTGGCCTCAAACCCACAGAGATCTGCCTGTCCCGGCATTTCTGAGTGCTGGGATTAAAGGTGTGTACTGCCACGCCCAGCTCCTATAGGATTTCTCTAAGAAATATGTATTTCCTATGTGTTTGGGGGTTTTGCCTGCATGTATGTCTGGGCATGTATGTGTACTGCACCCTCAGCAAACATTCTCCATGTACTGCTACAGCTTAGCACTTGGGCAACAGAGTATAATACTGTAAAAATTAGAGATTCCACCAAACTTTGCTCCACATGTCTCTCTCCTTTGTTAACTGTGCTTTACATCCCTTCCCTGTAAATGATGATGGCAGTTAAAAGTGTACACTGAGTGCTCTTGGCATAGCATCCTGCCTGGGGGATAAGTTGGTAGATCCCTGACACATACTTTAATAAAGATAGATCCAGTTTAATAAAGACAGAACCCGTTTTGCAGGTATGGGAACTAAACAAAGATAAGTGAAGGAAGCTGTCCACTGCCACATAGTAAAGATGCAGTAAGAGATCAAATTCAGCTTGGTGAGGTCATGTGCTTTTAGTCCGCAGGACGTAGAGGAAAGGAAACTTCCATGAGACTGAAGCCAACCAGACTGAAGCCTACACAGTGGGTTCCAGGCTACCCAGGGCTACGTAGTGAGATCTTGTCTCAAGAGAAAAAGAAAAATAAGTCTAGGTCTTGGTTCTGTAATTAACCTCTGTGAGTTGTTAAGTCCTCCACTTTGCCTTTCATGGAATTCCTAGTTTAGTGGAAGAGCCCATCAGGTGAGTCAGCACCAGGAATTCAAAATAACAGGGGCTCCTACAGAGGAAAGATAAAATCTGCACCAAACCCAGGAGAAGGGAAGGGTCAGGCTCCAAGGGGATCTCTAGAGTGCCATGTGAGGAGAGTCTCTAAAAGATGACCAAGAATATTTCAGAGGATCATGAGTATGAAAGAGAGACATAAGACATTCTAGAGAGAGTAAATAGCACAGGCAAGTATTTGCAGGCAGGAAGCAATGAAGTCTGTTCCAGGAAGTTCAATAAATTAAATATGGATTTAGCATATGGTGTAGGAAAGCTGAGTAAGATGAAGTTGGGTAGGTAAGCTCTGACAAAACCATCAGTTTATAAAACACAATAATGAGTTCCTGAAAATGAGGAGAAAGCTACAGGGTTTTAAGCACTGAGAGACATGAATAGATTTACTTTTAAGAATATCACGGGGGCTGGAGAGATGGCTCAGAGGTTAAGAGCAGCGTCTACTCTTCCAAAGGTCCTGAGTTCAATTCCCAGCAACCACATGGTGGTTCACAACCATCTATGAGATCTAGTGCCCTCTTCTGGGGTGCAGGTGTACATGCAGGTAGAACACTGTATATATAATAAATAAATTAATTAAAAAAAAAAAAAAAGAGAGAATATCATGGGGGAAATCTACTGGAATCAGGGCACCCAGAATGGTGACTTTCATCCAGGAAAAACAAGGAAACACTAGTAAGTGTACTAGTAGTCTGAGAAGAGAGGTAAGTTTCAGAGACATTTGGGAAATAGAATCCAAAATATCTGTTGACTGATTAGACACTAAAAAGTCAAAAGAGGGAGGATTCTAAAAAGCCTTTACAGCTTCTGTTCAAGGACTTGGGCAGATGAGATACACATTTAAAGATGGAGTTAAGGAATTCAATTTATTCATTTTGAATCTGAGGTGACACAGGGAAGATGTCTGTTTATAGAAATATACTCAGTTAAATGTAAGGGTCTAGAGAGAGGGAGTGATGTTCAGACTATGTAATTATTTAAATTTAAACACGTTACTGGAAAAGTCTCAAGTCAAGTAGTCCCTAAACTCAAGTCAATCTCTATGTCTACAACAGATTCTAGATGAGAGGACTTCATTTATAATCAACATGAAGGGAAAGCAGGTCTTTCTGCTGCAGAACTCAGTGTTAAAACTAAATTCTTCAGCTAGGCAATCAAACTGCCACTCCTATTTCTGTAAGTTATAGGAGCCAATGATAATCTTGATCTTGTAATTTAATTGCTCCACTCCAATAACCTAATAGCTTTTGCCACGTAATATGACCTCAATTCAGGTAGAGGAAGAAAAGAGAAGGAAGACTCAGCTGACCATGGAAACAATTCAAGTGTCAATCACCAGAAGAAGAAAGATAAAACACAACCATTTCAAATAGCAGAATTTTAGCAATGTTAAAAATAAATGAGCCATAGCTTCAGGGAACATAGATAGATTTAGAAAAATGTTGAGTTAAAGAAAAGAAAAAGGTAAGTCTAAGAAGACTATGACATACCATTTTTTTAAGTTCAAAAATAAAGTTTTAAATAACAGATTATTTATGACTGCTAAGAGATATTTTAAATCTTTTAAATAAAAAAACTGCTAAGATATTTTAAAAAGCAAGTGAATGATAAACACAAAATCTAGGATAGTGCCTATCTGGCACATCTGGGGAATTTGGAAGTAGCACATAAGTGGCTTTAACAGTATTAGTAATATTCTGTTTCTTAAATGGGCACTAGATTTGTTTCATGACTTACACTTTACATATGCATTGTTTTTTACATGCTTTCTTTCCTTGTAGAGCTGGAGTAAGTCTGCTTTTATGTTATATACATTTACATATAAGAATATATATATACATATACTAGACACTAAATGCTTAGTCATTTAACTTAGTATATCATTTAGCAGGATTCTTTCCTGATAAAGCAGCATACTGTGAAATTTTACCAAACACACACATGCACGCACGCGCGTGCGCGCACACACACACTCACTTTATAAACAACATAGGACACTGAATCCATTACAGTTAATTTTCCATCAACTTTCCCAATAAAACTACACTCTGGCTAACTCAAGACCATAATTTACAGACCCTGCTAAATAACAATGACTTAAAATGTATGTGCTTGCAGAAAAACAAGATATGTATGTGTGTCTGTATGTATGTATTTGGCTTTTTTGAGACTGTTTCTTTGTGTAGCTCTGACTGTCCTGGAACTCGCTCTGTAGATGAGGATGGCCTCAAACTCAAAGAGATTCATCTGCTTCTGCCTCTTGAGTGCTGGGATCAAAGGTGTGCACCCCCACACAGGGCAAGATGTACATTTTAATAAACTAAAACATAAACAAAGATGCACAGGTTATATAAATGGAAAAACAGAATAAGAGGGTAATGCACAGAATACAGGAGAGAAAAATGGATAACAAACCAAATGCTAAAAGAATGGAAAATGAGGAATGCAGAGTTTTCTACCTCTATAAACTAGAAAAAGCATAAAATAATCATGAAATCTAAAAACTTTTATTGGAAAGATTTCTTGCAGTAGTATTTAGAAACTCTATACTGACTTCATCAAATATTCAAAGCAAGAGAAGATACTTACAAAGTCATCTCCTGAGTCAGCTCCCATAGAGGCCACAGACTCCTTGCTCACAGATCGTGGAATCCTAGCAGTGCCGCCTGGCCTCTGAGCAACAGCAGTCTCTTCTGCAATTTTCTTCTTTAGTTTTGCAAACATTTTTGCTGTGTGGCTATATTGCAGGGTAAAGTAACCCCTGAACTTCTCAGTGAATGAAATTCAGACAGAGTACCTAAAAAGTTTCACACCTCCAGGCTAGATGCATCCCACTTAAATGTGGACCAAAGAATTTTGGCAACACAGTATCTATAAATCAGATTAAAGAGATAGTTCCAAGTTAAACACTGGAAAGATTTTATATTTCAGTCATCAAGTTAAGCTTCACATACATGTATACACACAGATATAATAGAACATAGTTATTAAACATTTAAAAGTGCCAGGCGCAGTGGCACACTCCTGTAATCCCAGTACTCTGGGAGACAGAGGCAGGTGGATTGGTGTCTGTTCTAGGCCAACCTGGTCTATAAAGCGAGTCCAGGACAGCCAAGGCTACACAGAGAAACAAAAAACATTTTAAAAGCACTCATGTGCATCATTTGTATATATGGGTAAGAAATATTTGGTCTGAAAGAGGCAGAATAACCTCTCAAGGACTATGTGGCTAAGTCATAGAGCTAGTATCTACACTTGGTTGACTCATAAATCTCAGCTTTATGTTTTAGCAATGGTGTATGACACATAGTAAAATTTCCCAGGCCACCAGCATGTAATCATGACTTAATACTTTTGAATGTTTCTTCTAATAGTATGTTACTAAGAATTTAGTGCTTTTTCTCTTTAAGTCAAAGACACAAAAGTCAAAAAATACAAAATATGCAACACAACCACTCGTTTTCAATCGATGCTTCCTGACTGAAAGTCACAATGTAGAAAAAAAACAAAACAAAACAAAAAACCACAAAAAAACAAGCAACAAAACCAACCCCAAACCCAAGAAATCCAGTCTAACTATCGTCATCTGATAGCCTTTAAATTTTCCCATCTGTGTGGAAATGCGTGGTTTTCTTTGTGCTTGATAATATTACCTCAAGCCATTAAGTTCTTCCCAAATGAGATTTAACATGAGATTCAAAATTTCTTTCCTCTCAATGGTATATAAATCACGACTGGGCAGCTGCAGAGTTGGATGCAGGTCTTTAATCCCAGTAGAGGCAGAAGGATCTCTGTGAATTCAAAGCCAGTCTGGTCTATGGAGCAAGTTCCAGGCCAGCCAGGGCTGCATAGTAAGATTTTGTCTCAAAACACAAATAAAGCAAAAGACTACCATTCGGTTTCAACCTTAACTTTTCCTGTCTTGTAAAGGATACACTCTGCTGTAAGATGACAGATGACTCCTTGCCACATCAGATTATCCATTAAAGTCTATAAACTCCTTCAAAACTTTACTCCCAATCTCTGTAAACCACTGGAGTCACCTGTCTTTATCTACTATATTTAAAACAGTCTGGAGGTCAAAGTTACTGCCCTGTGTTGAACACAAAGATAAAATAGATTGGATATTGCAAGTGCAAGATCAAAATGTTCAGTGGGAGTGGGTCGAAATAAGCTGGGCAAGGATGATTAAGGGGGCGAATACACCTTGACACTATTGTACTGCTGTCAATGGGATGGCCCCCACTCCCACTGAACAGCCTAAGAATTTCACCTATAAGCAGAAACAATTTCCAACAGCATTGGTGTCTACATTCACTTCTCCCTAGGTGTTCTGAGCAAAACAGCTTGAATTAGTTGAAGGTTTCCCAGTGACAGTATTTATTTCTCAGCTGATTCTCCTACATGTAAGTGTTTACCTGGTCAGGCTTGGTGGTCTGGTCCCGGAGCCCTTATTCTAGCGCTAAGTCGCTAGAGCAAACGACCAACCGCAAAGTTCAGACAGATGCTTAAGATCCGAAGGTGCCGACACCGCAACTGAGCTCCCACTCCCTCTGGCTCGCCCTGGAGCCGCGTCCTTGCTAGAGCTGTCAAACAAGGGAGGGGACCAACCTCTGACAGCAGGGGACTGCGCCCCAGAGAAGAGTGGTGGCTTGGCTCTGATAGCGGAGGGCGGCTCCAGACCCTCAGGCCAATGGGGCAGCCTCCGCCCGGAGTCCCCTGAGCACTCTGGCACCGCCCCCACCCCTGGGTCGGGGTCCAGCTTGTTCCCACCTCACGGTGGACCGCCGGAGGCCCCAGGAGGTAGGGAGTGAGGCCTACTTGCGTCCCGGGGCTCCGGTAGCGCACTTGCTGCTCTCAGGGCACAGCCACGCCTCCGCGGACTCTCGAGGGTGCTGGGCCCCCACCTCAGGCCGGCAAGCCGAGCACCGACCCGGAACCGCACGTTTGCCGCGCGCCGGAAGTGGCTGCGCGTCGGCTGTGTTCTCCGTACGCGCATGCGTCCGTGTGGGACTCAGCGGCACAAGAGCGCGCTTCCTGGGCCGTTGAGCTGGAACGGCTGCAGGTCGCGGGCGCCTCTACCTGTGTTGCCCGGCCACTGCCACGTCAGCGAGCTGCACGACGGCGGACGGCAGTCCGGCTGCCCTCGATCACCGCCTTCCCTGCTGAGGTGGGAGGAGCCCCGTGGCTGCCGCGGCCCCGCGGCGGGCCGTACTCGAGGGCCGGCGTCGGGGCTACCGGAAAGCCTGTGCTCCCAAACTACAGCTGACACCTTTCCCGTTGTGACCCGGGTTTTAACTTTGGAGTCTAAGTTCCTGTCGATCATCCGTTTCATACAACTGAAAGAAGTCTCTAGAACCTTATTATTCTTGTGCTGCCTAAGATTTCCATATTCCTCAAGCATTCCACGTTAAAGACACTTCAGTCCTTCCCTAGAGGTAACACCAGCCCTAGCATTTGTTGATTCCACCTATTCTTCCAGTTTTCTCTTGTTCCACCTGACAAATACCTTAAACAGTATTCTCAAAACTACAAAGTAGTAGTATTATAAGTGTAAATCTGTAACTCAAGACAGCTAAGAGCGCCCAAGTTAATATCCCAAAGAAACAGCTGTCAATAATACTAAAGAAGTACACAGAACTTTAAGCAAATAATGTTTATTTTAATATTGATGATACACTTAATATATACGTGATTCAAGATACAAAATTCATTTACAAGAGTTCACACTTGATGAATGTATTCACATTCCTAGAGAATATTTATCAATGCAAAGTTCTTTATTACACTGACCACAAAACCCCAAATATTCTGTAATCTTGTTATTTAACAAACATCAAAACCACAACGTTTTATTTTTCCATCCTCTAGTATTTATGTGCCCTCTATGCGATAGGCACCGTGTAACAGAACAGTTAACGTTGGAACGCCTACGGAATCTGCTCTGCAGAATCACAGTGTTTACTCTGAAATTCATGTAGTGAAGAAGTGAAAGGCTCACATTATTTATGACAAATCACACAAGAGTCAAGTGATCAAAGCAGGAAAATAAAATGTTCAAGAACTTGTCAATTTCTAAGGTCTATAAAATGTTAATTGTGACAGACAAAAGCAGAAATGACTGCTGGAAAGGAACAAAACGAAATAAAAACCTTAAGAGAATGTATAGTTTAAACAATTTAGAAACGCCAACAGACAAGACTTTTACAACACAAACGTTGAGGTCAAATCATACAATATAATTTTCCCTTAGTCACTGTAGTAAAGTCTCTTCAAAATTCACCAGTAACACATAAAAATTGTGAATCCGAACAGTTTACTGTATAACAGAGCTTGGCAGGTTTATTCTAAAGTATTAACTCACAATACCCAAATGAACAAGACAAGTCTCAAGGATCATAGTGATCTGTGAACAACTAAATAGGCAATCAGCTTTGTTATTTTCACGACAGAGAGCACTTGGATAAGGTTTGTTACATGAATATTGTGCTTCAATCTGTTGAGCTAATATAACTCTATAATCCCTACAGTGTTACAATTCTATAACATCTCAGTTACAGACAAGCACATTTTTTTTTTAAAGTGTTTCACACTACTAGAAAGTCAAGTATAGTTTCTGCTATGATTTCAACAAGTGCATTTCTGCCTAACATAATGTAGACAACAGGTTCACCATTATTTTCAGGGTAAAAAAGATCAAACAACTTTTAAAAAAATCTTACTTGATTAAATTAAAACTTCAGTGATACCTTGAACAAAGCTAACTGATGCTAAGCCTTAAAAAACGGAAACTGCTCAGAAAATAACAAAGTTCTCTGAAATTATACTAATCTTTACAGCAAAGTAAATGTTTTCTAACTACTTCTGATTTAGTGACAAATGCAACTACTACTTATATTGGTGCTACAACATAGGGGTAACTTATTTGGGTAGATTTCTCTTGTAATCTCTACAAAGAATATGTTAGGACACTGTATCTGCATTTCTTAGTATGTAAGACCTTTCTGCCTCAATTGTAAGAATCCCACAATATACAGGACCCCAGTTGAAGAGCAAGGCTCATTAAAATAAAAAATAAAAGTTTGGAAAACTAGTGATCATAGTCTATGTGGTGAAAATAATGCTTCTAGGTAACTACAAAAGGTCACATAAATCAAATTCTAAATTACTGTGTTGAACCACACAAAGTATTTTAATGATGATATCATAAAGAATTAAAAAAAAAAAACTCCTTAGCAAACAGTAACAAAACTTACTATGCTAAAACACCTTAAGTAATTTTTTCCTGAAGATTTTTAGATACATCACTGTATACTTTTAATTTAGGAAAAAAAAAATCAGTGGCATGCAAAAGAGGATGGGAGTTAAGGTTTTGAAAACATACAGTGGCATTTCTCTGTGGTTTGGAAATGTTTACTGGAGAAAAGGGTAACATCATTTGACATTTTATAATGGTTATGCTGGTTTCATGTATAAGAAAATTCATAGTTCAAATTCTACTATAAATCTCACTTTTGAACCAGGAACCAGTGGACATTCATGACAATTTTAAATGGAAAAAAAAACCCGTGATATATTAAAAAATATAATAATTTAAATACCTTTCACTGCAGACTTATAACTAGCCATAATTATCTTTAATTTGAAAGTGATATAACTCACTCCATTACTTTCATTTCATAAGAATAAAAATTTAAAACGTAAAGTCTGAGATCTGAGAAAAGTAAATTTGAAATTAGTGATATTGCCACAAACAATACTACAACTAAAAAGATGATTGTCTTAGGATACAGACTAGAACTGTCCACTTAAGGGAAAAATATTTGCAATTTGTAGACTGTTCTGTGACCAAATTCAGACTGAGTCTGTAGGCAAATCTGTCAGATGCAATGGAATATACCTTATTACTGTTTTTTAAAGTATACTGACTATACTGTCAATAAACAAAACAACAAAAACACCACCACCACCAACAAAATTACTGCATTGAGTAATCTAACTTAAACAAAACTTGAAAACCACAAAAAGAAATAAGGATATTTTAAAACTATGAAATGGTGCTAACAGTTATGAACAGTCTTGTATAAAAATGGGGTTCTATACTGACTTTTGCTTAAGAAAACATAGTTATAGAATTCCAAAGAAAATACTTCTCTGGCACCAAATCAGTTATACTCAATACCTGTATGCTTACCTAATTACATGTTTCTCCTACATCATTCCTTTCCTGTAAGCAAGTGACTGACCCCATCTGCACATTCTTCATTAAATACAAAGAATGTTGAAAACTATCTTCTTGTTGAAAATTATCTCAGAAGTCAGGAAAGATGGGACTAAGTATAGACTTACATTTGGAAGGTCTACTCTGAGGAAGATGTATCATCTTTTTACTTTTATTAATTATGTGGCCCTAGTATTCAGGAAAGACTAGGAGTTGACTGTGTGTGCAGCATTAGTACATAAGCATTCCAGAGATTATGGGGAAAAGGCTTTGTTTTCTCAGCAATTCATAGTTTACTCAACTGCAAAGTTACCAGCTTTGTGACTGTTTGGGACAGAAGTTAAAGGCACAGCCATCAACCTTTCCTACTATGCTTTAAAAAAATTTTTTTTTTTTTTTTTAACAAGCATTTAGGCGTATGAGTGTTTTGCCTGCATATATGTCTCTGCCAGAAGAGGATGTTGTGTGCTTGAGAGCTGAAGGCTGTGAGGAGCCATGTGGATGCTAAGAATGAAACCCAGGTCCTCTTGGCCAGGTATGGTGGCTCATGACGTTTAATCCCATCACTCAGGAAGCAGAGGTAGGAGTATTTCTGTGAGTTCAAAGCCAGCTCAGCCTACATAGCAAACTCCAGGACAGCCAGGGCTATAAAAAAAGCAAAAGAACAAACAAAAGAAGTGCTCTTATTAACTGCTGAGCCATCTCTCCAGCCCCTAGTTTTATGAATTTTTAAACAACATAATATATGACTTGCCACCCACAAAGAAGTTTGGCTGTTAAAACATTAGAGCCTGTGAACATTTTTTGAAGGATTTCTCAGAAAAAACACATTAATGCATCTTAACGTACTTAAAAAAAAGACAACTTTAAGAGTATAATTGAAAAGGTATGAATAACTGGCTGCTTTATTAACAATGGGGAGGCAAATGTAATAGTATTAGAAATGGTAAAATTGACTCAAACTGATTTCTCTCTTTGAAACAATATAATGTTAATAAGATTGATTTGTTTTTGGAAGATTAGAGTAGAAAGTTGCCCTGCAGTTTTATTTTACAATGCAGAAATAACTTTACTATTTTCAGTGAATATAGAAGTGTGTTTAAACATCCATTACATTCATGTGAACAAACACATAAACTAAAGATAATGATACTCAGCAATATCCCAGACACTCATGAATTGGCACTGTACATATTTTCTATAATTTTACGGTTCCCAACACTACCATCCCAAGTCTTTCTGTCATTTTTGTTTTGTTTGGTTTTTCTGTCACGATTTTTGAGTAAGGGGGTGCTGTAGACCATGCTGCTCCTGAACTTACTATGCTTCAGAGGCTGGTCTGAACTCTTGACTTTAAAAGAACTCTTGACTTTAAAAGAACCTCCACTTTAAAAGAACTGGGATTACAGATGTACTGCCCTTGCCCCAACACACACACTGTGCTCAGCTGAAAGCCTAGGGTTTATACCCTCTCAGGCACTTCATATTAAGAAATCTACTTTGTATGTGAATGTACGGCTAAACTGTAGAGCAAAAGTATTCCTACAGAACTCAGCAATAAAAGTAAAGGCACTGAATTTGCTGGAAACATTTTTCCCCCCAGATGAATAGATGTATCTTTGATATGAATGCCAGTAAGAAAAGTTTATTTAACTAGACACTGCTGCAGACACACATCAACAACCCAGTTCCTCTTTATCCAGCCCTCTGAGGTTTGGCCTTCTTTTGCCTCATAGAAACACATACAGAGTGAGCATACTGATGGGAAAAAATTTCAGAAATTAAGATTTAGCATCCAATACTGAAATGATAAACATGACAATTTCCTCAACTTAAAGACATTTCCTATTTTCAAATGAGAGCAAAGTAATTTTTTTCAGTAGTCTCCCCACCCCCAAAGTCATAATATAAACAATTTCTACTCAGTAGTAACTCAAATATGGACTAAAAAAAATTGGACCAATAAAGTTTAAGACACTGCTGGTGTCTCAGTTTTACAAACTTAGGTTTTCAGGTTTCTAGTAAACATATCAATTTAAATGGAAGTTTGTAGATGAGTCTAAAGCTGAAAATATGAAGCCTCCTCTTAGTATTTTCATATCCTAATTTCAACTCCAAAGGAGCCCATTTTTATCTCAACACAAGCCCCTTAAAATTGAGGCTTGTTAAAGAGATCTAGCCACAACCTAATTATAGTAGCATGAACAATGCCACTCTGATGTCCTCACAGAACTAAAATAAATTCAGCCCACAATGGGTATGGGTATATAATATACACACACTGCATCACTGCATACCAAGATATTTACAGATATGTACACATATACAAAAAGTTTACAGAGATTTAGCCTCACAAAAATATACACATGCCATTAAAAATAAGAATTTCAAATAAATAAGTTCTAAAAAGAGCCTTCAACCTAAACACTCTTTAAATTCTCCAAATAAACATGAGAACAGAAAACACTCCCAAGTCACCAGGAGACTCAAGGCATTCATATTCATGTTTATATTAAGTCTTATACTCACTCTTATAGAGTGGACAGATAATTATGGCAGTGGCCAAGTAAGCAGACACTGGTACCTTAATGTATCTCCAGAACATCTGGTTATTGAGGTGACTATCAGTCTCCATGGATAACTGAGACTTTTCAACTAGGTTGAAACCACTTCTCAGATGCAGGCAGAGACTGAACTTGGAGAATGGTAGAGAAGGGTCTGTGACCTATTCAGGAGTCTGATCTGTACTTCTTTGACACTAATGAAATTCAGTACCATTACCTATTTAAGGGAATTCTATTGCATGACAGAGGAGAAAAAACAAAATCAAACTCCAAACTCAGACAGACCCTGAGTTAGGAAAACCTCAAGTAAGATCAAATTACACCTCAGTTTCCAAACTGTGAAACATTTCAGCTTTGTTAAAAAATATAAAGAGCACAATAAATTCTGTGCTTTGAAAGGTTTTGAGAGCACCACTTCCTAGGAGGGAAACACAAAGAGTATATCCTGACTAAAATCAAAGAAAAAAAAAAACATCTGATTTTATAATTAATAAGAATATGCTATGGGTGACTGGCATGAATATTCACTGTACTGGGAATCAAACACAGGGCCTTGGAGATGCAAGGCAAGCACTTTATGACTGAGCCTTATCCTGACTGATTTGAATATCTGATACGCTGGGAACAAAATCTTAATTTTTTTATGTTAAGATTTTACAGCTCTAAACTTTTCTCTCCTTTTTTTACAGAAAGAAGTTTGGGCTACTGGGGAGACTGGGCTGAGATGAGATGTTTGTAGCCCTATCATAAAATAATCAGCAGTCTTTGGACACTTCAGCTGTCTCTGCTATAAACCAGGCAAGGTGGCTGCTTTAGTATTAGAAATATATGAATACAGAAAGAAAATCGCATTGTGCTTCACTTTGCTTTGTGTGTAACTGGTCTCTTGGAGTCTGATGCTTTCTAGTTTGTTTACAGTGATTCTTAAGAAACCAGAAACTTTATCAGAATCTATACAGAAATTTGTGCAATTTGAGTAAAAAAATGTTACTTCCTCAGCTTTGCCGTTTTTATTTCTAATATTTAAGTTTTTAAAAATTCTAAGGGCTTAAAATAAGCAAATCTGTTTTTGGGACAGGGTCTCTTGCAGCCCAGCCTGGTCTAGAGCTTACTTTATATAGCTAAAAATGGTCTTGAACTCGTGATGCTGTTGTTCTACCTCCAAGTGCTGGGAATGGAAACCAGGGCTGTGTGCATGCTAGGCAAGGTTCTACTACCAAGCCATACTCTTAATCCGCAATGCAAGAATTTTTAAGTCTCTTTTGCTTGCATTTCAAGTGCCATTAAAAAAAATGTCAGCTGTGAAATAGATGTTTTTCTTCTTAAAGGCATAACTTTTAAAAATGTTTCAAATTTCTTACCATAGTTTTGTTCTCAAAAGATTCCAGATCTCTTACTAGTTTTTTTTCCCCCCAAGACAGGTTTCTTAGCAGTTATTTTTGAGATGCACTTTTGCTGTATAGTCTAGGTTCACCCTGATCTTGCAATCTTCCTATGTACTGGGATTACAGGCATGCACCACAACACCCAGTTCAAAATTGTTTCTATTTTTTTTTTCTTTAAAAAATGATGGAGTCCAAACACAGGATTTCTGAATACTAGATAAATGCTGTTCCATGGAGCTACAGCCTCAGTTTCGGTCCACTTTAGATCTTTAGCTACTAGTTAGGAACTACATTACTATTTGTTCAAGGGCCCCCATTATAATCTAGTTTTACACTGTGATCTCTAAGACCCATTTTTCTGATCAAGGAAAGTAATTTCCCCAGGACAGTCTAGGCAAGTCTCAACAGCTAAGTAGGATCTACTGGTTTTTTTTTTTGAACTATCTTAGTAAACACAATATGAGAAGGATATTATAGTGCTAAAAACACATACAAATCAATTTTTTTCTGGAAGCAGTGGGGAGGAGATAAACATTTTTGGAACCAAGGCTCCAAACTGTAGAATTACAGACAAGAACAGGATCTTGGGTAAGTCACTCTTCTTTATATGGAAGAGTGCTAAAAAGCAGACACATGAAGCTACTCATCAAAGGGCATCATGCTAATTATTAAAAAAGCCAAGATTAGAACGCAGACCTCTTGCTTCTGAAACCAGTGGTCCTTATGCTTAGCAGAAAAGAGTAAAACACAGGACAGCCACTTTAAATGTCAGGAAACAGGAAAGTGTGTGTTATAGGTCAGCAGTTAAGGCAACTGGAACAGAGGAGCTAATGACCATTTACTGCTACAGTTCAGAAAAAAGGAAAACCGTGATTTGCAAACAAAGAAAGTAGGCCTTTTAAAAAGGAAAAACTACCACCTGCAATGGCTCTTTCCACATTAACTTTTTTTTCTAAGTTTTAAAAAATACTGTGTGAAAGAACACACAAACAATTTAACAGCAAACAAAACATCCCTGACTCAACTCTAACCTGGACATCATGAAATGCATGCATTGGAGCAGAGATGGTCACAACTTACAACTACAAGATGCGCTAGGTGAGAGAAGGCAACCCCAGGAACTGCCAGGGGTAGACCATGAACCTACACAGAAAATAGGCAGAAGGATGATGCACTGATTTTTGAACTTAAATGCCATGCAACCTAAAGGGGCCGGGAAGGGAGGAACCTTCTCATAATCGCAACCCTTGAGATTATCAAGGAGATGGAGGGGAAGAACACATAAAATTCTTTATATTACATACTGAGTCCTATTTAAAATATTAAAAAAAAACTTGTGCATGAATATAAAATAACAAAAATCAGGGAGTTTCAATATCTTACTTCCAAATTGCCAAAGCAAAATCAACTCAAAACTTACTTTCCTAATACCCAATTATCCTCAATTCAAATTGACAGTATCTCTGTCAATTTGACAGAGTCAATAACAAGTGTCATACTGAATATGACAGAGTCATATTCAAGTGTCAATAACACTTGAATATGAAAAAGGATTAGAAACTGTGCAGTGAGTATACCAAGGAATCTATGAAAACACTGTTTAAAACCCAATCAAAATCCTACTGGAGACATTGCAGGATTATGAAACCACTGACTTGATTTTTGGGTGAAATATTTAAAAGCATTTTCCTTTGCATTTCTGGCATTCAAAGACTACAATGAAAATAAAATACGCAAACAAATTTCATGATAACAGTATTCACATTCTAAGTAAGGTCTATCATCTTAAAGTTCCAATTTAAGATTTAATTTCCAGATGCAATTCAATCCTAAACAAATTCTAAAAATTTGACATAATTTAATGATATTCAGTGATCTTAAGACATCCATTTGTATATCAGAGAGTAACTCACTTTCCTACCTATTAGTGTGGAGTAGAAAGAAACTCCACAGAAGGGCTCTGCTCTTGATTTTCAGTAGTCCATGTGGCTAGTTTCACCACTATGAACAATTAGATAGTTCCCCAAATCCAGACAAGTCCAAGTATAATTTATGAATTGTCCTCATTATGTAAAAATAAATAATTTATTCTTCCTAGGGTGGCAAAGTAACTATTTGAGTATAGGATGTCAGAGGTAAGTATCTAATGTCAAAACCAAAAAATAAAAATTTCAACATTGAGACTTTAAAAGACTTGAAAGATTATATTTTAAAACAGTTACCCTAAAAGTCTGAACTTTTTTTTTCAGTTTGCTTTTAAAATGATGGTTCTTAAATCCAAAAATAAAAACCAAGTAACACACTATGTCTCTGTCATTACATTAAAAAACTGCACCATTTAAAATCTGTGGAAAATGAAAAAACTGTTAAAACAAGAGGGTTTTAATAGTCATCCATAGAATTCTCAAAGAAGATATTTCGAACATCCAGAATGGTGGCCAATTCCAAAATGTGCTTCTGAAGATGAGGATTCTCCACGGTTTCATCCCTTGGCAGTTGTGGATAGGATTCTGGGTAATTTCGAGTTTCCTGGTAAATAAGAAAAGTCGTGTGTCACAGTCTGATAGGAGGAAATGATGCCGTTTCACAGTATTAAGGAGCACCTAAACACTTACTTTCCTCTCTTAACAGTTATTATTACTAGTGTACTGGTTTTTTGGTTAGTTTGGGAACTTTTTTTTTTTTTTTTTTAAAGAATCTTTTTATACCTCTAACATATGGCAATTTTCCTGGGTCAGCCTCCTGAGTGCATAACCACACTTGGCTACTGTACTGAATTACTAACAAGTGACAATTTTAACCTCTCAAAACAGCTTCACATGGGTTAGCCTAATACATCTGCATGCTGAATTATTTAATATTTGCTAACCTCTATGGCTGCTAGGCCCAATATTCTATACTATCAAAACCCATACAAATCCTGAGGGGTCTGTACATGGAATTAGAAAACAAAAAACAAAAAATTTCCAGAATGAAAAAGCTGGGAAAAAAAAAAAAAAGCTGTAGTAGAAATCAAAATGACTAAAAAAACACAATCTAAAATAAAAACTAGTAAAAAAAAAAAAAAAAAAAAGAAAAAAAAAAGAGAACAAAACTTTTGTAAACTCAGAACAGAAAAGATTTCTTAGGTACCTTAAGAAAACACAAACCACAAAAGAAAACTGATTAGTTGAATTTCCTTAACATTTAAAAAGCTTTTAGTTCCTGTTTTCTCCCTCCTCTGATGTCCATCCAGTTTGCCTTTCTGAGTGGGGATTGATCATCTTACCCAGGGTTCTCCTTCTTGCTTAGCTTCTTTAGGTATGCAGATTTTAGTATATTTATCCTATATTATAGGTCTAATATCCACTTATAAGTGAGTGTATATACCATGTGTGTTTTTCTGCTTCTGGGATGCCTTACTCAGGATGACCTTTTCTAGTTCCTACCATTTGCCTGCAGAGCCTACCTCTGAAAAACTCTACCCAGCAGGGTATCAAAGCATGCTGAGCTCATAGCCAAACTTTGGCTATGAGCAGGGAATCTTATGAAAGAAGGGGGAGATAGAAAGACCTGGGGGAGACAGGAGCTCCACAAGATGAGCAACAGAACCAAAATTTCTGGGCACAGGGGTCTTTTCTGAGACTGATACTCCAACCAAGGACTATGCATGGAGATAACCTAGAACCCCTGCACAGATATAGCCCATGGTAGCTCAGTCTCCAAGTGGGTGCCCTAGTAAGGGGAACAGGCACTGTCTCTGACATAAAGTCAGTGGCTGGCTCTTTGATCACTTCCTCCCTCCCCTAGAGGGGAGCAGCCTTACCAGGCCACAGAGGAAGACAATGCAGCCAGTCCTGATGAGACCTGATAGGCTAGGGTCAGATGGAAGGGGAGGAGGATCTCCCTTATCAGTGTACTTGGAGAGGGGCATGGGAGGAGATGAGGAAGGAAGGGTGGGGTTGGGAGGGAATGAGGGAGGGGGCTACAGCTTGGATACAAAGTGAATAAACTGTAATTAATATAAAAAAAATTTAAAACAAAAGCTTACAGTCTTCAAAACTTTTTAAAAACAAAGAGCTACAAAACCAAGTGACAAAATAAATTAGCCAACCAGTAAACAGAAGGAAAGATATTTACTACCATTCCTGATGAATATAATACAAATTGGACCCCATTCACCTGGATGGGATCACAATATATGTCTGATAGCACCCAGTGCATCCAGGTACAAAAGCAACTTTCATACCTTGCCAAGGGAGTGTTAATGACCTGCTTTGAAAAATGGTCTGGAGGTTTCTAGAAATGGAACACACAACTTTCTGCCAATACAACTCAAAAAAGGGGTTGGGGCAAGTGGTCCTGATGGACAGCCAGTAGGGGTGAATTCACAACTGGATGTCAAACAATTACGAAAGAAAAGCAAACTAGTGACAATAGGACACATTGAGTCATGCCAATGGAGAGGACAAGGAAATAGGAACAGAGGCAGTGAAGTCTGAGTTTCCTAATGGTTATCTTTGAAGAGACTGAAAATAAAAAGATCTTGTGTTGCCACACAAGTCAAAAAATTAAAATTGCTGATCAAGCTGCTGCCTTGTGGGGAAGCAGCATAAAAGGAAGCACTTTTATTAAGCCTTCTCTGTATATGGAGAACTTAAAAAAAAATCAAAATATGCCTGCAAAGGCTCACACAAACTCTTCTACTTGCACTGAAGTAGAGTTTCATTTACTAGCTAAAGACTTTCAGGGGCCCTGGTGATCATCAACAATAGAACAGCGATCTACTACTTAGAGAAAAAAAGAACTAAGTGGAGTTGGAGGGACAGCACAGTGGTTCAGAACATTTGTTGCTTTTGCAGAGGACCTAGGTTTGGTTCCCAAAACCCACATGGCAACTCAAAACCATCCAAAACTCTAGTTCCAGGGGACCTGATGATATCTTCTCATTTCTGTGGGCAACCAGGCATACAAGTGGTACACATACACACATTCAAGCAAAACGCTTAGGCACATGATAAATAAAAAGAATGAAAAAGAAACAAGCTAGTGATATATGAAACAAAATGCACCAATCTTACTAATGGCTTTAATACAAGATTTTAGCCCATTTGATTCAGGTCTATGAGATGGCAGTGTAGTAACTACCACATGAGTAGCGATCTGTGATGGATTGGTTCAGACTCATCAGAACAGTTAGGAAGGAAATGTTCTGGAAATGATGCTATTGCATTTGGAATGATGCTTAGTAGAGGTTTTCATTCACAATAATACAATATACACCAATGGTATACACCAGTTTTGTGTATTTCACTGTAGATATGCATAATTGGGCATAGCGATAATCCTGGCACTCTGGAGGCTGGGGCAGGAGGATAGACAGTTCAAGGCCAGCTTTGGCTACACAGTAAGACTGGATCAATTATACAAAGCCAAACTAGAATCAAAATGTGTTGCAGAATATTGAAACTAAAAGTTTTAAAATCTTTTAAAAAACATTAAAAAAAAAAAACCCTTATGTTCTATACTGAAGTAAAAAAATGCAATGTAGAACATCAAAAAACAAAAACCATGAGTACCAACTTGGTCAGGACTCAGTTCAGTGCATCACTTAACCCTTATTAGAAAAAACTTCTTGTAGTAGATGGTATAATATAGAGACCCATAACTGGACAATGTGCAGAGAGTGGGGCTGTGGAGCATTCAATTTAAACAGATGTCTTCATCAAGGCCCACCCCTAACCCCAGGGCTCAATGATCTGTACAAAAGAAGAGGTGAAAAGGTTGTAAGAGCCAGTGGTGATGGGTGACTCCAAGGAAACAGTGTCTTTTAGACACACAGGGGTGACATACAGAAGGACCAGCACAGCTACAAACCAGACAAAATCCCAACCCCAACCAAGAAGCTACTGATACCTGCTTGGGAAAGGAAAATGAGCCTCTACAGTAGAGTATCACTGGGTTATCAATCACACTCCAGAACAGGCCTCATGCCCAAGACACATGTGTGCATTTTTTTGTTTTATTGGTCTTTTTGTCATTTGTTAGTTTTTTTGTTTTTTTTTTTAACAAGGTCTCACCATAAAGCCTCGCAGGCCTGGAACTCAGCATGTAGACTTGGCTGGAGTCAAACTCATAGAGATCCTCCTGAGTGCTGAGATTAAAGGCATGCACCAACTATTATTGCATAATTTATATAATAAACACCTAAGCAATCCAAATGTCCATTGCTGGCAGAATGGGTATGTAACTGAGACACAGTCAATGCTATAGGATAAAAACTACAATCAACATGGTTCAGTTGTGGCAATATGCCATATATACATGTACATATGCATGTTCATGGGTATGTGTGTATTTTATTTTTCCAGTGGTGCTGCTCATTGGACTTAAGACCTTGTGCATGCTAGTTGGGTTTTCTATCCCTGAGCTCCAGACCTCAGGACACTAGTGACTGAAATAAAGCAATATAAATCCAGTCATATACTAGACAGAAGTGAAAATACACAAAATTTTAATAAAAGACAAATGATCACAGCACTCAGGGTATCACCTGATTTTGAGGAGAGATTTGGCAGGACCCATAGCAGGATTCCCAAGAAAAGAAAGGTTTTGTCTGTTCTCTATTTATTTAGAGACAGGGTTTCTCTGTGTAGCCTTGGTTGTCCTGGACTCACTCTGTAGACCAGGCTGGCCTCGAACTCACCTTGAACTCCTCCCACCTCTGCCTGAGTGCTGGAATTAAAGGTGAGTGCCACCACCGCTCTGTGTTTATCATTTTTTAAAAAGATAATGTCTCATATATCCCAGACTGGCCTCAAACTCATTGTGTAGCCAAGGGTGACCTTGAGAACTTTGACTTCTACCTCTCAGGTGCTGGGAATACAGCAGCTCATGAAAATGTCCATAACGGGAACATGTGTCAATACGGTTAATCTTTTTCTAATTGTTTCGGCATTTAAAGATAAACTTTTACTGTGAATTCCAGGCTGACCCTGAACTCCATGTTCCTGCCTGCCTGCATCACCATGGCCATACTACTCATCTTAATGCTGTACATACTTCTAAATATTATCCTGGATCTATTTAAACTTTATTTAATGTGAGTAAAACATGACGAACAACTCTCAGTAACAATTAAGATGGCGAACTTGGTCTTTCTTTAATGATTCTCTGCCTACCCGAAAGGCCTTGTGCATCCTCATGGTGGCTGAGCAGAAGACAAACCTTGTGAGAAGCAATCGAAGAAACTCATCTCCAAAAAACTGGAGGAAGGCCTGATCTGCAGAGGAGAAAGAGACAGTGAAAGGAGGTGACATGAAAATGACACTTCAACAGGGAACTAAGATAAGGAAAGCTTCATGACTTTCCTGCCTGTACCTTAAAAAAACCTATACAATTTATAGTAAGAAACCATTTAAGCCACTACAGTAAGCTTTGTTAAGTGTGCAGGTAGATTAGCAGGGTACCTATTGAACGTGAATGGGTCAGTAGCTGGGCAATATCACGGTTGATTTTTCGAAGATATTCTTGACACTTTTCCCACAGGCCTCTACGCATGCTTGACAATCCAGACACAAATAGGAAGGCCATTAGAGGATTGTTCAAAAAGAGAGTGAAGAGGCTACCTCGCTGAGACTGATCTGTAATAACAAACATGTTACATACAGACAAGAGTTTTACAAAGGGTTAGCAAACACATGAGGAATATTTTAACGCACTAATAATGTGTAAAATTAAAGCTGTATCAGTAAATCACAATCCAACAATGTAAATTCTTCACGAAACTATGAAAACGCATCCTAGTCAAATTGCCTTCTGAATAAAATAAAAACACTGAGCCTCCTTCAATTATGAATGATAAACACATTTCTTATCTTCACATCAACTAACCAACTTCATCTGAATATGACAAGTGTTGACTCATGAAGCATCTATGAGGTAAATATCTGACGAGTACTTGATCTGCCAATTTACACGATGGGTTGTTCTTTCTTTGCGACCCAGGCAAAGAAAGGGCTAGCCTTGAACTCATGAAGTAGCTAAGGACAACACTGAACTCCTGATCCTCCTGCCTTTTTCCCTCCTAAGTGAGGGATGATAGGTATGTGTCACCATATTTGGCTCTTTGCCTGGCTCTTCAATGTCAATATTTTCTTTCTTTGGCCTATACATTGCTGATCTCACCAACTCCTAGGACATTAGTTGCCATTCATGTTCACAGATGCTTAATTTTCAAATACTAAGACTGAATTCCCTGGTTATGGCTCTGTGCTCCAAACTAACACTATTTATGAATTCATTACAGATTTCAGATTTGTACTTCAAAGAGTACAAAAAGGCACACTGTTAACACCCACTAGCTATGTAACTCACACTACATTTCTACCTAACCGCACTTGGCTATACTCCATTCCACTCTCAGAAAGACCCTGAGTTCAACATATGCTTCTCCTACAATTCTCATCAAGACTCAGGATTTCTACCAACACCCGAGCCGCAGACTCCTGTCTTCTTGCTCTCTGTCTCTCAGAAAATCCTGCAGCGTTAGTAGACTCAGCATTCAGTCACTACTGAGCTCCTAACACCATCATTTAGCTGTGTCTCTAAGTGTCTCTCTACTTCATTGTCTATGGATGCTCTTTCATCCTTCTCTGTTTAACATCTTCCACTCAAATCTCTAACTTCAATCATATCACCAGTCTTGAAAGGATTTTTATCATTCAGTCACACATTCCCTTCAGCCAGAGACACTACTTTAACTTCTCTAAGTGTTTTATGGGCTCTCATAGCTTAAAGCTATAGCACATACAATTTCTTGGCTGGAACATTCCTGTTCAGTCATTCCTCATCTCCACCCACCATCTCTCCTTTTGCTTCCCTCCTAAGTATTAGTAGCAGTTCCTCATTAGTACTCCCATGATTCCTCCTGTTAGGTCATCTTATCTTCTATGATTCATTGGTTCTGTTTGAAACACAACCGTATTATCAGATACAATGCTGTTCTCCAGTGCCTAGGACCATGCCTGATAAATAAATCTTAAAAACTATACTGAATGATTTAAGTATGTCTAAACTAATGATAGAGATACAGACACCAAAAATGTAGGAATCTTATCAAATACATCTACTACTTTGTGGCCAGAGTGCCCAGGCCCTTTAGTAGAAGGCAGTGGCAACAATGTTACTGAATAAATTCTAAATGTTTCCCATAAAAGAATATCCAATCTGTCTGGTGGCTGAATTTTTACTTAAAAGTGTTTGTAACCTAAGTTTTATAGTGTAAAGATAGGATGCTGGGCAAAAAACAAAAAACAAAAAAACCCATTAGAGACATGAATCATTAACAGCACTGAGTGCTTTCTAGATACCTAGCACTATGCTATAGGGTTAAGTACTATTATTATTTCCATTCGATAAAGTAATTGTTGTACAAAATGGCTTACTAACATTCCAGTGTCACACAGCTAATAAGTGGCTTCCTTGAGACTCAAATTCAGCTGGCACCTTTAAGTCTATGCTTTCCTCTTCTGTGCAATGAACTCTCTAATCAAATTTTGATATTAACACACTTGATCATGTAGTTTTAAATAAAACTACATTAGAACAGGATGATGACAGCACTCTCTAGTAGTGGGAAGAGGTTACATTCCTCCAGAAACAATAAGAAACAGGATGCAAAATGCTCAAAGCAGGAGAATTTTACCGTTGTTTGAAGGTAAGTTCTATCCCTTAGGATTTGGCTTTGGCTACATGAACTTAGAATTGCTACAAGATTTCCCTGTTAAACAGCAGAACTTACCTTAAAACAACGGTGTAAGTCTCCAGCTTCTCTCAGGCATTCAAGTGCTGACCATCACTTCCTGTGTCAAACTATGTCAGCAGACTGGACTTCGGGCTGGGAAGTAGCAGTGAAATGCCATCTCCCACAGAGAGACATCGGCACTATTCACAGTCAGGGAGATAGTGAAACAGTTCAAGTACTGCTAAGACAGTGTGAAGTTTCACTTAGCATTTGACCTAGGAAATGACTGGGAGTTAGAATTAGATTTTATGTGTAAACTATTGAGGACAAAATACTAAGGACAAAAGGCTTTCACTTTGTAGCCACTGGAGAAATGGCCCAAACAAACTTGTCCTTCTGGTGAATTCTGGAGAGGTTTTTATTTTAAAAGCACAAGATGAAAGTTTGAAGAAAACAAAACAGAACAAAACAAGCAGCCAAAAAAAAAAAAAAAAAAAAAAAAAAAAAAAAAAAAAAAAAAAAAAAGAAGAAGCCTTTTAAGTTGTGCCAGCTAAAGTATCCTAACTCTTAGACATAGGCTAAGAAGTTTCCTAAGCCAGCAGGTTTAAGGTCTTCAAAGATGCCTAAGGTAAGTAATTAAAAATGTAGGAAAATCATGGTATATAGCTATGACAAGAAAATCAGAACCAATTTTTAAGCCTAAAAAACCAAGAGGTCTCTAACAGCAAGGGATCAAACTACTTCAGATATGAATTACCTCAAGGCCTAATCATAGTACATTAGGGAAGCCTTGTCTGCAAGGACTCCAGGCATATTTCAAATTGACACTTGCTACATGTACTGTATGTCCATGTCAAATCATGATGGTTGGTCAAAACAAATACAGTCTTTATTCATGAAGACACACTGTGTGACGGGCACCAAGAACATACCTTGCAAAGCTTTTGGATACGCTGTCGGAGAAAGCAAGCAGACAAGTGGCTGTCCAAACAAGTTTGTGAAATTCTGCAATATATAAGAATTTAAGACTTTTTTTAAAGATTTGAAAACCTGTAGTTACCTAGAAATTTTCCAATGCACATCACTACTGTACAGATTGGGCTCTTTAACTTATAAAGAAATGTGGGAACAGCAGCAATTGCAGATATACATTCACGTCTCATTACCATGCATACCAACTTGCTAAAAAGGTTTGCCCCCAAAACAGTGAAGTTTGCTATGTCGACTATTAACTTTTAAAATAATAGCAGACACGTAACTGTAGCTTAGCAGCCACATGGCACCTGGATCTCTAGAAACAGTGTTTCCACCAGATATACCAAGGCAAAATTTCAAAACATCTAGCTTTCATCCTCAAAGTCTCTGCAAACAGGTACATCTTTTACTGAGACTCATGGCAACAACTCCCACAGGATGATGCCAATGTGCTCATTACAGCAAGAACTAACTAGACATTCAGACTGCAAGTGGAGCCCTCTGCATAATTTAGGATATAATTTCTCTAAAGGCTGACCTATTATAATAGATACAATTTTAATAACATAAAACAAAAAGATGTATCTATATATTAGGACTAAACTGAACAAGCCAGAAGGTTAAAAATTCTAGCAGGTAAAAGCAAAGACAAACAAATGGAAAGACACACTATGTTCTTACAGATGAACCCATCCTAAAATGTCTTACAACTTGGACTAATCTCAATAAAAATAGCTACTGGTGTTCTTCTCCACAGTAGAAAAATGTGCCAGGTGGTGGTGGCACACGCCTTTAATCCTAGCACTTCGGAGGCAAAGGCAGGTGGATCTCTGAGTTTGAGGTCAGTGTGAGTTCCAGGACAGCCAGGGCTACACAGAGAAATCCTGTCTCGAAAAGCAGAAAACAAAACAAAACAAAAACCAAATAAAAACAGTGCTGCTAAACATCACATGCAAAGCCAGTCAGGAAAGTGAAAAAGAAGGCTCACTACATATTAAAGCTAGTTTAAAACTGCAGTAATTGAAAGGTGTGGCACGGTGCGAGAGCGTGTAAAGGTGTGGTATAAGAGTCAGTGGAAAACACGGAACAGAAAGGAAAGTCCAGAAAAGGACCTGAAAACACATAGGACTTTTGGATGAATATCTAATCAACAACAACAACAACAAAAATTCTAAATGAAAAAAAGCAAGCAATAAAAGTGTTGACCAAAATTATGTCAAATTATTTTTGTGGCCTGGAAGCCCTTTCTGACTATTATGACTACTAAGATTTATTTTATTTTGAGTGCATTGGTGTGAGGGTGTGAGATCCATTGAACTGGGGTTACAGTCAGCTATGCACTGTCCTGTGGGTGCTGAGAATTGAACCCGGGTCCTCTGGAAGAGCAGACAGTGCTCTTAACTACTGAGCTATCTCTCCAGCCCTACTGAGCCATCTCTCCAGCCCCAGTTGCTAAGATTAATAAAACCATTTACATAAAAATAAAAAACCTAGCACAGCAAAATGCAGCATAAGCCATGCAAGGTGGAAACATCTGCAATCTCAGTACTTGGGAGGTGGAAGTAGAGTGATCAAGAGTTGGGACCAGCTAGGCTCCATAAGACCATATCTACAAACAAACAAACAAACAACCCCTATGCTTGTCTATGATATAATGAGGTCCTGCCCTCCATTCCCAGCTCTGAAGAAATCAATCACATCATTAGTCCACATTTCAGAAATACCCGGGTCCTAGTCCGTGCTGCTTTTGATCTGGATAGTGCTAACGTAGACAGCACTGTCACTCATTTCCCTCAAGGCCTGCTCTTTCTGCCTGTTAGTCAGGCTTTGTCCTCTGACACATCTTATGTACATACATACACACATACATACACAAAAAAATGTGCAGTTATCACAGAAGGCCTGAGAGCCAGCTGATAGAGTTGGCTTTGGCTGCTTCGATACTGGACCTACTCTACCTAGATGAGGCAAATGAGACACTTTAAGGGGAACCCCAATGTTCCCTTTAGAAGCCTGGCAGAGGATACCCTAGTGATCAGTTCCCAAGAAAAGCCTTGACTTTAGTTCTTGAGTAGGAATCAGTCTTTAAAGTTTTGTGACTGGGTTTTATGTAATCCAGGTTGGTCTGTGTCTGGCCCTCCAGTCTCTCTGTCCCAAGTACTGAGAATATAAACCAGAGTTTCGTAAATGCTAGGCAAACACTCTACCAACTGATCTGCACCCTTAAAAGAAAGTACTTAATCTACATGGTTGGAATTTGTTGCTGGGGAATGAAGTGTGTATCCTGTGTGACTACTGGACCAACACCTTGGAAGTTTAAAACTGGGTTTCTCCAGTCACCTCGACATTCCTTATCCTTTGCTGATTTTGCTATCATCATCTTACTGTACTAAGAATTTTCATATAATTATATGCCACGTACTGAATCCTCCTTGAAATTACATGTTTTTGGGGATTATCGTACGGTCCTCTGATAGAAAATACTGGGTCATATATACTATTTATTTACTTAGAAACAGGGTCCTGTGATGTTGTTTAGGCTGAATTTGAATTCCCAGAATCAAGTGAAACTCCCACCTCAGTTGCCTGAATATTTCAGACTACAGGCATGGGTGACCATGCCTGACATAGCAGACTATATTTAAATTTTAGGACTTGGTAAAATACTTGCCACATAAGCATGAGGATCTGAGTTCAGTGTCTAGCAAACATATTATATAGTCATGAATTACCTCTTCTGGTTTCTCTGGACAACCATACATATGTGGCATACACACACACACACACAGTCACTTACTTACTTTTAAAAACCTGTAAGTTACTGAATCAAACTGCAAGGCCTGGTAATTCATGCCTATAACTTGAGACTGGAGCATCTCAAGTTCAAGGCCACACAAGCTACAAAGTAAGACTGACTCCAACGAAACAGAACAAAAACTCCAGTACTAACTTACATCAATAGATTCACTATCCTTTTAAAAGGTCTATTTTCACTAAATACTCATTGAGGAGATGGAGCAGACACTGCTAAAGATAGGATAGTAAATAAAACAGAAAAAAACTTGTCTCCCTGACAATGACATGGATACAAGTGGCAGATACAGGCAGGCCCTAGTAAACAAAAAAAGTAAGTCACATATAGTCCTCAACCGTAACAAGGATTCTGGGCACAGAGCATGGAATTCAAACAATTACATTAATAGCACAGTTTTATGTTCATTTATTTTTAAAATATGACCAAATGTAATGGTCTAAAGTTTTACTTTTTATTTTGTAATAATTAATTAATTATTAATTCATTTCACATTCTGATAGTAGCCCTATCCCTCCTGGCCTCCTGGTCCTACCCTTCTTCCCCCCTCCCTCCCCTATTCCTCAGAAAAGGTGAGGACTGCCTTCCCATCCACCCCATTATTATTTACTTTAAAGATGATTTATTTTCATTTTATGTACACTGGTGTCTTAACTGCATTTATGCCTGTGTGAGGATGTTAGACCCCTAGAGCTGGAGTTTACAGTTGTGAGCTGCCATGTGGGTGCTTGGAATTAAACCCGTGTCCTCTGGAAGAGCAGCCAGTGCTCTTAACTGCAGAACCATCTCTGCAGCCTCCTAGCACAGGTTTTATAATCAGGCTGTTTAAACCCAGCTTTGCTACCACTTGAGTGCGTTACCTTAGGTAAAAATGTTTCAACTTCAGCTGTAGAAATGGCTCAGTGGTCAACTGTACTGGCTCCTCTTGTAGAGACCTGGGTTCAATTCCCGTACCCACACAGTGGCTTATAACTATCTGGAACTATAGTTCCAGGGTATCTGGTATTCTCTCTGGCCTCCATGGGTACTATATGCAAGTGATGCAAAGACAGGCATGTAGACAAAACATTCATACACATAACATAAAAATAAAATATGTGCCTGGATTTTCTTATTAGTCAAATGGGGACAGTAAAAGTGGCAATGGTGGGCTTGAAGGTATAGTACTGTAATTACTGTAGTTACTTGGGAGGAAGATTACAAGTTCACGGCTGGCATTAGCTATACAGTAAGTTTGAACCCAGCCTATGAAGCTTAGCGAGACACCGCTATCTCCAAATAAAGCAGAAAAAGAGGGCTGGGGATGAAGCGCAGTGGCAGAGTGCTTGCCTAGTACCTATGAGACCCTAAATTCAAACTCAGTCCTGAAAAAAGAGCAACACACTAGCTGTGTGAGAATAAAGTGTGCACATGCACATTAAACATTTAGAAGAATACATAGCAGCAGTGTCATAATACAAATGTTAACTATCATGGTAATGAAGAATAATAAAGTCACAAGGTAAAAAAGGCCTGTGACCTGAAAAATGGCAATTAGGACCTAAGTGGTTTCATTTGTTCAAACACCTGACAAATATAAGGTACCTTTGGAAGCACATTTAAGACAGAAAGAACAGAACGTAAAGGGCCAGAGCAAGAAGATTGTCTGGGATACTAAGGGCCAGGAAAGAAATCAGTGTAGCTGAAGAGGCTGGCAAGAAAGAAGGTCAAAGATGCCTGTATGTCCATGTGTCTCCTGAACTCCAAGGGAAGTAAGAAGTCATGTGAGAGTTTGAGCAGAGAAGGACCATCCTGACAGATAGGCACATTTGTGTGCAGGAGATAAGAGGTAAAGAAGGAAGAGGAGGTAAGCTTAGCTGGGAAGCTGCTGGAGTAACTCAAGTGAGTGAGAACAGTGGCATAGACAGGCGGTTACAGTGGGGTCCATGAGATTTTGTACATTTAATGAGATTTTAAAAGGTTTCATGAAATGCATATGATATAGGAGGGAAGGAGAATAACACCAAGAAAAAAAAAAAAAACAAAAAACAAGACTTTCAGCTGAGACAACTATATAAGCAAAAATAGGCACCCACCAAGATAGGGAATCTAGATGTACAAGTGGCCTAGAATTGTCTTGGGTATGATAGTTTTTGTTTGCAATTGCTTGAAGAATTTTCAACTGGATACACAGAGAAGGTAGAAGGTGCAGTTCTAGAGAGGTCTGGCCTGGAGGTAACACACTTGGAAGAAGCCAGTAGGGAAACAGTAATTAAGTCATGAAGCTAAGTATGAGCACTAAGGGGTCAGCTATGGCTGGAAAATAAGAGTAACGCAGGGACACTCCAACGACGGTCAGAGATCTGAGGCAAAGACACTAGAAGAGACCAAGAAAATAAGCTAATGCCAGACTAAGGCAAACCAGCAAGTTGAATTTAGGTTTTGAAAGCCACACCTAGAAAAGGGCAGAAATGCAAGAGACCCATATTTGCCCACATTAGAGAAGACTGCTCCAGGGCTACATCTTTACAGTAGGAATGGAGTAAAATCAAAGCTCACATGTCCTCCCACTAGGACAATTTCTCACACAAAACTGTAAGGTGGTATTTCAACAGACATACTGTTCCCCTAAATTAGTTCCTGCAGGTTGTCAGTTTCCCTACACACCTACAGCCCAAGCATCTACAAGGGTCCTAAGCTGGTGGTACTTCTAGATGTTTGGCACAAACTCAAATCTCCTGTAATTCACGGTTCCTTCATATTAGGACCCCATAAAGTACTTCCAATGTTAAATATATAGTAATAAAAGGCGAAAGCTGGGTGGTGGTGGTCCACGCCTTTAATCTCAGGAGGCAGAGGCAGGCGGATCTCTGAGTTCGAGGCCAACCTGGTGAGTTCCAGGACAATCAGGGCTACACAGAGAAAGCCTGTCTTGACTACCTTTCCCCCCCAACCCCAAAGAAGTGGCATGCACGTGCGCACGCACACCCACACACATACACACACAAAATCAAGCATTCTGCGGTGGGAGAGGTGGCTCAGTGGATAAGTATGCTAGCTGAATTTTAAGAGGACTCCATTTCCATTCCCATACCTATCCTAGCAGCTCATAATTCCCAGCTCCATGGGATTCAATGCCGGCTTTTGATCTTTGCAGACATGCGCGCGTGCGCGCGCGCGCGTGCACACACACACACACACACACGCGCGCGCGCGCGCGCGCGCGCGCCACACCACACAGACACAGAGGCACAATGCATTCATAAAATATTTACATTTCAAAAATAAGCAAACATAAAAACTGAAAGTGGCATCTTAAATAGCAAAAGTAGACTCAAGGGTAGGAATCATGTGATAGACAAGACCAATAACTGCTTATTAAGCTCAAAGAAGTAAAAGCAAAGACTAAAAAAATAAACTATAATCAGCAATGTAATATATCAGAAGAAATCAGAGAAATAAAAAATACCCCCACATGAAACTCAAGATATATTAATAACGTGTTGTCACAGCTAACGAGACGCCATGAACTAAAAAAGGATGAGAAAAAAACGACGCAATCCTCAACAGAAACAGGGTGATGGGGAATTCTGAAGAAGCTAACAAAAGTGGAAGGGTCCTAGGAAGAGATGGAAAAGAGGTCCAAGAGCCAGTATGTAAAGAGGTAACAGCTGAAAACTGTCATTACCCGGAGTGAAAAACTCCAATTTGACAATTCAAATCATCCAAAAGACCCTGACGTGTTCAGCCAAACATGTATCCACCACATATTAAGTGCAGATTACTAGAAGCTAAGAGAAGAAATTTCAAAAGGAGCAAAAAAGAAACAGGTTTCTGGAATTTGAGGGGGCTGGCAGGAGACCAGGTGTAACTGACCATGTGGTAAAAGTCCTAGCAGAGCACAGCAATCTGCACGCATCAACCACATTAGGCCAAGACTGCTTTGGACAGCCATGTAAGTCATTTTGTACCGGCAGGGACCCTGCACTTCATTTCCGACGTTTACAAAGAATCTTTTCTTCCAAAGAAAAGAAAGCAGAACTAAAAAGAATTTCCCAGTTATTGGCTTTTTGTTTGTTTGTTTGTTTTTTTGTTGTTGTTCATTTTCTAACTTAAAAAGATTCCAGCTAATGCCACATTACCACAGAAAAAGGCAACTGGCATGCTCACTTTTCCTTTTGTTAGGCAAAATATGGTCATAGCTATCACAGAGAAACTGATGTATCAGTCACTTCCTTCTGCCAGAAAGCTTATACTAACATTCAAAGCTCTTTTTCTTCCAAGGGTGGAAAAAAAACAGAAATTTAGAAGGAGAAAGATGAATTACACAGGACAGGGAGAGGACAAAGACACGTGTATCTAAATAGCCACAGGGAAAGCATTCATAGTCCAAACTAATATGTATTAGTCAGAGCTGACAGTCAGAACTTTATATTCTAGGCAGAATATTGAGTTTTATCTGATAAATATGATAAGCATAAAGGAAGTCCTTAAAGACATAGAGTTTACCACTCAACCAAATAACCCATCTCCATTATGACAAGTCCTAACCATTCACCCAGTTTCTTGCCTCCATTCTAAAACAGAACCGGACAAGCAAGGATTATGATACTCTAAATAAAGCCTTATATAAAAGAGGTAAAAAGAAACAGAGATAACTCAGAATATAGGAAAGCAGAGAGAATATAAGATGATTTCTTTGGCTAAAATGTAGCTAGGTAAAGCATTCACCTAGCATAATGTGAGGCCCTGGATTACAACACACACACAATAAGATAACACACATAAATAAAATAAAAATAATAATTTATGTTCCCAAGGGTATGAGAAGATATTTCACACATGAGAAAATGCAATTATACAGGTCTATTGTATGTGCAAATACATATTATATGCACATATATATATCTATTTCTCTAGCTTTATCTAATTCAAAGAAAAAAGACAAGGGCCTGATTTGGGTGTATTTTGAACTCCTGGGCTTGGTGAATTCTTTCAGTATGGAAAGTGCCCATTTTCTTTAATTATTCCATTGATATTTCTGTTTCTGTAATACTCTTAACAAATTATTATGTATATGTAATTTATATACTTATATGCTGGACCTGCTTGTCTAGATTTTCTGTTTGAGACAAGGACTTACTCTGTAGCCCAAGCTGCTTGGAACTCTCATCAGTCCTGTTCTGGCTTTTCTTTAGTAGCTCCCTGCTCCCTTCTACATCCAACAAATACACACACAACTTAAGAAAGTACGAAGGTAAGTTCCCTAAAAATTAAAAATTCTAACATTGAACTTTAAAAAATGGGTAGTAATTTTTAGCAAATGCTAAAAATCTTTAAAATTTAGGGTGGGTTATATGCTATTAAAATTCAGGATTTATTTATTTATTTATTATTTGCCTATCTATCTATCTATCTATCTATCTATCTATCTATCTATCTATCCATCCATCCATCCATCTATCTATCTGGGTTTTTTTTTTTGTTTTTTTTGTTTTTTTTTTTTTTTTTAGATTTCTTAGCAACCTTTACTCTTTTAAATCTCTTTGCCATGTTTAAATGGCATATTTATTTTTTAATATAATTTTTTACTTATTACAATTTATTCATTTTGTATCCCAGCTTACACCCACCCTTGTTCAAGACAGGGTTTCTCTGTGTAATAGCCCTGGCTATTCTGGAACTCACTCTGTAGATGAGGCTGGCCTTGAAATCACAGAGAGCTGCCTGCCTCTGCTCCTGAGTACTGGGTCTAAAGGTGTGCACATGACACCTGGCCAGGTTTTATTTTTAAAAGGAAACCAAACATGAGAAGAAAATGAAAAACATACATACAAGAATGGGGTCACCATTCTTGGCTACCAGGCATTTCCACAGCCAGGCCAGAATAAATTGAGTAATGTTTGCTTCTTCATTCATGTTGATACTCATAGCAGAAGAAGCTTTCAGGTGCAGAAACAAGCACACAGCCCAGGGTGGAATGCTCTTTCCTAATTCAAGCCTGTTTTGCTTCACTATAAATTACTACAGCTTGAATTCTAGTGATTTCAAAGTGTTTTGCTATTGGTGCTTTTGAAATCATTGAGGATTTGCTTCAAAAGCAAAATATTGCAAAAGTACCTCCAGGTTAAACCACTGTCACTCCAGCATTCAGGCTCAACCGTGGAAAAACAAAGCATACATACAATTGTTATTATTTAAGAGCATCACTATGTAACATGAGACGGAGTTTCATTTAAACTTGGTGTGCATTACATTAGGTGTGCAGAAAGAAAGTGTTTACAAAATAAGCCACCCGTGTTATCTCTAGCTCTATAAAGGAAAACAGTCTGTGTTATATAACAAGAATAAACCTCCCACCAGAGATCTTGGAAATCTTGAAATTTTTTTTCCTGCAGGAGGATTTATTATTTTCCACTGAGAGTCCATTCATGCGTTTCTTCTTGTTTCTATTCATAGCATCAGATCCTGACTAGCATGCACAACCTCAAAAGAAAAGAAACACTAAATACAAACTGTAAAATTAAATAATCAAAGCAAAGCAAAACAAAAGGGAGGGCACATGTTAGAAGTGGGGACCCTGGGGTTACCGCTTCGTGCCTGGCGTGTGCACTAGCTTTCCAGGGACTCACCTTGTAGGCAACACTATTGGAGGAGTCCACAATGATGAACAGGGGTTTCCTTGTGAATGGATAGAGATCTCCAGGATGAAGGCTGCAGAAAAAAACAGTGAGGAATTGCGTCACTGTATGGCCAAGTCTCAGAAACAGCATTTTACAGTTTGGTCTTCCCAACAGTACTGGAGAAAAACACACACAGAAATGTGTATTTACTGGGACATGTTGATTCTACCTCAGAAGGGTCCAATGATAATTGTTATTCAAGACTATCCAAATAAAAGTGTGCAGTAGTTTTACCTACAGTTTTAGCCTGCAGGAGACTTAAAGAGGGGAACGACTTGAGTCCTGGAGTTCAAGAGTAGTATGAGTTCAACATCAGTGAGATGGAAAAAAAAAAAACAAACCCTCAGCTAAAAAGGACCCATTCTTAAACATGACTAGTTGATGGCATGAAAACCCCAGAAGTAGGTTTCACGTAGGCAACTAACTGCTTTGTATTTAAAAGCTCTTTTAAGGAGCTTGGCTGGGCGAAGTGCCACACGCCTGTGATTCCAGCACCCAGGGAAGCAGAGGCAGGTGGGTCTCTGTGAGTTCAAGGCCAGCCTCGTTTATAAAAGCAAGTACAGGACAGCCAAGGCTTCACAGAGAAACCGTGTCTCAAGAAAACCAAAAAAAGGGTATGGTTTGAAATAAAGATAGAATAATATAACCATATCCATATTTCAATGGCTCTTACAGTGCATCAACTATTTTAAAGATGTTTTCCAATAATTTTTAGAGATTTATTTTACATGTATGAGTATTCTGCCCACATGTATGTAAGTGTATCATGTGATGCCTGCTATCCTTGGCCATCAAAAGAGGCAGTCAGATCCCCTGGAACTGGAATTAAAGATGTCTGTGAACCGCCATGGGGCTGCTGGAAACTATACTCAGGACCTCTGCAAAAATATCAAGTGCTCTTAACTGCTGATCCAGCTTTCTATATTCTTAAACATTAAAAAAAAAAAAAAAAAATTCAAGTACAATACAATAGTCCAGACAAGAAAGAAGGAAATCTTTTACATTCTTTGGACACTTACTACAATCATCTGGGCTGCCTGTTAAATATAGCTGGGCCACAGATCAATGGACTGTAGTGCCCATGTCAGGAACATGCACTCAAGAGTCTCTGCTGTGGATTATAGTTTCTCTTCACACCAGAGTAGACAATGTGCGTATCTGTATCAGCACTGATGTAAATGTATGTAACAAGGTAAAAGCGGTAGGTAGTAAGATTCTGGAGTTTTGGTTTATTTAAAAAACAGAGAACTAGATGCCTCTCGGGATTCCCTTCTTCTTCCCAGCCCTTGAACCTCCCACTCCTGTTCTCACATCTGATCCCCACCCTCGTTCCCCTCTTCATTCCATCTCTTGCCCAGTTCCCTCTCTTCATTCACTTCTATTCTATTCCCCTTCTAAATTCCAGCACCCTCCCTTAAGCCCTCCTTGTTACTTAGTAGGATGTACTTAGGAGGGGGGCACCTTGGGTATAAAGTAAATAAACTGAAATAAAAATTAAAAAACAACACAGAACTATTATATGTTTCTGTTTTAATCTCAGGGGTGGGGTATGTGGCTGCTTTGCAGCAGCTGACTATGATTTCCCTTGTGCTCTAGGAAAGGCATGGTCTTGCCAGTGGCAGATAATTGCAACTGTGTGATGTTTGGAATTCTGGTAGTTCTTCAGAAAGTATATAAATGCTAGGTGGGGTCGGTGGTTGTAGGTCATCCAGGGAGGAGGGTGGCTGCAGTTAGCAGTGGTGCTCAACGGAGAAACAAGAATTAAAAAAACTTAGATTCAGAGATCTCTCTCTCTCTCCCTCTATCCTTCTTTCTCTCCTATCTAGTGATATGGGATGAAACTGGGGTGATAAAGGAAAAAAGAAGAAAAAGAAGAGCCCACAAAGTAGAAAAGACTGGTTATAGTGGCATCTTACTAGTTCACAATAAGTTTTTTGCTTTAATTGAAAAATGAAAATTATATATATTCATGGTGTAGTACACTGACACCCCCCCCCACACACACTGTGTAATGATTGGCACACTAAATTAAACATCTGCTCTACGTGGTTTTTAGCAAATTCCAAAGAAAAAAACACTGTGATGGCGATTCTTGATTGTCAACTTGACTACATCTGGAACTAAAACCCAAATGGCTGGGGACAGCTGTGAGGAATTATCTTAATTACATAACTTGAAGTGGAAAGACTCACTGGACCTTTGAGGTGGGAAGATTCACCTTTAATCTGGGCTACACCTTCGGCTGGCAGCCTACAGAAGGACATGGAAGAAGGAAGCTCCCTTCTTTGTCTGCTCGTTCCTGTTAGCAAGTCCAACCTTTGGTGGCATTTGAGCCCACTTCTTTGGGATTCTGGTGTATAGTGAAGACAGCTGAGACATCCATCCTGTGGACTGAATCACTACTGGATTCTTGAACTTTCAATTCCTAGACACCCATTGTTGGACTGGCTGACAAATCCAACCATCTATCTATCTATCTGTAGTCTAGCACTGGACCTTTCTAAGAGCAATATGCACTCTTAGCTGTAGAGGCATCTCTTTAGCCTCAGTCTCTTCTGTTATCTGAGACAGGGTCTTTGTACATAGCTCTGGCTGTCTTAGAACTCAATATGTAGAATTTATCTATAAATTCTTTAAGTTCTGTTCCTTTAGAGAATAGACACTAAAGTCATAATTAAAAGTTTGTATCTTTTTTTGACTTAATTGTTACATGTTTAAGTGTGTGCACCCACATGAGTGCAGGTGCCCACAGATGCCAAAAGAGAATGTCAGATTCTCAGGAGTGGTAGGCAATTGTGAACCATCTGACATAGGTGCTAAAAACAAAATTGGTGTCCTTTAGGAGAGTAGTACGCACTCCGAATTGTTGGGTCAATTCTCTACCCTTCCTTATCTTTTGACAACCACCTTCCAATTATCTACAGAAGTTAGCCTCTAACCTTTCCTCTGAGTTAGACATTTTAAAATTCTACATGTAAGCAAAACTATGTAATATTTATCCACATGTTTCTATAAGTGGCAATATCTACTTTTCTTTGCATCTATATAATCTTTCCTTTAAAAAATACTTTTGAAAATTATGTGTATGTGTGTCTGTACATGTAAGTGTTGTTGTCCACAGAGGCCAAAGGCATTAGGTCTCCCCTGAGCTGGAGTTAAAGAGGCTGTAAGCTGCCCAGCACTACACCTTTCTAACAGCAGCATGCACTCTTAACTGTTCTTAAACTCTGAACTTTAGGCCAGTCTTTTTCTTTTGTTTGCTTTTTGAGACAGGGTCTTCCTACATAGCCCTGGCTGTCCTATAACTCGCTATGTATCCCAGGCTGTCCTAGAACTCAGAGATCCACTTGCCTCTGCATCTGGAGTGCTGTGATTAAAGGTATGTGACACACACACGCACATGTATATATGTACCACCTTTATACACACACACACACACACATCTATACATATATGTATATATGTGCCACCTTTATATATACATGCATACATTTGTGTGTTTAAGTACATGTAAGTGCACTTCCCAGGGAGTCCAGAAGATGGCGGTGGATCCCTTGGAACTGGAGCTACAGGTGGTTGTTATCTGCTAAACATGCGTACTGGAAACTGAACTCAGATCTGGAAGAGCAACAAAAACCTGCTGAGCCATCTCTCAAGCACAACACTCAGCTTTTTGTGATAGGTTATTTTTAAATCTTGGCTTTTGTGAGTAATGTTGTGATGAAGATGGGGTGCAGACATTTTGTTGAGCTAGTGAGCTAAGTAACAATTTCATTTTCTCTATGCAACATAATTTCATTTTCTCTATGCGTTGAGAATTTCATAATTTTGTTTTCTTTAGAAAACAAAGAAATGTTGTGGGAATATGTTCTCATCCTAATTCCAGGTGTGGGGATGAGGATGTTTTGCAGCAGCTATGATGTGCCTGGTGCTTTGGCAGCAGCATGGTTTTGTCAGCTGTAGATACTTTCTGTGACTGTGTAGCCAATGTGTGATGTTTGGAATTCTAGGACTATCTCAGAGGATATATAAATGTTAGGGCCCTGAGAGGTGGGGTTCCTGTTGTGGCTGGTTGCTGTTGTTTGTGGTTTGTCAAGTAATGTATGTGTGAAGAAAGGAGAAGAGAAAATTAGATATCCTGATGGTGAAGAAAAAAACTTGCCCTGAGGAACTTGATGACCCCAATCAGCAGGAAGTAGTCTAATGATAACTCTGCCCCTTTCCCCTCTATGCTTTTTTCCCTCTTCTATCTAGTGTTAGGGGGTTAAATGGATGGTGAAGGGTGGAAGAGAGCAAGGAACCCACAAAGTAGCAAATGATGGCTACCCCCCCAGATATACACCAAGAAATGGGGTTAGTGTTTTATGGTCTATTTTTAATTCTTTGTAGTGTGTGTGTGTGTGTGTGTGTGTGTGTGTGTGTGTGTGTGTGCATGAATGGAGGCCTGAGGTTAATGTCAGGAATGTTCTTAAATCACTTTTAACCTTAATCTTTGAGGCGTTCTTTTAGTCAAACAGAGCCTGCGGAGATGTGTAGTCCAGCAAGTCAGCTTGCTGCAGGACGTTCTTCTCCATTTCAGGTCAACATATACACTCTTGTTTGTGAAGCAAGGGCTGTAACTGCTGAGCCATCTCCGCAACTATATATTTCAGATTTAATTATGTATTTATTTATTCATCTGTTCATTCATTTGGCTATGAAACCCAGACAGTCTTGTTAAGTGCTAGGATCATAGGCATATGCCATTATACTTAGCCTACCTTGTTTACATCTATTTATTTATTTTTTATGTGTGATGCCACACACACACCTTTACCTCAGTGTTCACGTGGAGGTCAGAGAACAACTTGTGGAGATGCAGTTCTTCTTCTACCCTGTATGGGACTGAACTTGCGCCATCAAGCTTGATGGCAAGTGCACTCACCTGCTGAGTCACCTTGCTGGCCCTTATTTTTAGCTTTTTGAGGAAAACCCATACCGTTTTCCACAGTAATTGTACCCGTCGAATTACATTCTATCAGAAGTCTTCAGGCGCTTTCTGCTCATATCCTCCACAACATGTGTTCTGCAGTAACTACCCTAACAGACACTAAGCGGCAGCTTCTCGGGGTTCTCACCCGCACGTCTCAGATGATGAGGGACGCTGTGTATCCATTTATGTATCTGTTAGATTTTCCAAAGTAAGTAATTTAAAACTCAGGGGAGCAACAGTATTACCGCTGGCTTAGGGAACCTTTAGCTACGACATGAATAATTTGGAAAATACATAGGCCTGGTCTCCTCCGCTTTTCAGTAAGAAGGTTGATATTTAATATAAAGTATTGTTAGACAAGCCCACTGTTCATTAAAAGCAGAATTTTCTCTTCTGGCTAGAGAAATCCTAAAGATGGCTCTGTGCAAGCTTTTACACAAGAACAAAAATAAGCGCTGTCCACAGCATTCCAAGGGAACTACTGTTCCAATTGGAATACGTTCCAATTTCTCGTACTGTTTTCAGAGTGCTGATTTAAGACACTAGAATACATACCAGTGCATCTCCTTGTGGGGCTGATTTCGTTTGTGGATTGCATCTCCATTTATAACGTCCCGGTTACTATTAGTAAGTACACCTCCAAAGTCGTAAGGACCTAAAACAACAAAGGGAAGAAACCCAGAATTCAACTGGAGGGTAACACCAAGTAATCTGATGCTCAGGTGCAAGAGTACCAGTCAATCTCCCTTTGATAGAAGCACAAGATAAGCATAAAACATTTAAATTATCTTTAAATTTAACTTAATATAACATCTACATGATTTCAGCACATTGTCTAATGTTTTTAAAAACATCTGCATTAAAAAACCAAAACCACAAAAACAAACAAACAAACAGCAAAAACAACAAAACCAAGAATATATAGCATCCCATTAATTTGGGTGGTAAGAAAGACAGAGACTTGGGCTAATTTACAGGATGTCTGAGAGGAATCCTGGTGAGGATCCTGTTTTGATGATGATGTAGCAGAAGCCAGATGCCTCAAACCAGAACAATGACTCATTGCAATGAACATTTGCAAGTACAGATGTGTGGACAAAAGGGTATATTGTGTGACTCACTGTGACACACCACAGTTTCCAGGTTGACATGTTTTGTTTTGTTTTGTTTGGGGGAGGGGAGGTTGCAAGGATGGAAAACAGATATGGAGGGATGGGGAGATGAGTGGGATTGGGGTGGAGGATGTGAAATTCACAAAGAATCAATGAAAAGTTTAAAAAATAAAATAACATTTACATTGCAAACGAAATTTTAATCTGTTCTAACAAAAGTACTTTACAAAGAGAGATGATAACTGCACACTGAACTCTCTTCATAGAAATATGCATTTTGAGTAGCTGGCACAACAGGGATATACTATTGTACCTGATCTAGTAGAGATAATTTTAAGTTAACTACTCAGTGAAAAATTTAAGGAAAAATTTGAAATTTCTTATTAACAAAACTTCATTGTCATGAAATAGTCTGCCAAATTCCAGTACATGAAAAATCCATTAATCATGCCCATTAATCCATTAATTATGTCAACTTCTTTAATTCTGATCTATATGTTAGCCTTTTCCCACCAGTTATAAGAGTCAGTTAACTCTTGTCTAAGTTGAACAGTGACTGTGGGATGTTCATGTAATTTCTGAGATAGGGCCACTCAGTTACCACCTCTATTAATTACAAAATGTAAAATAAGAGGTCAATAGTCTAACCCTGAAGACCCAGAATAGCTGCTTTAATAACATGTTTTCAGACAATAAATACTTAAAGATAAATAAAGTGATTAACATTTAAATAAGAACTAAGGCAATCCCTAAGGTCTTCTTCCTCCCTTGCACATGCCCATAAGGTTCCAGCATGCCCCACCCCCTTACGTCACAGGTGGATTATAGACCTTTAAAAATCACTGCAATGTAAAGACTATAGACATTTTCTTTCTTTCTTTCTTTTTTTTTTACTGTAACATTTTACTACTTTGTAGGTCATGCAAGGAAGATGGTAGGTCATGCATTTTATAAAGGAATGCCAATTGCAACAGACAGATGAGGAGGAAAATGTTGAAAATGTTAAACTATTTTTCTCCAAAGACTTAATTCCTTCATTTACATCTTAAGTTGCTCATCTAGTCTGAACAATTTCTGGGCTTCTATGTTCTGACAGTTTAAGGTTTTATTCTGAAACAGCATCCCAGTATTGCATGGACTGAATCCATAGTAATAAAATTAAAAGGGTTAAAAATAAATTGTAACAAGGACTTGAACTTTCACAGTTACAAAAGTAAACTGATTTCTACTAAGACTTTCAGCCATAACACTGCCTCCACCAGAACCCCGGATGTTTTAAAAGCTTACGATGATTCAATGATGTCAATTAAACAAGCTGGCAGATTCCATAATTCTTTGCAATGTCAAATATCAAACTGCGTAAGTGTAAATTTATATGTGATGCTTTTGACAAATTTGACAGTGAAGTATGCATTTGATATATGTATTGTCTTAGGATTTTTGGACCTCAAGGAATAATAGTTGAGCATGGAGAATTAACCACGTTCTCTCCAACACTGTCACCAAACAAAGAGACCAGGTTTTAAATTTGGAAGCTTCTTTATAGAGCATGAGGTGGTCTCAGGGCTGTGGGCCATTGTCTTGTAGAAAACAGAGAAAATTCAAGCCCTGCTCACAGTGGGAGCATTCCTTTATTGTACCTTCACCATCAGAACGACCTGTGGGGAAAACGCCAGTGGCTGACAGGTAAATCAGAAGCACACTATTGGCAGGCAGCTCCTGAAATGAAAGAAAACCACACACACAAAACCAGACAGGAAAAACAACAGTTTTACTTAATATTCTGGGCAATTTAAGGCTGTTTGGAAAATGGTATCATTTAACACACTGCTGTTATCATATCCACACTTGTTCCAACTTAAAAATCACATGGCAAAGACTCACTATGATCTACACTGCATAACTGTGGCCAAAGCTGTGAACACATTTTCTACTTGCAGCATCCCATCTGTTATAGAATGTTCTCTAAGAACATAAAATGGACAGAGAACGATCTCCATTGGTGACAAAAAAGGCAAACTTCCCTGAATACCTTCCATAACATAAATTTGGGAAGATAACACCCAATTCCCATTTTTTTTCTTTTTGAGGCTTCAACCTTGCTTGTGTACTGATGCACCCACGTTGCCCTTGAACTTAGGCCTCTAACTCCTGTCTAAATAAAGGCATTTACCACATTCTTCTATCAGATTGCCACAATGTCTCTCAGAGCCGCCAGAGCACATGAATGCTATACATACTGTTCTTGTTTTTCAATTTTGCATTGAGTGTTAAGCCCAAAGTTGTTTAATAATTAAAATCTAAAAAGGAGTGTTGTGGATATAAACATGTTTTTGTTTTGGTCCCAGGTGTGAGATGTGGGACTGATTGAGACAGTCCACAGCAGCAGACTATTTGCTTCCTGCCAGCTCTGAGAGGAGCTCTTTGCCAGCTGTAGAAAGTTTAAATCTGAGGACTCTGAAGAGAGTATAAATGCCAGAGCCCAGAGAGTGTGGAGACAAAAAGAACAATGCTGCTCCTCCTTCCCCCTTGCTGCTCCTGATTGCTGCCATGACACAAGAAGTTGGAGATCTCCTGAGGACTGGCCTGGTTCCAAGAAACCCAACAACCCTAACCAGCAGGAAGCAGCTAAGAGAACTGAATCCCCTCTCCCCACTAATCCTTCTTCTCTCCTACCTGGTGTTGGGGTGTTAGAAGGGACTGGGGTGGAGTAGGGAGAAGAAGATATAAGAAATGAAAATAAAGTTTTTTTTTTTTTTTTTTTTTAAAGTACACCTACAATGGAGAGAATGATAATTAACCAATAGGCTCTGACATAAGCAGTTACCATTCCCAAAACAGAAGGGTCAAAACCACTACTGGAACAGCACTTGTGTATGTTCATACATTACTAAATACTTTTGGTCAGGCATCTGAAGAGTGACCAAGTCTATCCTGAGTATATTTTCCCCACTGCAGAAAGAATACTGGGTCACACATACCTTAAAAGACGCTGCTAAGAATGTATACAGTTGGCTGAAGGTCGGTTTGTAGAGCAGATACTTGTGGGGGTTTTCTCGTCTGGTAGGCTTGTCAGCTGGCTCCTATGGTGCCACAGCAAAAATGACATAAGTGGTATGCGGCAGCTGAATTTATCAGTGTCTACAATCCCTATCCTTTCTATCAGATATCCTCATTTTTTTCAGTGTCTGTGATTTTGCTTATCAACTTCTCTGTGTCTTATCAAGAGTGTTCTTTGTGTTTTGTCACAAAAACTCCTTATGTAGCCTAGGCAGGCCTCTAACTTTCAACAATGTTTGGCTGTCTAGTGTGCCTTACAGGTGTGAGGCACCTACAAGTGGCTTGAGAGTATTCTTTATTTGTACCTGTGCCCCTAAGAGAAGCAGAAGCAGTAAGAATTACCACTCCGGCAAATGATCACCTGTATTCCTGGTTTATTCATCTGCGAAGCTAAATTCATCGGCTCCCTCTCCAAGGCTTGCAACATCCGGAACATGTCAACAGTTAATTCACTGAATTTGACCTGAAAGAAGAAAGTACCTGGTCATTTATGTAATAATAAGACTTGTTGGTCTTTGATCACATTATTACCCTTGATTTTCATGTATACTTAATGACAGCTGATTATATACATATATACATGTGTACACATATAAAGTTACATTTTTCCTGCTTCCTTTTCCTCCCTTCAATTCTTTCCATGTATCTGCCTTGTTCCTTCTTGAGATCGTGGCCTGCTTTTTAAGTGGTTACTGGTGTGTGTGTTTATGACTGAGCACCTAAATACAGAAATACAACCTGCTCAGCCCTTTTAGTGCTACTTATATGTATATGACCACTTGGTCCCTGAGGAAGACTATTTTCCCCACTGTCAGATTTCCTTAGTTGCCTGTAGTTGTCTATGAGTGGTTTTTTTTTTTTTTTTGGTTGAGACAGGTTCTTACCATATATCTTTAGCTGACCTGAAATTGCTATATAAATAGAAATGACCTTGAAATCAAAGAGATCCTCTTGCCCCAGCTTCCTAAGTGTTGGGGTTAAATGCCTGAGCCCTCACACCCAGAGATAGCTCATATTTTATTCTCTAGCATTTAATTACAAGACTTTCAAAAGGCAAACGTGGTGAAAGAACTGCGCAGCAACACTACTATGTTCACTATCTACTTTAAAATAGTTAATACTGTTTAGGCTGCTCCATCGTGACGCATTGACTTAAAAAGCAGCAAAAGTTACAAACACTACAAACACAGCCCTACACATCATGGAAAACTTTGCTTAAGCTGAGCTACGCCTGGAGTCATACTTTAGAATCTCGATGTTCTGGCACTACACAGCATTTAAGAGTGCACCCTTCTCTGTTTTCATTAATTGTTTTGCAGAAGACCTAGAAACATGTGATGATAAAACAAAGCAGAAGTTTATAAAATATCTGCTTCTATAAGATAGAAATGCTTTGGTTAAGGTATTTGTTAAAAAAATTATTCCCTGAAGTTTCAAAACTGTACCTTAGACTGGACACGGTGGCTTACATCTTTATTCCCAGCACTTGGGAGGCAGAGGCAGGTGGACCTCTTTCTGACTTTGAGGCCAGCCTGGCCTATAAAGAGAGTTTCAGGACAACTAGGGCTACACAGAGAGATCTTGTCTCAAAAATCCAAACAAAAACGTACCTTATTCACACATACATTATATAGTGCTAGGGATCAGGCCCAGGGACCAAGTCTTTCATGTCAGGCAAGTGCTCTACCACTGAGCCACACCCTAATCCTTTTTAGTATTGTGTAGCAGATCAGCAAAACTCCAATTCTCCTCATAATATTTCACAGAATAAAAATAAAAATCAAATAAAAATCATCAATATAGGTATTTCTGAACACATTTCACATTCCAACACAGCACTGAATTTCTAAAAGTGTTATAAAACCACACCACAGCCCCAAATGTGCACCATCGCACCTCTACATGAGAATGAAACAAGTACTTCTAGATCAGAGCAAGGAGACAATAACCTGGCTATTTGTCCTTTTACTGTCAAACTGAGAGCACATGTTCCAGGAAAGAACCAAAGCAGTAGCTTCATGCACCCTTTTTTCTTCTTTGTTTGCACAGGGTCTTACTGTGTAGTCCAGGATGGCCTCAACACCTACCTCTGCCTTCCAAGGGCTGTGATTATAGGCATGTGCCACCATACCTGGCTCTTTTTGAGTTCTACGAAACAAACTATAGACAGCAGAATTACAGATTGTTATTTTCCTGTTTTTGGGTATGTCTGAGTTTGTTGTTTTGTTTTCAAAGACAGAGTCTTGCTGGGTGTGACAGCAGAACGTGGGAGGCAGATGTAGTGGGATCTTAGTGAGTTCAAGGCCAGCCTGGTCTACACAGTGAGATCCAAGACAGGCAGAGCTACATAGTGATATTGACTCACAAATACCAAAAAAATACCAAAAAAGACAGTCTCACTACATTGCCTACGCTGGCCTTGACTTACAGCAATATTCCTGCCTATATGATCCCAAGTGCTTAGACTGTAAGTGTATGCCACCACACGAAGCAAAGCTGCCACTATTAAAACCTACCGTCCTGTCAGCAGCACACAAACATTCCACGGTTCAAGCCTACCGGCTTTTATCTAACCATGCATGCCAGGCCGCACTGTTCTCCATGCTGGGTGCTGACTTAATTCCCAGCAGTTCTTCAGTTCTTCATTTACTAGCCTTAACCTTTTTTTTTGCAACAGGGTCTCATATTGCTGGCTATAGCCAAGTGACCTCCTGTTCTGCCTTCCACAGGCTGAGATTACAGTTTGACACCACCAGACCCCATTTATGCAGCTCGAGCTGGAAGTCAGGGACTGGGGAGCACAGACACTCTACCAAATGGGCACATTCGCCCTCACTAGCACTCTAATTCTTCTCTAAGTCTTTTTTTTTCACTTTTTAAAAATTTATTTACATTTTTATAAATTACAGTTTATTTACTATGTATCCCCGCTGTAGCTCCCTCCTTCATTCCCTCCCAACCCCATCCTCCCTCCCTCTTCCCATGCCACTCCCCAAGTCCACTGATAGGGGAGGTCCTCCCCACTTCCCTCTGACTCTAGCCTATCAGGTCTCATCAGGACTGGCTGCATTGCCTTCCTCTGTGGCCTGGCAAGGCTGCTCCCCCATTGGGGGAAAGGTGATCAAAGAACCAGACACTGAGTTCATGTCAGAAACAGTCCCTGTTCCTCTTACTAGGGTACCAACTTGGACACTGAGCTGCCATGGGCTACATCTGAGCAGGAGTTCTAGGTTATCTCCATTCATGGTCCTTGGTTTGAGTATCAGTCTCAGGGAAGACCCCTTTGCCCAGATATTTTTGATCTGTTGCTCTCCTTGTGGAGCTCCTGTCTCCTCCAGGTCTATCTCTCCCTTCTTTCCTAAGATTCCCTGTACTCTGCCCAAAGTTTAGCTATGAGTATCAGCATCTCCTTTGAAAAAATATGGACGAATTCATGAATTTGCATGTCATCCTTGTGCAGGGACCATGGTAATCTTCTCCGTATTGTTCCAATTTTAGCGTATGTACTGCGGAACTGAGCACTCTTCTCTAATTCTTTACAAGTGGATTTTTCCTAGGCCAAATCATGAATGAGAGCAGGGTCACCTGAGAACAGTTTATAGCACGTGTTATGTTAAAATGATCCCCTGGGGAGGGGGGTGTATAACAGCAGAGTACATTGCTGTATCTATATCCATCTATATGTATATATGCAAGTGTCATAATGAAACCTATTACTTGGCATAACAACTAAAAAATAAAAATTAATTTAAAAAATTACAAAAACAAAACCAACCCTAAAATACAGCCCTCATCAGTTCCTCTCCTTGCCCTGGACCTCTGCCAGTTTCCTGTGCACTTGGGAAAAGACAACCTTCCTGACTGTTCCTGTGCTTCTTGTTCTCTCCATCCCACACAGGGCAGTCTTCCACCAGGGCCCCTTCTTCCCAGGTAGCCAGAACTATGGACAGCAGCATGACTGGACTGTTACTTTTGCTTGGCCTGCTTACTCTACTCTAGTTTTTGCTGTTGTTTTCCAAGACAGGGTTTCCTGTATAGCCCTGGCTGTCCTGGAAGCTGGCTCTGTAGACCAGGCTGGCCTCAAACTCACAGAGATCTGCCTGCCTCTGCTTCCCTGATTAAAGGTGCGTACCACTACTGTCTGGTTTTACTGTAGTTCTTAACCAAACAAAAAGCACTTTCTTAGAAAAACATTCCATCATCTCCGAGACTAGCTCAAATCTCTTGATGACAGACATTGGAAAAATACATCTATCCTTTGCTACATTTGTTGAAGTAATATTATCTAAGTAGTTATTTTGTTAATAATTGTATTTATAGGTAAACAGAAAGCTCCATTAGTGAAGGCACTTTGTCTTTTCACACACACACATGGAGACATGACCGATACTTCATAAATACTGATTGGGCTGGGGAAGAAGCTCAGTGGCAAATTAATAAACTAATAAGCATGTTTCTATGTCATTAAAAATTCTTTCTCAACAATTTCAAAGTCAGTATTATATATGTATAAACACAGCATAATTGAATTAACTATTTGTCATAGATGTAAGAAACTCTACAAGGAAAAAATTCCACGATAATCAAAACCAACCTTTTAAAAGAGATTTTTAAGCATAAATCCTTCACGGTTCTTTACCTGATTATTACAATTACCAATAATGAGTGCATCAGCCAGAGAGAGCTGTCCCACAATCATGCCTTGTTCCAGCAACGGGGCTCCTGTTTCAGCGAGGCGATTGGATGTGATAACAATGGTGTTATCATCATTTAACACCATCACAGGGTCTGCCTGAAGAAAAAAGAAGCACATTAATGGCTACACAGAATATCACTATTTCTTCTTTTCAAAGTCACGTACGCACCATAAATACACAGCACTGTCATTCGCCTACTTATTACTATGACAACCTTTCTCTCAAGAGATTACCTCAATGAATGCTGCTACTTCTTGAAGCACCAGGTTCCACTCTACTTGATCTTCAGTATTAAAGCGATGAGTATAGTCTTCAATTTCATCAGACAATTCCTGGTATTAGAAATGCCACAAAGAAAAGGGGTTATTAACAATTTCCATAAAAAGGCTAGCAAGATGGCCTGGCAGGTAAATGTGTCTGCCACTCAGCCAGACAACCGGAATTCAACCTTGAAACCCACATGGTTAAAGGAGAGAAACAACTGCTGCGTCTTATCCTCTACCTGACACCTGTGGACACATTACACATTCTCTCTCACACACACTCAGAAAATAAGTGAGTGTAAAAAAATTAAGTTTCATCAGTATCAATATCCAATTGAAATTATTACAGAAAACAAAGAAACCATAGATTTGATTCGAAATAAAATTTCAGAGTATATACATCAAATAAAAACTTGATAAAGATCTACTTCCTACTTGATGTTGTATCAACAATGGACTTATTGACAAAACTGAGAAAGAAACTCAAGTTTTGTTTGAGAAACAAACAAATATGACATACAAAGAACACTCACTTCCTTGGATTTCAATTACACTGTGCTTTGGAAATTGTCTGATAAGAAGCCTAGGGTAGAAGATCACAGCAGAATACAGATCTCCTTCCAAAGGGCTTGAGAAAATTAGGACAATTTCAGTGAAATGTATCAAGAAGTTTGTCATCAAGCTAGGTATGGTGGCTCACATATGTAAGCCCTCAAGATTGAGGGAGGAGGATTGTCAAGAGTTTACAGATAGCTTGAGTTATACAATGAGGTCCAGGCAGCCCTTGCTGTCCTGGAATTCAGAGATGCCTGTCTCTGCTTCCCAAGTGCTGGGATTAAAAACATGCCGTACCATGTCTGGCTGGGTTTTAGTTATTTTAAAGTACATTTATAATTTCAGCACTAGAGAGACTGATCCACATTTATAATCTCAGCATTGTAGAGACTGATTCATGGGAATTAAAAATCCAAGACCAACCTGGATTATACCAACACCCTATGTAAAAAAAAAAAAAAAAAAAATCTATTTACCTTTACCAGGTCTTTCACAACATCCATTTTGTTAAGAAGAAGACAAACTACTATAAATCTTGCATAATATCGGAGTTTCTTAACAACCAACTCAGGCCTACAGTGGACAAAAGAGAAATAAATCATTGTATTAAAATAGAAAACATGCCGTGATGGAAATCTGGCCAGCCTGATCAGGGCAAACGTGGCACTGGTGGGCCCCTCCCCTCCCCTATTCCCTCTGCCTTGCTAAACAAACAAACAGACAAAAAACAAAAAATGTCAGATTACATTCCTAAAGCTAGCCAAGGTCCCTCTTCCAGAGGCTGACTATCAAGGTCATGCTATCAAAATACTGAAGTTCAGCAGTCAACAACCCCCTTTGGCTCACCTAATTAACATGCCCAATTAAACACCTTATCTTAACTTGGGGTTCCCCCTTCGCTTTTATAACTTGCCATTTGCCTATGTGCCACCACTGTGTCCTCTCTATCCAGAGGTAGTCCTCTGTCCCCATAGGGGACAAAGACTCCTTCTCCCCCATCCTCTATCTTCTGTCTTTGTCTCTTATTCCATGCCTTCTGTTCCTCTGGGGCAAATAAATCTTGTCCTAAGAACTTAAGTCTTGGGGGTCCTGAGCTGATCCTTTTTTCATGCTGTTTTGACTTTTTCCACTTTTAGATGGCCTTTAAAACTTCATCATTTTTAGAGAAGTGATAAAAATTTTCACATAAAACCATATAGCCTTAGCTTGCAGTGTAGCACTTGCCTGTAATTCTACAATTCAAGAGGTGGGGGAGGCAGGAGAATAAGGAGTTCAAGGGCAGCCTGGGATGCATGGACTTGTCTCAAAAATCAAAACCAGATAGCTTTTTAAATACATTTTAACACTGATTAAGTCATCATTCGATATTCATTCATTCAACAATCATCTATTGAGAATTTAAGTGCATAAGAAACAATGCCATGATGGGGACTGGAGAGATAGTTCAGCAGGTAAGAGAACTTATTTCTCTTGTTGACAATCTAGCTTCAATTCCCAGCACCTACATAATTAAACATAATCTGTAACCTTAGTTGTAGGGTATCCACCATCTTCTGACCTCCTTGGACACGAGGCATACATGTGGTATATATACTTATACACATACAATAACAATTTTAAATCTAAAAAATAAGAAACAGTGCCATGATACTAAAAGAACAGCGATTAAAAACACAGAACAAAAATCCCTTCTTCACAGACCTTACAGATGGAATAGTAATTTAAATGTAGATGAGTTAAGTAAATACACAAAACAGTGGAATAAATATAATTGGAAAAAAAAAAGACGCCATTTGAGTCCTACTGACATGTTTCCGGAAAATCCCATTTTTGAATACTCAGTCCCCAGTTAGTGGCAGTTTTGGAAGGCTCAAGGAAGTAGGTCCTTGGAGGTGGGCTTGAGGGTCACTGGACATGCCTCACTTCTGCCTCAGTAACAATCCTGCCTGACTCCATTTTGAATGAAGGAGCCATTTTGATGCATTGTTAAAGATAAGTTTCCACTTAATGAAAAAGCTGTTGCTGTTTTAATGTCTGTTTCCTGGAGCCTGACCCGCCCCAACTCATGACCTTGACTTGTTTTTTAGGACACCCTGACCCTCTTTGATCTTCTAATCACACAGTGTTTTTTCTTTTTTAAAGTTTTTCTGTATTTCCTTATTGCCACATTGGCTCTCTTCTGTAAACCTGCTTTGCAACTACTTGTGATTTTTACTTCTTAAAAAGAGGCCAAAAACTGGACTTGTGCTAGTCTCTTTAACCCAACTTAGGAGGCAGTTGCTGGCTAGCTCTTAGATGTTCTCTATTAAAAAAAAAAAAAAATGTGTGTGTGTGTGTGTGTGTGTGTGTGTGTGTGTGTGTGTAGTTTTATTCTCACCTGGTAGGACTTACATTTTCTGGAGGCCCCAGTGAGATTTAGATCATCCACCCAAATTCTAAAGCTGGACCTTCTTCATTCTGGGGCTCCGGGCTGAGGTGCCTCACCTTAAGAAGTTCTAAGGTTCTAGGTATGCCTTGGACTATCAGAGTAAACTGCCACGCTGAGAAAAACAGCAAGTGTCTGCAGAGGCCTCCCTAGTAAGTCAGTCTGGTCTGTTGGGATCCTGATCTGAGATATGGGAGCTTTTGACGGAACCCGAATACTCTCCTGTCTGGTTTTATGTCTCATTTGTCTTGTCTTTGTACATGTGCCTCTAGCTTCATTTTTACCATTTCCATTCTCTTTTGTACTTTCTGTGTTAACTGGTTTATCTTGGACTTGGGGCAACTGAACTGATGGACAGTATGGGTAATAAGGCCAGCAAGCCTACCAGTCCTCCAACCTGTGTTCTAAAGAATTTTGACAAACTTCACCTCTCTCCCCATAGTTAAGGAGAATTATGATCATCCTATCACCAAGAAATACCTCTGAACATTCTGTGAAACTGAATGGGCCACATTCGGGGTTGATTAGCCCTCCAGAGCACTTTTGACTTTCAGAGAGCCTGGGCAGTGATAAATGTCATCCCTGGTAAGCTTGTGCACCCAGAGCAGATTGGATACATCTTGCCTTGGGCTAAACCAACTTCCAAACTGGCTTCCCACCCCAAATTGGTTTGTATGATCCAAAATGGGCAAGGTGGCTAAGCCCTGAATGTCAGCAGATAGGCCCTTTAAGGGCCTGTAGCAGAGACCTAGGACCCCCTCTGAAAACTGTTCTGCAGGATTCAAGGAGGAAGAATTCCTCTTCATATAATCATATTTACCCCCTGCTCCCCTTCTTGCCTCAACCTCCACCTCCACCACCTCAGACCCCACTACGAAAGACTCACTCTGACCCCCTGTCTGAGTTTCCTTCTATCCCACCTTCTAGCTCTTCCTCCACTTACCTTCCCCCAACCCCCAGTTCTTCCCCACCTCCTATCTCTTCCCCTCCTGCACCTGCCAGAGGGTCTCCTATGGCCCTCCTACCCCTCCTCCAATTCTGGTTTTGGGGTGGCACCTCCTTTGGTTCTTGCTTTCCTACAGCAATTTCCTGACAAGCACTACCTGTATGTCCTTCTCCACTACAGAAACTACAACTGGAAGAACAAGGATCTCCCTTCCAGCACTAACCCTGATTCCTTAATTTCTCTAATTGCCTATCTCTTTTAAAATCATCTCCTCACATGGGATCTGCCAACAGATTCTCCATGCCTTCTTCACTATAGAAGAAAGAAAACAAATTCTCACAAAAACAACTGAATAACTTCAATGGCTAATGACCAGAGGGCAGAGACAAGACGAGGCAAGGCTCTGCCAAGACAGATGGCCAAGAGACTACAACACAGAGAAAGGAGGTCACTCAGTGAGTACCTCCAGGTTCTGTTAGAAGGGATGACACCAGCAGCCAGAAAGCCCACTAACCTATCTAAGAAAGCAGATGTAAAACAGAACCCAGATGAATCAGCTTGAGCTTTCCTGGAGTGACTCCTGGATGCCCCTAAAGACCCATAGGACCTGGCAAATTTCAAGGTGATTAATCTTGCTGCAGTTGGCCCCTGACATACATAGAATGATATGAAAGATGGATGGGTTTGCAGGAAAGAATAGCCTATAGCTATCAGAATTGCTCCAGAAGGTGTCTGACAACAGAGACGGCAAAGAAAATCTTTTGGTAAAGAAGATGGGGTGTGCTACCGTGGCTGCACTATGGCAAGCTCCAGCCACTTTCAACTCTACCCATGCACCCCCATCATAAAAAGAGAAGATTTTTGTAAAAGGACCAATGTGCTTACTGCAAAGAAATGGGTCATTGGAAAAATGAATGTCCACAGTGGAAACAGGTAGACTCCTGGCTCCAAGCCCAAGCCCATCCTAGCTATGGAAGATTAGTGAGGCTGAGGCTCATTCAAACTAGGCCCCCAGAAGCCTATGGTGTCCTTTACCATTAGGGGCCAAACTGTAAATTTTCTGGTGGATATGGACACTACCTATTTGGTATTATAGGAGCCCCTAGGACCCCTAACCAACCAACCAATGGCAGTACAGAGGGCAAGAAGGGATTTTAAAGACTATAAATGGATCAGACTGCTAACCGAGGACAAGGAACTGTGACTGACTCATTCATTTATTGTTATTTCTGCATGTCCCTACCCTTTAACAGGACAGGACAACTTCAACAAGCTCCAAGAAACTATCATTCTCAGGAGACACTCCTCGGTTGCAGTTGGGAGGTCCTGTCTTTGAGTACCTGGGCTTGCTGAAATTGCCAACCCTTTTTATTCTGCTATGGGGACAACACTTCTTTGGAATGGACTGAGGAACCTGAACAGGCCTTTAGGAACGTAAAAGAGGTTCGGTACAGGCTCTCACTTTAACTCTTCCTGAAATCATCAAGCCTCTCATCTTTATGTCCATGAAAGAAAGGGCACTGCCAAGGAAGTCCTGATTTACACTCTGGGTACCTGGAAAAGGGTGATACCTTCTGTCTCAGGGCTTTATTGCTGTGAAGAGACATTGACCAGGGCAACTCATACAGCCAGACATGGTGTTGGAGGAGCTGACACCTCTTTTTTACATCTTGATCCACAGGCAGAAGGAGACTGCCATATTAGGCCTAACTTGAGCATACGAGACCTCAAGGCCTGGCCCCAGTGACACATTTCCTCCAACAAACCACACCTACTCCAAGAAGGCCACACCCCCTAATAGTGCCACTCCCTTTAGGCCAAGTATTCAAATACTTGAATCTACAGGCGCCATATCTATCCAGACCACCATAGCTTACATCTCAAAGAGACTGGATCCTGTAGCTTCTGGATGGGCCTTTATTTAAGGAGCCATCACAGCCACCACAATTCTTGTAAAAGAAGCTGACAAGCTCACATTGGGACAGACTCTAACTGTAACTGCTTCACATGCTGTGGAAACCCTGCTGAGGGATGCCACCAACCGATGTCAAATGCCCACATGACCCAGTACCAAGCCCTTTTTTTAGACCGACCTTTGATAAATCCTTAACCATCAACCCCGCCACCCTGCTGCCAGATGATGACCCTGAGAAGCCTGGAGATGCTGGATGTCATTACCTGATATGACATCACCACCAGAGCTGTGGATCTCTATGGATCTCTACACAGATGGCATCAGCTTCATTGAAGAAGCTACCAGGTATGCAGCAGTGGCCATGGGCCAGAAGGTGGTCATCTGGGCACAAGCCTTGCTCAGGGGTACATTCACAAAAAATAACCCTCTATGACAAGATGGCTCAGTGGATAAAGAAACTCACCTAATGGCCTGAGTTGGGTTCTCAGAACCTATGTGGTTGAAGCTGAGATTGACCCCTAAAAGACCTTCACATTTATACCATGGCATGTATACATGGGAACATGAATGAATACACACACACACACACACAGTAATAAAAGGAAAAGAAAATGTATGGTTTTTTGCTCCATTTTCACATGAACTAAAATGCTGAATGTCTTGTCTTTATCTTTCCTAAAGTATAGCTGACACCTACCTGTCTTCTTTATTGACTTGAGAGTAGTATGATCTTTGTCTGATTGCAGAGTAGAAGGAGAAAGCTTCATTCAGATAGCTGGTCTCAGATGTGCGTAAACTGTAAGAAAAAAAGTTAAATAAGACCCGAACTGGGTATATTCCTCATGAGAAACACTTGTTCTAGATTGCCCTACTCTATACAGGGGGAAGGGAATAACTGTCTTAACTTTGAGTCAGCGAGGTATTAATCATGTTATATTTCAATTGTCAAGCAATAATCAAGTATTTCCCTGCTGTTCCAAGCTTCTCGGAGGTCTAGCAAAGTACATGCCATTCTCATTCTACATACTGTACCTTAGTATATCTGCTCCCAGGGCTAGATCCATGACCTCTCTGTAATCCACCATCACTTGGACTTTCGACCATTTCTTTAGTTTTTTCCCTCCTAACTAACCTATACTACTCTTTGGAAAATGTTAATGAGCTATGTTGTCTGTTTAATATGTTTAGTTTAATGCATCTGGTTACTCTCTCCTTTTTCTCATCGAAATTTCCACTCCTATAAAGTCTTGCTTCTTTTTGTCCCTTTTCCAGATTCATGACATGGTTTTGTTGTTAGCTGCAGTTGTGTGCCCATTGGTGACTCCAGCAGAGCTCCAATAGATAGTCCCAATCCAATTGTTGCATAAATGGCCCTGGTTAAACTAAATGAATAATGCAACAAAACCATGTCATGAATCTATCAGTAGGAAACAGCTCAGTAGAGAGTAGAGCCCTTTGACCCCTCTTCCGTTAAGGACTGGCTGTTAATGGGCCCTTTTTCGTGGAGACCCAGTGCAGACACTTGAAGTTGCTGAGGTTTCATGATTACAGTGTCCGTGTCTTGCCCCTCCCCCCCCATGACACTTTCCAGCCCTTCTCCCTATCTGCATGCTGGTACTTTCTTTCTGCCCCCAACCCTTTCCATAATTACTATTCCCTGAGCACTAGAGGGATGCTATACATATCTTCTCTGGTGATGAGCACTCTAAAACTCACTGATTTTCAACACCATAAGTAAGGATTTTTGAGGTCTTGTTCTAGCAAAGAGAGGGAGGGAGGGATCATAGTAGTGGACATTCTAAGTGCATGCCTACATTGGGAAGATGAGACTGTTTCTTATCTTTTTTTGGTTTTGTTTTTTTCCAGATAGGGCTTTTCTGTGTAACCCTGGCTGTCCTGGAACTCTGTAGACCAGGTTGGCCTCAAACTCACAGAGATCCACCTGCCTTTGCCTTCTGAGTGCCTCTCTGTAATCCACCATCACTTGGACTTTTGCCCATTTCTTTAGTTTTTCCCCTCTTAACTAACCTATACTACTCTTTGGAAAATGTTGGGATCAAGGGTGTGTGCCACTACTCAAGGTTTTGTTTTTCCTTACCTTTTAAATGATAAAAGGCTCAAGTATTTTGCTATTGATGTTACTTTGTGCTGAGATTTACCTTTGTGAAAGGAGATCTCTTCCTCACTCAAAGGTAGGACTACACAAATGTTACTATTTCAAGGATGGAAACAACTGTCAGTTGACCTCACATAACCTGTCAAACGTAGCCAAGTAGGATGAATGTCTAAAGAATGCTGTGAACAATACACAGGCTGTATGTCTCTACACACCATCAGGACTTAAATTGTCCTAAGAACAATTTAAATTATTTAGTGTTTATCATTTATTAAAAAAAAAAAGCCAAAATCAAACTCCTGAGGTCTGATCAAATGGGAGAATTCCTGACACAAATAACACTTGAATTATGGAAGGCCACTTCACAACACCATCACCATCTTGATCCATTTGGCCTAAACAAAATCCTACCTATAAATCACTGTCCTCCCTCCTATACACTTGTTTTAATCAAAGAAACACTTTCTTCTTTGCATGTGTAATTCACTTACTAATAGTGGTAATACAGCTGCCCGATCTTGGAAGCGATTTCCCCTATTTGCCACCGCTTCAAGCCATACCGATTATCCAGGACTTGTCTGTTTACAAAGGAGACAAAAAACAAAAACAAAAACAAAACAAAATATAAATTTCAAAAAGAACCACACCTATAAATTCAATATATCTTATTACCAAAGTTTATGAATTATAAGATTTCGCCATAGTCATTCAACAACATTATAAAGTGTTTCTTTACTGATCTATGTTACGTCGTGTGTTTATGTCTATTTAATTTGTGTATGCGAGTGTGCTTGAACATGTGATTGTGTGAGTAGAGGTGTGTATGTCTCAGCTCAAGGGTGGCAGTCAGATGATAGTCAGATATCACCTCTCATATTCTTGGTCACTACTGTGTACATAGGTTAGCCAGGGACTCCTCTGTCTTTGCTTGCCATCTCACTACATGATTAGCTGGGATTCCAGTCTCACACTGTATGACAAGCACTGAACCTACTGAGCCATCTCTCCAGCCTCAGGTGTTTTTTGGGGGACAGGATTTCATGTACCAAGACTGTCCTTGAAAACCTGTGTAGCTGAGAATGAGCATCAACTCTTGATCCTGTTTCCACTTCCTAAGTAGTAGAATTGTAAATGTGTGTCACCACACCCAGCTAAAAAATATTTATAAAGTGTCTATTGAAGCCAGGCAGGTGGCACACGCCTTTATTTCTAGCACTCAGGAGGAAGAGGCAGGCAGATCTCTGTGAGTGCAAGGCTAGTCTGATCTAACAAGTGAGTTCAGACTAGCCAGGGACACACACAGAAACTCTATATTGAAAAACTACAAAACAACAACAACAAAAAAAACAAAAAAAACAAAACAAAACCCAAAGAACCCCCCTTAATAGCATAGGTAATTAACCACTCATTTCAGAATGAAACCACACATCATCTTTCCACGTGAAAGCAGAAATAGACCATTTCATACAACACATTCATTAAAAATCAGAGAAGAGTACATTAAAAAATTAAACAAAACAAAACAAAACCCTGTTTTTATTTGGGTCATTAAGACATACTATTTTAAGAAGCACTGAAGTATGTTATTTTAAAAGCACTACGACTGAGCCAATAAGATGACTAAATCTCTAGAACCCACATGGTGAAAGCAAGATCTGAATCCAGCTAATAACCCTCTGACCTAAACACACACACACACACACACACACACACACACACACACACACACACACA